>NC_139002.1:62006626-62689455 GCF_964374135.1 Grampus griseus
CTAGTCCACGGAGCTAGATGTTCAGGAGTTCTAAATATGTTTGCATCAAAGAGAGCTTATTCACCACAAACCCAGAATGGTTTTAAAATCCCAGTTTACATGAATGGTTATAACTATTCATTTTTGAATGCTCTCCTTTATTCTATATTATTTGTATATTTATATATATTTATTATTTTAATTATTATAAATTGTATATCAATAAATAGTATTCTCATGATTAAAATATTGGAAAATGATTATCCATTATTTAGAAGAATGATAAAAAATTATGTTGCATGGTGCATCTAACTGGAGCCATCTGGGTGTCTGAGAAGTTCCCATCAGGGTTTGTATGATTTGATTAGCTTATGACATAAATGAACTTCTATGCTCTTATTATCTGTTCTTGAAAATACTCAGCAACAGCAAAATATAAAAGAGAGCATTTGATGATCTATGTATCAGTCAACTGATTCACATTTTTATATTGATCATTGATGTCTTCATCTCTTTGTTTTTGTTTTGTTTTATTTCAACTGGACTGTTTGGAAACCCCTTTCTATCATCAAATCTTTTTCACCCTTGATTTGACCTCATAAAACCTTCGACTTAAAAATGAGAGACTTTTCTTTACCTTGTGAATTCCAGATGTACATATCAATTCAACTTTCTTCTGGACCTGGATGCTGCTAGCATGGTTGCCTTGTTGTTAAGGTCCATTAAAAATGAGGCTCCAAAATTCCCTACTGTTCAATACCGCCATCTCAACCTGAGAGCATTGGCATTTAGGAAGACATGTTAAATGAGTCAACTCACACTTGGTAAATTCTCATCTGGCATACATTTTTGTTAAAAGTCAAAATAGGGAACTTCCGTTGAGATTTTTTTTTTCATTTCTCTGCTAATTTAAAGACTCTATATTTACATACTAAATTATTATATTTTACTGTGATCTATTTCTTAGCTTTCAATTTTTTCCACTGACTTGCACATTAATAATATTATTTTAATATGCATTAAGAATGGAGAAAATTAAGGCATTTTCAGATAAACCAAAACTAACAAATATATTTCCAACAAATAAAAATAATATTAAGCACGTTCAGGAAAAAAGAAAATGATTTTAAGGGGAAGGTTAGAAATAAAAATGTATGTTAAGCAAATACGTAAATAATTACAAATATTTCTTCACTGTTTAAAGTAATAATAATAGAAAATTTAGGGGATAAAACTACAAAATATTTAAAACATACAACAAAAAGGATAGATTGGAAAGGGGAAAAATGGAGATAAATTGTTCTAAGTCCATTGCATTATCTTGGAAAAGAGTAAAATATCAAATGGATGTTTGTGTCTGGGAAATTAAGGATGTAATTGTAATCATTGAGATGTACTTATTTTTGTTTCATTTGTAATATATTTTATAAAAATTGTCAAAAGACTCCAAAATGACACAAAACAAAATCTATATAAAGGGAAACACATGCTATCTTAATGGGTAGTACAACTCAAGATTTCTATTCTCCCCAAATGTGTCTCTAAATCCAAGGTAATCTCATTCAGATCACAAGCTATTTGATCAAAGAAACTGTCATTCAGAATACAGATTCAGATAGCCTCATCCACCAGAGGGCAGACAGCAGAAGCAAGAAGACCTACAATCCTGCAGCCTATGGAACAAAAACCACATTCACAGAAAGATAGACAAGATGAAAAGGCAGAGGGCTATGTACCAGATGAAGGAACAAGATAAAACCCCAGAAAAACAGCTAAAGGAAGTGGAGATAGGCAACCTTCCAGAAAAAGAATTCAGAATAGTGATAGTGAAGATGATCCAGGACCTCAGAAAAATAATGGAGGCAAAGATTTAGAAGATGCAAGAAATGTTTAACAAAGAACTAGAAGAATTAAAGAACAAACAGAGATGAACAACACAATAACTGAAATGAAAACTGCACTAGAAGGAATCAATAGCAGAATAACTGAGGCAGAAGAACGGATAAGTGACCTGGAAGACAGAATGGTGGAATTCATTGCTGCAGAACAAAATAAAGAAAAAAGAATGAAAACAAATGAAGACAGCCAAGAGACCTCTGGGACAAAATTAAATGCAAAAACGTTCGCATTATAGGGGTCCCAGAAGGAGAAGAGAGAGAGAAAGGACCTGAGAAAATATTTGAAGAGATTATAGTCAAAAACTTCCCTACTATGGGAAAGGAAATAGCCACCCAAGTCCAGGATGCGCAGTGAGTCCCATACAGGATAAACCCAAAGAGAAACACACCGAGACACATAGTAATCAAATTGGCAAAAATTAAAGACAAAGAAAAATTATTGAAAGCAACAAGGGAAAAATGACAAATAACATACAAGGGAACTCCCATAAGGTTAACAGCTGATTTGTGAGCAGAAACTCTACAAGCCAGAAGGGAGTGGCATGATATACTTAAAGTGATGAAACGGAAGTACTTACAACTAAGATTACTATACCTGGCAAGGATCTCATTCGGATTCAATGGAGAAATCAAAAACTTTACAGACAAGCAAAAGCTAAGAGAATTCAGTACCACCAAATCAGCTCTACAACAAATGCTAAAGGAACTTCTCGAAGTGGGAAACAGAAGAGAAGAAAATGACCTACAAAAACAAACCCAAAATAATTAAGAAAATGATCATAGGAACATACATATCGATAATTACCTTAAACATGAATGGATTAAATGCTCCAACCAAAAGACACAGACTGGCTGAATGGATACAAAAACAAGACCTGTATATATGCTGTCTACAAGAGACCGACTTCAGACCAAGGGATACATACAGACTGAAAGTGAGGGGATGGAAAAAGATATTCCATGCAAATGGAAATCAAAAGAACTCTGGAATAGCAATACTCATATCAGACAAAACAGGTTTTAAAATAAAGACTATTACAAGAGACAAGGAAGGAAACTACATAATGATCAAGGGATCAATCCAAGAGGAAGATGTAACAATTATAAATATATAGGCACTCAACATAGGAGCACCTCAATACGTAAGGCAACTGCTAACAGCTGTAAAAGAGGAAATCGACAGTAACACAAAAATAGTGGGGAACTTTAACACCGCACTTACACCAATGGATAGATCATCCAAAATAAAAATCAGTAAGTAAACAGAATCTCTAAATGACACAATAGACCAGATAGATTTAATTGATATTTATAGGACATTCCATCCAAAAACAGCAGATTACACTTTCTTCTCAAGTGCGCACAGAACATTCTCCAGGATAGATCACATCCTGGGTCACAAATCAAGCCTCAGTAAATTTAAGAAAATTGAAATCATATCAAACATCTTTTCTGACTACAACGCTATGAGATTAGAAATGAATTACAGGGGAAAAAACGTAAAAAACACAAACATAAGGAGGCTAAACAATACGTTATTAAATAAGCAAGAGGTCACTGAAGAAATCAAAGAGGAAATAAAAAGATACCCAGAGACAAATGACAATGCAAACACGACGATCCAAAACCTATGGTATGCGGCAAAAGCAGTTCTAAGAGGGAAGTTTATAGCTATAGAAGCCTACCTCAAGAAACAAGAAAAATCTCAAATAAACAATCTAACCTTACAGCTAAAGGAACTAGAGAAAGAAGAAGAAACAAAACCCAAAGATAGCAGAAGGAAAGAATTCATAAAGATCAGAGCAGAAATAAATGAAATAGAAACAAAGAAAACAATAGCAAAGATCAATAAAACTAAAAACTGGCTTTTTGAGAAGATAAACCATTAGCCAGACTTATCAAGAAAAAGAGGGAGAGGACTCAAATCAATAAAATTAGAAATGAAATAGTGGAAGTTACAACAGACACTGCAGAAATACAGTGCATCCTAAGAGACTATTGCAAGCAACTCTATGTCAATAAAATCGATAACCTGGAAGAAATGGTCAAATTCTTAGAAAAGTATGCCCTGCCAAGACTTAACCAGGAAGAAACAGAAAATCTGAACAGACCAATCACAAGTAATGAAATTAAAACTGTGATTAAAAATCTCCCAACAAACAAAAGTCCACTACCAGATTGCTTCACAGGTGAATTCTATCAAACATTTAGAGAAGAGCTAACACCCATCCGTCTCAAACTCTTCCAAAAAATTGCAGGGGAAGGAACACTCCCAAACTCATTCTATGAGACCACCATCACGCTGATACCCAAACCGGACAAAGATACTACGAAAAAAAGAAAAATACAGACCAATATCACTGATATATATAAAAGCAAAAATCCTCAACAAAATACTAAAAACAGCATCCAACAACACATTAAAAGGATCATACACCATGATCAAGTGGGATTTATCCCAGAGATGCAAGGATTCTTCAATATACGCAAATCAATCAATATGATACACCATATTAACAAATTGAAGAATAAAAACCATATGATCATCTCAATAGATGCAGAAAAAGCTATTGACAAAATTCAACACCCATTTATGATTAAAAAAACTCTCCAGAAAGTGGGCATAGAGGGAACCTACCTCAACATAATAAACGCCATATGTGACAAACCCACAGCAAACATCATTCTCAATGGTGAAAAACTGAAAGCACTTCCTCTAAGATCAGGAACAAGACAAGGTTGTCCACTCACACCACTATTATTCAACATCTTTTTGGAAGTCCTAGCCATGGCAATCAGAGAAGAAAAAGAAATAAAAGGAATACAAATTGGAAAAGAAGAAATAAAACTGTCACTGTTTGCAGGTGACATGGTACTATACATAGAGAATCCTAAAGATGCTACCAGAAAACTACTAGAGCTAATCAATGAATTTGGTAAAGTTGCAGGATACAAAACTAATGCACAGAAATCTCTTGCATTCCTGTACACTAATGATGAAAAATCTGAAAAAGAAATTAAGGAAACACTCCCATTTACCATTGCAACAAAAAGAATAAAATACTTAGGAATAAACCTACCTAGGGAGACAAAAGACCTGTCTGCAGAAAACTATAAGACACTGATGAAAGAAATTAAACATGATACCAACAGATGGAGAGATATGCCATGTTCTTGGATTGGAAGAATCAATATTGTGAGAATGACTATACTACCCAAAGCTATCTACCAATTGAATGCAATCCTTATCAAATTACCATGGCATTTTTTATGGAAGGAAAAATCTTAAAATTTCAATGCAGACACAAAAGACCCCGAATAGCCAAAGCAGTATTGAGGGAAAAAAACGGAGCTGGAGGAATCAGTCACCCTGACTTCAGATTATACTACAAAGCTACAGTCATCAAGACAATATGGTATTGGCACAGAAACAGAAACATAGGTCAATGGAACAAGATAGAAAGCCCAGAGATAAACCCACACACTCATGGTCAACTAATCTATTACAAAGGAGACAAGGATATACCATGGAGAAAAGACAGTCTCTTCAATAAGTGGTGCTGGGAATACTGGACAGCTACATGTAAAAACATGAAATTAGAACACTCCCTGCCACCATACACAAAAATAAACTCAAAATGGATTAGAGACCTAAATGTAAGACTGGACACTATAAAACTCTTAGAGGAAAACATAGGAAGAAGAGTCTTTGACATAAATCACAGTAAGATCTTTTTTGATCCACCTCCTAGAGGAATGGAAATAAAAACAAAAATAAACAAATGGGACCTAATGAAACTTCAAAGCTTTTGCACAGCAAAGGAAACCATAAACAAGACGAAAAGACAACCCTCAGAATGGGATAAAATATTTGCAAATGAATCAACTGGCAAAGGATTAATCTCCAAAATATATAAACAGCTCATGCAGGTCAATGTTAAAGAAACAAACAACCCAATCCCAAAATGGGCAGAAGACCTAAATTGACATTTCTCCAAAGAAGACATACAGATGGCCAAGAAGCACATGAAAAACTGCTCAGTATCACTAATCATTAGAGAAACGCAAATCAAAATTCCAATGAGGTACCACCTCACACTAGTTAGAATGGGCATCATCAGAGAATCTACAAACAATAAATGCTGGAGAGGGTGTGGAGAAAAGGGAACCCTCTTGCACTGTTGGTGGGAATGTAAATTGATATAGCCACTATGGAGAACAGTATGGAGGTTCCTTAAAACACTAAAAATAGAACTACCATATGACCTAGCAATCCCACTACTGGGCATATACCCAGAGAATACCATAATTCAAAAAGACACATGCACCCCAATATTCATTGCAGCACTATTTACAGTAGCCAGGTCATGGAATCAACCTAAATGCCCATCAACAGACGAATGGATAAAGAAGATGTTGTACATATATACAATGGAATATTATTCAACCATAAAAAGGAATGAAATTGGGTCATTTGTTGAGACATGGATGGATCTAGAGACTGTCATACAGAGTGAAGTAAGTCAGAAAGAGAAAAACAAATATCATATATTAACACATATATGTTGAACCTAGAAAAATTGTACAGATGAACTGGTTTGCAGGGCAGAAATTGGGACGCAGATGTAGAGAACAAATGTATGGACACCAAAGGGGGAAAGCTGTGGGGGGGAGAGTGGTCGTGGTGGTGTGATGAATTGGGCGGTTGGGATTGACATGTATACACTGATGTGTATGAAATTGATGACTAATAAGGACATGCTGTATATAAAAAAAAAAGAACCAAAACATCTAAAACAATTTTGAAAAGGAAGAAGAAGATGTGGTAGTGACATGTGTGGAGACTTAATTTATGCAATAATAAGACTTTTAAAATAAAACTTGTGTAATGTTGGCATGGGAGTGGGCAAGTACTGTATGTCAATGTAACAGTTCAGAGTGCTCAAGAAATGACCCACATATAATGAGAACCTGGTGTTATTATAAATTGGCAGTATATTGATTAATCAATATATTGTGCTAGATAATTTTGTATGAAAAAAGTCAACTTAATTCTATTTCTAGGTCTTTTCTTGGAGTTTCAGACTCATACTCAAACAATGTATCCCAAACTGAACTGATTGTAACTTGTCAAACTATTCCTTTTGTATTCTGTGTATCACTAGCAAAGAAATTTGAGAGCCAGTATTTATTCTTCTGCCCCCTAAATTTATCTCGCACAACCAAGAAATAAAATATTTTGTAGAGTTTAAAATAAAAAAATACAGATTCATTCTAAATGTATGTGAATGAGTAATTTAGAAAGAACACATTAGATATTTAGACACACTCTAGAACATATTTAAAAATAAAGATTTTAAAAATATGATACTAATGGAAGAGTCAACAAACAGAATAATGGAACATATGGAGAGTTCAGAAATAGATCCATGTACCTCTGGGGCCCTGAGCAGTGACAAAGGTGACGTCACAAAGCAAAAGAATAAATTGATTAGTAGATGATATTTGGGAAAACCATTCACTACTTGAAGAAAACTGAAGCGATATTCCTGTCACCCTCTATATGCAAATCAGAATTTCAAGTAGAGTATAAACCTAAAAGTTAAAGTAAATTGACAACAAAATATTAAGGAAAAAATCTTTGTATTTAAATATTAGGGGAATAAATTTTAACCCTGATATCCAGGTACAAAGAATGAAAGGAAAATTAATCACTTCAGGTCAATGAATGACACCACAGACAGAATTAATATAGAGATGACAATCTAGAAAAGCATTTTTAACATTTAAAACCAACTAAAAGAATTCTTAAATTTTATCCAAAAATAAGACAATAATAAAAACTTGAACAAATTCTATGAATAGAATTTCACAAAGACTGAATTGACAAGAGAATTAATGATCCTTAAATAAAGTAGTAATTAGGTAAATTCTAATTTTAGAAAGATGTGATATCACTTTTCACTCCTAATAATATCACATTAGAAGGTTAAATAAAATCAAATGTTGGACAGGAAATTCTAATAGGAATATAAAAGTATACACAATTTTTGAAAGCAGTTTGCTAATGTTAACAAATTAGCAGACTTTATTTTATATAAAGCAACACCACCCATGTTTATATTACACAGGCTATTTGGTTTCGTATAAAAGAGCACATTGGAAGATATTGATTTTATTGGTGTTCGTGTTGGTGGAAATGGAGACCATCTCACTGTTCATTATAAGGGAAAGGCTAAATAAAGCATAATAAATGGATATTATTTTTGCAGCTGTAAGAACCAATCAACTGTATTTTCTTTTTTCTTTTTCTTTTCTAAACATCTTTATTGGAGTATAATTGCTTTACAATGGTGTGTTAGTTTCTGCTTTATAACAAAGTGAATCAGTTATACATATACATATGTTCCCATATCTCTTCCTTCTTGCATCTCCCTCCCTCCCAGCCTCCCTATGCCACCCATCTAGGTGGTCACAAAGCACCGAGCTGATCTCCCTGTGCTATGCAGCTGCTTCTCACTAGCTATCTGTTTTACATTTGGTAGTGCATATATGTACATGATATTCTCTAACTTTGTCCCAGCTTATCCTTCCCTCTCCCCGAGTCCTCAAGTCCATTCTCTAGTAGGTCTGCGTCTTTATTCCAGTACTGCCCCTAGGTTCTTTATGACCACTTTTTGGTTTTTTTTAGATTCCATATATATGTGTTAGCATACAGTATTTGTTTTTCTCTTTCTGACTTACTTCACTCTGTATAACAGACTCTAGGTCCATCCACCTCAGTACAAATAACTCAATTTCGTTCCTTTTTATGGTTGAGTAATATTCCATGAGATATATGTGTCACCTCTTCTTTATCCATTCATCTGTCAATGGACACTTAGGTTGCTTCCATGTCCTGGCTATTGTAAATAGAGCTGCAATGAACATTTTGGTATATGACTCTTTTTGAATTATGGTTTTCTCAGGGTATATGCCCAGTAGTGGGATTGCTGGGTCATATGGTAGTTCTATTTTTAGTGTTTTAAGGAACCTCCATACTGTTCTCCATAGTGGCTATATCAATTTACATTCCCACCAACAGTGCAAGAGGGTTCCCTTTTCTCCACACCCTCTCCAGCATTTATTGTTTGTAGATTTTTTGATGATGGCCATTCTGACTGGTGTGAGGTGATATCTCATTGTAGTTTTGATTTGCATTTCTCTATTGATTAATGATGTTGATCGTTCTTTCCTGTGTTTGTTGGCAATCTCTATATCTTCTTTGGAGAAACGTCTATTTAGGTCTTCTTCCCATTTTGGGATTGGGTTGTTTGTTTTTTTGATATTGAGCTGCATGAGCTGCTTATAAATTTTGGAGATTAATCCTTTGCCAGTTGCTTCATTTGAAAATATTTTATCCCATTCTGAGGGTTGTCTTTTCATCTTGTTTATGATTTCTTTTGCTGTGCAAAAGCTTTTAAGTTTCATTAGGTCCCATTTGTTTATTTTTGGTTTTATTTCCATTTCTCTAGGAGGTGGATCAAAAAAGATCTTGCTGTGATTTGTGTAATAGAGTGTTCTTCCCATGTTTTCCTCTAAGAGTTTTATGGTGTCCAGCCTTACATTTAGGTCTTTAATCCATTTTGAGTTTATTTTTGTGTATGGTGTTAGGGAGTGTTCTAATTTTATTCTTTTACATGTACCTGTCCAGTTTTCCCAGCATCACTTATTGAGGAGGCTTTCTTTTCTCTATTGTATATTCTTGCCTCCTTTGTCAAAGATAAGGTGATCATATGTTTGTGAATTTATCTCTGGACTTTCTATCCTGTTCCATTGATCTATATTTTTGTTTTTGTGCCAGTAGCATACTCTCTTGATGACTGTAGCTTTGTAGTATAGTCTGAAGTCAGGGAGCCTGATTCCTCTAGCTCTGTTTTTCTTTCTCAAGATTGCTTTGGCTATTCGGGATCTTTTGTGTTTCCATACAAATTGTGAACAATTTTTTTCTAGTTCTGTGAAAAATGCCAGCGGTAGTTTGATAGGGATTGCACTGAATATGTAGATTGTTTTGGGTAGTAGAGTCATTTTCAGAATGTTGATTCCTCCAATCCAAGAACATGGTATATCTCCCATCTGTTTGTATCATCTTTAATTTCTTTCATCAGTGTCTTATAGTTTTCTGCAGACAGGTTTTTTGTCTCCTTAGGTAGATTTATTCCTAGGTATTTTATCCTTTTTGTTGCAATGGTAAATGGGAGTGTTTCCTTAATTTCACTTTCAGATTTTTTATTATTAGTGTATAGGAATGCAAGAGATTTCTGTGCATTAATTTTGTATCCTGCTACTTTACCAAATTCATTGATTAGTTCTAGTAGTTTTCTGGTAGCATCTTTAGGATTTTCTATGTATAGTATCATGTCATCTGCTAACAGTGCCAGATTTACTTTTTTTCCAATTTGGATTCTTTTTATTTCTTTTTCTTCTGTGATTGCTGTGGCTAAAACTTCCAAAAGAATTCAACTGAATTTTCATGTAATATACTGAGTGAGAGAAACAAGCAAAAATGATATTTTATAAGAAAATTCAATTTGTATAAATTACATAAAATCATTGTGCATTTTACAAGGATACATAAACAGTTTCTAATTACATTAGAAGTGATAACAATGTAAGGTTGAAGGATATATTGAAAAAATAAAAGTAAACCTTTTACAGAGTGGTGTTGAAAATCTGCTATAAAGTAAGACTCTGCTTGAATTTCAAAATTATCATCATTATGCTCGTCACTGAAACAGAAACAGAACAGTGCAAGTAATGTATACAATCTTTCTCTTGGATATGGGAGTACAGAATACATACTCCTTTTGTTTGCCCAGAATCTGAACAAGTTGAAAAATATATCAAATTTATACAGAGGAGAAATTGTTAATCCAAACAATGATAAAGTCTGCCCTACTTCTTTTACTAATTTCTTAATCCTCTAAGCACTGCTTTATCATTTGCTAGTCCTAATTGCATTTTTCTCACATATTGCCCTATGTACTCTAAGTGACACAAGCATTTAGTGTAGGCCAGTGGCGGGGTGGGGGGAGTGTCAGTTATCAATTGTCTCTTGATTCTTAATCCACTCTTAATTTCCCATATTGTGATGATGGATGTAGACTCTGATAGAAGCTCTCCTTTTCAAGTTGGCACGATGTTAAGTTTTGTTAGTAGAGTGTTCTGGAGAGGCACTGGAGGAGGAAGGGGATTCTCTTCCTAGTTCTGCTGTGATTCTCTAGTCAGGATGCTGCAACCATCTCTGTCTCTACAGCTCCAGGCTTCAGCAAGGTGCTCAGCTTCTCCAGGGCCAGCTTCCAGCAACACACATGGCTTTGCAGCGGTGGACTGCTAAGGCAGGATCTCCGGTAAATGGCTCCCTCTGACACCCCAGGAGTAATTCTGTAATCCAGTGTTGCTTTTCTGGAATTTTCTCATGAATCATTTCTCCTGTTATACCCCCAGGCAGTTTCATAGGAACATCTGAGGTGCAGTTCCTCCTCCTGGGTGGCTGCCCCTGGCACCCCAGGGAACAGATTTTCAATAAATGCTGCTGACATGGCACTTCCCAATGGATGGATGCCTATGTACCTCACTTCAGGTAGCTTTGCAGCCTGAAATTTTTTTCAACCATGCATTGAGCCTTGGGCATGCTCTCTCTCAAGAGATCTGGGGAAAAGACCTCTCTCATATTGTTCCTTACTTGAATGTTCTATCTCAGCACTAGGAACAGTGCCTGCTTCCTATATCTTCTATTCTTAGCGATTTAGAGTCCTCTTTACTCCTCAGTAATCAGTCTTCCAGTTCTCCAATCTCTTGTTATAATTAACAATGTGATTTCTTTCTCCCAGCTGGACCCCAACTTGTACATTCAGCTGTGGCTATTCAGGAATGAACAAATCACACATATCACTGAATGTAAGAGGTTGGGGAGTGGGGCATGGCTTGTACCAGACAAGAAATAATATTTCTAGTCTTCCCTGGTGGTGCAGTGGTTACGAATCCGCCTGCCAGTGCAGGGGACACAGGCTCGAGCCCTGGTCCGGGAGGATCCCACGTGCTGTGGAGCAACTAAGCCCGTGCGTCACAACTACTGAGCCTGCACTCTAGAGCCCACAAGCCACAACTACTGAAGCCCACACACCTAGAGCCTTTGCTTCACAACAAGAGAAGCCACCGCAGTGAGAAGCCTGTGCACCACAATGAAGAGTAGCCCCCGCTCGCTGCAACTAGAGAAAGCCCGTGCACAGCAACGAAGACCCAATGCAGCCAAAAATAAATAAATAAATAAACAAATTTAAAAAATAATAATAATTTTGGTTATGTTTTTTCTCTTTAATGAGACAATTCTTTCAGGTATCATCATCGGTATCAATGATGCCACTTCTACCCATATTATTCATAATAATTATAACAAAAATGCTATTTAGTTTACATTTGCTGAGCTGTGTGTCAGGCAATGTGAAGTGCCAGATGTTGCAATGAACTTTTTTGTGCACTTTATCTCATTTAATCCTTAAAATCACACCATAAGAATGATATCATTTTGGGTATTTTACAGGTAAGAAAAATGAAGTTCAGCAAAGTTAGCTAATTTTTCACAAAGTCAGAGCTAATAAGTAGTAGAGTTTTTTTTTGATCCAGGCTGTCTGATTTCAAAATTATGTTCTGAACTGTTATACTATCTTACTTTACTTGTCAATTAGCAGTGCAAGCATCTCATGAATAATGAGACTGTATCCTCTTGTTTGTGAGTTTTTAATTTTAAATATATCCCCCACAGTGTTCACCAAAATTCATATACTCTTCTATTCAAATTCATATTCATAGCTTATTCTATTCTATTCCATTCCAGGCAGTTTTGCTTCAATTCTCTTTCCTATTTACTTGAAATTCTCAGAATACACAAACACATTATTCATCGATGATTTGGCATATGTTATCCTCCCTTTCTTTTCTGGTTTTTTTCCTCTTCTCTTTTGGACAAGTATCTACTTATCTTTATCACCCATTTCATACCAAGAGCTTCACTCTCTGATCTCATAAAGCCTTGTACACACTCATCTATAGTCACTTGTTAGATGCATTACCTTCAGAATCTTCCCAACTAGATTCAGAATTGGGATGCAGCAGGGGACAAGGATTACTTGAAATTCGTATATTATTTCCAGAATCAAGCATCCACATAAGTGACTATTGAATAATAAAATTAAATTGGCATGTGTTGCTGCTGGTAACACTATGTTAATAAGTACAAAGGCAGAGAAACCATCAGAGACAGGATAAGGAAGAGAGCAAACCACCAATCACTTCCTGGATGTAGATGTTAAACCATCTTGAGGAGAATGGAATTCCATTTGGTGTAAGACCATGAAAGAATTACAAGACAGCAGTGAATATCAAGCCACAAAAGCCCCTTTTTACATTGTCTTCAGTCCTATATTTATCACAGTATTATAATACAAGGGAAGAGGTAGCAAATCTACCTCCCCCTGGTTTCTGTCCTTCATGCGGATCTTTATAAGACGACAGAGGAAACTAGGATAAGAGCGGTCAAAGGAGGAGGAGCAATAAGGACAGTAAAATACATAAGGAAAATCTTAGGAGAACAGTGGTGTCTTTAGGCAGAAGAACTTAGTGGAATTATGGCTGTTAGGTTCTGGACAATTAAAGAGAGAGAAGACATTTACAAGGAAGGCTAAATAAAATAATTGATTTAAATAAAACATAGCAATGATCTAACTCCCAAATCAAACTGCAACTTGAATTCTTTAAAGGAAAGTAAGAATAAGCAGCAGAGTCTGTTTTCCACTTATATTAGCTGTTTACAACAACTCCTGTCATGGAGTCCAAGATACAGATATATTTTCCCAAGGTCTCAACTAGCCCCTTATTTGTTTATGACTTAAATGCCTGCCCTCCCGTGTGAGAAACATCTGAGTGAGAAATGTGAAATAATTTAAATACACCAGTGCAATGAAAATAAATGTTTTTATTAGGCAGAGACCAGATGCTCAAAACTCTTCTTTATTTTTCTGTATCCAGATTTTGGGCTCTGAGGACAAAAAGGTCTTTCCTGAAAATCAAGAAAGGGAGCTTAGTGGTAATTGTGGGCCAGGGCATTAGCCACACCAGGTGCCACCTTCTGATAGGCAGCCTGCTACTCCGGAGTGAATTCATTTTTAAGGTTCTCAGCCAGCACAACCACCAGCACGTTGCCCAGGAGCTGTGTGGAAGAGTCGAGAAACAAGGGCATGGTTATAGAGGGACCCAGCTTGGACTCAGCGTATTTCAGTCTCATCACAAACTGTGCCCCTATAATATAATATAATTATGACATTCATCCAGAGATGTGCGGTTTTATCATCTGTTTGAAAAATTACTTTTCAATTAGAACTCTTTTGTACATGCTGTAGTGTTCAATTTTAATTCCCCAAGTAGACCATTTCAGCAATCTAATCTATATTTTTCTGGGTAAAGCAGTTATTATTTACTCTTCTCTCCCAGATACACAATATCTTAGTTACCACAGTTTTGGCATTCTTCCAAAAATAATAAAGTAAAATAAAATATAACAAAATCAATTAAATAAATACAATTAAATAAAACAAAAATGCTCCGTGAAGAGCAGAACTCATAGAAACAGAGGTCATACACACAGAATAGTTTAAGAATAGTACGGTTTAACTCATTTAAAAAGAAACAAAGTCATATTTCTGTCTATAAAACAATAAATTCAGTATAACCATAACTTTGATAAAGGAATTATATTCTAATTATTACAGAATAGTTAATGTCTCAGTTAGTAACTTCCTTATCAATACTTCCTCTATTGGGCTCAGATTTTCATTCAGAATTAGCTTTGTTTACCTCATAAGTGGGCTATGGTACTCACATATCAAGAGCAAAGGGACAGTCTCTCCCAAGTTAAATCTGGAACTGTACATCTTTAGAGGCAGAATCTTGGCTTCAGTCTGGAAACTGTTTACAAATATGGAAGGCATTAAATCCTAAAGCCAAACCTTCAGGGCCCTTCTCTGAGGCTCAAGAGATGGATAATCTAGAATGTTATGCTGAATTCCCTTGACATTAAAGTAGTTTATTTTAAAATGATGATGGAACATAACGCACAGTATTAGTTACTTCCCTTTCTCTCTCATCACCTTCCTTCTCCCCTCCCCTCCCCTCCCCTCCCTTTCCCTCTCTCTCTGACTCTCTGGCTCTGGCTCTCTCTCCTTGCCTCCTTTTGCTTTCCATCTCTCTTTCTTCCACACACATACCCCATCTTCATGAACACATACTGAACATAGTCTATAAAGCAACATGGTAGCAGAAAATAGAAATAACCGTTGGGTAACTTATCACATAAAATTGAAATCAAATATTAAGGGATTAATTTTACTCCTAGACTTTTACGGAAGCTCCACTTTAACAAGGAATGAAAGCATGTAACAAGCTGCCAGAGTCTCCTTCCATCTCTTGACCTCCTCACTCCCGATGGGGAGACACCAACACCTAGTATATAGTAATTGTTTGAGCTGGATCCAAGTCTTATCCCAGTGATGTTCTCTTGAATTCTCCAGTATTGGAGATTTTCAGGCCCAACTTCTTGTCTAGATTCATTGGCCAGTTTCAGAGGTGAAGGAACAAAAGAGAGTGTAGTAAGTCTTTATATAGTTTTTATTTTTTATGACCATTTAGAGGGAAGAATGGTACTTTCTTTCCTCATTTCCAGATCGTGAAAGCCACAGCCTCTCTTACCCTCTTTCTAATCCTTTGAAAATCTCTTTGTCTCCTAAGGTCTGATTCTTATGATGACTTTTCTGTGCTCAGGAGTGTGAAAGGAAACTTCCTAAAATTCTCCTGAGGCTCCTCTGCTTCTGGGATGTAACCAGGTGGTTCTTATACATACTGTTGGGATGTAAAGCGTTCTCAGTGCCTACTGTGTGCAATGACCTGAGAAGAAACAAATAAATACTTAAAAAATCTTCTGCCTTCAGTTAATTCACAATATAGTGGTGAAACAGTAAACTGTAATGCATTGTCTATAACCTGGTGGTAAAACAGAATTATTATAAAAACACCTTTTATAGATGGAAGCAACATGTTCTGTTTCAGGTAGTCAGGTAAGTCTAAAATTAATCAACAGGAACATGATATAGATTTAAAGAAATGCATATAAGTTAGAAGGTTCTCTAAATCCTTCTAATGTTACATTTGACAAAATTAATGCTCAAAGATACTTTATTACCTATGATGACACAGCAAATGTCTGATGAGTGGTTTACTTTCCTATATGCTTCCTCAGTGGTTTACTTTCTTTGTGCATTAACACAAAGAAACCCTATGCAATGGTCTATTGTTTGGACTGTCCTCTACTCCCAGGAGTTCTAAGACAAGAAATAATTATTCATTCATTGATTACTTCATTTAATAAGTATACATTTACTGTCTATGGAGGACCTACTGTAAAAGGCACAGTAGTCACGTAGGATAGTACAAAATACGCAGAAACGCTTGTACAGCATGGAGGGTGAGTGTGCTTGACAGGAAGGAAAGTGAAAAGTGGGTGAAGGTGGGTGGGGGGTATGGAAAAATTTCCTTAGGCGATACTGGAAAGTTCATTGAGACCAGGGTCAAAAGATATGTGAGCAGGTGGAATGTGAGCAGGGAGGGTAGGGTTAATTTTGAGGTCTTTTGGGGCAAGTGAGAGAGGGAGGTTATGCCTTAGAACAGGAACGTCTGATGTAGTATAACATTGCTGCCTACAGCATGCAAGCAAGAGAAGTAGGACAAAAGGAGACATAACAAGACTTTGAGCTATCATTATGTCTCTGATTAAGCACATTATTTTTTGAGTAATTACTGAAAATGGATCAGAGCATTAACCTGAAGTTTCTCTCTTAGGTTTGAGGTCTACCATAGAGCCCCTGTAATGCCGGTATCCACTCTATATTTCAAGCCTTCTTGACAGTTTTTATGCTCTAAGATAGAAGTTTCATCCATTACTGACTGTGTATGGCCCCCTTCCTTTTCTCATTTCCCTTGACCTCTTTGTATAAGACACTAAGACACCCTATCTGCAGACCTTCAGGGACCTTCCCATATCCTTAGGGAAAGAAATGAGTAAAAGGAATCAGGAAATTGTGCTGAAAGTTCTTTATTAGGCAGAAGCCATACCCTTGAGGGTAGACATTATTTCCCCAAGTTCAGAAAATAGAATCTAGGGAAATATGGTCTTCCGATGGTCACCAAGAAATAGGCCAGGATCTCAATGGTACTTGTGGGCCAAGGCATTAGCCACACCGGCCACCACCTTCTGATAGGCAGACTGAAGCTCCGGAGTGAATTCCTTGCCAAAGTGGCGAGCCAGCACAACCACCAGCACGTTGCCTAGGAGCTGTGTGGGAGAGATAAAAAGCAAGAGCATGGTTAGTAGAGGGACCCAGCTTAGAGTATTTAAGTCTCATCCCAAACTGTGTCCCTAGGGTATAAGCAGAAAGGTAGCTGAAGTGTAGGTGTTACTACTGATGTGAACCCATCCATATCAGCCTGAATTTATATTTAGAAAGGTTTCTCTCTTTCTGCCTTAATCCAGAACGTGTTTTCATTTTTATTCTTTAGGACCATTTCAAGAAGCAATACAACATTTTATCCTCCTTCCTTCAAAAGGAAGAGATAAGAGGAAAATATTAGATAACATTTCTTAAGTGGATAAAAAAAGAGAGTCTTTTTTAAAAATTAGACACTCAAAATAAAGTGTGATTAAAAAAGGAGAAGGCATTGCAAGAGAACAAACGAGCAGAACAAGAATGAATAAGAGGAGGTGATGGTTGTGAGCAAACAGGGTAAAATAAAGTACAATAAACAAAATGGTCCCGAGGAGTCCATAGTGCCGTATCCAGAATACCTCTCTTCCATTCTAAACTGCATCCTGCCATTGAGCCCTCTCCCCATGACACGAGCGTGACCACAAAAAGCAGAAGGAGAACATTGATGGTCCCATAGACTCACCCTGAAGTTCTCAGGATCCACGTGCAGCTTGTCACAGTGCAGCTCACTCAGCGCAGCAAACGTACCCTTGAGGTCGTCGAGATGCTTCAGGCCCTCACCAAAGGAGGCTAGCACCTTCTTGCCATGTTTCTTCACGTTAGGGTTTTTCATAACAGCATCAGCAGTGGACAGGTCCCCAAAAGACTCAAAGAACCTCTGAGTCCAGGGGTAGACAACCAGCAGCCTAAGGGGTGAAAACAGCAAAAGGACAGAGGGAGTCAGCACCTGTCAGAATCTCAGGGGCTTTTTCTGTCCCCACGTGCCCAACTGCCATTCACTCTCCTTAAGCCTGCCTTGTAAGCTGGATACCTACCTGCCCAGGGCCTCACCACCAACTTCCTCCACGTTCACCTTGCCCCATAGGGCAGTGACGGCAGACTTCTCCTCACCAGTCAGATGCACCATGGTGTCTGTTCGTGTAGTTGCTAGTGAACACGGTTGTGTCAGAAGCAAGTGTAAGCAGCCGCTGGCCTCGCTCTTCCTTTTATGCCCAGCCCTGCCTCCTGCCCTCCCTGCTTCTGTGACCAGATTGGCCCAGCCTGGGGTGTGGTTCCACAGGGTGAGGCTTGAATGATGACAGCCATACGTCTCCTTGGCATTCCTGGCACTGACTCTAGGCCTTCAGCCCTCTCTGTGGGTATCTCCATGTCCCACTCATTCCAGCATTACAAATTGCTCCTAAAATCATCATCCTTGGCAAGTTTACTTGTACAATTTTTAGAATCACAATGTAGTAATCTCTTAGAGACTGCCTCTTCTATTTTCTTAGTATACGAATGAAGAATCTGAGGTCCAGAATGTGGAAGGGATTTGCCCACTGTGATTCAACTGAAGACTCTATGGATGGATCATATCCTGTGCCTTCAGAATATGCAAAATTATTACAAGGACAGCATGGCTAAAACCTCTGCCCTAGTTCTAAGGATGTATCTCTTTTCTTCTCTTGATTGGGATTAAATCCTTCTGGTAAGAAAACAAATATTCATTCATTCATTCATCTACTCATTCATTTTTTTCTTAATTTATGACCAAATAAATAATGATAGAAATATGAATCAAGAGGTCCTGTGAGATAGTTCGTCTATTAGAGTTTGGGATGAAACAGAGATCTCTCAGTATAGTAAGAAACACAAATAAGTAAAAAATTGATCACAACTCCAAGGTTTTAGTAACCCTGAGGGAAGCAATGTTTTCAAAGACTAAACAGAGGCATATAACTTGTTTCTTCCTGGACTGACCTGGGAAAGGATCTTGGAGAACAGAGAAGCTTCTCCATGATTTAAAAGGAGGGGTAAAAATGTGGAAAGGCATTCTAACCTTGGCTCAGATTATTTCTTTTCCTCCCCTAGGCCACTAAGAATGCTGTGTTTATAACAATTTCTCTTATTTAAATTCATCACCCATCATTCTATTTTTCTATATATTTTTGTTTGTTCGCTCCTTCTTTTACTAAAATTCATTCCTCTATATGTACATCTTTTCCAATATGCCTTCTCCCTCTTTTTTCTCCATGTAATAAATCCTGTTAACTTCTTAGGCAGGAAAAACTTCTCTATAAGTATAGAGTTCTGCTTCTTACTATTAAAAAATTCAATGAAAAAAGCAAAAGGAGCAAGCACGTCTGAGCTCAGCAGAAGATCTCAAGTGCCCCTATTAGTTATTTTCCCTACTTTTCCTCATCTCTACCTGCTGCATCTTGCCCGCTTCCTGAATTCTAATTTCCTTTCAGTAAGGAAAGGGCCATACAATTTTTACTCACCATGTTTCTCCTACCTTAGAATCTCCTGATTCGGGCAGCTTGATCTCTAGAATCACCTTTCTCTCTCCTTTGTCATCATTGGCAACACATGTTTAACAAAAATCTCTCATCCTTTCAGCTCGAAGGCTCTGAAACTCCAACTAAAATAATTTTTAGGTGAACTAGAAGAAAAGGACGTCTCTATTTCTCATTGTTCCAAAGAAATACATACAATTCCCACTTTCATGTCTCCATTTTCCAAAATATTGTCTCCATCATTGCTAGATAAATAAAGATTCCTCAACCCTTTGACCTGTCCCAAGCTCCATCCAGCGCTTTGAACAAATTCACTCTGATTATTCTCAGACATGTAAGAAAATCTTGGTTCTTGCTTTGCTATCAGGAGGTTAGGGCAGGATTATATGCCCAAAAAAGATTATCAGGGTAAAAAAGATAGAATTTAAACATTTTCCATTTATATTCATTCTTTTCTAAAACCTTGAAGCAAAGAGGATCTTACTATTGTGCTATCCTTGGGAAAAAAATTTTACATGTTGACTTCTGGGGAAAGATGTCTTTCAAATGTTTGAAATGTTAAAAACAAAAACAACCAAAAAAACCAACCCCACATTTGGTTTGACCTTTAGGTTTTGAGTTTCATTTTATTCAATTGAAACCTCTGTTAACTTTATCATTGTTTTACATTTGTACTCTTTTCAAGACCCTATTTCAGACTCCTGATATCAGAGGTCAGGCATATGTACATGAAAGGACCACTTCTGGGGAAGTTTGGACGTATCTTTTCAGGAAACCTGTGTCATGGAAAACTCATGGAACTTACTAAATAATAGTGTAGAATAGGTCTATATTTTCGTGTAAAGAGCCAAATTGTCAAGGCTACAATTTTGCCGTCTTGACTGACAGAAATAGCACCTACTTAAAGAATTCCCCTACCATTTCCTGTTTTCAGAGGTGGTTTCCCTAAATCCTTTTGATTTTAATTTTAATTTAATTCATTTTAATTGAAGTATAGTTGATCTACACTATAATATTAGTTTCAGGTGAACAGCATAGTGATTTATTTAGTACTTTTATAGATTATACTCCATTAAAAGCTATTACAAGATAATGGCTATAACTCCAGTGCTATACAATACATCCTTGTTGCTCATCTGTTTTATACATGGTAGTTTGTACCTCTTAATTCCCTACCCCATCCTGACCCTCCCCTCTCATCTCTTCCCACTGCTAACCAATAGTTTGCTCTCTATATCTGTGAGTCTCTTTTTCTTTATTTACATTAATTTGTTTTGTTTTTCAGATTCCACATAAAAGTGACAACATACAGTATTTGTCTCTCTCTGTCTGACTTATTTAACCAAGCATAATACCCTCCAGATCAATCCATGTTGTTCTTATGGCTGGGTAATATTCTGCTGTATACATATACACCTAAATTCTTCAATTGTGTCTTCTTTCTTTTTTTTTTTTTTAACATCTTTATTGGAGTTGTGTCTTCTTTCTTATGCCTTCCTCTGCCATGGATGGCCTATGAGCCACTCTTTTGTATGGACAACTGTGGCAGCCACCACCATCCAAGCCTCAGGGCAAGAGTTGCTGCTTTGTTTCACTGTTGCTACTTGGTATGATTAAAGAGTGAAACAGGTTTCTCATTCTATTACCATAACCCTGCAGGGACAAGGCTTCAAGTTGTAATAAGGCATAAAAAGCTCAGACATACCAGGCAAATATAAGGAAGAGTGAATAGAGTGATAAATGGTGTATGTTCAGAGCCTCAAGCTCAAATCAAGGTCAGCACTCAAAGGTTCTGGAACACTTCTCAGGCCCACTGACGCCTTCATCATTGTGAGCTAATTTGTAGTCTGTGAAGGGATCACAGCATGTCTGCTCTACTTTGATTCCAGCCGCAGTGAGCACTAAACACACACATGCCTGGCCCCCCGCACACACACACATGCTACAAGTCCCTGAGAGAGAGGGTTTTTTTTCTTTTTCCTTTACTCTAGTCGGTCAAGTTTAACTAATTCCAAATGTTCTATACCAGATGGGCCTAGTCTGAATATAATTAAGAGGATGATTATTAACTTTCTTCAAGAGAATCATGACATTCATCCAGAGATGTGCGGTTTTATCATCTGTTTCAAAAATTACTTTTCAGTGAGAACACTTTTGTACATGCTCTAGTGTTCAATTTTAATTCCCCAAGTAGACCATTTCAGCAAACTAATCTATATTTTTCTGGGTAAAGCAGTTATTATTTACTCCACTCCCAGATATACAATATCTTAGTTACCACAGTTTCGGCATTCTTCCAAAAATAATAAAGTAAAATAAAATATAACAAAATCAATTAAATAAATACAATTAAATAAAACAAAAATGCTCCGTGAAGAGCAGAACTCATAGAAACAGAGGTCATACACACAGAATAGTTTAAGAATAGTATGGTTTAACTCATTTAAAAAGAAAAAAAGTCATATTTCTGTCTATAAAACAATAAATTCAGTATAACCATAACTTTGATAAAGGAATTATATTCTAATTATTACAGAACAGTTAATGTCTCAGTTAGCAACTTCCTTATCAATACTTCCTCTATTGGGCTCAGATTTTCATTCAGAATTAGCTTTGTTTACCTCATAAGTGGGCTATGGTACTCACATATCAAGAGCAAAGGGACAGTCTCTCCCAAGTTAAATCTGGAACTGTACATCTTTAGAGGCAGAATCTTGGCTTCAGTCTGGAAACTGTTTACAAATATAGAAGGCATTAAATCCTAAAGCCAAACCTTCAGGGCCCTTCTCTGAGGCTCAAGAGATGGATAATCTAGAATGTTATGCTGAATTCCCTTGACATTAAAGTAGTTTATTTTAAAATGATGATGGAACATAACGCACAGTATTAGTTACTTCCCTTTCTCTCTCATCACCTTCCTTCTCCCCTCCCCTCCCCTCCCCTCCCTTTCCCTCTCTCTCTGACTCTCTGGCTCTGGCTCTCTCTCCTTGCCTCCTTTTGCTTTCCATCTCTCTTTCTTCCACACACATACCCCATCTTCATGAACACATACTGAACATAGTCTATAAAGCAACATGGTAGCAGAAAATAGAAATAACCGTTGGGTAACTTATCACATAAAATTGAAATTAAATATTAAGGGATTAATTTTACTCCTAGACTTTTATGGAAGCTCCACTTTAACAAGGAATGAAAGCATATAACAAGCTGCCAGAGTCTCCTTCCATCTCTTGACCTCCTCACTCTCGATGGGGAGACACCAACACCTAGTATATAGTAATTGTTTGAGCTGGATCCAAGTCTTATCCCAGTGATGTTCTCTTGAATTCTCCAGTATTGGAGATTTTCAGGCCCAACTTCTTGTCTAGATTCATTGGCCAGTTTCAGAGGTGAAGGAACAAAAGAGAGTGTAGTAAGTCTTTATATAGTTTTTATTTTTTATGACCATTTAGAGGGAAGAATGGTACTTTCTTTCCTCATTTCCAGATCGTGAAAGCCACAGCCTCTCTTACCCTCTTTCTAATCCTTGGAAAATCTCTTTGTCTCCTAAGGTCTGATTCTTATGATGACTTTTCTGTGCTCAAGAGTGTGAAAGGAAACTTCCTAAAATTCTCCTGAGGCTCCTCTGCTTCTGGGATGTAACCAGGTGGTTCTTAAACATACAGTTGGGATATAGAGCGTTCTCAGTGCCTACTGTGTGCAATGACCTGAGAAGAAACAAATAAATACTTAAAAATCTTCTGCCTTCAGTTAATTCACAATATAGTGGTGAAACAGTAAACTGTAATGCATTGTCTATAACCTGGTGGTAAAACAGAATTATTATAAAAACACCTTTTATAGATGGAAGCAACATGTTCTGTTTCAGGTAGTCAGGTAAGTCTAAAATTAATCAACAGGAACATGATATAGATTTAAAGAAATGCATATAAGTTAGAAGGTTCTCTAAATCCTTCTAATGTTACATTTGACAAAATTAATGCTCAAAGATACTTTATTACCTATGATGACACAGCAAATGTCTGATGAGTGGTTTACTTTCCTATATGCTTCCTCAGTGGTTTACTTTCTTTGTGCATTAACACAAAGAAACCCTATGCAATGGTCTATTGTTTGGATTGTCCTCTACTCCCAGGAGTTCTAAGACAAGAAATAATTATTCATTCATTGATTACTTCATTTAATAAGTATACATTTACTGTCTATGGAGGACCTACTGTAAAAGGCACAGTAGTCACGTAGGATAGTACAAAATACGCAGAAACGCTTGTACAGCATGGAGGGTGAGTGTGCTTGACAGGAAGGAAAGTGAAAAGTGGGTGAAGGTGGGTGGGGGGTATGGAAAAATTTCCTTAGGCGATACTGGAAAGTTCATTGAGACCAGGGTCAAAAGATATGTGAGCAGGTGGAATGTGAGCACTGAACTTTAGCTCAAAAGGGAGGGTAGGGTTAATTTTGAGGTCTTTTGGGGCAAGTGAGAGAGGGAGGTTATGCCTTAGAACAGGAACATCTGATGTAGTATAGCATTGCTGCCTACAGCATGCAAGCAAGAGAAGTAGGACAAAAGGAGACATAACAAGACTTTGAGCAACAATTATGTCTCTGATTGAGCACATTATTTTTTGAGTAATTACTGAAAATGGATCAGAGCATTAACCTGAAGTTTCTCTCTTAGGTTTGAGGTCTACCATAGAGCCCCTGTAATGCCGGTATCCACTCTATATTTCAAGCCTTCTTGACAGTTTTTACGCTCTAAGATAGAAGTTTCATCCATTGCTGACTGTGTATGGCCCCCTTCCTTTTCTCATTTCCCTTGACCTCTTTGTATAAGACACAAAGACACCCTATCTGCAGACCTTCAGGGACCTTCCCATATCCTTAGGGAAAGAAATGAGTAAAAGGAATCAGGAAATTGTGCTGAAAGTTCTTTATTAGGCAGAAGCCATACCCTTGAGGGTAGACATTATTTCCCCAAGTTCAGAAAATAGAATCTAGGGGAATATGGTCTTCCGATGGTCACCAAGAAATAGGCCAGGATCTCAATGGTACTTGTGGGCCAAGGCATTAGCCACACCGGCCACCACCTTCTGATAGGCAGACTGAAGCTCCGGGGTGAATTCCTTGCCAAAGTGGCGAGCCAGCACAACCACCAGCACGTTGCCTAGGAGCTGTGTGGGAGAGATAAAAAGCAAGAGCATGGTTAGTAGAGGGACTCAGCTTAGAGTATTTAAGTCTCATCCCAAACTGTGTCCCTAGGGTATAAGCAGAAAGGTAGCTGAAGTGTAGGTGTTACTACTGATGTGAACCCATCCATATCAGCCTGAATTTATATTTAGAAAGGTTTCTCTCTTTCTGCCTTAATCCAGAACGTGTTTTCATTTTTATTCTTTAGGACCATTTCAAGAAGCAATACAACATTTTATCCTCCTTCCTTCAAAAGGAAGAGATAAGAGGAAAATATTAGATAACATTTTTTAAGTGGATAAAAAAAGAAAGTCTTTTTTAAAAATTAGACACTCAGGGCTTCCCTGGTGGTGCAGTGGTTAAGAGTCCGCCTGCCGATGCAGGGGACACGGGTTCGTGCCTCGGTCCGGGAAGATCCCACATGCCGCGAGGCAGCTAGGCCCGTGAGCCATGGCCGCTGAGCCTGCGTGTCTGGAGCCTGTGCTCTGCAACGGGAGAGGCCACAACAGTGAGAGGCCCGCATATCGCAAAAAAAAAAAAAAAATTAGACAATCAAAATAAAGTGTGATTAAAAAAGGAGAAGGCATTGCAAGAGGACAAACAGAGGAGAACAAGAATGAATAAGAGGAGGTGATGGTTGTGAGCAAACAGGGTAAAATAAACTAAAATAAACAAAATGGTCCCAAGGAGTCCATAGTGCCATAACCAGAATACCTCTCTTCCATTCTAAACTGCATCCTGCCATTGAGCCCTCTCCCCATGACACGAGCTTGACCACAAAAAGAAGAAGGAGAACACTGATGGTCCCATAGACTCACCCTGAAGTTCTCAGGATCCACGTGCAGCTTGTCACAGTGCAGCTCACTCAGCGCAGCAAACGTACCCTTGAGGTCGTCAAGATGCTTCAGGCCCTCACCAAAGGAGGCTAGCACCTTTTGGCCATGTTTCTTCACGTTAGGGTTTTTCATAACAGCATCAGCAGTGGACAGGTCCCCAAAGGACTCAAAGAACCTCTGAGTCCAGGGGTAGACAACCAGCAGCCTAAGGGGTGAAAACAGCAAAAGGACAGAGGGAGTCAGCACCTGTCAGAATCTCAGGGGCTTTTTCTGTCCCCACGTGCCCAGCTGCCATTCACTCTCCTTAAGCCTGCCTTGTAAGCTGGATACCTACCTGCCCAGGGCCTCACCACCAACTTCCTCCACGTTCACCTTGCCCCATAGGGCAGTGACGGCAGACTTCTCCTCACCAGTCAGATGCACCATGGTGTCTGTTCGTGTAGTTGCTAGTGAACACGGTTGTGTCAGAAGCAACTGTAAGCAGCCGCTAGCCCTGCTCTTCCTTTTAAACCCCACCCAGCTTCCTGCCCTCCCCGCTTCTGAGAGCAGATTGGCCCAGGGCACAACACAAGTTCATTGGTTTGGGGGAATGTGAGATGCACTCTTGTTCCTCAGTTCCCTTCATCTGTGATTGTCTGGTCCAGTGTGTCGGGACTCAGAAACCCTGCTCTCCCTGTACTTACCTCCCAGCTTCATTTCCTTCATCAGTAGCTTCTACAAATATACTGCCAGTCTCATTTATGCATAAATGTTTTAGTCAACATTGTGGAATGTATCTTACAGTTTAACCCATCCAACTCTTTCAATTCATACATAAGAAAACTGAAACCTAGAAAGCAAAAATTTTATGAAGTTGACTCTATATGGAGCTTCACTTTGTCTCTAGATATGTTTATAAGTGGTTGGAGTGGATAAATATTTTGCCATAGATTTAACTTTCTTTCTCCTTTGTATAATACTTTGGGTCACAAAATTCTTTCCTTTCCCATCCCTTCATTGAAATAAATGTCCATTAAGTGTAAGAAAAGTAATAAATATTGTCTCTCTACCACCTACTGAAATAGGTTTGGGGAGCATGCATTATAATGGAACAATTTAATGAGAAATAAAGAAAAAGATGTGATACCTATTGCATAAGTACTTAAATATATGATGTGAATAAAGAGAGAATGCAAAGGAATTGCAAACAAGATTTATCTTATTCAGCCTGTTAAAGTCTAACAGGGTTTCTGGGAAAACGCCAAGTGCAGAAATTTCCACAGCTGGGTCCTCAAGAAAAAAGTGGAGTTGGACCCAGGAATGAAGATTCAAAGCGAATTTCACTCTTTTCTCAATTGAAAATAATACTACAATGGTATACAAATATATACCCACCAGCATAGCTGGAAAGAAGGAAGGAAGGAAGGAAAGAAGGAAGGAAGGAGGGAGGGAGGAAGGAGGGAGGGAGGGAGGCACAAAGGAAGGAGGGAAGAACGGAGGGAATGGAAGGAGTAAGAGAAGGGAAAATAATGGAATGAGAGGGAAGGAGGAGGGAAAAGAATATAAAGAAGAGGAGAGATGGACAATTCCAAAATTTCACAAGGCTGTAGATAAAGAAAAGTTTTTATACTTTGCTAACGATAGTGTAAAACAGTATAATTGCTTTTGAGAATATTTGGTGGTGTCTACTGAAGCAGAATATATGCAGCACCTATGACCTGGCAATTATACTTTTAGATATACAGAGATGCTTGCTTGTGTGCATCCAAAGGCATGTATAGGAATGCTTGTAACATCAATATGCCTCAGAATCTCAATTCAGTAGCAACTTAATTGTTCCTCATTTAGTGGAATAGATAAATTATACTATGGTAAAAGAATGAAATATTATACAACAATGAAAAGAATCTGTATCACATGCTGTAATACAGATTAATTGTACAACATAATGTTGATTAAAAATTACCAGGGATAATAATTCAAATTATATGATTTATATATAGAAAGATGGACAGTGTGACTGTAATTCAGATGACCAGGGGGGAATGTTATATGATAGGAAGTTGCTATGAACGATCTTTACACTATGTTACAGTTTCTTTTTCTTTAACCTGAAAGTCAAATAAAACTTGAAAAATTCAAGGACTGGAGCGGCACGATTTGATTTGTATTATTTTGGCTTCAGTGGACATGGGGGTAAAATAAATGAGAGACAAATAGGATGATGTTGTATTAGGGAGGGAAGTAAAAACATCTCTATTTTCAGGCTTGAGCAATTGATGATGGGATAGTCATTAAGAAGGGGAACACAAAAAGAAGCGTCAGTTAGCAGGAGTAAATTAGGAAAAGATCAAGAGTTCAGTCTTGGACATACTGTATTTGTTGTACTTTTGAGCAATCCAAAATGGGATATTAAGCAAATAGTTAGATATCTAGTTCTGAAGCTCAGAAATAATGCAATCAGCTCAAGAATATACAATGAAACAGGGTACAGGGCTTCCCTGCTGGCGCAGTGGTTCAGAGTCCGCCTGCCAATGCCAATGTTCGTGCCCTGGTCCGGGAAGATCCCACATGCCGCGGAGCGGCTGGGTCCGTGAGCCATGGCCGCTGAACCTGCGCATCCGGAGCCTGTGCTCCGCAACGGGAGAGGCCACAACAGTGAGAGGCCCACGTACCGCAAAAAAAAAAAGCAGGGCACAGAGGAACAGATCATAATGCATTATATAAACCACTACCACTACCTTTTCAAAAATGACAGACAATGCACTTTACAAATATCTCCTTGAAACATTGGAATGTATTTGTGGGGTAGGGATAATTATCCCATTTACAAACAAGGAAATTAATTCTGAAAAATGTTAACTAAATGTTTCAAGCCAATGGGGCAATAATTTGACATTGTCTGTTAATCCAAAAGCCGTGGCTTTTCACTGCCAGGGACTTCAGTACAGAAATTTGAAGTGATTTTTACACAGGTGGCTATGCCCATTGCCAGCTCTAAGTAAGAGACATCTAGGTTTTTTTTTCTTCTGTCAATAGATTTCCTCTTTGCATTCACTAGACAGGGAACCTGGCTATCCTCCATGACTTCTCCACTCTCTATTTCGCTATGCTTCAAGTCCTGCAGCATCTTTGCCCCAGTGGTCCTTTATTTGATTTTTTTCTTAGTACCACTGCTTCTGTCAAGTTTAGTCTTTTACCTATCACTTCATTATACTCACAGCAAACTCCTACGCCCAGATTCAGGGTAGATTCTGCCTTGTCAAGTCTATGCCCACACATGGATCAATTTCCCTAAAATACCCTATTGATTATGTCACTCTGGTGTGCAAGAAACCTCACTGGTAATTTTGTTTGCAACAATAGCTTCTTTTCCTTCTTTTTCTGGTCTCTCTAGCAGATTCTCTAATTTTATAAAACCCCACTGCTTTTAATGGGCCAGTTTCTCCTCTGTCAATTAGACCTCGCATGCTGATTCTTGAATTTGTCATTTTCCCTCATAAATGGCCTTTATCTCTACCAATAGAATTAGAAATGTGTTTCAGGTCAAGAGCTACCAGGTGATGACAGATTCAAACCAAAGCTTCCAGTTCATATGCTTTAGGGATGTTGCCTTCATTAGTACCATTGAAGATGCTAGGAAAAAGTTGAGAGCAGAGTCCTTAACAGGGTCTCTAAAAAGTATCATCTTCACTGCATTATAGCTGCTAAAAATATGTTTCTTATATTAAATAGAACTGAGCTATAGTCCAAAAAGAACTCTATTCTGAGTTTATACAAATAACAGCCTATACAGGTCCCCTACTTTGTGTCCTAACAACTCACTATCAATAATCATTTTGCATCTCTCAAGAGTAATTCCATTTCCTTCCTTTTTCTAAAGACCTTGTCCAACTCAAGAGTCTAGTTTCCCTTCGTAGGAGTAATTACCCTTTGAAGCCACTCTAATCCTGTAGAATCTTATAAGGGTCCCTTCTCTATCATCCCCAAACTCTCAATCTCCAATATTCTCATTACAATAGGAGTGCTTTCTTTTAGCTGAATCAACTTATAAAAGATAAAGACAGAGAGAAAATACAAGGATATTCCTTACAGAGCATGACTTTTATTTTATTTGTATTATATAGGAGTTAAGTCTGGAGGCAGGGCTCTCTCCCTCCACCTTCAGGAGATGGACTGTTGGGACCCAGGGCCCTCAGGTAGGCACCAACATAGATGGCCAGGCAACTACTGGTACTTGTTGGCCAGAGCATTAGCCACAGCTTCTGTCAGCTTCTGCCAGGGAACCTGGGTCTTTTGGGTAAATTCCTCACTGAAGTGGGTTGCAAGACAATCAATATCATGTTGCTTAGAAGCTGGGAATAAAAAGAAGATAGTGCATAGTGAACAGAAGGTCTCAAGCTGCCCCTACAGCAAATAGATATAACATCCATTTCCTTCTTGATAAAAGGTTGAGCAACTTTCATTGTCATGCTCCCACAAAAGTGCATCATTATACGCTTGACATTGGCTTCAGTGACTCCCAGTCCTGAACCCCCAATGTGTTCTATCCTTCTCTCATTTTCCCTGCCAACTTCTGACCCCAGAGCATTGCTATGGATTGCTTCTTTCTTTTTTTAAAAGTAGGATTATAGTGCTGGGGCTTGATACGCGTAGTCTAAGTCTTCAGATATTGCATACATTCAAATTGTTTGGACACCCATTTGACAAAGAATCCAGTGCTTCGTATACAAGAGCATTTCATCATTGCTGGAGTTGAGAGGAGGAGGGGCAAACCATGAAAAAGTCGCTCTTACTTTGCCCTGCTTACTCCTGGTTCAAAGCTAAAGAACCATGCAGAAATGTGTTCATCGATTTTTATAGAAAATTTCAGTTATCAAAGGCAAGGTGTTCTTCTCCCTGGCTCAATTTGTATTCTCCAGGCCAAACTATTTAGCTCACTTTTGTCCAGTGCTCTTCACGACATTTATTTTTAAGAAATATCAGATGGCCAGTGGCCTCCACTGGTCATAGCATAATTAATTACTCTACTTGGTCTTACCTTTGACCTTAGGAACAACCTAACTACCAAAATCAAGCTTTTTCCTGAAATATTACCTCCAAAAAATACCTCTATACGGTAAGACTTAAGAACCTGTGTTCCCTACTGTAACCACAGAACAGATACCTGGATGAAAGAACAAAGCACAAGCATGCCCAGAACTCACCCTGAAGTTCTCAGAATCCACATGCAGCTTGTCAAAGTGCAGCTCACTTAGATGTGCAAAGGTGCCCTTGAGGTCGTCCATGTGTTTAATGGCATTTCCAAAGGAGGTCAGCACCTTCCTGCCACAGGCCTTGACCTTAGGGTTGCCCATTATCGCAGACTCAGAGTATAAGTTAGCAAAACTGTAAAAGAACCTCTGGGTCCATGGGTAGACAGCCAGGAACCTATGGGATGGTCATAGTCACAGAGCAGATGGGAAGTCAGAGTATGTAAGAAACCTGACCAATCCATCTTTCTGGAAAAATCTCTGCCTTTCTGCCCCCTGTCCTACCTGTGTCCAGTGCTTACCTTCCCAAGCTCTCACCTCCAGCCACCTCTACATTCATCTTGGCCCACAGGCTAGCAACAACATCTTTCTCCTCAGCAGTAAAACGCACCATGGTGTCTGGGAGCTTACTGGTGATCACTAATGGGCCAGAAGCAAGTCTGTGCTGCTGCTTCTCTGCATGGCCTTTTATTCCTCATCTCTTGTCCCCAGGCCCTTACTTCTCCCAATAAAATGAGACTATTTTTCAAAGGTGGGTTGTCACCACCAGGGATGGGCCTTGGGCAAGGGAGGGTCAGCTAGATGGACATTTGTGTCTCTGATAATGTTGTTTGGCTCTATCAGGGGGATTCTGCTGTCCTCTCTCCTACCATCTACCATGCAATTCATATCTCAAGCTCCCTGCCACCATCCCTGAATTGACCATAAGGCATAAACAGAATTAGGAAGAGTAACAATTAGAACTCTGTTCAGCATTGTATCAGGTGTTTACAAGACATTGTTCTGCTCTTCAGCCAGGGTATAGAAGAAGTCACAGCTCTTCTTGGTTACCAGTGCTTCTAAAGCTTATATGGGGCTCATAATTTTATAGTTCTTGTAACCAAGAAAAAAGACCTCAATCCAGAATCTGTTTAGAAATAAGATAGGTAAGAACTGGGTAATTTAGAGAAAAATTGAGCACCACCCCATTGTTGTTGAGTTCTACCAATAATATATGCACTTGCCTGAATAATTTTTTTCACTCTGATTATATGGACAAGTGTCTCTGGCCAATACATATATCTATGCATTTGTATCAGAGAATACACAACTGGCTGTTGGGGAAATAGGTGTTCCTGTGTTCAGTGAAGAGAGTATTAGAATTCTCTTTGGCAATGGCTATAGAATAATTGAGTTGTCTCTTGTGTGCTGAATCCACACTCTCTGGCTGTGTGTAATGTTTCTTCATATCTAATCAGGCAGAGGCAATCTTCACTGACAGTACTCCACACACCACTGCCACTGTGATCTAAGGTACTTTGGTCTCACGCATCCAAATAAGCACTTACAGGACTAGAAAAGGCACACTTGTAGTGGGAGAGGGAATGGTTCATTTTGTTTCTTATTTCAGAATTTGTTTTCCTACATTTTGACCTCCAGAAAGCTGGTTTGTTTGTTTCTCCCTGAGATCAATCTTATAAATATATATACATATAATAATAATAAAAAAATAATCTCCATGTGTATTTACAGAGGTACTCTAAAATTTAAAGACTTCAACTCGATATATTCAGTATATTATAGATGAATTTCTACTACTAGAAAATAAATCCTTTCTGTCTATTTGATATAGCAAGAGGCTTTTATCTATTCAGCTTGGAAAAGACTTAAATGTAAAATGTGGATAAGAATTGCTAAGTTTCTGGAAGCTGGTTTACCATGACAGACATGATTATCTGTGAGCTCTCCATCCCAAGCTATGTTAATGTGAGCACTTTGGTACAGAGATATGAAGAAAAGAGTTTGAATTAATGCTAAAAGAATTTGCTTCAAGATAAGAGGTCAATGAAATAAAATAAAGAAGAGGGACCTATGACTACAGCTAGGAATCCCAGTCACACTCAGGTGTGGGTTTGGCCTGCTGGGGTGGATCCAGGTACTTGCTGTTTGGTGGTCCTGACCCCCATCTTCAGCAGAGTATGTGCACCCTGCAAGCCCCCAGACTCAGGGGCATCTGCAACTCTGAGTGTCGTGGAATAACCACCCATCTTTCCAGGAAACCAGGCAACAGTTCTAGAAGTTACCTCTAACTCCTGTTTTTCTCTCACACTTTTTAGATAATCACTCTCTCTGAGCAGTTTATAATGATCTCTCTTCATAAATGCTGTAGCCAATCTGCACACATTTCTCTCCTGATAACAGCAATCAATTTAACATTCCTAGGCAGCTTTCATCACTTTAACCAGACAGTTCTTTAGTAAATCCCACAAACAGTTCTTTGGAGTTGACTTTAAAAACAGTTATCCCTTGCTCTGATGTCCAACCCCTCGCATCCCTAGTCTATCCTCACAAGGTCTGTGACAAACCAGACACCAAAAACAATGGGAACTATGAACCTGCAGACTGCAAAAAGGAGACCCAAAACACAGTAAAATAAGCAAAATGAGAAGATAGAAAAACACACAGCAGATGACGGAGCAAGATAAAAACCCACCAGACCTAACAAATGAAGAGGAAATAGGCAGTCTACCTGAAAAAGAATTCAGAATAATGATAGGAAAGATGATCCAAACTCTTGGAAATAGAAGAGACCAAATGCAAGAAACATTTAACAAGGACCTGGAAGAACTAAAGATGAAACAAGCAATGATGAACAACACAATAAATGAAATTAAAAATACTCTAGATGGGATCAATAGCAGAATAACTGAGGCAGAAGAACGGATAAGTGACCTGGAAGATAAAGTAGTGGAAATAACTATTGCAGAGCAGAATAAAGAAAAAAGAATGAAAAGAACTTAGGACAGTCTCAGAGACCTCTGGGACAACATTAAATGCACCAACATTCGAATTATAGGGGTTCCAGAAGAAGAAGAGAAAAAGAAAAGGACTGAGAAAATATTTGAAGAGATTATAGTTGAAAACTTCCCTAATATGTGAAAGGAAATAGTTAATCAAGTCCAGGAAGCACAGAGAGTCCCATACAGGATAAATCCAAGGAGAAATACGCCAAAACACATATTAATCAAACTGTCAAAAATTAAATACAAAGAAAACATATTAAAAGCAGCAAGGCAAAACCAACAAATAACACCCAAGGGAATCCCCATAAGGTTAACAGCTGATCTTTCAGCAGAAACTCTGAAAGCCAGAAGGGACTGGCAGGACATATTTAAAGTGATGAAGGAGAAAAACCTACAACCAAGATTACTCTACCCAGCAAGGATCTCATTCAGATTTGATGGAGAAATTAAAAACTTTACAGACAAGCAAAAGCTGAGAGAGTTCAGCACCACTAAACCAGCTTTACAACAAATGCTAAAGGAACTTCCCTAGGCAAGAAACATAAGAGAAGGAAAAGACCTACAATAATGAACCAAAAACAAGTAAGAAAATGGGAATAGGAACATACATATCGATAATTACTTTAAATGTAAATGGATTAAATGCTCCCACCAAAAGACACAGATTGGCTGAATGGATACAAAAACAAGACCCATATATATGCGGTCTACAAGAGACCCACTTCAGACCTAGAGACACATACAGACTGAAAGTAAGGGGATGGAAAAAGATATTCCATGCAAATGGAAACCAAAAGAAAGCTGGAGTAGCAATTCTCATATCAGACAAAATAGATTTTAAAATAAAGACTATTAGAAGAGACAAAGAAGTACACTACATATGATCAAGGGGTTGATCCAAGAAGAAGATATAACAATTGTTAATATTTATGCACCCAACATAGGAGCACCTCAATACATAAGGCAAATGCTAACAGCCATAAAAGGGGAAATCTACAGTAACACATTCATAGTAGGGGACTTTAACACCCCACTTTCACCAATGGACAGATCATCCAAAATTAAAATAAATAAGGAAACACAAGCTTTAAATAATACATTAAACAAGATGGACTTAATTAATACTTATAGGACACTCCATCCAAAAACAACAGAATACACATTTTTCTCAAGTGCTCATGGAATATTCTCCAGGATAGATCATATCTTGGGTCACAAATCAAGCCTTGGTTAATTTAAGAAAATTGAAATTGTATCAAGTATCTTTTCCGACCACAATGTTATGAGACTAGATATCAACTATAGGAAAAGATCTGTAAAAAATACAAACACATGGTGGCTAAACAATACACTACTTAATAACCAAGGGATCACTGAAGAAATCAAAGAGGAAATCAAAAAATACCTAGAAACAAATGACAATGGGGACACGACGACCCAAAAGCTATGGGATGCAGCAAAAGCAGTTCTAAGAGGGAAGTTTATAGCAATGCAATCCTACCTTAAGAAACAGGAAACATCTCGAATAAACAACCTAACCTTGCACCTAAATCAATTAGAGAAAGAAGAACAAAAAAACCCCAAAGTTAGCAGAAGGAAAGAAATCATAAAGATCAGATCAGAAATAAATGAAAAAGAAATGAAGGAAACGATAGCAAAGATCAATAAAACTAAAAGCTGGTTCTTTGAGAAGATAAACAAAATTGATAAACCATTAGCCAGACTCATCGAGAAAAAAAGGGAGAAGACTCAAATCTATAGAATTAGAAATGAAAACGGAGAAGTAACAACTGACACTGCAGAAATACAAAAGATCATGAGAGATTACTACAAGCAACTCTATGCCAATAAAATGTACAACCTGGAAGAAATGGACAAATTCTTAGAAATGCACAACCTGCCAAGACTGAATCAGGAAGAAATAGAAAATATGAACAGACCAATCACAAGCACTGAAATTGAAACTGTGATTAAAAATCTTCCAACAAACAAAAGCCCAGGACCAGATGGCTTCACAGGCGAATTCTATCAAACATTTAGAGAAGAGCTAACACCTATCCTTCTCAAACTCTTCCAAAATATAGCAGAGGGAGGAACATTCCCAAACTCATTCTACGAGGCCACCATCACCTTGATACCAAAACCAGGCAAGGATGTCACAAAGAAAGAAAACTACAGACCAATATCACTGATGAACATAGATGCAAAAATCCTCAACAAAATACTAGCAAACAGAATCCAACAGCACATTTAAAGGATCATCCACCATGATCAAGTAGGGTTTATTCCAGGAATGCAAGGATGCTTCAATATATGCAAATCAATCAACGTGATACACTATATTAAAAAACTGAAGGAGAAAAACCATATGATCATATCAATTGATGCAGAGAAAGCTTTTGACAAAATTCAACACCCATTTATGATAAAAACCCTCCAGAAAGTAGGCATAGAGGGAACTTTCTTCAACCTAATAAAGGTAATATATGACAAACCCACAGCCAACATCGTCCTCAAATGTGAAAAACTGAAAGCATTTTCCACTAAGATCAGGAACAAGACAAGGTTGCCCACGCTCACCTCTCTTATTCAACATAGTTTTGGAAGTTTTAACCACAGCAATCAGAGAAGAAAAGGAAATAAAAGGAATACAAATTGGAAAAGAAGAAGTAAAGCTGTCACTGTTTGCAGATGACATGATACTCTACATAGAGAATCCTAAAGATGCTACCAGAAAACTACTGGAGCTAATCAATGAATTTGGTAAAGTAGCAGGATACAAAATTAATGCACAGAAATCTCTGGCATTCCTATATACTAATGACGAAAAATCTGAAAGTGAAATCAAGAAAACACTCCCATTTACCATTGCAACAAAAAGAATAAAACATCTAGGAATAAATCTACCTATGGAGACAAAAGACCTGTATGCAGAAAATTATAAGACACTGATGAAAGAAATTAAAGACGATACAAATAGATGGAGAGATATACCATGTTCTTGGATTGGAAGAATCAACATTGTGAAAATGACTATACTACCCAAAGCAATCTACAGATGCAATGCAATCCCTATCAAACTACCAATGGAATTTTTCACAGAACCTAGAACAAAAAATTTCACAATTTGTATGGAAACACAAAAGACCCCGAATAGCAAAAGCAATCTTGAGAACAAAAAACGGAGCTGGAGGAATCAGGCTCCCTGACTTCAGACTATACTACAAAGGTACAGTAATCAAGACAGTATGGTACTGGCACAAAAACAGAAATATAGATCAATGGAACAGGATAGAAAGCCCAGAGATAAACACACGCACATATGTTCAGCTTATCTTTGATAAAGGAGGCAGGAAAGTACAGTGGAGAAAGGACAGCCTCTTCAACAAGTGGTGCTGGGAAAACTGGACAGCTACATATAAAAGTATGAGATTAGATCACTCCCTAACACCATACACAAAAATAAGCTCAAAATGGATTAAAGACCTAAATGTAAGGTGAGAAACTATCAAACTCTTAGAGGAAAACATAGGCAGAACACTCTATGACATAAATCACAGCAAGATCCTTTTTGACCCACCTCCTAGAGAAATGGAAATGAAAACAAAAATAAACAAATGGGACCTAATGAAACTTCAAAGCTTTTTGCACAGCAAAGGAAACCATAAACAAGACAAAAAGACAACCCTCATAATGGGAGAAAATATTTGCATATGAAGCAACTGACAAAGGATTAATCTCCAAAATTTATAAGCAGCTCATGCAGCTCAATAACAAAAAAACAAACAACCCAATCCAAAAATGGGCAGAAGACCTAAACAGACATTTCTCCAAAGAAGATATGCAGACTGTCAACAAACACATGAAGGAATGTTCAACATCATTAATCATTAGAGAAATGCAAATCAAAACTACAATGAGATATCATCTCACACCAGTCAGAATGGCCATCATCAAAAAATATAGAAACAATAAATGCTGGAGAGGGTGTGGAGAAAAGGGAACCCTCTTGCAGTGCTGGTGGGAATGTGAATTGGTACAGCCACTATGGAGAACAGTATGGAGGTTCCTTTAAAAACTACAAATAGAACTACCATATGACCAAGCAATCCCACTACTGGGCATATACCCTGAGAAAACCATAATTCAAAAAGAGTCATATATCAAAATGTTCATTGCAGCTCTATTTACAATAGCCAGGAGATGGAAACAACCTAAGTGTCCATAACTGGATGAATGGATAAAGAAGATGTGGCATATATATACAATGGAATATTACTCAGCCATAAAAAGAAACGAAATTCAGCTATTTGTAATGAGGTGGATAGACCTTGAGTCTGTCATACAGAGTGAAGTAAGTCAGAAAGAGAAATACAAATACCATATCCTAACACATATATATGGAAGTTAAGGAAAAAAATGTCATGAAGAACCTAGGGGTAAGACAGGAATAAAGACACAGACCTACTAGAGAATGGACTTGAGGATATGGGGAGGGGGAAGGGTAAGCTGTGACAAAGTGAGAGAGAGGCATGGACATATGTACACTATCAAATGTAAAATAGCTAGTGGGAAGCAGCCGCATAGCACAGGGAGATCAGCTCGGTGCTTTTTGACCTCCTGGAGGGGTGGGATAGGGAGGGTGGGAGGGAGGGAGATGCAAGAGGGAAGAGATATGGGAACATATGTATATGTACAACTGATTCACTTTGTTATAAAGCAGAAACTAACACACCATTGTAAAGCAATTATACTCCAATAAAGATGTAAAAAAATATAAAAATAAAATTTAAAAAAAGAGTAAATGATGGAGAAGATACAATATTAATTTTTGATCACTGAACAGAATGTACTTTATTAAAGAGAAGCCGGGCTCTCAAGGCCAAACTCCAGTCCCCACGTGTAGAAGGAAGGCATTGGGGACAAAAATGGTGAACTGAAAGGAGAACTCAGTGGTACTTGTGGGCCAGAGCAGTGGCAACACCAGCCACCAGCTTCTGCCAAGCAGCCTGCAACTCAGGGGTGAATTCTCTGCCAAAGTGCGAAGCCAGAATAATCACCAACACATTGCCCAGGAGCTGTTAGGTGAGAGACAAAATGACAATTAGATATGTTGAGTAGAACTTTCCTAAAAGAGTTGCAGAAAATAATGGCTTAATACCTACACCCACTCCTAACTCCACATCGTAAACTGCTCCATGGTTTGTATCTGTGCAATAAACTCTGATAAGCTAGTTCTTAAATTTTATTTAAATTCTATGAGCCCTCCATTCAACATTCTGTCTACCTATATCCCCTCACTCTCTCCCATTTCACCATTTTTATTTGCCTCTTTCCCTCCCTCTCACATTTACCAATTGTCTAATCTTTGTCATCATAGGATTTCAGGGCTGCATAGGTTCTTAGAGTGAGTTTAGTAAAGTCTCCAACCAATGCAGGAATAAGCTTCCACTTAGTCCCAATATTGATGGGTAATTTAATATATTTAGAGAATTGATTGATATTTCTTTGAGACAATCTGCCTAAAAATTATTCTCCCAAATATCTTCCTAAACTTCAATCATCAGGAGCCACATAAAATAAGACATTTCTCTTTCCTTGAGACAGGTTTTCATCTACCAAAACCCAGATTCCATTCCTCCTTGAACAAGTCTGTTATTCTCTGATATTCTCTAGGGTAAACAAATCCAGTTCTAACAAAAGTTCCCGAAAACTTTTAAGCAAACTCAGGCTTAAAAGGGCTAGTAGCCCTTTAGTGTCACTAGTCCTGAACCGAGGTGCTCTTGGTACGTCCACTGGAATTCTGCCCTCTTAACACCAACTTTGATCTATGATTTCTGAGATCTTTGCTAGTCTTTGCAACCAAAGACTCAACTTCCATTATTATTCCAAAGTAAAAAGCATAAAAACAACACATGACCATTTCCTGAACTCACCCTGAAGTTCTCAGGATCCACGTGCAGCTTGTCACAGTGCAGCTCACTCAGCTTAGCAAAGGCACCCTTGAGGTTGTCCATGTTCTTAACAGCATCTCCAAAGGATGTCAACACCTTCTTGCCATGGGCCTTGACCCTGGGGTTTCCCATTATGGCAGAGGGAGAGGACAGGTTGCCAAAGTTGTCAAAGAACCTCTGGGTCCAGGGGTAGACAACCAGGAGCCTATGAGATGAGACCATAACAGATGAAAAATCAGTGACTCGAAAAGTTTGAAGAATTTCCTGGTCAATTTACCAGGCTCATATTCACCATCCTCCCCCATGAAGTCCAGTTGCTACCTGCCCAGAGCCTCGCCTCCAGCCTCTTCCACATTCACTCTGCCCCACAGGCCAGTGATAGCAGCCTTCTCCTCAGCAGTAAAATGCACCATGATATCAGGTCTTGAAGCTTACTGGTGATCACAGAAGTGTCAGAAGCAAGTCTGTGCTGCTGCTGGAAGGTGTGGCCTTTTATTCTTTACTGCTGAACTTCTGGCCCTTTGTTCCCCCTAATCCTTTAAAGTCATTGGTCAAGGCTGAGCTGTGTCCCTCAGGGGTGGAGTCAGGTCAGGAAATGGTCAGCAAGGAAGATGTATATTGAGTCTGTGATAATGTGTTGGTTCCTGAAACATCCTTCTTTTGTTGGCTCCTCCTCCATCCTCAAAACAATTTTTCATTCATTCTCTCTTTTCACCCTCTTCTCTCCCCATGTCATCCCCCATGATGACATCCATCTCTCCCACTCTCCTTATCCCAGAAAGACCCATAGAATGCAGCTAAGCCCAAGATAGAGTTCCAGTCAAATCAGGTTTAATATTTGGGTTAAGGATGGTGAGATGGTGACAGGGACAAAAACACAGTCAAGAAAAAAAAATACAATTGTTGACACAGAACCTCAGCCAGTTCTAGCTCTCTTGAGGAGTGGATTATAGCCAAGCTCTGGATTTTAGTTTTCTAAGGGAGACAAAACACATACATGGTTACTTTAGGAAGCTGAATGGAAATGCAAGGGATCTACAATAGAACTAAGACCTCAATCCCAAAGTAACATAACCAAAGATTATTTCATAGAGAGAACAGGTAGAATAAGCTTACATCCTGTGCTTCCAGGGAACTCTCTCTCTGTCCATTTCTCTATGACAGCAAGGGAAACTGTCTACTCTGGAGACATTGCCCTGAGTGCTCTTCTTGATTTTCTGTACTTATTTATACCAGCGTGGCTGCTAAGGAGTCTGAAATTATTTAAAACCAGGACTTGTGATCAAACTGAGGAGTAGATGAATTGTTATGATAGGCTAGCAGTTGGAGTATGTTTAATGTTTGTGGAAGCCATCAGTTCAGGAGACTTCAAGTTTCTCTAGTGTCCTTATTTTTTGTTTTCTTTTGTATTTTGATGTCCCTGTTGGCTCTGGGTTTCCCTAAGAACACATCATCATGAAATAGATTATGTACCTTGCAACTTTTCCAGCTGCAATCCTGTTATTATACTGGAGTCCTGTTGATATAGTGGTAAGGAATGGTGGAGGAGAAGCCATCTATAATTGTATAATTAAAAATCAGCCTTCAGTGGACCAGTTTTCCTGGGCTGTGACTTTCACAAGTGTTTCTTAGCTTATTCCCCCCTTAAGAAAGATAGGAAAGAATCCCTGGGCTAGACTATGTAACCTAGGATGACAGAATTCTTGGTTGAGAGAGAAGACATTTGATCACTGAAGTAGAGGACCAATGAAAGGACAAGAAGTATCTGGCTACTCAGTGAAGAATAGCCCTTGTATGAATAAGAGTTTTATTTATTTATTTATTTATTTTTAAGTATAGTTGATTTACAATGTTGTGTTAGTTTCAGGTGTACAGCAAAGTGATTCAGTTTTATATATATATATCTTTTCAGATTCTTTTCCCTTATAGGCTATTACAAAATATTGAGTATTGTTCCCTGTGCTATATGGTAGGTCCTTGTTGTTTATCTATTCGATATATAGTAGTGTGTTTATGTTAATCCCAAACTCTGGTAACCATAAGTTTGTTTTCCATGTCTGTGGGTCTATTTCTGTGTTGTATATAAGTTCATTTGTATCATATTTTTTTAGATTCCACATATAAGCAATGTCATATGATATTTGTCTTTGTCTGGCTTACTTCACTTAATATGATAATCTTTAAGTGCATCCACATTGCTGCAAATGGCATTATTTCATTCTATTTTATGGTTGAGTAATATTCCATTGTATGTAAGTACCACATCTCTTTATCCATTCATCTGTCAATGGACATGAAGGTTGCTTCCATGTCTTGGCTATTGTACCTAGTGCTGCTACAAACATAGGGGTGCATGTGTCTTTTTAAATTACGGATGATTTTTTAATCAGTAGAGATAGGGTTCTAGGTTTCCAAGGCAAATTTGTATAGATCCACAGTGTGAGTACAGTGACCCTTCCCTTAGACCTTGGGTATGAGGATCAGACATTGTCAAAGCCCAGGGAATAAGAACCAGGCTGCACAAGACCAAGAGTTTGGGAAACAAACCTCATCTGAAGCAGACAGTATGAGTGTGTTCCATTCTCCTTCCAGTTCAGAGTGTGGACACCAGGCTTCTCTTAAATTCAGAGTGTGGGGTTGATCTCCCTTCTCCTCCCTTATACCCATTTCAGGGCTCATATATCCTTCTCTAGTAACAGCGTTTAGGAAAAGAACTGGCTTGCCTCCAAGGATCCGGCCCATCCCTTGCTTTCTTATAACTAAAGGTGTAGAAAAAGGCTTCAAGAAATGTTACAGGGTTGAAAGGCACCATGTCTGTAACTCAGTTCAAGGCTTATGAATTCTGATTCTGAAGTCACTTAAGCTGAATATACTTTCATTTTTGCTTAGGTGCTTGTTGATTCAAGCTCAATTATCTCAGCTGCTCATTTTGAAGTATTTATTTATTTCTCCTGTGAAATACCATGATTATTGTCTCTTTTTCCCAGATGAAAAACCCAAAGTTTAGAGAGATAAATGACGTGATTATCCATGATACATCAGAAAGATTAAATGGTCAGAAAAAAGAAAAACTAAGATTATTCATTTATTGCCTAGAAATTAAAATTAATAAAATAAAAATGTTATCTCTTAAGGTATTTAAATGAAAAGTTTTAAAAGAAACTTCAAAATTTGTTAAAGATTAACTCCTGCCTCTTAGGATATCCTGTGACATTTGTACTTTGGTAAACTCTACGCAGGATTTTAAGAAAGGTGTAAGATGCCTCTTTTTAGCAAGGAAAAATAAAATATTTCCTTAAATCTTGCTAGCTCATTTATGACATATATACTAATCCTGTGAGTCAAATACTGTATTATCTTTAGATGCTATTAGTATGGAGGATTATATAAATTACATTGTTAATAGATAAAATAGGTCTTTGATCCCACTACATTTTTTCACAATATTAGCTGAGAAAAAATCCTTCAAAAGTTATTCTTTACCACAAATGAGTTTTTTTTCTATTTTTAATTTTAAAATTGGAAAATTATGGACTGGGTTTATAAACCATTGAAGGTACAAAAAAAGCTGCTTAGGATTCTTGATTAGTGAAGCTATAAGTTAGTCTGCTTTCATTATGCTTCTCAATTTATCTTCTTATAGCAGAAATAGATGGGATAAAAGTCCTATTAAGTGTTGCATTAGTCTAGAATAAATTGTGTGCCACAAGTAGCAGGAAATTCTAATGGCTTCCATGCAGGGAGCCAATGAATATCTTCTGTTATGATTGCAAAGAATGAGAGAATAGACCACGACCACTGGTCAAGCAACACTACTGCTTTGTAATCGCTGGGCCTCTGCATCATATCTCACAAAGGTTGCCGGTGACTGTGAACCCAAGCTGGGTCTCATTCTCAGAGGCATTTCTTTTGTTGGAGGCTTATAACACAGACATTGATGGTTTGACTGACCTCTGGGACCACTGTGACTAAGGCATACCCAGAGATGCATGTGAGTGTTAATTAAGCAAGAAGAATCTTCACTGGGAAGAGGGAGTGGAAAGGCAGAACCAGCCAGTTATTGTACACTTGTCTACACGATGAACCTTGAAGGTTAAAACTGGAATCTGGCAACTTAGAAAAGTCAGAAACTTCCCATATTCCCATTTTATAACTTCACTTTCTTGGCTCCCTTGATGCTTTTTGACCTTAAGCAAAGTTGTCTTCATTTATTTTTATGATTAAATTTTTGAGAAATTCCTGGTTTTTTATGTTGTTTAAATAGTATTGCCTAGTATATTCTATGAACTAAGACAGCTCTGAATAGTTAGAAGGAATGACACTATCATTAGAGTCAGTGCTTGCTAATCTTCCTTCCCTCTACCACACTACTATATAGCTCATTGGTCCATATCTCATGGATCTTACTCAAGACTTTAGTCAAGTAGTAATTTACAAACTTTGTTCATATGTAGTAGCTCTGAAGCATACATAAACTCAATATTTAAATTTCTACCTACGATTGATTCAAATGAGATTCTTCTAGGTTTAAGGCTTAGAATCCTGTGTCCCAAGATTGGGAAGTCCTTGACTTGATGACTTTGAATTTCGAAAAGTTAATGACTATTTTTTTTTTTTTTTTTTGCCTAGTCACGTTATCTTCAGTACTTTGCATACTCAATACTGAAGCTATAGCATAGCATGTTTCTTGAATAAAAAATCTGCATCTATCAAACAGTATGAATTTGAGGTTTGGTAACTATGCAGGCCTTAAATGGAAGCAGTATGGTTAGATCCCACCCATTAACAAGATCATCTACCATGAGGAATTATGAGAAACTAGGATCCTTTGACCTAGCGAGGGCAGTTAATGATCACTTCTCTCCCAAACCCCTTTCAGCCTTTGCTAATTCTAGCCCCAGAAGGGTTCCTTCTGAAACCAAAATTTGACAACCCCTATCTTACTGAGTCTGAGGCATCTCTGAGGGAAAGGAAAACCTCTTAGATTACTAGACCAACAAGCTACTGTAGCCCTTCTCTCTACTCCAGCCCCATTTAGGCATTAATGTCATCAGTTATTTCCTGCACCTGTTTTGTTTTTGTTTGTTTGTTTGTTTTTCTTTCCCTTCCCTTTCCCCTTCCCCTTCTTCTTCTTCCTCCTTCTCCTTCTTCTTCTTCTTCTTCTTCTTCTGTGTATTCATTTGTTTTCTGGGGGTTGGGGGGCATTTATTTTATTTTGGTTCGTTTGTAATTAACAGAGGTAGACAGATCCAGTGTTTTTCTCCTTCTGGGGACTTGGGCTGGTGATAGCTGGGTGGGGTCAGAAACTGTGAGCTTAGATAGGAGCTCAGGACTACACAGAGCTGTGGCAAAGAAGAGGACTAGCTAAAGAAGTGAAAGACAAAGTGCTTTTCTTACTGGCTTCAAAGACTCTGTTCTTGGCTTTTATACAAGTAGACAAGTGAAAGACATTTTGGGTTAGTGTTTGGGGGTCTTGCATGGTTAACTGTTTAGAAATGCCTGATAAATATGCTCTGTGTAAAATATATTTGTGTGCGTGTGTGTGTGTGTGTACAAATATGTGAGTATTATAAAAATATGAAGGCAACAGTGACTAGATAATATGCAAGACCTCAAAGGATAGGGGAACAAATCTCACACTAATTTCAATTGCTATTAAAAATAAATTTAGTGATAAAAAAGAGAGACTCAAAGTCACCTGAAAGAAACAGAATGACTCCCAGGCCAGAAGCTCTGAACTATGATTATAGTTAGATTATAATCTATGGAATGTTCTGATGTATAAAGAGAAGTGTATTAATCATTAGAGAGTTGGCCAACAAGGAAAGTATAGGAAAAGGAATGTTGCTCTGTTGGCTCAGAATCTAGAGATGTTTTGAACCTCACATAACAGTTATGTCCAAGCCAAACTTATCCTTCCCATGAAGATGGATGAATAAGCTATGTCTGAGCCTAGTGGCAAGATGCTTACTTAGCATGATTGTATCCAGCTGCTTGCTTTGGAACAGTTTGTTTCCTCTACTTTTTCTTGATTGATACAAGGAAAGAATGTATTGCTCACAAAGACATGAGTATTCAAGTTATAAATCTCAATGTAAATGGATAAATAAGTACACAGGTTTCTATTTTTAGGTTTGTGTGCCTTTCATTTTAACAAGAATAAGACTTCAAGAGTCAATCTCAGCCTACAGGACAAATGGGCCACATCCTAGAACTAAGTAATTTGATCAAGGTCCTGGTTGCTGAGGTCTAAATACATCTAGTTGGCATTACCTCTTTTGGCATTACTACACTGTATATCTTGGTATGTGTGTAGCGGTGGGTGTATGTGTATATGTCTTTGTAGTGATAGATGTATGTGTTTGCTCTTCAGTTGTTCATTCAATACTGCAGAAGTTCTGAGTATACAGAAGCAAAACAAAACAAAACATTTTCATGGAGTTGATAGTAAGCGAAGTGAAACAATAAGTAAATAAACAAATAAAATATATGGTATATGCCAAATGATGTTAAGTGCTATGGAGGAAAAGAACACTGGAATGAAGGATAGAGTTTAATGGGGACAAGGGTGGAAGGGTATTACTACTTTAAAATGTATGGTAGGGATTTCTTCACTATAAGGGGACACTTGAGAAGACACCGACAGATTATAAATAGCCACTGCATATGGATTAAATGTTTAAGACATAGGGAATTACAAATATAAGTATCTTAAAGTGGGAGGATGCTTAGAATTTTCAGGGATTGAAAATAAGGCCAATGTAGGAGCAGACTGAGAGGGAGAGTAGAAGTGCTGGCTGTGGAGGTGCTAATCTATAAAATTTGTGACAATAATAATACCTGTATCACAGAGTTGTAAGAAAAAGCATATATATATTTATAAACATATATGTATACATATTATATCTGCACATATGTGTTATATATACACACATATACACCTATATTTACAGATACACATATAAACATGCACATATATACACACACATATATGTGTGTATGTGCCAACAAACGTTGGCAATTGTTGTTATTGTAGGAAATTGTTATGGTAGGAAATTTGGCTTTATTATGATCGATGCAGGAAACTATCAGAGACCTTTGGACAAAGAGGTTACCATACATGATTTACACTTTTACAAGTGTGCTTTGGCTGCAGTATTGGGAAGACACTGTCCGGTGACAGTTGTAGAAGGAGACAGATCAATTAGGAGTCCACAGTAAGAGTTCAGGTAGAGATTATAACGCCTTACACCAGGGTGGTAGCAATGCAGGTGGTAGCAAGGGGTCAGACTGTAAATAAATGTTTAAAGTAACACCAAATGGATTTTCTAACAGGATGTGGAATTTGGGAGGTGCTTTGGTGTGTGTGTGCACACGTGGATGCCCATGCTCTTGTACATGTTTATTTCTGAATATGAGTATATGTCAGTGTGAGGATTTGGAAGCTGAACAAGGAGAGTCTTTATGTTGAGTTTTGTCAGTTCCTTTGTTCAGCACACTAACCGCCTCAGAATTCTTGCTTTAAAATGAAGATGGTGGAAGGGTAAGTAGGAAAATCAGAAAATATCTCACACATCAGAACTTTACCCAAAGTGACGTGAAGACTGTGAGCATCTCCTGGGTGCTGAGCAGAGGCTTATAAGGTAAGACATTTTCCCATGACAGTAGTAGCACCAAGACTGGCCTAAGATATTTCCTTAAGTTGAGGGTTCCCAAGTGGCGTCCCTAGTCATGACCAGCATGTGAGCGTGGGACCTCTAAGAGCACAGAGCCTTTGTCAGCAGATGTCTGGGGGTACCCTAAAATGCTGAACAATGTTTTCCTTTTCCTCTGTTTCATGCCTCTGTTTTTCATCCTCATATCTCAGTCCTTACCTACAGGACACTGCAAAGTAGGTGTGCAGTATCTGGAATCTTAAAAAGGTGAGACCTGGAAAAATTATTTAGTCATCCAGCCCTGCCGCATCTTTATATACACGAGGAAACTATATATAAAGGCTCTGTCCTGAGTTATATGGTGCATAAGAAAGGGTCAGGGATCTCACTAGCAAAGGTCTTATGCTTCTAATTACTCTGATCACATTTGATTAATGACTATATTTTGTGAATTAAAAATCCATACACCTGTAGTTATAAGGGTTTTTTTTTTTCCTGCTTCTTGGTGTGAGAGACTACCTGCAAGATGATTATTAGATGAACAACAACTGATCATTCTATGGCATTTATGGGACGGCCAGAAATACAGTTTTAAATCCAAAGGGAATATATTCCAGGACATGTCACATTCTGCCTCTGTATCCCTCTCTCTTCATTATGCTGGCTGAAGTTCTCCTTTCTTGTCATCTGTCCTGTAAGCCTCCTGCTGGGGACCCAGATAGCAGTCATCACGCAGGGCTGAGAACATCTGGCCATACACCCTAAGCCTCAGCATGACTCAGCATGACTCAGCATGGCTGTGTTGGGGCCAGATCCCAGCCTATAAGGCTATGCAGACCAAGAAGATAGGGAGCAGGACATTGACTCAGAATGGGGCCCGGGCATAAATGTCTGTGCTTAGAGTATGGGAAGGCAGCAGCAGAGGCTTAGACAAAAATGAAATATGAATTAAGGGGAAATTGGAGCTTATTTAATTGGAGATAAGGTGGCTGAAGGGGATAGAGGGGCCTGGGCTTGTAGGCAAGACAGTCATCTAGTAAATGTTTTTGGAGTAGTTGCTATGTGCTAGACACTAATTTCAGTGCTTGAATCATAAATAAGAATAAGACATGTATCTTGCCTTCCAGGAGTCCTAGTCAAAAACAATAGTTAATTATATACAATATTACAATATTTTCCATACTTAATAGAGATATATGTGGGAGAGGAAACTTATGACTCTCTTAAGTCTGGGATATTTTTAGGGAGTAAATAATATACCAAAAGATCTTACAGGATTAAAGAAATGTAAGCTGGGTCTTGAGAGATGAATGGATTTTTCATAATGGAGAATACCTGTTCTCCAATGCTCTTTAGGCAAGGTGTATAGGACTAGCTAGAATGCAGTGAGACAAAGTGATTTAGCCTTAGAGAGGAGCCCCCCTGGTGCATGGTCACAGAAAGAGACTTCATCACTCACCACAATAAACTCTCCCTTCCTCCTCTCTTCTACATCAGAGGTTTCGTAAGTCTATTGAGGTCAGGAAAATCACAGAAAGGAATAGGGCGTCAGGGTCTTCAATGAATACAAGCCCGTTCCTGATCAAATAGGGCTGACAATGCTTTAGCCAAATGTTGCCATGAGGAATTGAGAGAGGCTCTGTGACCCCAACACCACCTACTTCTTATGTAACCTTGGGCAAGTTTCTTAATGTTTCCATGTCTTTGAAATATAGGACGGTAACATGACTTAGCTCATAGTATAAATCATGACAATTAATTTAGTTTATTATGTAAAGAGATAGAGATACAATATATGCTAAGTATTATCTGTTGTTATATTATTATAATAAGTATTTACATATAACTATTAGAGTCACATCTTATGTCCAAAGGATGATTGGAAATACAGATATTTTGAATCATTTCTTTTTTATTTTTTTCTTTTTTAAATAAAAATCATACATGTGTAAAGTGTATAACATGATGATTTGAAATACATATACATAGCAAAGTGATTACGATAGCCAAGTTAATTATCTGTCTTCTATTCTCCTTGCAGAGGAGAAAGACAGCATGAAACCCAAACTGATCTTGGAGAAGTTAACTTATAAATCAGGGTCCTGCACTGGTAACATTTGTGAGGACTCTCATTGTCAAGCTCTGCAAAGGGAGGTGCAGGGAACTTGCAGAACTTCTTCTCATTTTTTATATTCTTAACTCATCACCACAGCACTGCCTATGGCATGGTTTAATGTCCTCAGTGCTTGGCACTAACTAAGATGTCACACAGACCTAAATAAATAGATACGCATATGTTTTAGGTGCAGTGAGTTTCTAAGCCAGTGCAGGGTAAAGAGGGAAGCAGGCAGCTAGGTCTGAAGAATAACTAAAGAATATAATACACTCTCTTCCTTAACCAAACTTGTGGCTTGGCCAAGGGTCAAGAGGTCATTTGGGCCACTATAGACCTCCAGTGTTCTCGGGGACCTATACATAACCTACAATCCAACAATCTCTGTAGTCCAAGCTAGAGCCTCTTTTTATTCTGAACTTGTTTCCAATTTTTTTCTTTAATTCATTCTCTTTCAGACTTTCTTACAGAGACACACCCATGTTGAGGACGTATGGTCTGCAATTATGACTTGAACGCTAATCTCTAATATCCAAGGTATAAAAGTGGGGAATAGGGGCAGTTTAATCTGCTTCGATTTCTTGGGTCCACAGTAGATGTCCGTGTTGGTGTTTTGTTGTAGGAAGAGCACAGTCTTTAGCAGCAGCAGAACTGGGCCTACATCTTAACCTCACTACTTACTAGCTCTATGAGCTTGGACAGGTTATTTCATCTCTTTGACCCTCAAGTCCCCCACACTTAAAAAGAGACAGTGTAATGTAGACAGTAGGAGAGCCTGGACCACCTGGGTTTAGATTGCAAATTGGCTACTTATTCAAGAAATTGTCTTACATTTTCTGCACCTTGGTTTCCTCATCAGTTGAGAAACATTAATGGACTTCTGAATATTGGTATGAGGATAAACTAATTCATATAATGAACTTAAATTATATCTTAGTATATACGAGTAAATACTCGTATTTACTAAGTATATATTTACTAGTATATATGAGTAAATACTCAAGAAACATCACTTATCATTAGCATGAATTACAGCATGTTTCATGATATATACTTCACAGAACTACCATATTAAATGAGACTATTTAAATACCCTAGAATGGTACCTGACATATAGAAAGATTTCAGTAAGTATTAATTCCCATCCTCTTTTAACTTTTCTCTAGTCTAAATCTCCTCTGTTTTTTCAAATATTTTTCTTGTGGTCTCTAGTTCCTTAATCATCTTGTTTCCTGTTCAACTTCTGTTCAGATTCTTAGTGGATCTCTTATGCTTCAGAATCTAGGGTTGTACGTGCTCTTTGTGAAGTGAGGTTTTCTTAAAGTGCAAACTTGCTGTCATCTGACTTCATCTGCACCTGTGGCTTCAAGTGTTTCAGCCTTAAAGCTAAGCTCTGGACTTTGACCACAGTACCTGGGAAGATAGCCCTTCTGAGGGAGGGGAAGGCTCCTCTCACACGACATCTCAGGCCATTGTTAAATGATATATTGGGCTTTGAGAGTCTCTACATATTTAAGAGTGATTGGTGTTATTTTCTAGAACTTACCTGCTGCTTTGAGATGTCTGGTCCCTAGGGAACCCATAGCTCTGGCCTGAATTGCTGTTACTGGTCCAGAGAGTGTGCATCTCTTTTGATCCTCCATAGCCCCATAAGATAGATATAATTATTACTCTTATTTTACAGATGTCAGCACTAAGTTCTTTGCCCCTAGTTGAGGGGATGGGGAGTCTCACGTGGTGGTAAAATGTAAATTGCTGCTATGCTGTGCCTCCCTCCCCTTTCCTGTGCTCGCTTCTGTACTCAGTCTATCTGCCCTGAGACTCATGGCTCCACCCGGAGCCGCCAACCTGCCCTAACCACCTATCTGAGCCCACAGACCTGTAGCCTTTCTGGACTCTGATAGCTGGCAGCTAGGCTTGGCCCTGCCCTCTCTGTGATCTCTGATAGACACATCTTGCACCCCAGCTCCCAGGGTCCCCATGGGGACCTCGGGTTTGCTGAGTCAAGGTTCGCTGAAGTTCAAGCCCTAAGAAACTCCTGCTCCCAAAGTTATAGTCATGGACCTCTCCATGCCTGCCTCCTTCAACCACAGCCCCAGGCCCTGCTTTCCTAGGCCTATCCATCTAATGTTCCTCAACAGTGCAGCAAAGGGCTTGTGAGCAGTAGATCCAGTTTCTGACTTTGGGTCCAAGAACTAGCATTGTCTCTTACATGTCTGACCTTAGGCAAATTCTTTGATTCCTCTGAGCTTAGTCTTGTCATCTAAAAACAGGAATAATAATTGTATCCATCTTATGGAGTTAGTATGAGGTTGGAAAGAAATATGACACACTGTCTGTGAAGCAGTAGCTTGTTTAATTAGACTTTAGAAAAGTTCTCAAAATATAGTAGTAGATTTTATCATCCATTAATCTTGTCCAGCTTCTCCCACACTCTCCTACTCACTCTCTCTCTCCTTATTCCCCCATATTCCTCTTCATCCTCTCTTACTTATAGTGATGTTGGATATTTAGAATGGGATTTGGGGATAAGCCATTAACAAGTGAAGTATTTCTTGAAGGAGCCATACTCATCCAATGGATCATCTCAGCAGGGTTCAGGGGGAGGAGGGAGGGTCAAGGTCAACAGCAGGAGCCAAGGAAGGAACCCTGGGCAACTGGATTCGGAAAACTGAGAGTAAGAAGCTGAGGACCAGTCTCTGGGTGCTGGGAGGGTCTCCTCATGGGAAACTCCTTCAACTAAGAGGGGCACAGACTGGGAAGAACAGTTTCTGGATGGAGGTGAGGATATTCTGATAGGACAGTTTGAATAGAAGGGCTCTGGAGGTTTGGAGCAGGGGGCTCCCTGTCACATGAAGGAAACCAGCTCCATGTGGGCACTGGGTCTCCTTCCTATGCATGTCCTATGGGGTTCCTGATTTTCAGCCAGGCTTCACAAAGCCCTAAATTCCCATCTGCTGGAGCCCTGAATGGGGAGAGAATGTTTTGGTTTTCACTTCACTTGGAACTCTTTCTAGCTCTTTTTCCCAATTTGCCTCAAGACATCCCCTTGATAGTTTGATTCATCCAATCAAGAAGTGTGGGGAGGACTTCCCTGGTGGTGCAGTGGTTAAGAATCCTCCTGCCAATGCAGGGGACACAGGTTCCAGCCCTGGTCCGGAAAGATCCCACATGCCGCGGAGCAACTAAGCCCATGTGCCACAACTACTAAGCCTGTGCTCTGCAGCCCATGAGCCACAACTACCGAAGCCAGCGCGCCTAGAGCCCATGCTCCACAACAAGAGAAGTCACCGCAATGAGAAGCCCGCGCACCGCAACAAAGAGTAACCCCAGCTCTCAGCAACTAAAGAAAACCTACGTGCAGCAGCAAAGACCCAATGCAGCCAAGAATTAAATAATTGAATAAATAAATAAATTTGTGAAAAAAAAAGTGTGGGGAGAGCCTTTTCTCATGTGCATCCATCATCGTGTATATGATGAGGAAACAGAGAATAAAATGTAATGGCATAAGCCTTCACAGAGCTATGTGAGTCTAGGCATTCATCAAAAACTACCTTCTGCTTAGGGTATGAATCCCCTCTGAAACACCCCTGTTTCATACTATCATGAGTGAAGCACTTTCTAACATGAGGAGGCACTCATGGCTTTTCCACTGAGCCCATGTTTTTGTTAGACAACATAATATTTACAAAGTTCTTATGCAAATGAAAATCATTTAATCCTTTGTCACATAGTATAACTCAAATCCCTGTTTCAGAAGATAACCTTTCCATATTGGAGTATTCATACATTTGTTAAACCCACATTGCATGCTTTGAAACATGTGCTGGTGACATAACAGTGAACCAGAGAGTCATGTCCTTGACTTCACAAAGCCAACTACTTAAACAAAGACAATAATCATAATCACTACCCTTCCTCTACTTGGTATACTCTTCCCTGACCTCAGAGAAATAAGTTAAATGATATAAGTTATGCAAAATCATTACAATCTTTGCAATGTCTGGCACATTAGTAAGCCTTCAATAAATGTCAGTTATTTTATTATTACTGTTATAAATGAACTGATGTAAAGTGCAGAATAAAATAGTGGTCTGCTGTAGCACGTTGGACACAATAAAAATAGCAAAGGTCTCTAAGAGTACTTAGCATATATAAGCCACTATGTTGCATATATTAACTCTCTCAATGTCAGAACAATCTTATGAGGATGTTAAAACCCCATTTTACAGGTGAGAGAACTGAGTCATTTAGATACAAAGAGCTGCTGAGTTCAGCCACTCAGGCCGTCTGGCTCCACAGTCTGTTCTCTTAACCACTGCTCTCGACTGCCTAAGACTTCCCTGCAGTAAAGGGTTGAATCTCTGAAATGAGTTAGTGGTGATGGTTAAGTGGGAAGGGTGTCAAGTTCTTTCCTAAAGGTATGAGAAGAGAGGAAAGAAAGGTATTCTCTCTTCTCCACATGCACAAGTGAGCCAGCACACACACAGCTAGTACCCAGTGGGCCTGGTTAAAGAAGAATGAGAGGATCTGAGGATGTCTTGCTAGTATTGGGTTCAAAGAAGTCCTGGTTTAAGAGTTAAGGGAACTTCTGAATTTAATCAACAGAAATTCTCTCCTGGCAGAAGGGCCATTTACTCTAGTCTGTTGTTTACAAAAGAGAGATCTGAAGCACAGAGAAGGATGGGGACTTTCTCAGTATGATATAATTTGTCATAGAAATGCCCAGTCTAGGACTCGAAGCTCCTGACTTGCTCTCCAATGCACTTTCCCTGAGCCCCTTTGCCTTGAACTGTGGTCTTTCTGAGAGAAGGAACAGATGGAATCTAAAATATCTTAGGTAGTTTCCATGCCACAGCCAGGCTGAGTGGGCTCCTGGTTAGCTCCTTAAAAATAAATATGGCATTTGAATACAGAGCTAAGCAAACCCTGCTCAGGGGCTGGGAGGGAGAAGCTGCCCATCCTGGGTCCTGGCCCTACAGATAGTGTTATCGGAGACCTCATAGAGCCCCTCCCATGCCTGGGCTTGAAGTGAGTCAGCCTAGCACAGGGGTAGGACAAGCCATATCATTCTGACCTGGATGCTAAGTGGGAGAGAGGAGAACAGGCTCATAGTCCACAAACTCAAGCTATGACTCTTCTCCCCCTAAGAAAAGGAATGACACTCAGAGGTCTGTATATACCTTGCATCCCTTTTTGTGTGCCTTAGCCCTTAAAGAGATCTCTGCTCTCAACGTCATGGTGAGGTCTTTGCACTATATGCCATACCATACAAACCCTTGTGTCACACCACACCCGACATGGACCATATCTTCCCTCCCAGGTCCACATGCTTGTCTTTGTATGATAGTAAAGGAATCACTGAAAAATTTACTATTTCAATTTTTTCTTGTTTCTCTTGCTTCAGTGACTTAGTGGGGAAAGTGCATAATTTTTTCCCCATAAATTGACAATAGATTTAATTTCACAACAACTTTGTTGTGTTTGTGGAAATTCACAATAGCTTTTAATTGTTAGTGTCTGGGAAAGTTATGTTATGGTGAATAAAAGAGAAAGCCATACAAGTTCAGAAAATAAAAGCTATCATCAGACTTCCCTGGTGGCGCCGTGGTTGGGAGTCCACCTGCTGATGCAGGGGACACGGGTTCGTGCCCCGGTCCAGGAAGATCCCACATGCCGCGGAGCGGCTGGGCCCGTGAGCCATGGCCGCTGAGCCTGCGCTTCCGGAGCCTGTGCTCCTCAACGGGAGGGGCCACAACAGTGAGAGGCCCGCGTACCACAAAAAAATAAAAAATAAAAAGCTATCATCACTAGGCCTTAGTTTTTTATCAATAATATAAATATTATAAAACGAACACAGTTATGTGATAATGTATATATAGCACCTAGTCCAATGCCTGACACATGGTAAAAAGTCAAGGAAAGGCATTGCAGAGGTTTCCAGTGACAACCTCCTGACCCTGACTATAGGATAGTAAACAGTAGACAATACATAGTTAATGTTCCCAAAAAAGTGACTAGAGCAGGGTCGGGATGGAGGTCAGAATTTAATTGTTAATAATCAAAAAGAGCTTAAATCAAAAACAGGAGCTTGGGTCTTTCTAAGCTTGGGGACTGGATGGAATGAGTAGTCTGTAGGAATCTCTGTAAAGAATTAGTGGTCCCCAAAAAGCCACTGCCTGGAGGTAATATTTTTTCTCATACAAAAAGTGCAAACAAGTCCTTTTCCTGTCCTTTAAAGTCAGCAGAGAGTGACCCTGGTCCACCTTCAGGGTGAGGAAAGACTTGAAGAGTTTAGGACTGTGACTTTGGGGGTTGACATACTGTTCTTTGTCTACCAAGTTCAACCCTCCTGTCTACTTATGCGGCTGACACAGTAAGAGAGAGACTGAAAGTGTTGAGAACCTGTGATCTCAGATTCAGGGAAAGAGGAGTCGTTAGTGTTCATGCCCTATTTTTTTTTTGAACTATAGTTGATTTATAAGATTATATTAGTTTCAGATGTACAGCATAGTGATTCAGTATTTTTACAGATTATACTACATTCAAAGTTATTACAAGATAATGGGTGTAATTCCCTCTGCTGTGCTATGTGTCCTTGTTGCTTATCTATTTCATACATAGTAGTTTGTATCTCTTAATCCTGTATTCCTAATTTGGGCCCCTTTCCCTCTTCCCTTTGGTAACCTCTGGTTTGTTTTCTATATCTGTGAGTCTCTTTTTGTTTTTCATATACACTCATTTGAATTATTTTTTTAGATTCCACATACAAGTGATCTCATACCATTCATTACCTATTAAACGCTCCTGAAAATTTTTAGTTCCATCATCTATGAAGCATGAGTTGTCGGTCAGAAATTGGGTTTTTTCCCCAAACCTTTTGATTTCCTTTGACATCAGAATTTAACTTAGGCACTGATGAATTAAATAAGGCCGGTGTATCAGATCTGAGACCTGGGGCTTTCCTCCTGTCCTGCCCCCACTACCACAAATTATGCAGTCGAGTTTCCGACATTTGGGGAAATTGCAGGGGTCAGCACATCCAGAGTGCAATGGATAAGCCTTGCCCTCGGAAAACCACCTTTGTGATCATGGTATCTCCCTTGCCAGGTTAGTATGAGGCCTGGGCTTTTTAAACAGGGTAAGGAGACAATCAGGAAGGGAAGCATTTACTTCATCTACCCATTCATCTATTCATCTATCATCTGTCTATCTATCTATCTATCTATCATCTATCATATTCATTCGTTCATAAATGTAAGCAAAACGCTTAGCATGTAGAATAGTATGTAAGTGCTCAGGTTTGTGTGTGTGTGTGTGTGCGCGTGTGTGTGTGTGTTTGTGTTTGTGTTGATATGTGTGTTCAGGGTTGAACTAAAGTGGAAGTACAACTCTGCTGCTCCCCTGTGGTCTCCAGACTACCTTGCAAGTCTCTGTTAATGGCTTAGCTTAATTTTGAGATGCTTTGGGGGGAGTAAACCCTGCCTTCTTTGTGTTTTAATATCCTCATAATAACCACAGAATAATAATTTTCAAAATATCAGAAGAGTGTAATGTGTAGGAGGGCATTATCCAAAATTAGACAAACTGCAGTTTGAGTTCAGTCTTTGGAACATACATATGACATTGAAAAATTTAATTAACTTGTATGAGTCCAGAGATCTTCAGCATGAAATTGGTATAATAGTGTCTCCCATCTAGTGTTTAAATTAAACCTTAATTATCTAATGCATCGACATACTTATTATAGTGACTAGCATAAAGTAAGAACCTTATAAATATTACCTTTTAATATATATTTTTTAAGCACCTTCAGCATATCATTTACTGATCTGAACTTTACATGCAATATCTCACTGAGTCTTTAATAAACTATGCAGCAAGCATTTATTCCCCTTTTCCAAGTGAGTAAAGTATAACTCAGAATATGCAATAAAATATTTAAGCATTGTAAAGCTAGAAAATAATTTCATTTATAGAATACTCTAGCAATACAAATGCATATAAATTAAAAATTGAAAGTTCTTATGCAACCCTAACTTCCTAATCTCATTCCTCTCCCTAAAGGAAAGCAGCCTTAGCAGTCTGGTGTGAATCTTTGCGGAATATACTTCTGATATATGGGGTGAGGGAAGCTGTGATGGAGAGGGAGAGAGAGAAAGAGGAACAGAGGGGTGAGGAAAGAGATTCAATATTTGTGTATCTCTTGAAAAAGCTCTTTCCATTACGTTAAATTGAAGGTAATATTGTCCTTTCTGAAATCCTGGAATAAATAAAGACAGATTAATATCTAAAACATTTTGAAGGTCTGTGACATTTTGAAAATGCAAGGTGATGTTTTAGTATCCCTTGCTTTACTATTAGCCATTATCTCAGGAGACATTACCGGGGAAAAGGGAAGCTGGGAGAGGTATCCAGATACCTTCTCTCTGCAAGGTGGGGGCACCCACCTTCAATCAAGAGACCCCCTTCAACAGTTCCCTCATGTGGGGGCTCCACCCATCTTAGCCTAGTAACTTCATCGGTATTTCCTTCCTTCTAATGGTCATAGCAACAGCAGCAGCCTAATTGTCTAAACAAATCTTCCAGATATATGTCGGAGAATATAATACACTAATTAAAAGACTATATATATCTATATATACATATTTTTTGTCTTTTTTATCATTGTGATTCCCACTGACATTCTCAGTCTTTCACATGATTGCTCAGGTTTTAACTGAGGTCCAACCGGCTGTGGAACATTAAATCAGAGAAGAGCTTATCTTTATGCTTACAGGTTTAAGCTGAAACTGCTAAGCAGAGTGAATTAGAAAGCTTACAAATGTTTTCCAGAAACAATCCTTCTCCCAGTCAGTGCATAGGGAAGAATAGTGGACAGTGGGCCCTATATTATGATGAGCAACCCTAGCATAAATCCGCACCGATTATTAGTCCAGACATAAGCACAGGCTAAGTGGATCATGTCATGAAGACAAGAGGACAGAGATGGTGGGAGCAAGAAATGAAAAGCCATTTGATCTAGGACAGTAGAAAAGAATAGGCAGGGCATAACAACACATGATTCTGATACTACCAGTTCAGGAGACTCTGGTAATAAAGATGGAGGCATAATGCAGGGAGTAGCAGATAACCACATGGTAGTCAAAGGATTTGGTTGTCAGTACAGAGGATTCCATAAGGGATAATCTAAGGAGGAAGCATTATTGGACATAGGCTTAAAAGATAAGATCTGAGGCATTCAAACACAGGACCCGTGACTATGGCGAGGATGGGGAAGGTAAAGACCAGATAGATGCATTTAATTCCACATGGAAAGGAACATAAGCTCATCAAGGAAGGGTTCCTTCCTGATGTTGGCCAGAATGGCAGCACTGCCCATGAGGACATGTAGAGACAACAAAATGGGATTAGAGATCGAAACAGGGAGGGCTAGGGATGTGTCTGTGAGATTGAAGTAGAAGGTTCTTGGTGTTAGTCGTTCTGGGTGTGACTGGTAAAACACTGCAGAGGCCTTTGTCTTAAATCTATTCAGAAATCTGGGTCAAAGTTCAAATGTCTAATGCATAAGGATGCAACAATGGATTTAGATAAAGCGCAGTGATTCCTTACAGTTCATGAATGATGATCAATTTAGGTGACCTTGAGGAAATGAGCAAATGTGGGGAAAGAACTAAGAAAATCTTTTCCATTTTTGGAGGTCTGGAAGCAATAGTCTCTTTATCCTAGGTGAGAATTTTATTGTTTTTGTTTACGCAGGCCTCTCACTATTGTGGCTTCTCCCACTGCGGAGCACAGGCTCCGGACGCGCAGTCTCAGTGGCCATGGCTCGCGGGCCCAGCCGCTCCGCGGCATGTGGGATCTTCCCGGACCGGGGCATGAACCCGCGTCCCCTGCATCAGGCAGGCGGACTCTCAACCACTGCGCCACCAGGAAAGCCCTTAGGTGAGAATTTTAAATGGCATTGTTAACAGAAAGTAGGATTGGAGTAAAAGGAAACAAATAAGGCATAAACAAATACAAATGCATGATATCAGACCCATGATTTGCTTCATTAACTTTAGGCAGCTTCTCATACAATTCGGGTTTATTTATTGCTTATGTCACAGGCAAATAATAATTATTAGGTAGTTCTCCTGGGTCCTCACCTCCAAGCAGAGGCACAGGAATCCGGACTCGTTCCAGCATCTGAATTCTCTACCTCAGAATCCTTCTCTTCCTCTCATATGGAAGGAGAGACAGAGAGAGAGAGAGAGAGAGAGAGAGCATGATGAGAAGGCACCCCTGGCTTTGCCTCTTTGCCAGGAACACATTATTACCTTCATATTCCTTTAGCCAGAACCAGTCCCATGGCCAAGTTAATCATAAGGGCTGATGGAACAGATAGAGGAGCATGTAGATTTCAGGGATCTGTACTGTCTCTGCCACACGAGTCACTGGCGTTTAGCATTATCTCAAAACCTTCTGTCCAAAAACAACAGGAGTATTGATTGTAAAATCAAAGGCATAAAGAAGCATATATTTATTGTGCTTAAGGAGTGAGAATAAGACCTGAAGTGCCAAAATATTACCAGACTCCATAATAAATATTATACAGCTAAACAGGTTGAATCTATCTTCTCTCACCTCAAACTGTATCTTATTCCAGAACAAATAATTTAGGCTTTGAAAAAGGTGTCTTATGTGTATTGTTGCACAGTAGTTAAAAGCATATATTCTGGGGCTTCCCTGGTGGTGCAGTGGTTGAGAATCTGCCTGCCAATGCAGGGGACACGGGTTCGAGCCCTGGTCTGGGAAGATCCCACATGCCTTGGAGCAACTGGGCCCATGAGCCACAGCTACTGAGCCTGCGCGTCTGGAGCCTGTGCTCCGCAACAAGAGAGGCCGTGATAGTGAGAGGCCCGCACACCGTGATGTGTGTCTTAAATCTATTTGATTTACTGAAAACGCATCCCCCCGCTCGCCGCAACTAGAGAAAGCCCTCACACAGAAATGAAGACCCAACACAGCCAAAATAAATAAATTAATTAATTAATTTTTCTAAAAAAAGCATATATTCTGGAGCAGAACAGTTGCATTGATATTTTCCCTCCGCTATTTACTAGAAGCTTGATCTTGGGATATTACTCTGTGTCTCTGTGCTTCTCATCTGTAGAAAGGAGGTTAAAATAGCCCCTGACTCACAGAGTTAATAATGTGTTAACATATGAGCAGTGCTTTGTACATAGAGTCAGCCAGAATAATTATATTATTTTTACTATTACTAGTAGTGTATTATCTTTGAATCATCCTGCTTGTGTATGTTGAGGGTATGGGGAGTTGGAGCAAAGACATGAGGATCACGTATGGGTAGAAGTGAAAATAAAAGAACGGAATTATATCATCAAGGGTTTACATCAGTCTTTCTCTGAAAAGGGGTAGAGAAGGTTACTCCCTTCCACAGAAAGGCATGGCAAACGTAGCATTTATTCAAGAGAGGCCATGCATTCTATATCCATGTGGTGACTAGCAGAATGCCCAGGAGAACTCTGACTCAGAGCTTTTGGGAACCATGTGCCAATGGACAGACACACCACTCTATTGATTGACTCATGGGTGGATGTGAGATAAACCTCTCTTCTTGCATATGCTAAGACGTGGTTTTATTCTAGAAGTATTTAGAAGACTAGGTCCTAGTTTTTATGGATAAGTACTTTATGTATCGATCACTTGGAGTATATATATGTTACAAGGAAGAACAAAGTTTCTTCCTTAGAAACAAAGTTCAGTGCAAATTTAAAAGAGTAGAGAACAGACATGTGAACACAGCGGGGGAAGGGGAGGGTGGGATGAATTGGGAGATTAGGATTGACATATATACACTACCAAGTGTAAAATAGATAGCTAGTGGGAATCTGCTATATAGCACAGGGAGCTCAGCTCCGTGCTCTGTGATGACCTAGATGGGTGGGATTGAGGTTGGGGGAAGGAGGTGGGAGGCAGATCCAAGTGGGAGGGGATATATGTATGCATATAGCTGGTTCACTTCATTGTACAGCAGAAACTAACACAACATTGTAAAGTAATTATACTCCAATAAAAATAAATAAATATATAAATAATTTTAAAAAAATAAAAGAGTAGAGAACATATTATGCTTATTTATTTGAGGTAAACCTTTGAAAATGGATGTGATTTTATCAGGTAAATCAAAAACAAAATCTATTTCTCAAAGAAGCAGAAAGAACAAAGTCCAAAGGGAAATTCCCAGTAATGTACAGAGATTTCTGATAGGAGTATGACATATGCTAATGTATAAAAGTTTTGCAAGTAAGTTAAGTAGTGAAGGATTTGAGAATCTCAGAGTTCATAGAAAATTTAGAGCTTTGTACAGTCCTCTGCATTTTGCCTGGATATTTAAAATTATAGTAAATAAATCTGCTGCTTTTTCTCAGATATTTATCATAGTGGGCAATCTGTGAGATAGCCTGTTCCACTAGTGTACAACTCTGATAGTTGAAATGTCTTTCCTATATTGATCTAAAAATGTACTTCCTTATAACTTCCCACAATAGATTTTAGTTATTTTATATAAAGGAACTCAGAATAAGGATTACTATTTATTCCTCAAAATGCCACTTTTATAAAGATATGTTATCTACCCACTCATTTTCTTTACCTTAAACTTCCGTTCTTCTAATCCCTTCTCAGTTTCTATCTACGATTAGGTCTTTGTCACTCTTGTTTTCCTCTCTCCAGTACTTTTGTATGAATAGATTCCTACCTCTATTCATATTTAATAACAGATTAATGGATGCATTTTCAGTACTCAAGGACAGATTTAGGCTAAAACATCTAACCAGCATATATATTACCTTTTAAAATTTATTTGTTGTATTCATCTGTTTCACCATGACAACATGATGAGGAAATATGGAAAGAGAATTCCTGGTACATTTTCTCTTTTAAAGTCACTTCTTATCAGTTAGCTCTTTCTTATCTGCCCCTGGCAGTGAGAGCTGACCATCTTTTCTATGATCCCAGAAGCTTCTGATAAATATGCTGTATTTCTTATAATTTATTTTGACATATTTCAATTCTGTATTTGCATTTCTTTCTCCCTAACTAGGCTACACAGCCCTAAAGGGATAATTAGGGATATTTTATTTACCTTTGTTTCTCCAGTACCTATTGTAGGACCCGGTGCAGTTTAGACACTTAATGAATTTTGGTGAATGGATAAATTTTAAATGATCCCTCAGGTATTTATTAGATATTCAGTATGATACAAACTTACCACTGAGATTCAGGGAAGTAGATATACCCAGGCATACAGATATAATAGAGGAATAGACACCTGTGAGCCAGAGGAAGTTGATCTCTCTAGGCACACCAGAGGACTTAGGAACAAACCTGCACACTTTTACACACACACTATTCATAAATACAGCCCCTTCACACAGACAAGCATAATGTGGGTCTTACATATACTCTCATAAACATAGCCTTGCCAGCCTCCTTCTCCTTCTTCTTAGGGTCACTCACCCTCATACATCTTTCAGATATGACAGCTTGAGCTATGTACCCCTCACTCAAGTCTTCAGCAGGTACGCAAGGTTCCTTTTAACGTGTGACAGATGGACAGAATATTCTACTTATGTTCATCTGACCAAAACACCTCACTTGCATCACAAACTCTTTTTTTATGAATATATCTTATTAAGTTCCACAATGTATGATTTTGGATAAAATACTTAACCTACGTAAGAAACCCACCTAAGTCTCAGTCTTTTCATCTGTATATTAGGAGTTTTAATGAAAAGTAACTCGAAGAATTTGTAGGAGGATCGATTAGATAAAAGTTTGAAGCTCTCAGGGCATTGAGTAGCAACAGTAAGATAGGTCCACATAACTGACTTTATTCTATTATTGTTACACCCTGAACTCGTGTGAGCATCCAGGTTCTACACCTAAGCTTTTAAGCCACCTTAAAAAATACCTGTATTTCCCACTTACAGTTATGGAGTTGAATCTTAATTTTAAATGCAGTACCTATGTTTATCCTTATTACAATTCATTTTGCTAGTTTTGTTCCCTTGCCCCATCTGTCAACAATACCTTTGGATCCAGCTGTTCAACAGTGATAACGTTTGATAATCATGCCAAGAGGCTTGGGTGGGCTATCAGAGAAGTCAAGGCTAGTGAATGCTATAAGGGGAATCAGTAAGAAGTCAGATAACAGGAGTGGTTGGGGAAGAGGTCTCATGAAGGAGTATCCACAATATGGACAGAAAATAAAGAAAGGAGGAAAATTATACATATAATATAAAGACAACAAGACTCACGTGATTGCTACAAGGTACGTGAGAAAGAGAGGTAAAAAGATAGGAGGATCTGGCATTTAAGATTTGGATGTGGGAGATTTCTGGCTGATGGAAATGGCTTAGGAATGGACATGGAAAGGGTGGTCAAAGTGGAACATAAGTGGAGGTTAACACCAGCCAATTGAAAATTATTAAGAAACGGTAGAAAAATAGTTAATATCCATGTAACGGAACATCCATATGAGAAATACTACTCAACAATGAAAAGGGAATAAACTATTGAAAAACACACATCTTAGATGAATTTCAAAGCCATTATGCTAAGTGAGAGAAGTTAATCTTAAAAAATTACACATCATACAATTTTTGTTATATGATGTTTTTGAAAAGACAAATGTGATGGTCAGGGGTTAGGCATGGAATGTGTAACTATAAAACACAGTGAGAAGAAGTTATTTTAGGATGTTGGAAATGCTCTGCATCCTGAACAAGTCCATTTTACAGTATGCTAATTAAGAGGGAGAGACAGAGACAGAGAGAGAAGATCCAGTAACCTTGTTTCGCAGATGGAGAAACTGGAAACTGAAGACTGAGGTGAGGCCTGGAGAAGATCACATGGCTAGAGAGTGTTTCTGGGGACACCCGCACCTACACATATGCACTCGCCCATGCACAGACTCACACACACCCATGCCCATGCCTACAAACCACCATGAAATAAGGGGAAGAGGACAAGACCCAGGGAACGGAGATTTTAAGAGGTTTAGTAAGATGTTTGTGAAATGTAGTGGTAAAAATATTTTTTTTTCAGATTTCAGGCAAATATAAAAGGAAAGGAAAGAAAAATTACATCTTCATTACCATGTTTAAATTATGAAATGTTGAAAACTATCACTTTTCATTTGTAAATCAGAGTTGTTAAATAATTGTCAAATTCTTTGCCCATAAACAGAGCATTTGAAAGCTGGGTGTTGCTAGTTCCAGCCTGGCAATGAGTCGTTGAAGTTACTTATCCCTCCTCCCCTGAGGTAAACATGTGCTAGAAAATACTGTGAAGAGGTGCATTTAGATAGAGTAGAATAACAGCCAGTCAGCAACCATCTTTTCCTCTAAGATGTAGATATGCTTTTACTACCCTAAATCAGTCCTTCCATAAAGCATATTCATAAATTAACACATTAGTGAGATACACATGTCATCTTGTTGCCCTGAGAGGGCTCTGGGTGTGACTCTGACTACTAGCGTCACACAATTCCAGGTGCACTGAGGCCCTGGTGAGACTTAACATTGCAATAAAACACACCTGATTTTATTTAGTACAAACTGATACGTTTACATTATACGGCGTTTTAAAAAATTCTTTACCAATAACCTTGGAGGGCAGGGGCTATGGTCCAGGCATCACCTCCACTTAAATCAACATTCTCTAGCAAAACATAGGTGCTCAATATATGCTGGCTTGCCATATGACCCAGCAATCCCACTACTGGGCATATACCCTGAGAAAACCATAATTCAAAAAGAGTCATGTACCAAAATGTTCATTGCAGCTCTATTTACAATAGCCCGGAGATGGAAACAACCTAAGTGCCCATCATCGGATGAATGGATAAAGAAGATGTGGCACATATATACAATGGAATATTACTCAGCCATAAAAAGAAACGAAATTGAGCTATTTGTAATGAGGTGGGTGGACCTAGAGTCTGTCATACAGAGTGAAGTAAGTCAGAAAGAGAAAGACAAATACTGTATGCTAACCCATATATACGGAATTTAAGGAAAAAAATGTCATGAAGAAACTTGGGGTAAGACAGGAATAGAGACACAGACCTAGTAGAGACTGGACTTGAGGATATGGGGAGGGGGAAGGGTAAGCTGTGACAAAGCGAGAGAGAGGCATGGATATATATACACTACCAAATGTAAGGTAGATAGCTAGTGGGAAGCAGCCGCATAGCACAGGGAGATCAGCTCGGTGCTTTGTGACCGCCTGGAGGGGTGGGATAGAGAGGGTGGGAGGGAGGGAGACGCAAGAGGGAGGAGATATGGGGACATATGTATATGTATAACTGATTCACTTTGTTATAAAGCAGAAACCAACACACCACTGTAAAGCAATTATACTCCAATAAAGATGTAAATACATATATATATACATATATATATATATATATATATGCTGGCTTTAAGACAGGACAAAGTTTATGTCCCTAACCATTCATAGAGGACCTCTGCCTGCCTCTCTGGGGGATCTGAGGAGTCTGATTGTGGCCACAGAGACATGAATGGAGGCTGGAGAGGGGAGGCCCAGAACCATCACCTGCTCTGGGAAACATACAAGTTGAAGCACTGCTAGGAGATAGTTAGAGGGGGGCTTAGAATCAATCAACCACCCGTGGAGAATCATGTTGTGGGCCAGTTGATAACACAAGAGCTCCTAAGGGGCATGCATTGCTTGTCCAGCTTTTGTGCTTGTGCTAAAGATTAGGTGCCTTAGAGATGAGCCCAAGTGGGCAAGATAAACAGTGAGTGAAGAGGACAGAGCAAGCCTCAGGTGGGCAGTGAAAGGTCAGTGGAATAAAGGGAAAGGAAAATGAGTGAAAGGATTATAGAAGACAAAGGAGAAAGGGCCAGAAAATTGAAATGAAGATCAGAAAAGAGTCAAGGGAAGGTCTTTCTGTGGGTCAGATGTTAAAAGAAGACGGGAAATCAGGGTGTTCCTCTGGGTCCCCCAAAAATTCAGGAAAATAATTCTTCACCAATGACTAACCCCTATCCAGGCCCAAGCAGGAGTTCCTGTGCATGCAGGGTTGGGAGGGTTAAGGTGGGGCAGTTATCTGAGCCCAGAGACACAGGCCCAAACTTTTAGCCCCTTCTAGGACTTGGAGTCTTATCTCTTAGCCACAGACCTTATGGTCTCTAACCACTCCCCTCCCAAGCTTTGCAAATACAGCCCACCCCCCTACAGTGAATGAACTAGAAGAAAGCCTCTAGGAAAGGGGCAGAAAACAGTCTCTAATATCTCAATGTGGTTCAGATGGAAGAGAACAGAACACAGACACGTGAACTTGCAAAGCCCTTTAACCACTGGGCTTTAGTCATTTCTTTGTTAACTGGAATAAAGCCATTTTTAACAGAGGTTTTTGAAGTTAAGAAGAAAAGTGATGTTTCTGATGTGCTGACTTGTCACAACAGAGACACTCGCACAATGTATGCATTCAAATGTATCTTCTTCCTTAAGCATTCCCCCTGTATCTATTCTCATTATCTCATGCCTCACAACCAAATCTTGACCAAGATGAAGCATTTCCCGGTCCTTACTCAGCAGTTAGTAAGGACTCAGACATTCTTCGAAGTTTTACTTCTACCAAGGCAAAACTACCCCTCTTACAATTACACCTCACAAGTAACCCCAGCTTCACTTGACTCTTTGCTTCTATGGAGCCGCCAGCTCACTCAGATTTGTTGCACCTTCAACCACTTAATTATGGCTCAGCATGGGTCGTCCAGTTATTACCTCTCTGGATTTCTAAAAACTCACTGTTTCATGCTTCTCTATACATAAACTAGTGCAGTACTTTTGGAATCAAACGGTCTGGTTTAGAATGTCTGTTTCCACTTACTGGCTGTGTACTCTGGCAAATCACTTCATCTTTCTGTGCTTTGGTCTGTTTGGTGTGTTGGATGGTTTTAATGATGAAATGCATTAACACATGTAATGTACCTAATCGTTCCTGGCCCATAGTTAATATTATAGATGTTTTAGTTATTATTACTATGATTGTTATTACTAGACATTTTGTGAAAATGGGATTATTGGATATTCAGGATGAGTAGAGACCTGGTCTGACCTGCCACAGAAAGCAAAGACGTTGCAAAACTTTGCTTACAAGCACAATGCTCGATAGTATGTAAGATATTCTAATGGAAAGATTTGCATTCTATTCTTACAAGAAAAACAGGACCTGGCGGAAGTTTTAGTCCTATTTATCACAAGATTTTTGAGGTTCCCAGAGACTGAGTGACTTACGGTGTTATGCTTAGAAACAGGAAGAACCAAACTTACAGAGCTAGTGGTGGCTTTCCTCTGTAGGCCAAAGTGTTCTTGGGAGTAGAATGTTGAATTTGCACATTCTCATGAGGATTCAGGGGAACTCTTCTCTGAGGATGTTAGAAGCATCTACTCAGAAACTTTTGCCTTCCTTGTGGCCCTCACAAATCTAGTATAGACCTGTAAGAAGCCTACATCATGGGTCAGTCATGTGAACCAGATTAGACAGATGTTCATTTACCAACATTTGTTAAGTGCCTTTGAAGTAGAATCTGTGCTAGAGTGCTTGGGATATCAAAATATATATGGCTATATGACCAGGATCTAGGATTAGACATTTAGGGAGGATGAAGTTTTTAAAGGTAGGTATTCATTCATTCACAAATATAAGCTAAGTACGTGCTTGTTATCTAGCACTGCATGAGCCAACATGATAGAAGATGATACGTACGTGCATGCATGTGGGGTGATAGGCACAAAATGATAATTAATAGTTAGTAGAAATCCATTAGCAGTGGTATTTTAGCAGCCACTGTGAGCCACATGCAGCAGTATTAGGAGATTTACATTCATTATTCCTCAATAAAACTCTATGAAACATATTTTTTACATCTTATTTTTACTAATAAAAAAATAAAATATGATAATTTGAGAAAATCTTTTAAGATCATGTAACCAGTAAATAATTGAGTCTTTTAAAATTTCTATGAATACTTTAAATAATTCCATGATACAAATATAACATAATAGATATACTTCATACATGTTAAATATAAAGTGAAAAACCCCTCACCATTACCTTCGTACCTTCCTTAGAGAGAATCCCTATTTATAATCCCTCTGCCCTTTTTTCAACACACTTACATACACATGTATGAAAATACTCAAACATACAGTCTTGTTTTTGGAGCCAGGAGCTGTGGGGGGCTGTTTCTATCATCCTACACTAAGAGCATTGTTAGCTTGTGTGCATTCTTGGGTTAACGTGAATACAGACTAAGACTCCAAAGAAGCCAATGTTTTTTTTTAAGAGTAATGACCTTTTGTCTTTGTTGTCAACAATGGAAAGAAAAGGGACTTACTTTTAGCATCTCCCCTCAGGAAAAAGAAGTGGGGAAAGAGACCTTGGTTTCTCACCTCCAACCCTCCTTGTATGGGGTCTACAAGTTCTTCCCTCAAAGTGCCCTCTGGATGGCCCCAGCTGAGTCAGCGGTTCCATAAACCACTCCTGCCATCTTGTGGCTTGTACAGCATCTACATGCGGCTCCTGGAGAAAAACGGAGAAAATTAGAAGAAAATGCTACAGGCTACCAAACAGTGACTTAAAAGCAACCATGACAACAATAATCATGAAGGTAGTTATTATGTATTATTCCTATCATTGAGTCTCAGTCTTTTATAGCGAACCCTAAATTTCAGAGTTTGGATTATTAATGCTATGAGACATCAAATAGGTGAAGAACATATCTACCTCTTATACTGACTGGCCAAGACTGGAACTGCTACAGAAAAGTGAGGCAGAAATACATATATTATCTATGTAGACTAAACTAAAGTGGCCAGATCATCAGGTCAGAGTCATTTATAGAAAAAATTAAACTCAAATCCCTAGAGGAGCACTTTCCTTGATATGTTACTGTTCTATCACTGGGCATTGAGTTTTAATGATAGAAAACATCTATTCTGCTTTATTTAGTTAGTTAATGAAAATAATTTATTTATTCATTCATTCATTTATTTAATGGAAAGCCCCTATATTTTAGTGAGTACTAGTTACCGAGGATCTACCACTGCATATATTCTTTGCCTCTATGATGCTTCTATTTTAAGAGGGAAGGCAAATAAAGAAATTTTAAATGCAACAATAAATAATTACAACTTTATGTAACTGCTGTGAAAGAAATGAAAGGTTGATGCAATAGAGAATAACAAAGAAAGAAGTACATCGCTGATGCAACAACTGAGGGCTCTCAGAGGAGGTACTAGAATGTGATGGCAGAGACGTGGGGGTGGAGAAAGCTTTGCCTTACCACCATTGGTCCTGGAGCTCCAGCCAATGAACACGAAGCAGGAAAAGAGCCAAATAACCATATTTCAGAAAAGTGGCTACCCAGGGGGCTGCCTTTTTCAGAGGCACTTAGTGGTTAGAATAGTGATTGAACCCTTCTTTTTGCTGACCCTAGCTATAGACCACCATGGCTATTGAAGTAAGAACCTTTTTCTGGATTTATTTCCCCGCATTTCTAGTATATACAGGGCACTAGCACATGACTGTGACGTGCACACCACATTCTGATGTTTATTCCTCAGTTCTCATAGGCTTTTCCCAGGAACCAGGGTCTTTTATATTCGTGTGTGTTTTTTTAATAAAATACAAACATGCAAAAGAAAATGTGAATATAGGATTTTAATATTTTAGTAGGGAAACTGACCAAACTGTAAAAACCTGAGTTATAGCCTAGAGGTATAAAATTCCATCGTAAAGAATTAACAGAGTGACCAGAGGCAGAGGTACCTCAGTAGGTAGTGCTAACAGTACCTAAAGATGCTGACGTTATAAATTGAAGGAAAAAATAATAACTCACTATTTCCAACAGGTGACTTTAGTGTTAATAATGGAAATACCACAGCAGATCATCAACAATTAGAGAATCCAAATTTAATTTGTTTTAGATAAAAGCCCTGGGCTTCCCCGGTGGCGCAGTGGTTGAGAGTCCGCCTGCCGATGCAGGGGACGCGGGCTCGTGCCCCGATCCGGGAGGATCCCACATGCCGCGGAGCGGCTGGGCCCGTGAGCCATGGCCGCTGAGCCTGCGCGTCCGGAGCCTGTGCTCAGCAACGGAAAAGGCCACAGCAGTGAGGCCCGCGTACCGCAAAAAAAAACCAACAAAATATTTCAAAGTTAAAATTGAAGTAGTAGATTAAATCAAAAAACACCAAAAATACATACACATGTACACATATGCAGGATACGGTAAAGAAAATATTTCTATCCAGTGTAGATACTTGCAGGAGTCAGGGGTGCAAAAATTCTAATGAAATACCACAAATAGTACCCCTCTTCACTTTCTAGAGGTAAGAATTAAAGCATTGATTTAGTGCAGCAGTTAAGAGTGTAGACTCTGGAAATACACTAATTTCAAATCCTGGCTCTATTATGCAGGAGCTGTAAAACTTTAAGCAAAGTACTTCCTCTCTCTTTATGCCTCAGTTTTCCTCATCTGAAGTTAAGAATAATAATACTTGCATTAAAGGACAATTGCGTGGATTCAGATGTAAAGAGCTTGGAACAGGGCCTGGCTAGAGGAAAGCCTCAATAATGTTAACTGTTATTTAAAATTAAGTGTAAGTAGTGAAACCCTAAAATATCTAGAAAAAAATGTACCCATGTATTTATGACAGAGATATTAGGGGAACATCTTTAAAACATAAAGAACACAGATGCATAAAAGCACTTTCTGGTCTTTGGATAACACCTTTCTCTTAAATTGCTATCCAACTACCTGGCTGGCTATTTGTGACGCAAATCAGCTTTTCAAGCTTCACTGCTCTCTGACTTTCTAAAAAATCTCTTGGTCTGAGGAAAGGGTACATTTTCTTTGGGAAGAGCAAGGTCATACTAGGCCCAATATGACCAAAATTATGACTCTGCTTCTCTTCCATCCACACAACCCCCTAGTGTGGGGCCCTTTCAAGGCCCAGATATGTGACTGAGACCACTGCTGATGTCGTGTGAGAGTCAGAGCGGGGAATGTAAATGGGACGTCTCTGGAGGCCTGCCATTTCAGTAACATCAGCCTGAAGGCATCTCCTCCCCAAACTCCAACAGTCTTTATTTTCCCAGGCAGAAGCCCTGGTCCTCTGAGATTGTTTATTTGATTCATATCTACCTAGCCTCCTCGACCACTTTCTCATTTGGTCACTTGTTTCTTCATTCATCATTCAACATTCATTTATTCAATCATTTATTGAATGTTTCCCATGTGCCAGGTCCTACATCAGCTGCTAGGTGGAGGACAGTGACCTTCCCGACCCCAGGAACCTCCTTCCTTTGGACACCACCACAGAGCTGAACATGGAGCTGTTGAGTTCAGTCTCCAATGAGGCTAGAGCCAAGATTCCAAACACACAATCAACAGTTGAGGGCTCTCCATAGGAGAGGACCAGAAAACAATCCAATAAATGAGCACTCTCCTCTCTACCCAGGACTTTTAGACCCAGATTCCCACCTACTGTCTGCCCTGGTGAGCTGGAATTTACGTCACATGAATACTCAGGCTTTTCGTAGCCCATATGAAAGGTAAATAAAAGCAACATTTCTTTCCCTGAATTTTTTCTCAGACCTACCTGGCCTTCCAAGAGTTGAAATTAGAGATTACAGTAGACAACTTCAGTGGTCAGAAGCAGTCCCAGAGCCTTCTTAGTTGCAGGAAATGAAGAGGCAAGACTTTCGTCGGCCTTTCCCCTAGCCCCAACGTAAACAACAGTTCACTTGCTCTGGACAAGAACTCCCTCACTGATGGGGAGTGAAGAGGGGGTAAAAAGGAGGTTTGAAGCCTTGTGCTCCACCTAGAGATTAAAACATAAAACAGGGCTTCCCTGGTGGCGCAGTGGTTGAGAGTCCGCCTGCCGATGCAGGGGACACGGGTTCGTGCCCTGGTCCGGGAAGATCCCACATGCCGTGGAGCGGCTGGGCCCGTGAGCCATGGCCGCTGAGCCTGCGTGTCCAGAGCGTGTGCTCCGCAACGGGAGAGGCCACAACAGTGAGAGGCCTGCATACCGCAAAACAAACAAACAAACAAACAAAAAAAACCCCATAAAACAATGGGAGAAAGTTGCCCCCAAAGCTCATTTCATCTCTAAGCCATGTGCTGGTAGCTAAAAGGTAAAGACAGGTTGGTCCAAGTATTATAGATTCCAGGCAGAACCTGTTTCTCCCTAAAAGGACCCCCAACACTGAGTCTCTGACTTTTAAACACACACCATGGCTACTTTTACTATAGTGGTATCCTCTTTCAAAGACCCTTTTCTTTCCTTGACAAGAATACAGCATTAGATTTTTGCTTGTTTCTTTATACCCCCATTGGTGATAAAACTCTAACAGACTGTGTTTTGTGTGTATGCTCATACACGTGCACAAAAGTGTGCCCATGTGAAGGTGTATTAAAGGGTGAATATGGGTCTTCCCTGGTGGCGCAGTGGTTGAGAGTCTGCCTGTTGATGCAGGGGACGCAGGTTTGTGCCCCGGTCCGGGAAGATCCCACATGCTGCAGAACAGCTGGGCCCGTGAGCCATGGCCGCTGAGCCTGCGCGTCCGGAGCCTGTGCTCCACAACGGGAGAGGCCACAACAGTGAGAGGCCCGCGTACCACAAAAAAAAAAAAAAAAAGGGTGAATATACATTTTCTGTTAGTGTATCACTCCATAGCGTGTTTACCTGTGTGAGCTCACTGGCACATTTATTTGCTGGAAGGCATGGTTCACTCACTTGATTCATGAATTGTAACACTTTTGCCCCAGAAGCACATGGGTATTGAGAAGCATCCCTGATTGCAAATGAGAATTTAGTCTGAGATGCTGAGAGCACCTCCTGTGTGCTATGCACACCCTGCCTCAGCACCTTTGTACATAATGGTTCTTCTGCTGAAATACTTTTCCCTCCCCTCTCGAATCTTTCCCTACTTCATTCTTACCACTTTTCAGATTTTAGATTGGAGAACCTGCTCACAGAACCCTTCCCTCTCTCCCCAGACTAGACCAAGCCTCTGTTACGCTATTTCACAGTTCCCCATCTTTTATAGCACTTATCATAGTTTGTGATTATATATAATTAGTACTGTTTGAACAGTTCCAGCTACCATCATACACTCATGAGGGCAGGACTGTGCCTCTTTTACTCACATTGAATTCCTAATCCCTAGCAGAATGCTGAGCACAGGGTAGGTCCTCAGTTTCTGAGCTAGATATTGCAAGAAAGACAAAATCCAGAACAAGCTGGGTCCGTGGCAGTGGAATCAACTATAAATCTGGCTACCAGGGACAGTAACTTTGTAAACCTGGTGAGATCAGGGAATCTTAGAACTCAGCCTGATTCTTGCTCTATTGCTATCCACTCAGATCAGAATGAAATCCCAAAAGTGAGAGCCACCTGTAGGATAATGCTCAGAGGCAGTAAAAATAAGAAGCCGTGCCCACTTTTCAGTCTGGCTGATGGTAGAGAGCCCCAAAGAACACAGAGTGCATGGTGGCAGCTCCTACAGGACACCAAATCTGGGGGGACCTCTGGAAGGACACCAGGAAAGCTGCAGTCTTCATCTCACCCTCCTCTGTTCCCCGTGCCTCTGAATCTTCTAACTTGAAACCTTTTGGTTTCCCATCCAAGCCCTCCCATCCATGCAGAGACAGCTCTTACCACCACCTCTTCTCCTATACACCCCCCGCTTTTCTCATAGACCACAAAAAAATCAGACTCAGGCAGCAGATGACATGGAAGATTGGATGTAATTGCATCTCAAGATAGGCATTAGCAGAGCTCAGACTGGGGTCCCACGATGGTACAGTGGCAGGGATGGCTGGGTCACTCGCAGCACCCCTACCCTGTCCTGGCTCTCATTTTTCCCAATGACTCTGGAACAACATTGTCTCCACAGTAAAGAGCATCATAGTGCAGCTGCATTCAAGAATGGGGGTGTTAAGGTAGGGGATATGGGGGGAAAAGCACAGAGGAAAAGATACGGTCTGAACAACTAGGGCTCCTACAGCTGCCTCAGCTTCTTCACAGCAGCATCTACATCACCTCCGGTGGCAATGAGGGCCTGCAGATTGGCTTCAGGATTCAGAAAGCCCATGGCCCGCAATTGCTCTAGCTGCACCCGGAAGTGAGTCTCGGGCTGCAGCTGCAGGGGATTGGCGCCAGCTAGGGCTTGCAACATCTGGAGGAAGGGCATGGAATGGAGGCCCAGCTCCACAGAGCCTTGTGCTGAGGGAACTTCAGGACCTGGGGCTAGGGGAGGATCCGCAGGCATAAGGGCACCCTCTCGAGGCTCTGTACTTCCTGCTGTACTTCCCAGCCCTGCTAGGCAAGGCATGAACAAAAGGAGGAGGCGAGGGGCTTCAGTAGCCAGGATCTGCAGACCCTGCTCAATCTGCAGCAAGGCATGCATGGCACGAGGGTTTGACATGGCTGCCTGAAGGTGCAGCAGCAGTGGCAGCTGCCAGCGCATTTCGTCCTGCAACTGTGGGGCCTCATTCATTCTGGCTGGCCTCAGAGATTTTGGGTAAGCTGGTGGCGGCAGCCAGACACGCTCAGGGGTTCCAGCGGTAACTGCCGTGGGTGAAGGTGGGGAAGGAACAAATGGGGCCTTGTTGGCAGCACACTCCAGCCTGGAGACAAGATCAGGCATGTTGGTGCTGTGGGCAGTGGAGCCATTCCCTGCACCATCTCGGCTTCCAGCTTTTCTAGCACTGCTCTCTGTGGGATATCTCAAGAATGCGGGGCAGGAGGGCTTCCCCTTGATTGCTACTGACTCCCTGGGGAGAGGCCGGCCTGACTCAAGTTCCTGGGATGAGGGTGAAGTTGGGGGAACTTGGCTTCCTGGTGGTGATGGTGGTTCTTGGCTTGGGCTGAGGGTAGATGCAATCCCCTGCAGATAGGTTCTCAGGGACAGGGGCCTCTCATGTAATTGCTGGAGATAGTCATAGAGCCTCATATTACCTAGAATACTGCAAACACTGTTTCTAAGTTCGGATACATCCTGGTCCCCAGGCCTCCTGCCTCTCCTACCAGCTGAGCCTGCACACGTGGAAGCCCAGGGGTTGGGGAGAGGGTCACAGTTCTCCATCCTTGAAGGTTGGCAGCTACTGGTGGTAGCATTAGCAGTAGTGGTGGTAGCAAAGGGATTGCCACCAAACTGCTCCTGCACTGCATTAAGCATTGGGTGCATGATATCTGTATACATGGTACGGAGCACATTGTAGCCACCAGGGATGCTCTCCAGGTTTCTGAGTGCCCGGTCCTGGCTACGCATCATCTCTTGCATCATGGCAGGTTTGCACAGAAACTCCATTGTCTGCCGCATGATTTCAGGGTTGTTGAGAATGTGCCCAATCTCAGGGTTGTGCTGGATCAGCTGCTGCATATGGGGGTTGTCAAGAACCAGCTGGCGCACCAGGCCTGTGTTGGACAGCAGACCCTGGATGAAGGAGTCATCAATGATCTGAGCCACAAACTCAGGCACAGACATATCCTGCCACATCAGTGAGCTTGGCGGGTCGGGGAAACTACCGGAGGTCAGGCCTAGCCCATTGAGGCCTGTGAGGACACCTAAGCTAAAGGTGGGTAGCCTGTCTGCTGGGTAAATGGAGCTTGGCTGAGGGAGTGATCCAAGGCTTGGGGCTGGGATAGGGACCGAAGCAGCTGGGCACTCAGTGCCCACAGTACGGCGCTGCATCTTGATGACCAGGTGGACAGTGAGGCCATCTCGGACCCCACACTGTGCCAGTGAGTCAGGGTCCTTGAGGATTTTGCCAGCAAATATTAGGATCAGCTGATCAGGGTGGGCCTTAAAGCGCTGGGATATCTCTTCCTTCAGCTGCTGGATGGTGCAAGTGTCTGTAACTGAGAAATCCTCCTTGTCCTTGGGCGTCTTCACTGTCACCTTGATGAGGTGAGGATCCTGGACCAGCACCGGGCTGCCCTGCGGCAGGGCCTCTCCACTCTTGGCCATGGTGGGCAGCAGGAGGCCCAGGTCTGTGGGAACACAGCTAGGGGGATGGGGATGGGAGACCGAGATCAGCCTTTTGGGCAGTGGTGAAAGTAGGAAAGGTGAACAGGAAGAGGATCTGGGATCTCAGGGTGGGGGGACTGCAGGGTCCACATGGAAAGGGTTATGAGGTCCCTGGGATAGGATGCTTTGGGAGGATTTTGGGTTTGAGAGATGTCGGGGGTCATGGGAGGGAAACCTGAGGCCCTGGGAAAGAGGTCTACAGTTGATGAGTGAAGGGGCAAGGGCAGCATGAAGGGCCCAGTTTGGGGAAACATACCAATCAGCTGTGGCCCCGTCCTTCCTCTTATACAAGGCTCAAAACTGCCCTCATCTTGCTGAACAGCCACCACGGAAGCCTCCTAAGCCAGAACTCACTCCATCAGGTCTCCTCTGTGACCTCAGCACCGACATCACAGCCTCATACAATGGACTTTTGAGACTTCTCCAAGGTGTTCTGAATCCCTGGGGGCTTCATCTCCCCCAACCCTTCAACTCTTCTATTTCCTTTGTCTCAATTGCCTTCTTCATAGTGAGGGGCCTGGGCTGACACTTCCTTCTCAAGCCAAGAGTTTTGCTTTCACACAGCTGTTTTGTGGTATGTGGAGACTCAGACTGGGATTGGACAATTAAGAAAAGCTCCTTAATCCCTTGTGTGCCCATGAAAACTCAAATTCAGCTACCTGCCAGTTGAGCCACTTCCTGGCATCATATGTTCCTGTTTCCTCTCCGATCCAACATTAGCCATGAATTCTTTATTTATATTTCAACATATTGACTTTCTAATGGGTAGGATCTAGAGTATGAAAGGGAGGTTCAGGATGAAATAAACTTTTTATTTTTTTTCCCATTATTATTATCCCCCAGAAAAATTCAAAGAATGGATTGGCTATTTGTTGAGGTAAAAAAATGACCAGGAAATAAGGTTGTTAAATGGAAAATTGAGTTCAGTTTTACATATATTTAAGATGTCTATTTCACATCCAAATAAAAGTGTAGGAAGGTAGTTCAACATTGTGAGTCTAGAGTTCATCAGCATCAACAGAGTATTTAGAACTGTGCAATTAGTGAGCATAGTAAAAGGATAGAGGTAAGAAAAAACTGAGTCATGGATAGTACAATATTTAGAAGTCTGGAGGATTAGATGAATTCAGCAAAGGAAATTGAGAAGAAATAAAACATTAAGTCAGAAAAAGAAGTTAGAGAGAGAAAGAAGCCAAATGAAGAAGGAGAAGAGTTTCAAAAAAAGGAGAGAGTACCAACTGTGTCAAGTGATCCTGGTAGGTCAGTAGGATGAGGACGGAGAACTGATCACTGGATTTGAACAAGAGAGACAGGTTAGATTGAGGGCCATGATGAGGCCAATTTGGAAAAGTGGTGAGGACAGAAAACCTAATTGGTGTGGGTTAAAAGTAAATGCATAGGGGGCTTCCCTGGTGGCGCAGTGGTTGAGAGTCCGCCTGCCGATGCAGGGGACACGGGTTCGTGCCCCGGTCCGGGAAGATCTCACGTGCCGTGGAGCGGCTGGCCCCGTGAGCCATGGCCGCTGAGCCTGCGCGTCCGGAGCCTGTGCTCCTCAACGGGAGAGGCCACAACTGTGAGAGGCCCGCGTACCACAAAAAAAAAAAAAAAAAAAAAAAAAAAGTAAATGCATAGGAGAGAAAGTGAATCCAATAAGAGTACTGTAAATGAGAAAAGACAGATGGCTGCATGGAAATGCGGAAATAAAGGCTTTGTTGTTTTTTCTTAAGATGAGATGATTACAACATGCTTTTTTAAAAACTTAATGTTTGGCTGCATTGGGTCTTCGTTACTGCACGCGGGCTTTCTTCAGTTGCGGTGAGTGCGGGCTACTCTTCATTGTGGTGTGCAGGCTTCGCATTGTGGTGGATTCTTTTGTTGTGGAGCACGGGCTCTAGGAGAGTGGGCTTCAGTAGTTGTGGCTCCCAAACTCTAGAGCGCAGGCTCAGTAGTTGTGGTGCACAGGTTTATTTGCTCCGTGGCATGTGGGATCTTCCCGGACCAGAGCTCGAACCCATGTCTCCTGCACTGGCAGGCGGACTCTCAACCACTGCGCCACCAGGGAAGCCTGGCCTCTGGTATTATTAAAGCCTGTTGTACCTGCTGTTCTTTAAAATCCTGACACAGTTCTTTCTTGCTTAGGACACACATTTCTTCCTCTTCCCACTTTCTGATTGGTGCTGCAGAGCTCTAGACTTGGAATGACTGAATGTATTTGAATTGGCTCTATAGGAGGTGTTTCTGGCTCCTCCTGTTGCTTCAAGACACTTCCCCACCCCCAGAAGCTTTCCTTAATTTCTGTCCTTTTCTGCACGTGCAAGTATAGGTGAGTGAAGCCAGGCAGCCTTCATCTTCCCTTCAGAGGTTTCACCTCACCCACCAGACTTCAGCAGTTGGCTGGGGTTGGGTAGAGACATGTAGGGAATTTTGCAGGTATAAAGTGTAATCCAAGCTTGGGGAGAAACATAGAAAAGCTGATCTCGGGCCATGAAGTGGCTGTGCAAAGGCCATTGTCCAGCAGACCCTGAGCCAGAAAGCTGAATGAGATGGGAGGGGGAGTCCTGAAGCCTTGGATAAAGGGATTAATCCCTTGGATAAAGGAATTCAGCCATGAGATAAGAGATTGAGAGGCCAGCAGCCCACATTTCTTTCTGCTGCAGGAAGTAAGTCCAGTTTCTTTTCTCCCTTTTTTAAAATTTAAATTAGCACTTTATTGAAATACAATTTATATACCATACAATTCACCTATTTCAAGTGCATGATTCAATATTTTTGGTATTATATTCATAGATCTGTGCTACTATCACAACAATTCATTTTAGAACATTACCATTACTCCCCTGCCCCCAACAAAATGTATCCCCTTAGCAGTCATTAACATTTTTCTCTCATCCCACCCCCAGCCCTAGGCAACCACTAATCTACTTTCTCTCTTTATAGATTTACCAGTTCTGGACATTTGAAATAAATGGAATCATACAATGTGTGATCTTTTGTGACTGATTTCTTTCATTTTGCATGTTTTCAAGGTTCATGCATGTTGCTGCATGTATCAGTACTTCATTCCTTTTGATGGCTGAATAATATGCCACGGTAAGGATATACCACATTTTGTTTATCCATTCATAAGTAGAAGGACATTTGAATTATTTCTACTTTGCAGCTGTTATAAATAATGCTCCTATGAACGTTCATGTGCAAGTATTTGTAGAATTATGTTTTAATTTCTCTTGGGTTTATACCTAGGAGTAGAAATGCTGAGTCATATGGTAACTACGTTTATCTGTCTGAGGAACATGCCAGGCTGTTTTCCAAAGTGACTATACCAAATTACATTTCTACTTGCATGTATGAAACTCCCAATTTCTTCATATACTCTATAACATTTGTTGTTATTAATATTTTTTTTAAATTCTAGCCCTCTTAGTGGGTGTGACATGGTATCTTACTGTGGTTTTGATTTATATTTCCCTATGGCTAATGATGGTAAGTACAGTTTCCTGCCATGTCCCAATTAGCCCTCATTTATACCCCTGGGAATGGGACTAGAAGTCCAATGTTGGAAAGATTAATTAATGAATAAAATATGTTAAAGTAAATCCAATTCATTTAGAATGGTAGATGTCTCATATTTAGACTTCTGTTTTATTTTTCTTAGAGCTCATGCTTCAGCTATCATCTCTTAAAGAAGATGATAATCTCTGCCCATTTTATTTTCCTGGGTTATCATGAAAATTGAATAATGGCTTGAAAGTCTTTGGTGAAATTAAATGTACTACACAAACATGAAGAAAGAAAAATGGTAGAGAGTTTGTTCACAGAAATGGGCTTTCCAGCTACCTACCAAACCGGACATTTGCACAGCAAAAAGCAGTGTCTCTGGGCTTGTTCAATGAAGTGCAGACCTGAAATTGCCATTACCCTGTGCTTGTTCCAAGTATGTTTCCTGGTTTTTACTGGAGATATTGGGGGACTACAAGAGAGAATGTGGTTGACTGCCTAAGAGTGAAGGTAGCTCCTGATCCCAGCCTCTTTCCTACCTAAAAAGAGATACCCCTTTCTCCACTATCTTGTAGGTCTGACTCAGGAGATAATTGATATATTATAATAACACACTATTATATCAGATGCCAGTCTGCCCTAGTTTTACTTCTTGAAGTCTTTGGATATAATAAGTGCAGAACATCTTGCTGAAGTGCAGTACAACTCTCAGTACCTAGAGTTCAATTTGTCTTGAGTCTTTCCTACAGTTCAAAGGAACAGACTCTGCCTCCTCAACTAAAGCCAAGGCTTCATAGAGGACATGAAGGTGAGTATAGAAAGAGCTAAAAGAAGTCAGAGAAGGACAATCTAACCTGACATTAACCCCACAGGAGAGGCTTTTGAGTGACTAAGTATGGAAAAACTCTAGAAATTCCATGATCTAGGGTATGGGTATTACATGGCCTGAGGGCAAGACTTGGGTTCTTCCTTCTACAGTGATGGAAAGCATGGGTCATAATGCTACAACTCCCAGAATGGATTCAGAATTTGAAGAGGCAAGTGAGTCAAAACACTCCCAGTGATGAGATTGACAGGCAGAATATGGCTCAGACTGCAATTTCTGTAGCACAATAACCAAGTTTTCAGTAATAAAAGTAATGTGAGGACACAGGAAGAGAATCACCAATCCTGAGACTCTTTTTACTCCACATCCCCCACTGACTTTGAGAACTTGCCAAACTCTCTTACCGTAGACACTTGCCCATTCCTGCTGATCACGAATCCTTAATACCCAGATCAATGACCCATATCTGCTAACTGCTCAATATCCCATCTTCCCTACACTATGATTCCCATAAGGGCTCATACCACAGTTCACAAGACAAAGTGACTGACACTCCCCACCCCACCCCCATCCATATATTCTTTTCTGGGACACTTTTCCCCTCCTATGGGAGAAAAGAAAAACAGTTTCAGTCCAGAAGTCATAAAACACTGCCCCCTTTCAGAAAGGCTTAGTATTGCCGTCATAAAAACAAGATCAGGGTCCAGGCAGATTATTCTAGTGAACCAACTGGGGGTCATGAGAAGATACAAAAATAAGAACTCCAGGGTCTACAGCCAGAGAGACTTGCTGGAGATAAAGAGGAGTCTATATTACTTTCTTTTGGTGATCTGATCCCTGAAAAGGAAGTCATGTACTTTCTTCCTTCCACAAGCCAATTCTAAATAATTAGTACATTCTGTGTATTGTTCTACACTCTAGATATACACATATGAATACAGAAATGATCCCTGGCCTTAAAGAGTTCAGAGTGTTATTCTCCAGCCTCTTGTTTCCTATCATTCCATATATACTCCTTAGGGCTATAATTGTATCCCGTGGCTTTAACCCTCGCATAGTGTGTTGACTCACAAATTTAGAGTAAAATATAGTGGCTACAGCTTACTTGGGATCCAGAATTTATTAATCTCATACGAATGATATCCAGAAAGTGTTAACTTGGTTTAAAAAACAACAACAACAAATGTGCATTTTTTTTTTCCCTCAGCAAATTGCTTTATCTCCATAATTCCCCACCTTGGTGAAGAACCTCACCATCTTTCCAATAGCTTAATGCAAAAATCAATCTTAGAAGTTTGGGATTAAAATATACACACTACTCTATATAAAGTAGATAACCAACAAGAATTTACTGTATAGCACAGGGAACTATACTCAAGATCTTGTAATAATGTATAATGGAAGAGAATATAAAAAAAGAATATATATATGTATTATATATAATACATATATATATATATATACATATGGTTGAATTGGTTTACTGTACACCTGAAACTAACACAACATTGTAAATCAACTATATTTCAATAAAAAATTTAAAAAAAGAAAAAAAATCCATCTTAGATTCCTCCTTCCTTCCTCCAATATGCTGCTGTCACAGCCTAATCATTCCGTCTTAGCAACTTGTTTCATCAGTTCCTTCATATTCTCACTCTACTGCCTTAGTTTATATAGTTTCATCTGGACTGTTTCAATAGTCATTGAATGGATCTCCCTGATTTCAGCATTGTGCACTTCCAAGCCTCCAACTACCTGGTCACCCAACAGATCTACCCAAAATACAAATTACTGCATCTTCCACTGCCTGTAAAAGAATAAAATCGAACGTCATGGAATAGCTATTGATTGATGGAAAGTAGATGAGCAGATACATTACACAACAACAGCTATTCAGTACCTGATCTGCCAGTTGAGTTTCTCAGAGTTTCTTTGTAAAGACCATGTTCCATTTTTCACAAACTTCTCTGTGATAAGCTGAATTTTAAGTGCAAAAACCGAATCTGTAAAAGCAAATGAAGACACATTTAAGGGGTGAGGGAGCGTGGATTGGGCTTGAATAAAGTAGGGGTTCAAAAGTGTGCGGTGGGGTGAAGGAAATAAGAAAGATCAAGGAAAACTTGTTAGGAGAACTTGAAGATAAAAAGATATTCTAAAAACCGCAGTGTAACTTTTGACTTGGAATTTTGGAGTCGCTGGTCTCTTAAGAGAAATACAAATCAGAAAAGAAATGCAAGTTGTATTGAATGGAATTGATTACCAACTCTTTGATTTATTCATCCTCATGTTTAAAAAACCTTTTGATGAAATGAATTTTGAGGTAATTCTTGTGCTAGATACCAAACTTCTTTTGAATCTTTTCCTTCCCAGACCTAGATACTGGTCTTCTCTAATATCAAGGCTCCCTTGAGCTTTTGCCTTGGCTTTTTGCTCTGTTCCTTCAAGGAACATTCCCTAGAAATAAGTTTCTTCATGTGCTCCCTTGAATATCAGCTCACATTTCTTTTATTTTTTTTTCTGTTTATTTTTATTTTTTTAAGATTATTTTATTAATTTTTATTGGAGTAAAGTTGGTTTGCTCAGCTCATTTCTCTCCTTATTTGTATTCTTCATCTCCTAACTTACATACTTTTTCTGCTTAATGTCCTTCACTGAGATGTGAGAGTAAGAGACCTGGGTGTACATCTAGAGTTACTTATCCTTAATCCCCACCTACACATTGTCACCAATTTCATGAAGAGAAAACCAATTATTAACAAATTTATTCTCTTCTATCTATACTCAGTAGCATCTAGTTAAGCAACTTTTCCTCCATACTAAAAGCAATAACTAGCCATTTACTCGTCCTGGATTTAGGCATTTTTTGTCAGCTCCAGACCTCTTCAACTTGCTCAGGGCTGCCAGGTGACCTTTTCTCACTTAACATTTAGACATTCAAAACATGTCATTCCTCATCTGACCCCTACCATCTCTCTCTCTCTCTCTCTCTCTCTCTCTCTCTCTCTCTCTCTCTCTCTGTCTCACACACACACATACACACACACACACACACACACACACATACACAAAACTCCTTAATGATGGTTTCCTGACAATGTCAAGACAATTCAATGGGGAAAGAATATGGTCCTGAGACAACAGGATATCCACATGCAAAAGAATAAAATTGACCCTCTATCTCACACAGTAGAAATGAACTTAAAATAGATCCTAGATCTAAGTGTAAGAGCTAAATTATAAAACTTTAAAAAAAAAATATAGGAGTAAATCCTTATGACTTTGGACCAGGCAAGGCCTTCATAGATATGACATCAAAAGTAGAAGTGATAAAAAGATTGGATTTCATCACAATTAAAAACTTGTTCCTCAAAGGATGCAATCAAGAAAATGAACAGACAACCCTTAGAATGGGAGAAGATATTTACAAATCACAGAATTCATAAAGGACTTGTATCTAGAATATAGAAAGATCTCAGAAAAAGACAAATAACGCAATTAAAAAATGGATAAAGGATCCAAATAGACCTTTCTCAAAAAAGATATGCAAATGGATAGTAAAGTGTATGAAAAGATGATAAACACCATTAAGCAAATGCAAATTAAACACCTTAGGCAAACACCTTAGGCAAATGCAAATTAAAATAACGATGAGCTATCATTTCACACCCAGTAAGATGACTATAATAGAAAAAAAACATATAATAACAAGTATTGGCAAAGATGTGGAGACATTGGACCCCTTCTTATACTGTTGGTGGGAATGCAAAACAGTACAATCACTTTGGAAAATAGCCTGGAAGATCCTCAGAAAAGTAAATACAAGATCCAGCAATTCTATGCTTAGGTATACACCCAAGAGAAATAAAAAAGCCTAAGTTTAGAAAAAAACTTGTACAAGAAAATTCATAGCCACATTATTCACAATAGCCAAAAAGTAAAAACAATCCAAATGTCTAAAAAACTGATGAATGGATAAACAAAATGTGGAAAATCCATGCAATGGAGTATTATCAACCATCAAAGGAACAAAGTACTCATACAAGATACGACATAGATGAACCCTGAAAATATTACGTTAGTCACCCAGCCCTCTGTCCTGACTTTCATCTGGACACCCTTGGAGGTCCAGGCCCTCCTCCCACAGCTCACCTTCCCAGACCAGGTCAATTTCCTTGGGGCAGGAAGTTTAGCCTTCCTTTTCTTCTCAGAGGTGCCGTGCTATTGAAACTCTATAGTTAAGCTTCCCAGGGCTTTATAAGCTTTGCATGTATTCATAAGGACCTAAGAACAAACATTTACAGTCTCTCAGTTATACAGATTAAAATCACAGATATAAGCTTATACCTGTAATGTAATTTTAAATTATATTCATAATTTTAAATTGATAACTTTTAATGATCTTTTTGCAAGACATGCCATTATAATGCCAGTGGTTATTTTTCCTTACTCATATAACTTTAGATAATTTTTATTCAGACATTTTAATTGGTATTTTAATATGGGGTACAGGTGTATTCTCAGTGTTATTAACACTGACATGAGGTCGGAAAGCTAAAGTGAAGACAATTTACAAGTGCCACCCCTGGCCTTCAGGTGTTCTCCAAGGCCTCAGAATTTTCAGCTCATCAGGTAAGCGGAACAGCTCTCTTGACCCTGGACGGGGCCCTGGAGTGCAGGACCTAATGCCGCGCTGGACAAATCAGCAGCATCTCCTCCCCCCTCGCCCCGCCCCTTTCCCCTTACGCCTTTCTGCTTTGGTGGAGGCTGCGGCAGCTGTAAATCCTCGGCTCTGATCCAAGATACAGATTCCAGGTTGGTGAGCAAATCCGTTTTCTGGCCAGCCACCGCTGTCCCCACTAGTACTCAGAGGTTGACGCGCCCTACAGGTTGGTTGGGAGGTTCGCGGGTGGAGGCAGGGCGAGGGAGACCTCTGCAGTTTTGAGTTGACTCAAGTTCAGGAAGAGAGTACAGAAGAGGCACCTTTGGAGCTGGGAGTAGCCTGTGTAAAGATAGTGATAATGAAGCCCTGATTCTGGAAGCTGAAGGATGTAGGGGAGGCAGCTCTGAAAGTTTTGATAGGGAATGATGGCAGACCCTGCGGCTGGTGTGGATCCAGAGGTCAGCAGCCCTTCCCCCCATCTCCAGCCTTTCTGCTCCAGGAAGTGAGCACCGTTTATCCTACCGCCCCCCACCCCCACCCCACCCCGCCCCGGGAGGCCCTGACTCCTCCCAGAGGGAGCTGGGAGACGAGCCTTCCGCATTCAGTCTGTGCAAAGGCCGGGCTGGCCCGAGAGCTGTGCATTTCCCCTTAGGTAGCAGGGCCGTGCGCGGTTGTTCAAGAAGAAAGACCAAACGAGTGAGCGCTCTCAGTTGCTCAGAATCTATGTAAAACTCCTTGGTTTGCTCAGAGGAGCTTTGACCACATGGAGCCTCACATCTGGAGCCTCCGTGTGCCGGTCACCTGGAGATGTATGCCATCTGTGGCTGGGCCACTTACTGTCACTTGAAGTGACAGGGCGGTAAAAGAAATGGGGTCCCTTCCCTTTAGGAGCTCATGATACAGATAATTTATCTTTTCATCCTCACTGCGAATGAACTCAGCGAGATTAGCAACAACATTTAATCTATCAATCAATGAAGACAGAAATGTGTGGTTAGGAGCATGGGTGCTGCAAACAGAGTGCCTGGGTTCAAACGCTGCCTCTGACACTTAGACGCTGGCTGTGTACCCCCCACCTTTTGTTTGAGCTCTTTGAGCTTGTCTCTTCCACCTATAAAATGGACAGAGTAATATTTATATTATAGAGTTTTGGTGAGGCTTAAGTGAGGCAGAAGTTTAAACACACAGGAGAGTGCCTGAAAAAATAGTAAATACTCAAAATTATTAAGTCATTATTATGGACAAACTCAATGCCTACCTTAAAAAATGCAAAATCAAAACAATTTTTGAAAGAATAGAGTAGGGAATAAAATATGTACAAATGCACTATGATAAAGGAGACTATGACTCCTTCTGACATCTCAACAAGTTAAAATACAGCAGGGTTTAAACGATTAGGAATTACAAGTGGAATATCACAAATGCAGAAAAAAATGATTAGAATTTTATTATCTAACCTAAAAAAAGACACTCAGTTAATGGATTATCTAACACTCAGGGAGTAGAAAACCTGTGCAGGACAATATTTTAAGAATTTGAAAAGTTATTGAATCATCATAAATTTTGAATGCATGAGGTAGTGATTTTTTGAAGTTTTAAAAAAAATTTAAAGTATGTTCCAATTCAGACATTTATCGAGTGCTTCCTGCAAAAGGGCAAAAGAAAATTATTTCCTCAGCACAATCTCAACTCATTTATGCATGCAGTTGCCACGTGTTTAGATTTTTACCCTGTTTTCACTAGAACTCCCAGTTCGGGGGCAGTCCCACCCATCTTATTTCTAACTTTCATTCTGAGCCCCAGCCTGGACTAGTGTTATTCTGAAAGCCCTTTTAATATCGAATTGTGTGAGCTTTCATTCTAAAAGATGCTTCAGATCTACATATCAGTCCATTCTTTGGCCTCCCCCACCCACCCTCCCCCTTTTCTATTTTGCACCCTAAATTGCATTTACCTGGGAAGAAGGCTCCTGTGTTTAAGGCAATGCTTCTGAGGCCTTAATGTGCATACAGATTACCTGAGATCTTATTAAAGCGCAGATACTGAATTGGTCTCGGTGAGGCCTAGAGATTCTGCATAAAGAGCTCCACTGGATGCCAGTGAGGCTAGTTAGCAGACCGCACGGCCTTTTTCTGGCATCTGCTTCTGATTTAACTGGTCCTAGTCATGAATTTGGCCTCTTTCATTTGCTAATTTGATCTTCAAGGTTCTTCCCCTTAAGGTCTGGTATCTGCGCTCCTCACACAGCCAGACTTATCTTTCTGCCACCCACACTGCTCTTGAGATGTGTCCTTAGTCAGGGACTCTGTTGGCTTTTCTTGTGTCCTCTGGGCTGCGATCAGGAGTAGCAGTGGTCAAGCGCCTGCTGGCATGTGGGCAGGGCTACGCAAACCCTTTCTAACTGAATGTTAGCCGACTCTGTTCCCCTCGCTCCCTTTCCCAGCCTTAACTTTATACTCTTTAACAAGAGACATCAACTCTTACATAATCTTTTCTGTTCAAGATTCCTTCTCTGCCTTGAATATCTCAAGTAGAGCATTAGATGGAAAAGTAATAGAGAAATATAATAGAGCCACATACATAATTTGAATTTTTCTATTGGCCTTATTAAAATGTTAGAAGAAACAGATGAAATTGATTTTAATATATTTAACTCCATGCTTCCAAAATATATTTAGAAAAAATCCATTAATGAAATGTTTTAGATTATTTTTTCTTACCAAATCTTTGAAATCTGATTTCAAAGATTTTTCTTACCAAATCTGATCTCAAATAGTAATGTTTTGTCTTTTTTAGTATTTCGTATAAATGGAATCATACAGCAACTTACCCTTGCTGTCTAGCTTCTTTTACTTTGCATAGTGCTTTTGAGATTTATTTTGTTGTATATATCAGTACATCCATTTTCTTGGTTGGTAATATTCATTGAGGTCATGTTTTCAGCTCACTCGATCCCCAGCAATGCCCTATACTCACCCTGCTCATCTATGCTGTATCTCACAGACTGTTTTCTTAGTCTGGGACACTTTCTCAGGCCCTTTCTCCTGTAAGGGCTTCTTGTTACTGAGAGGCAATTTGATATTTTTTATCCTACCACGCACTCAGGAGGGGAAAATCGGTGACAGTTACAGGACCTGTTACTAGACTCAATGGTCCAGTCACTTGGGGTGCTTAGCCAATGGACACACCAAGTACTTTTGATTAAAGTAGAAGCATTTCTTACTTGTGACCAGTAAGGAGACAGGGAGATAGCTCTCAAAGTACTGTCTTTCTGAACAGCTGGATCAGGGAAGTTTTATGTCTGGGATACATGAGTGTTCATGCAGGGGCAGGCATGATCTTCCATGTAGTACGGGTTTCTCTAGCTTGCCAAAAACTGCAAGCAAGCAAGTGCTTGGTTGTTTGCTTATACTGCGATAGCTTGTTGATTGGAATGCACTGTAACCTTTTTGAAACATCTGGTGTTTGGAACTTTATGCAACTTAGTGGTTAGTTTCTGCGAAACAAAGCACACCTTCGTTTAACCCCATCCCTTCCCTACTGCTGCCTAGCTGACAGACCTTGTGTTCTTTAATTATGCCCACACTGACCAAGCTGTACATCAGTGTACATCTGCCTTTGCAGGGGGGGCCAGACAAAGAAACACTGTGGAATTATATCTGCTCTCAGTCACCCTGTGGCCTATCCTGTACACAAGGGTCACAGCTGGGGTCAGGGGTAGTGTGCCTCCAACTAGGCAGTGCATTTGTCAGCTGGCTCTTCTTTGGTGGCCCAAACCAGACTCCAGCTAGGCAAACGGAGCATATGGCTTCCAATGAGTAATTCAATGCTGGAATAGTAAAAATAAATAAATAAGTAATCTTAAATGTCTTTAAAAAATTATGTGATTTAAGATTGACATATATACACTAATATGTATAAAATAGATAACTATTAAGAACCTGCTGTATAAAAAGCAAATAAAATAAAATTCAGAAAAAAATTATGTGATTTAAGACAACAGTAATATAATTTAATGACTGAAAACTTTCAAGAATGAGAATAAGATGTTTTTCAGTGGGGACATACATATTAATTCAGCCCAGACAAAAAATAAAGTTAGGGTTAGTTCCAGCATCTTTAGTTGTCTTGTCAGAGAAGCTACTAGCTTTCTTAACTGACCCTTATTTATGCCAGGCACACAGAAACTACTGGGTAAGGTCCAGCATTCTCACATTGTCCTTAAATGCCATCTTATTAAATCTTGTTATGAATTGAGGTGGTGGATTTTTCTCCTAGGTCCAAAACAAGGAAGAAGATATGAAAGGGGGTGAGAAAGTGATGCATTCATTCTTATACAGATATTTATATAGAGCTATTCATCCACCAGACTCTGCTCTATCCCTATTTCTGGTAAAAATACTGAAGAGGCTCTTTTCCTCATGGTAAGAGGGCAGAGCACTGAAGGATTGAAGAGCAATGACAGTATAAATGTAGTGACAACTAGTTTTTATTGAGACTTTTCTACACATTGGCTCAGATAATTTATCACAAGCGTGCTATAAGGGAGGACTTGTTATCAGCAATACACAAAACATTAAACCACATCTCAGATCAGGAATTACCCCAGTGTTCCAGAACTAGAGACAGATAAATTCAGGATTCAGACCTGTGTCTGTGTTACTCCAGTGTCAGTGCCTTCTCTTCTCACCTCACCCTGCCAGGGCAAGGGAAGCAGCCTGAGTCCTGGGGATGTGCCACCAGGAATGAAGCAGAACAGGGCTGGAGAAGGAGCCTACACATAGCTTAGGAAGAGCTGTAGGATGCCTTCAGATGCCAGGAAGAAGGAGACTATTATGCTGAATCAATGCAGCCCAAAAAATGAGACAAGCACCAGTCAGGAGGTGGGTAGAAAGAAGCTGAGCCACTTTGTGACCTGAGCACCCTTGCAGGTTGGGGTGGGGGGGCATAAAGGAAACATTCTCTTCCTTTAAGGACCAGACAACAACCTGAGGTTTGGATTTGCATAAAACTAGATTATAACCTTTACTTTGTCACTTATTCATTCTGAGACCTTTGGTAATTGAATACCTTTTTCAGAAGTTCACTTTTCACATTTGTAAAATAGGTGTTATTAAATGTATCTTATAGAGTTATTGTGGGATTGGATTACATCAATATACTACCTGTAAAGAGTTCAGCCATTACCTCACATAAAAAGCGATCAGAAGATGGTCTCTGATTATTTTCTACCTTCCACTGTTCCTTGAAACAAATACCTGCATGCATATATACTTGCTTGCATTAATGATGATTGTCTTTGCTATGTGTTCAAAAATGGATGTGTTTCTTGCTCGAAGTCTGAATGGTACACCTCCTCGTAGAGTATATATTTCATTCACCGTTATCTCCCCATACCAACTATAGCACTGTGCTTGACTCTTAGATCCTCTCCCACAGCATGCCTTGTGTAAAAGCTGTGGGGTTGGGACAGCTCTGAACCAGAAGTCACAAGATAGCTTCTCCCTCTTATTTTCCTCTCATACAATTTTTTTTAAATTGAGATATAGTTCACAGACCATAAAATTCATACTTTAAAAGTATACAATTCATTGTTTTGGAAAAATCACAAAGTTTTTCAACTAGCACCACTATCTTATTCCAGAATATTTTCATCACCCCCAAAAGAGACCCCAGACTCATTAGCAGTTATTTCCCATTCCCTCTCCCACCAACTCTTGACAGCCACTCATCTACTTTCCATGTCTATAGGTTTGCCTACTCTAGATATTTCCTGTAAATGGAGTTATACAGTGTGTAATCTTTTGTATCTGACTTCACTCACTTAGTATAATGTTTTCAAGGCTCAATCTTGTTATAACATGTATTGATACTTCATTCCTCTTTTTCCTCCATTTTTATACTTTTCTCCTATTAGCGATTCTGAAATACTTTCCCCAAATGCTGTAAGACCTCTTTGTCCCGACCATTCCACCAGCATACCTCTGCCTCAGGTCGTTTTTCTGTGAACTCTCGCTAGAACATATGTGGCGTCGACTCTCCCACCTGTCCCCTCTGTCCCCCACACACAGGCACAGAGTTTTGGACAGGCCTGGTGAAATCTCTTCTCCCAAAGCACCAGGTCTGTGCCTGACTTTGACCACCTTCACCACCGTCTTTGATTAAAGTTATGAGGTTTGAGGACAGAGCTTTGAACTAGGACTCTGGACATGATAGGTTTTGCCAACTCTACATTTTTTTTTTTCTGGTTTAAACTAGTTTAATGAAACAATAATGTCAAGAAACATTTATTGAGCATATACTATATTCGGAGGATTGTCCTGGGTCCTCCAGGAGATACAATGATAACAAATAGTCCAGATACATAGTTCTCAGGGGCTCTCAATCCGAGGGTAGATACACATGAAAACACCTAACCATAATACCAGACAGAATGAATCAGGGGCGGTAGCTGAGGGACAACTAGTAGACATAGCAAACATCCATTGTTTCACCTGCCCACTGTCCCTTCTCTTCTCACAAGTCTCTTGGTTTTCTTTGGGCCACCCCTTTCACTCTCAGTTCACAGTAGAGCTGATTCAACCTCCATGTCCAGGTTTCTTTACCTATAAAATGGGTATATTGACCCTACCTCGAAGCAAAATTTTTTTTTAATTTTTGAATTTTATTTTATTTATTTTTTATACAGCAGGTTCTTATTAGAACACATCTATGATTTTATAAGATGTGTGATTTTATAAAGTCACTTACGTCTCTATTTCTTTATTAAGAGGCTAAAAATACTCTTATTAATTCAGAGTTTTCCTATGAGAGATAAAGAAAACAGGGGAATATGATATCTAAATCACAACTGGTTATACAAGTGTTAATTGTAAAGATATAACATCACCTTATTGTGGTCATTTTTGTTTCTTTGGGTTTTTTGGGGAAGGTGACCATGAGAGATGAAAGGGCTCTGTAAAGAGCTGTTAGAAGGTAGACGTGTCGTCACAATAAATGATACTTTTGATCTTGGAGATTAGATCCTAGAGAGCAATGCCAGCACCATGTGAAAGAGAGGTGAAGGAGCTCATGAGAAAGGTCTAAACATCTATGGAGGGATGAGGAGGTTCTAGAGTTTTCTTCATCAAAAGTTGAGGACCTGTGTGTTGGACACTGAGCTAGTTCAATAATGAACAAAAGCAGTCTCTGATCTCATGGAGCTTATATTCCAGTGGGAATATTCAAACAATTAAAGATCCATATTAGGTGGTGAGAAAGAAAATCAAGCAGGTAAGTCTATTGAGAGTGATGGTGTGGGTGGCCACGCCTTAGCTAGGCTTGACAGAGCAAACTCTTCGGATAAAACATGTAAAGAGAGAGTTGAATGAAGTCAGAGAGCCATGCAGATACCAAGGTGAAGGGGCTTCCTTGCAGCAGGAACAGCAAGTGCAAAAATCCTGAGGCAGCAGCATGTCTGGTGCTTTGAACATTGAGGATGTGTTTTGGTGGGCTGAGAAAAGGTTAAACAGACAGTGCCCTACCCAAGGCCACTTCTCTCCAGCACATCATTGTCCCTTCATCCAGTAGGAGTAAAAGGAAACCGTGATCATTGCTCTAATGAGAGTGCAAATTGCTGTCTAATGTGAGCAGGGGCAAAGAACATGCTTGAAGTTAGAATGAGAAGCTCTTGTTACCCCAGGTGCTTGACCTGTTTATCCAGAACAGTCAGCCTGCCTTTGTCTGCCTCATTTCTTACCCTGAACCCTTTTTTTTGGCCATCTACCTAGGATTCTATACACAAGAAACACCTTAGAAGTCAGGGCTGGGCAGGCAGGAGCCAGGAGAGTGGCTACAATGACTTCAGCAGTCCTGGTGGACATCCAGGACGAAGTGACCTGCCCCATCTGCCTGGAGCTCCTGACAGAACCCCTGAGCATAGACTGTGGACACAGCTTCTGCCAAGCCTGCATCACGGGGGATAGCAAGGAGTTGGGTATTGGCCAAGAAGAAGAGAGCAGCTGTCCTGTGTGCCAGACCAGCTACCAGCCTGGGAACCTGCGACCCAATCGGCACCTGGCCAACATAGCGGACAGGCTCAGGGAGGTGGTGTTGGGCTTGGGGAAGCAGCTGAAGGTGGTTCTTTGTGCACACCATGGAGAGAAACTCCAGCTCTTCTGTAAGGAGGATGGGAAGCTCATTTGCTGGCTGTGCGAGAGGTCCCAGGAGCACCGTGGTCACCACACGTTCCTCATGGAAGAGGTGGCCCAGGAGTACCAGGTGGGAGCCCAGATGGAGGGAAGGCAGGTGGGAACAGACTCCTTGGTAGATTATTAACTTTTCTTTATGCTCTAATCTAATTTCTTTGTAGTCCACCTATTTATGTAGAGGATGAACCTAGAAAAAGCCCCTCTGGCCAAGACCAGAGACTGTAGCTCTTTCTCGCTGCTCATGATTGGTTCTGCATGAGTGGAGGATGCTGCTCAGGGCCAGTAGCGGGCAGGGCAGGTTGAGTTCAGGGGATATGTTGGCAGTGAGAGTAAAGGACTTAAAGTGGTTCATGGTCAGGTTCTTTCCCCTGGAGAAAAGAGAATCAGCCTATTCCCAGTGGTTTCTATCCCCTGTTTATAAAAGATAACTTTGACCTTCTCAGTTTTTCATTCCGGGACAGGCATCTCCTGAGGTCAGCATAATAATCTCTCCCCCATTCATTCCATGTCTCCACACTGAAACAATTTGACACTTGATCCTGCTTGACTTGATGTGTTTCTTCCAGGAGAAGTTCCAGGAGTCTCTGAAGAAGCTGAGGCAAGAGCAGCAGGAAGCTGAGAAACTAACAGCTGTTATCAGAGAGAAGAAGGCATCCTGGAAGGTAAGAGAGATTCTTCTGAAGGTGTCCTGGGATGGGAATCAGGGCAGGATGTGGGAGCCGAGTGCAAAGGGGACCTAGTTCTGTCTGTTCCCTGATTTAGCTAGAAGAGCTTCCCTTTGCCTGTCCTTCACTGCAACCCTTCCAAACAAGGGTATTGTTCTTGGTGCAGAGCCAGGGAGAGAGAAGGGGGAGTTAGAAAATGAACATATCAAAGGGAATCTAGGTTTTTGAAGACAATCATGGGAGAGGAACCATGGCCATTGGCAGCCCTTAATTCCTGATTCTGGACCTTGTTCTATAGTTTCGAGCTCTGAAATTTGGAAAAATAGGTCATGCACAGGCCACTCTCAATATCGAAAACTGGAAGGGGAGGCTGATGGTGAGTCCTGAGAGGCCAGAGAGGCTGCTTGGAATCTAAATCCCACCTAGGAATCAAAGTCTCTATCTCAGAAGCCTAGATAAGACAGCCTGGGGCCAATGGTCTGAGAAGAGCTGAAGGGAGAATAGGAGAAGAGAGCAGGTTCTGCAGGACTTACTCCCCCATTTGCTCATTCTCCCCCAGTGAGACCTGCCAGGAAAGCAGTATAGAGCCTGCCTCCCCAACCTCTTATACAGGAGACCCTCAGCTCAACAGACTAGCAACCTCTTTCTCTTCCACGTTCCTGAAGAATCAGATGGAACCTGAGAGACACAGGATCCAGAAGCAGTTTGATCAGTTGAGGAGCATCCTGGACAGAGAGGAGCAGCGGCAGCTGAAGAAGCTGGAGGAGGAGGAGAGGAAGGGGCTGAACATCATCGCAGAAGCTGAGGGTGAGCTGATGCAGCAGAGCCAGTCCCTGAGAGAGCTCATCTCAGACCTGGAGCGCCGGTGTCAGGGGTCAACAACGGAGCTGCTGCAGGTAGGAATCGCAAAGGAGCCCAAGGTCTGACGGTCAAGGCAAAGAGAGACTAACTTTCCTTCCCTTCTGATGTGGGACTCCTTATCTTGGTGGGAGAAAGAAAAAAATTTCCTTTGACCCTGTAGTGCCTCTTCCCTATTAAACAGTTCAAAGTTCATGGATAAAGCATAGGATAATTAAAAGTACAAATGCTAAAGGAATGTCTCATTTTTATTTCTTATGTATAAAGGATAGTCCAAAAGTTCATTTGATACAATGTAAAAGATCGAGTGATGTTTTACTGCAGCATTTCTCAATCTTGGTACTATTGACCTTTTGGGCTAGAAGATTCTTTGCTGTGAGGGGCTGCCCTGTGCATTGTAGGATGTTCAGCAGCATCCCTGGCCTCTACCCTCTAGATGCTAGTAGCATCCAACTAGCTGTGACAACAAAAACCCCTCCAGACATTGCCAAATGACCCTGGGGAGAACTTATCCTCCCTCCCCCTGTTGAGAATCACTGGCCATTAGGTACCTGTTGTCTCTGATGCCGTGTTGGGATTGGTCAGGTGCTTTTCACTCAGCTTAGTCACAGGCAAACACATACCAAACTCAAGTATTTAGAGAATTTTTATGTAATTACCAGCCTTTCTTTGCTTCACTTTCTTCTCTAGGGCAGAATCATTGAACATGTTGTAATAGAAGTTTGAACAGGATTTTTGAGGCACAGACAATGAGCTCTGGTCTGTGTGTGTATGTGGATTGGGTGGGTGCAAGCTGTCAAATCCAAAGAGATTTGATGGAGAGATTTGAACTGAGGTTGAAATCTGAGCAGCTGTTGGCTTCATAGAGTGAATAGTGTGACTATTAAGTTGAAGCAGGATGTACCTTGTGACATTCTGGAACCTTCAGGTTCTTCCTTATTTTCTGTTTGCTTTCTTGCTTTCCTCTTGCTCCCTTTCCTGGTGGAATAATAATTTCTTTACTTATACTTGGGCCCTAGTATTGGGGTCATGGGGTAGTTATTTTCCACCTGTTGGAGATTTTCCTCATTCACTGCTTCTGGTTTCACAGCTTCAGTTTATTCTTCTTGCTTTTTTCTTCATCTTTGATGTTGGGTTGCCTTAATGCTTGCTCCTTCCCCCACTTGTTCTAGCCCCTTTACAAGTCTCTTCAAACTGGAAAAATTGCTTCGTAAGTGCAAATGGATCATCAATTTATATAATAGCTAGTCCAGGCACCTGTCTAGACTCTTCTACCCACTAGTTAGTATGACTGCCCAATGGTCATTTTAACTAGAGTGTTATCTCACAGTCAATTTTTCCAGAACTTGCCCATCACAGACACTTCCTCCTTCTCTTTTCCATGTTTGTTTGACATGGTTACCCATTAAGATTTGACAGCTGGATGCAAGCCTGCAGCTTTCAAGTTTCAAAATGTGAACCCTGAGAGTAAAGCTAAGAGGAAGAGGCATGAAGTATCACCCTGATTTGATCATTTGAGTTCCTTATTACAAGTATGCCTTAAGATTGATACAATCCTGGATCCACCTCTACCACTTTACATATGCAAGCCAGTTTGAGTTGTGTTTTTGTCAAATACAACCAAAAATAGCTCCAATACCATGAAAATAGTTATTCCTATGTTACATAGATCAAACCATTGGCCTTTCCTTCTGCTGCATTGAGGTGTATAGAGCAGAAGTTAGGAAGACCAATTCGGAGGCCATGAGACAATTCTACTCAAATGAGGCAGGCAGTGGCAGTGATGATGATAAAGAGCAGTAAGGGTGTGAAATGCACTGGCTTGGTCTCAGATGGGATGTCAGGTAGTTTTTAGGACAGTACTTTGTCTACATTTGGTGACTGGATGCGGGGATCATTGAGGAAGATGGAAGAAAACAGACGAGACCTCATGGTTGCAGGACAGGTAAGTTTTCTTTCAGATATCTTGAATTTGTGGTGCCCGTGGCTTATGTGAGGGGTATATAAAAGAGATGTAAGCAGAAGTACAGATTTAGGAATCATCAACACATGTGTGTGTTGAAATCAAGAAAAATACACAAAGTCAGAAAAGGTAGCATAGAGGGTTAGGGGAGGTGGAATTTGAGAAACAACCACATTTTATGGCCCTTGTGTCCTCAGCAACCAGAATGTGAGCATCTCAAGGACAGAAATCAGGACTTAGTCATGTGAGAGCATCTAGAAGCAGGCACAGTGCCTGGCAAATAAAAGATGAGGTACATATATACCACCACACACACACACACACACACACACACACACACACACACACACACACTCTGTTGTAAAAATAAAGGTACTAATGAATGAATTGAATCATTTCCTAACATCCCTACATAGGGTCTCAGGGAGAGTCTGCTTTCAGCTCTTATCTTTACTTTGTGGCCTCCATATTGGATCATCTCTACCTCTGTCATCATGGGGTGGTGAGAATGGGATGAGGGACATGGATGAGGCTGTAGTAGAGGACAAGTCCTATTACCCTTGACTTAACCTGTCTCTTTCTTTCCTAGGATGTGAGTGATGTCGCGAAAAGGTATGTGTAGAACATGACGTGGTTCCCTTGGGTTGACAAAAGACTCCTGTACCCATAGAGTTATCTTGTGGTCAGTGGGAAAGGGAAAAAAAAATCACAAAGCAGGGAAGATTTAGGACTGTGGTGTCCTGAGTGGCTTTTCGTGAGAATTTGGGGTCCCCCAAAGTAAAGGGAATGACTTGGTTTCAATGGTAGGAGAATTTGAGTGGCAGAAGGTCACAAATTGGGACAGTAGTGTTCTTAAGAATCAAGGATTACCATATCACTGACTCCCCATGTACCTCGTGATAGAACTCCTTTTCCACAAACCTCTGTACCTGCTTCCAGTCCTGATTCTAGTAGCTCATAGCTACCTCAAAATACGCAGGGATTTTCTTTGCCCACATACTTTATCAGAGGGAAATTTCCCATTTGCTTTTTTTTCCAAGGTCCAGAAATCAGCTCTTGGGACAGCTGCTTAAATTTCCCTTTCCCCCTTGGCTTTGGAACAGGCCATGCCTTGCTACCTAGTTCTCCTCAGTCTTCCATTTTTCTCAATTCCAGTAAAAATATAGACCCGAGGTCTTGAAAAGAGTGGCTTTGGCCCTGAAACAAAAACATGTTCTCTTCTCTGTCACCTACTCTAGAATTTCTTTCATCAAGGTGACCCCTAAAGTAGCCCACATACCTGGTACCTTGAAGCGCCTCACGAACACATGACCTATGGAGCCTGTTGTCCCTTCGGAAGTCTTTATTCTCAGTTTGGAGGTGAGGACGTTTCCTTTCTCCAACTGGCGTAATGTTCCCAGAGACCAAGAATCCTAAGAGGCTGTTCTGAAGGTCTTTCTCCCTAGGCCTCTGCAAGACCTTGAGACCTAAATCACAGACTCTTCTAAGGGAGCCCTTCACCTGATACTCTGAAAGCCCTAGCAGCAGGTCCTGATGTCCTGCCTGTCAACACAGATACCTGTAGGCCCTCTAAGAGGGTGCTGACATTTTAAGTATTTTGTATCTTTTTTAGAGGTAGCAAAGGATTTCCCAGCCATTATTTTATTTAATATTATACAGTCTCTAGGATGCAGAGAAAGAAGGGAAAATTATTGTATTTTACAAAACAACAACAAACCAAACAAAGGAACAAAAATGAGGCTTTGCGGGATAAATCCTATCAACTTTTTTTTAAATTGATGTATATATAGTTGATTTGCAAGAGTATATTAGTTTCAGATGTACAACATAGTGATTCAATACTTTTATAGATTATACTCCATTTAAAGTTATTATAAAATATTGGCTATATTCCCTGTTCTGTACAAAAGATATATTCACCCCAGTATTCATCGCAGCACTATTTATGATAGCCAAGATGTGGAAGCGACCTAAGTGCCCCCCAACAGACGAATAGATAAAGAAGATGTGATATATATATATATATATATATATATATATATATATATGAAAGAGAGAGAGAGATACTACACAGCCAATAAAAAAAGAATAAAAATCTTACCAGTGTGTACACAGATGGTGAGAAGCTAGTTTTTAGTCCAGTTCTTCTGGCTCCTATGGCAGAGGTCTTTGCAGAATGATGCTGATTTTCTTCAAGGAAGAGTGCTGAAGTTCACCAGTGGGCCTGGGAGATGAAGGAGACAGGTGTTAGAGACACCCAAAGTTAGCAGTGTTGAAGATTCATAATGTCTGTTCTCTCTAGGAGTGAGCTCTGGACCCTGAAGAAGCCAGAAGCTCTCCCCACCAAGCTGAAGAGTATGTTTCGAGCCCCAGATCTGAAAAAGATGCTGCGAGTGTTTAGAGGTGAGGAGTTTCAGGGAACAGCGTTTGGATGAGGGATCATGGTAGTAGAGGAAATAAAAAGAATGAAGGGTAGGGTTGGTATTTGGGAATAGTGTCAGAGAAAGAGATCAAAGAGGGAGGGACACAATGTGCTGAAGAAGATGCAGGTCATACTGAAGGGGGAATGAAATGGCCGGTTCACATCCTTATAGAATTCCCTTCCACACCTCTCAGCCAGGTAAGGGAGAGACAGCAGACCTGAGACTGATGGTTCTATATAATGTGATTGACTCTTTATCATTACAGAGCTGACAGATGTCCAGAGCTACTGGGGTAAGTAGAAACTGTGGCCTCTTTGAGCTGACATGTTCTTATCCTTGCCAAACATACCCACACACACACTCTCAGGTATGAGGTGTTGCTGTTTCCACCCAGCCCCCCACCACCTAGCTCCAATTCCTCCCACCCATATCCTCGCTTCCTCTTCTCAGAGTCATAAGACCCACATACCCATTCTCATCTGCTGATGCTGTACCTTTCTCCCACAGAGGATGTGACTCTGAATCCACACACGGCTAATTTAAATCTCGTCCTGTCTAAGAACCGGAGGCAGGTGAGATTTGTGGGCACTCAGCTGTCTGGGTCTCATCTGGAAGAGCATTATGGCTGTGGTGTCCTGGGCTCTCGGCACTTCTCCTCAGGAAAGCATTACTGGGAGGTAGACGTGGCCAAGAAGACTGACTGGATCCTGGGGGTGTGCAGTGATTCAACGGGACCTACGTTCTCTTTCAACCAGTTTGCGAACAATCGGAATGTTTACTCCCGATACCAGCCTCAAAGTGGATACTGGGTGATTGGGTTACATCATAAGCACGAATACAGAGCCTACGAGGAATCGTCCACCTCCTTGCTCCTCTCCATGATGGTGCCCCCTCGCCGAATTGGGGTGTTCTTAGACTACGAGGCCGGCACGGTCTCCTTTTACAATGTCACCAACCACGGCTTCCCCATCTACACCTTCTCTAAGTATTACTTTCCTACCACCCTATGTCCATATTTTAATCCTTGCAACTGTGTAGTCCCGATGACCCTGCGCCGCCCAAGCTCTTGAACTTTCTGCTGTTCCCACCATCTGAGCCGTACCCTCTACTCCAAGGCTCTTCTGCATCTCAGTTTCTCCTTTCTTACCTCCGATTTTCCTGTGTTCTCACTCCTTTCCTGTTGAACATTTACTCAGTGCTAGAGCTCAGTAACCCAGCGGTGACAGTGAACATCCTTGACAGATTAATTACAGATCTTGAGATGGGTGAGGGGTAGCTGTCAACATTTTTCCCCTTTTTTTTTCTTAAAAGAAAGAATTGGAAAATTTTATTCGAGCCAAATTTGAAGATTATAACCTGGGAAGAGCATCTCAGAAAGCTCAGAACTGTTCCCTCAACATTTTACCATTAAGCGTGGCATTTGGTGGAGATTCTTCTTTGTTGATGTATAGAATCAAATTTAGGAAATTCTCTTCTATTAATTTGATGTCAGTTTTTGTACTGAGTGGAAAGTTGAATTTGAACATATATTGTCACTGTAATTATTAAGATAATCACACGTCATTTTTTTTTTTTAATCACACGTCATTTTTATTCTGTTCTTGGAATACATTGATTTATTTCCATTTTTAAATCTAACACAGATTTCTGGAATAAACCACTGTTATTCTTCATATGCAATACTGGATTTGTTTTTGCTCATACGTTGTTTAGGTTTTGTTTTTATCTCTGTTTATGAAAGAAATTGACCTGTAATTTTACATTCTTGTAACGTCGTCAGGTTTTATAAAATGCAATACATGGGCAAAGAAATTGCTGTTTTTTTAATGTAAGTACATATAGGATTGAGTGCTAAAAGCCATTATAATGTTAATTTGGGTGGCTTTAAATTCAATTTTAAAAAAAGATTCTAACTTCAGTTTTTACTACAAACTTCATGGATCTTAAAAATCTAAGGTAGTAAAAAAAAAAAAAATCTAAGGTAGTGATTGAAAAAAAAAAATCTAAACACACTGAAGTAAAAACAGGAGAGAAGAGGAAAATGTTCAGTCCAATACAGATTCTTCTGTCAGAATGGGAGGAAAATGTAAAAAGAAAATAATCAATATGCAGCACTTTTAGGAAGAGAATGATTTCTTCTAGCTTCTCCATACCTCCTTTTCTTTATGGTCAAACATGAACAGCTTGTGCATGAGCACTTTGTCTTTGGGAGAGGGATGCTATATGCTTTTTGAGCTAACTGTAAAAGAAATTATGATGAGGGGGCTGTAAGGATGGAATGAATATCAAGGAGTTGAATATCAAGATCTGGCTGTCCACTATGATAGCCAAGAGGCTCCGGTGGCTGTTGAACAATTCAGACATGCCTAGTCTGAATTGAGATGTGCCGTACACATAAAATACACACCATATTTTGAAGACTTAGTTCAAAATATAATGTAGGGGCTTCCCTGGTGGCGCAGTGGTTGAGAGTCTGCCTGCCAATGCAGGGGACACGGGTTCCTGCCCCAGTCCGGGAAGATCCCACATGCCGCGGAGCGGCTGGGCCCGTGAGCCATGGCTGCTGAGTCTGCGCGTCCGGAGCCTGTGCTCCGCAGCGGGAGAGGCCACAACAGTGAGAGGCCCGCGTAAGCTGAGAGACAAGAACATTTTATGAAGATCAAAAGGATGTTAATAAATGAGGGATTTCTTATTCTCCAGTTTGCATGCCACATGCAAAAATTTTTAGTTATTTCTGGTCTCCAGATGACAGGAAAGATGGAGTCGTGAGGACTGCATGGGATTCAGTCTCAAGTCCAGAAAAAGGAAAAACAGCATGCATTCTAAGGCAAGTTGCTTGGAACGAACCAAAATTTGTTAAGCCTTTCTGCAGTATATCAAAATGTGTGTGTGTGTGTGCATGACTGCATGTGTGTGTGTGCCTTGGGAGTGGGGATTATATCTAAGAAGAATTTTTTGTTTAACTAAGAGTAAACATGAATTTTATTCCAAGCCATATCTAGGAGCAAATTAAAACTTTGCCTCTGACACAAGAAAACATTTGCGGGTAGAGAAAGAAGACAAAGTAAGGTGTGAGGTTTAAATGCAGACAAATGAGTAAGAAGAAAGTAAGTTTCCCAAGACTGAAGGAGAAGATACCGCCGAGAGAGTAGAAGCACAATGCCATCTGTAGTATACCCTATGACACACCTCCCAGATCTGCTTTTCAGGACCTGTGTACCTATCTCCCAGCTGCTGGGAATATCAGATACTGGGAGCTCACATCTGCACCCCTCCCTGGAATTGTCCTCAGACCCAAGGAACTACCTTATCCAAAGTTTTGTCCTATCACACAGGGTAATCCTCCGCCAATGACAGGATACCATGGGAGTACAAATAACTGGCTTCCTTGCCTCATTATGGGATAACACAGAAGGGCCATTCCAGCACAGGAGCTTCCCATAGTATCATGCAGGCCCCAGATGCAGCCTCACGGTGAGTCAGCTTTTCCTTTGACCCAATCATACATTACTAGTTTTTTACAAGTATAATTCCTCAGAGATCTCCTCCAAAATCCTTCTACACGCTATTCTATAACCCAGTTTGTATTTATCTAGGACCTTGTATACAATAACTGGAAAGATTGTTTCCAGTAAACTTTTAACTTTCATTTGCTAATTATTGCTGATCACTGCCTATCACTATATAAAGTATACCATGGAGATAAATCTGACTGATTTTGACCTCAAAGAGATTGTACCCTAGTGGTAAAAATTTAGCAGTGTTTTTTTTAAGCTAGAATGAGCATCAGAATCACCTGGAGGGTTCAATAGCATATTACTATGTCCCAGCCCCAAAGATTCTGATATAGTGAGTCTGGGGTAGTGTCCAATAATTAGCATTTATAATAAATTACCAGATAATGCTGATACCCATGGCCCGGGGACTACACTTTAAGAACCACTGATGGGCTTCCCTGGTGGCACAGTGGTTGAGAGTCCGCCTACTGATGCAGGGGACACAGGTTCGTGCCCCGGTCCGGGAAGACCCCACATGCCGCGGAGCGGCTGGGCCCATGAGCCATGGTCGCTGAGCCTGCGCATCCGGAGCCTGTGCTCCGCAACAGGAGAGGCCACAACAGTAAGAGGCCCGCGTACCGCAAAAAAAAAAAAAAAAAAAAGAACCACTGATACCCAATGATAACTAACGTAACAGCAAGATAAACAGACCTCTGGAAAATAATGAAAAGAATAAATAATCATGAAATAAGCCAACTGGGGAAGGCTTTCTGGATAGTATGTCATTAAATCTGAGCTAAGAAATATTTGGTGATGGGTGCTAGAAGGGAAAAGTAATAAGACTTTATAGTTCTGAGAGAGACTGTTGTTCCACTGGAATTATAGAATAGTCTCCCAATATGTCAAAATTTCTTAATTCCATTCCTTAGCTCAGATCCCAACACCAGCTATTCAATCCACCACCTTTACTGGGTTCCCTCCCATGTACCATCTCCTTTTTTGTTTTTCACTTAGCAATTCCTTGTTCTTTTTCTTAAAATTTTATTGACATATAGCTGATTTACAATGTTGTGTTAATTTCTGCTGTACAGCAAAGTGACTCAGTTACACATATATATATTCTGTTTCATATTCTTTTCCATTATGGTTTATCACAGGATATTAAATATAGTCCTCTGTGCTATACAGTAGGAACTTGTTGTTTATTCATCCACATACCATCTTAATTTTCAGGACTATTTTGCAAGAATGTATCATTCCCCTAAACCCTCCACCTCAATCTAAGTCCTGTGATTTTACATACACACACACACACACACCATCTTGCTTAGGCTTTACATCATGATTAACAGATATAATTAATAAATATTTGTTATTTTATAGCCATATGTAGGTTCTTCCTTAGAGACTGAAGGGAAAAAAGCCATAAGAAGTGAAGTGCAGAATTGCTGTTTTTGGAAATTTTCTACATGGTTTTCTGTGTAGATGAGGCAAATACTTTGAAGTGAGAGTGTCTTTTTAACTCTGGCTCATATTCACTCTCTAGGTCTCCTCTGCTGTATCATGGAATTAAAGAATAGATTTTCTATTCCTCCAGAAACTAGGCAACATGCTCTGAAAGAGGTTATGTTCTCTCGCTGGAAGCAAGAAAACTCCTGCAAAAAATGTGTCTATAACTAATTCCCACAGATATGCTGCACCCCAACAATATACAGTTCCATCCTTCTTCCTTCCTTCTGATAGGGATTCCAAGGTTGGCAAATGTGAACATCTGGATTGGCTCCCCCTTCTTTGCAGTGTATCTAATAACCCTCATGGGAAATGTCACCATCCTGTTTGTGATCCAGACTGAAGCAGCCTCCACCAGCCTATGTTTTACTTCCTGGCCATGTTGGCCTGCACTGACCTTGGCCTGTCTACAGCCACCATATTCAAGAGGCTGGGTGTTTTCTGGTTCAATCTCAGGGAGATTGTGTTTGGTGCTTGCATCACAAGATGTACACAATCCATATATGCACTGGCCTGGAGTCTGCGGTGCTGACAGTCGTGGCCATAGACCGATACATTGCCGTCTGCAACCTCCTGAGATACAGCATGATACTCACCAATAAGGTGATAGCCATCCTGGGCATAGTCATCATGGTCCGGACTTTGGTGTGTGTGTCTCCTTTTAGAGTCCTTATCCTAAGCCTTCCTTTCTGTGATGCCCAGATCATCCCCCACACCTATGGTGAACCCCTGGGTTTGGCAAAGTTGGCTTGTGCCAGTATTAAGGTCAGTGCTTTCTATGGCTTGATTGCTTTTTCCATGGGATATATTGACCTTTCTGTGATTGGATTTTCCTATGTCCAAATCCTCAGAGCAGTCTTCTACCTCCCGTCCTGGGATGCCCGCCTCAAGGCACTCAGGACATTTGGCTCCCATGTCTGCTTAATGTTGGCTTTCTACCTGCCAGCACTCTTCTCCTTCATGACACACTGCTTTGGCCACAACATCCCTCATTATATCCCCATACTTCTGGCCAATCTATATGTGGTTTTTCCCCCTGCCCTTAACCCTGGAATCTATGGGGTCAGGACAAAACAGATAAGAGAGCGGGCACTTAGGATGCTTAACCCTAAAAGCTATTGATATTTAACCCCAAGAGGATCTTCCATGATCATTCAGTGGAATGATAAGATCAAAACAGAAGTAAACACTGGAATATTTTTGTTAAAATCCTCTACGTGTAATCCTCTACTACATTTTCCTTATTAGTCATAATGTACACCACATTAGAAGGCAGAGCTCAAAGATTCCAAAATAATCACTCTATTTTTTGCCACAGGAAAAGTACAACAAAAAATTCTCACATTTAAACCCCACTGATACTACAAGATTCCTAAGGTGAGAAAAAAGTTTGAAAAAGTGGCCCCAGTAACTACCTTAAATACTTTTCTTTCTCATGGGGATTCTCTTCATTCACATGTCAGAAGCTGAAGTCCATGACTATAAAAATGATGAATTTCATGAAAACCAAGCAGGATATAGTGGGAAGAGAAATGCACAATGAGTCATGAGATACAGGTTTAAATTCAGGCTCTGGCCTTGACTGGAAGATGTACATGAGAATGTCACTTAGACCTCTTTGAGCTTCGGTATCCTTACCAATAAAATAATTCAAAAAAAAAAAGACTGTTGTGAAAATCTTTGCAGCTTCTGAAACATAAAAAGGTTTGACAACCAATAAACACATGTATTTCTAGTGTGGTTGTTACTTCTGGTGCCTGTAGATTTAACTTACTAAATCCAATCCTACTATACAGTCACTGATATGAAGTGAGGTCTCCAGCTCCAGATGATCCCATTGCTTGGGGGTCTTTAGGGACTCAGCCCTTAGCTTGGTCAGAGCATTTCATTTAGAAAACTATAAAGCCTGAAGAGTTAAGAGGGCTTTCTCTGGGCTTGAGGACTCAGTGAAACCTCATGCCCTGCGGTTCTCGTTAGGGTGAGCTTCAGGGCAGAATGAAATAGAATGACTGCTGACATAATATAAAGTCATTCTCATTTGAGTATGGAAGCTAGATAGGATATTGATTGATTTCTTTGGGTATTCTAGGAGCTGCAAAAACATGAAGTTGGCTTCTAATTGGAAATGGGACCCTGGCTGAAATTTAAGGTAGAATGAGCAAGGAATATACAAATAGGGCTAAAGTAATAGTAATGTAAACTAAGAGAGGAAGTGAAATGAAAAAAATGATACTTTGTGTAAATTTATAAAGAAAAATGACCGAATGATCAGTTTCTAAATAGAAATTACAACATTGACACAAACAAGATTTAGAAAAAAACTAAACAGATCAAAATATGAAGGAAGATGACAAAATAAGTCATTGCAGATTTTCTTCCAAGTAAGATGGTAGACCATGATAACTTTTCATATGTTTCTTATACTATATTAACTGTTTTGCAATACTAAAACACTTGCAAAGCTTTCAAAATTATTTAGAAAATTAACATTATCCTGATGACAAAATCAGAAAATAGAGAAAATACAGATTCTCTAAATCATTGCAAATGGCAACACAATTATCAGAAGCTTGACTCAAAGTGGGTATACACAGGGATAGATGCTACCAATTTGTTATAGGGATTTGTAAAGGATGTAGGGACACCAGCTGTTATTCCTCACAATAACTAGCACAATTTTGGCACATGAAGGGGCTCAGTAAACATTCCTTTACTGATGGTATTGAAGTGCCTAAGTGTAGAGTTGACAGATAGTGTCTACAGTGGATTTCTAGTTCCATAGAAGTCAAGCCCTAACTCTAAGCAGACAAGCTACATACTGAAGGGCGGCTCCCTGCCCTGGTTCTAAGGAGAGAGGCTAAAGAGGACCACACGTTCTCACAGCATTGTCAAGCCCAGTGCAGGTGCTTCAAGGAACTGGACACAATAGGCCTAAGACAGGCTTTGGGGTGAGTCTACATACAGATAAAGGAGACAGGGTGGGGGTGGGGGGCAGGATTACTCAAAGAGCCAGATCTTAGAAGGCAGATTCAACTCTGCCATGAAGTTCCAACAGTATTAAAAAACGTCCTAGGGCTTCCCTGCTGGCGCAGTGGTTGAGAGTCCGCCTGCCAATGCAGGGGACATGGGTTCGTGCCCCGGTCCGGGAAGATCCACGTGCCGCGGAGCGGCTGGGCCCGCGAGCCATGGCCGCTGAGCCTGCGCGTCCGGAGCCTGTGCTCCGCAACGGGAGAGGCCACAACAGTGAGAGGTCCGCGTACCGCCAAAATAACCCCAAAAACGTCCTATTTAGATTTAGTATTAATTAATGCATTTGAAATTAGTAGACTGTAGATGTTTTGTCAATTTAACTGAGAAAATCTGTTAAGAGTCACTTTGCTATTATAGTCTGACTATGGTCCAACTGTACTGGAAGAAGGTGTATTAAGAACAAGAGAAGGGGAGGGTGGGACCTACCACCTCACTCCCTGGTTTGCAGGTTTGTTGAATTTGCATGAGAAATTTGCATGAGCAACACAGATTCTTTTGAGAAAAAAGATCTGAAACCATTGAACAGTATTCAGGAACAGAGCAAATTTAAATCAAGACCCAGTAGCAAGAGAGAGCAACAGGTTACCTGGGAATTAAATATCTAGAGGAAAAAGAAATCTATCCTGGTGACCAATGCTCAAAACAAAGACCTAAATATTGTTGAGGAAATAAAACTGTGTATTCCACATATCATAAAGTAGAGTTTGGGAGCCTCTTGGTACATAGTCATGTGATATGCTTCAGATATATTCTAAGCATATGGGTGTTAATGATGGGAGCTGTGACCTCAGAGGCCTAGTGTGGGACATCAAGACTGGCAGTCGGGGAGTCTAAACAGCAGAGCATTACTGCCAGGAGTAAATAAATGCTTCATTGTTGGCAACTCAACAGTGCCTCCTCGTGGCTATTAACCAGAATAGCAATACTGAAGTGATTCCAGTTAACTTCTGCTTGGTGTCTGAAAGGAAACTGACAACTTTGAAATCAGAAAACTCCTGGGATCTCCAATGCTAGTGGAGGGTCAGGGGATAGCTTAAAAAAGAAAATAGTGTACTTCATGATCATAAGGCACGTGGGGATTTTAATGATTAATTTTAAAAATAAAAGATATATAACAGTTTATACTCTGATTTTCTTTTCTCCATTGACATTGAAGAGTCAATATCAAATCCATGACATGAGTCAAGTATTCATAAGGATAGAGTATATCTCAGTATTTTTTTTAATCTCAGTATTTTATAACATATTACATTAGCAATGTTTGACTAAGGACAAATTATATATAATAGTAACATTTATTCACTTCTTCATTTTTCAACCAAAAATTAGTTATCGAGTGCTTTATGTGTGATTAGCACGGTAGTGGTTAGCATAGGTAGTTACCAAGAAGTAAACTACTTTCAAAGAGATTATGTTCAAAATAGCCCATGAATTATCATTATTCCCAATCTTGCAGATTAGGCAATTGAGCAAAAAGATAAATTACTAATGATCATTTAATTAATAGTGACCAGAGTCAAGAGTGAGACATTAGGCACATTTGCTACATAAATCTATTTTTCCTATTACATTTTCGAGGAGTGAGCTGCATAGTTAGACTTCAACTGGATAGTTTTGTAGTTTTCTAAAGTTTTTCAGGCTCCAGATTGTAAATAACAAAGGCAGAGCCCTATGCATCCCAACATATATTGAATTAGTCAATGCAAGTAAAGTTAGTTTCTACCACAAAGATATCACAGTAACAATGTAATAGAAGTTTACTTCTCATCCACATACCATTCCAATGAATGTGGGCTTTGTTTCACATCAGCATTTAGAGACCCATGTTTCTTTCATTAGTTGGCTTCTTCATGTTCTTGTCCCTTACAGACTGCCACTGGTTCTTCTGAATCTGTCAGGCAAGTGAAGGGAGAGAATGTGCAAGATTTTGTAGGAGGTTGTAGGGACTCAATCTGGGAGAGATTTACATCATTTTCTCTGTCATTCCATTGGCCAGAAACTTCACATAAATCTAGCTGGAGACACCAGGTGACTAAATATTTACTTCTCCAGAGAAATTATATGAGAGACCCTCACATGTAAAACATACGTAACCTCTTCCCAAATGAGGCTAAGAGAACTCTCATCTAGCCACTATATGCAGCATAGAGTCCAAGATCTCCAGGAGTGTGTGGTCATTTCCATCAGGTCCTGATGTGGTTTCTCTTGGACCAGTCATCTTCCTCCTACCACACGTTTAATGGTGGAGCAGAAACTGAATACCAGTCAAAAAGATTCCCAGTTGAAGTGAAACATGGAATACATTTAACAAGAACTTGTCAGTGGTAATTCTGGAATACTTTGGGGGCAATACTTTGCAATACTTTGCAATACTTTTATCTCCTGACAGTAGAATAAGTTCCCTGACTAGGTCCTGGATATGACTCTGGGAGAATCTCTCCTGGCCATTGTTTTCTATGTCCCTTTTTCTGCATATGTGGGATTGTACCTTCTTCAATGTCCCCCATTGCCTTATATGAAGCAGACATTGGAGAATGTGACTTCTTTTGCAGATACTACATATGGAGACTGCTTCATGTCTGTAAAATATTAAAAATTGTTTTAATTTTTAATCAAAAGCATTTTTAAAAGCCTAGCTCATGTTTCTTTGGCAATGAACCCTCTCGAAACTTAACAAAGATTTTCTTAGGTAAAATTTATTTTTTTTTCCTTTTTTTAATGTCTTTTTGCTTTCGCCATGCCACTGCTTTTCTACATAATTGTGTCTACCTAAGGCTATCAGACTTTAGTAGGACAGCTATCCACATAACGTAGTCTCTTCTCAGGGATGCTTTCTGTGAGTCTGTTACTTAAAGGCATTCTAAATCTTTCTCTTAACCTTTGACTTCCCAAGTACTAGGAAAATTCTTCAAGGCTTTATATTTATGGCCTTTATGTATTATGATTCATTTCTGCTTGAAAACCAGCTAACTTTCTGCTAACCTCATTTATTTCTCATAATAACTTGTCAAGTGAAATCAACAATCTCAAACACACATAACTATTTTGAATTCTTTCAACCTTTTCCCTAGAATTGCCATTTAGTAGACAGGTCAACTTGTTAGGTGATCTTTCTAGCACTGGATGTCAATTTTCTCATTGTGTGCAGCCTTAGTTAGAATAACCTTCCAGCTATCAAAAAATCAATTCCAATTTGTCAGTGTTTTAACACAAAACAATTTTATATTTTTTAATAACATCCAGTCCAATGCAATGTGGAAGGGGAAAGCTCTCTTCCTTGCAGTCACTCAGTGTCCTAGCCTCCTCCACTGTGTGGTTCCACCATTTTCCATGGGTTCGTGTCTTCCAGTGGATTATCTGCAACTAAGCAGAGGAGGCGGATAGAGTGCAGAGGGCATCAAGGAGGTGGTAAAAGCCATTCCTGGAAGAGCTGCATGCCATTCCCTTGGACAGGCTTAGTCTTATAGCCTCACACAATTGTAGATATGTCTGAAAATGTAAATTTATTTGTGTTTACGAGGAAAAAGAATTCTGTTCGGAAAAATTAGCCTCGACTCTATCATATATATACATTGATTGCCAAGCTACAATCCAACTTGTGGAGTGAGAATGGTGAGAAGTGGTAGGAGAACCTCTGGAGGTTTCTGTGGTTCTCCTGGTCTCTCTGAGACACTGTCTGCCCTAGAGACTGATCTACATCTCGTTTGCCTCTTACAGATGTTTTATTAAATAATTCACCATCTTTTATTTTAGACTCATAAGAGAGAGAGGCAAAGGGACACTTTTAGATCACTTCCATGTTTTCCAGTGATTCCCCATCACCTGTGGTAGGAAGGAAGAGAAGGCACTGGGTGGAACGTCAGTAAGCTGCATCTCAGGGATAGAAGTTCAATGGATGGAATGCAGGGATTTGAATCCTTCCCCAGACCCAGTCCCCTGCCCAGGACCATCTAAATGTATTCCTGAGACCTGTCTTGCCATTCTGCCATGGTGACATCAGGAGTCCCGTATATGATTCAAACAAGCAATGATTTTCTACTCAGCCTTTGAGTTTATGCAGTTTGTTGTCTGTCAGGAGGCACTGTTGTTGGGACATAATTGGGAAGGGAGACTAGAGGAGTCAATATTCTAGGGACAAACAGACCTTGGTGAATTTCCTCAACAAAGTCACTGAATCTATTACATTTACTTGGATGTTTATAATAGAATTAAGAACTGTGTCCTGCTTGAGAAATAGGCTGAGTCTTTTCTTAGACACATACTTGGGAAAAAGTAAATATTCATTTGTCTGTAGATTGAGCCCAAGGAGGGTATTTATGGGTCCATGGGTCTTGCTTCCTCACGGCTGAGGTGAGAGCAGTCTCCTTGACTTCCCAGATACACTACTGACTTAAAAGGAGTCTGAGAAGTTCTGTACTACATTTATCCAGCCAACTAGTATCAGCAAGAAGATATTTCTGAGATTTTTTTTCCTGTTGTGGGAAAATACTACCTTGCTTAGTATCATCACTTCACTTTCCTTTTGCAGCAAAGTCTTTTTTTCCTAGCCAAATGGATTGCTTAGTTCACCAAATAATAAACATGCTATAATGATCATTATGCCTCATTCTTCCTACTCTCCACTGAGTGACAGATTGATCAATATGCCATATACTCTTGGGAAAGAGCCTCCAGACACTCACTTTCAGTGTAAAGAGGCTTGGATTTTAAGTGTGGAAGCCAGGTTTAGTATCCTGGCTGGGCTATTGCCAGCTGTATGAATTGAGCAGTTAAACTCCCCATATTTCAGTTTCATTGTCTAAAACACTGATAAAAGTAATTATTTCACTGACTTTTTAATTTAATTATGTACATACATAAAAACATTATTTTTTTTTTCTTTTGCGGTACGCAAAATATGTAATGGGAGAAAGAGGATGATTGGTCCAAGAGGAACCACATCAGGATGGAGATGACCACACACTCCTGTAGATCTTGGACTCTGTGCTGCATACAGTGACTAGATGAGAGTTTGGGTAGTCTCACTTGGGAAGAGGTTATGAACGTTTTACATGTGAGAGTCTCTCTTTTGTCATTTCTCTTAAGAAATAAATATTTAGTCACCTGGCCTCTCCTCTAGGCAGCTAGATTTATGTGAGGATTCTGGTCAATGGAATGATAGAGAAAATGATGTAAATCTCTCCCAGATTGGCCCCTGAAACATCCCACAAGATCCTGCACTTTCTCTCCCTTCGCTGTGTGACAGTCAGATTCAAAAGGACCTGTGGAGGTCTCAAAGGCTAATGTGGAATACCCACATATGATAGAAGCATAGGTCCCTAAATGTTGACATGAAGCAAAGCCCGCATGCACTGAAATCAGGATGTGGATGAGAAGTAAACTTATACTATCCTAAGTTCCTGTGATACCTTTATTGTAGTAACTAACTTTACGTGTATTTACTAATTCAATACATGACGGGTTTTGATGTCCACTATCTATATCTATAATCTGGAACATGAAAAACTTCAGAAAACTACAAATCTATCTAATTGAAGTCAAAAAGTGTAGCTCAATCCCTAGACAATAGGAAAAGTAGATTTAGTAGCAAATATGCCTAATTTATCTCTCTTCATCCTTGTCCCTGTTAGTTGAATGACCATTAGAATTTTATCTTTTTACTCAGTTGCCTAGCCTGCAAAATTGGGAATAATGATAATTCATGGGCTATTTTGACCATAATCTCTCTGAAAGTAGTTTACCTCTTGGTAACATCTATGCTAATCACTACTGTGCTCATCACACATGAAGCACTCAATAACTAAATTTTGGATGCGCAGATGAAGAAATAAATAAATGTTGTTATTACATACAGTCCTTAGCAAAATACTACTAATATAACATCTTATTAAATATAATAATACAATATACCCTTGTGAATACCTGATTCATGCTATTGATTTGACATTGTTTTTAAATGTCACTGAAAAAAAGGAAACCAGAAGAAAAAAGAAAAAAGGAAACCAGAGAATAAATTATATCCCTTTTATTTTTAAAATTAATCATTCAGCTCCCCACGTGCTTATGAGCAGGAAGTACAGTATTTTCTTCTTGAAGCTACTCACTACCACTCCCCCTGAGTGTTGGAACTCCAGTTTTTCAGAGTTGTCAGTCCCCTTTCAGAAACAAGCAGAGGTTGAGAACTAAAGTATTGCTATCCCTACTTATAGCCACAGGGCAGCAATACTGACATGTCAGCAACAAAGCGTTTCTCTACGCCTTGCAGTAACGCCATCCTGTTTAGACTCCCTGGCTGCACAGCCTTGAGGTTCCACAGTCTGCCTCTGAGGTCACAGCTCTCATCCTTCACACCCGTATGCTTAGAATATATCCCAAAGCACAGTAGAGTATCAGATGACTATGTACTAAGAGGTCCCCAAACTCCACTGTGGAAAACGTAGTTTTGTTCTCTCAGCAATACTTCGGTCTTTGTTATGGGCATTGGTCACCAGCATAGACTCCCTTTTTCCTCCAGATAATTTAATTCCAGGGAACTTGTTGCTCTCTCTTGCCACTGCATCTTTATTTAAATCTGCTCTGATCCTGAATAGCAGTGTTCAGTGGTTTCAGATCTTCTTTCTCAAAAGGCTCTGTGTTCCTCATGCAAATGTGACTAACCTGCAAACCCGGGGAGTAAAGTAAGTGGCCTTAGTAGGTCACTTCTCCCCCCTTCTCGTGTTCTTAGTGTACCCCTTCCAGGACAGTTGGATGATAGTCAGCCTATTGTAGCACCGTGATTCTTCATAGATCTCAGTTAAACTGAGAAAATATCTGTATCCCACCATTTTATTTATTTTATTTTTTCTTTCAGTTTTATTGAGATATAATTGACCTACAGCACTTATAAGTTTAAGTTATACATATGTTGTGAAATGACTACCACAAGAGTTTCGTTAATATCCAACATCTCATATAGGTACCAAAAAGAAGAAAAAGAAAAATGCTTTTTTCCTGTGATGAGAACTTTTAGGGTCTACTCTCTTAGCAACTTTCAAATATACCTTAACTAGAGTCATCATGCTGGACATTGCATCTTTGATACTTATTTATAACTGGAAGTTTGTACATTTATACCCCACCAACTTAAAATGCCTTCAGTTTATGCTAATTCATTCTATCCACTCAAGACAGTGTTCAGAGATCTCTACTAAGCACTTTTTTTAATGCTATGGGAACTTCACAGCAGAGTTGTGTCTTCCGTTCAAGACTGGGCTCTTTGACTATCCTGTTCCTCCATCCCCTTTTTCTACATGTAGATTCACCCCAAACCCTACCTTAGGACGACTGTGTCCCATTCCTTGAACCACCTGCACTGGGCTTGACAATTCTGTGAGAACCTGTGGTCCTCTTAACTTTTCTCCTTAGAACCAGAGCAGAGAGCCACCCTTATGTACATGGCATATCTGTTTGTGCCCTGCTTCTATGAAACTAGAGATGCACTGTAGACACTGTCAACTCTTGACTTATCACTTCAGTCTCGTAAATAAGGGGATGTTCACTGAGCCCCTGGATGTGCAAAAATTGTGCTAGTTACTGTGAGGAATGACAACTGGTGTGTTGGTCCCTACATCCTTACAAATCCCTACAACAAGTTGGTAGTATCTATCCCCGTGTGCTCCCAGTTTGAGTCAAGCTTCTCATAATTATGTCAGCTGTTTGCATTGATCTAGAGAAGCCTAGCTGAGGAATTAAGACCCGAATTTTGTCCAACTAACAGATTCTTATTTGAGTTCTTTCTGGGTTTGCAGCTGGGAAAGCATAACAAAGGTAGAGAAAGCACTCCTACAGACCAACAGAGTAGACCAGATGTTTGAAAATATTCCTTGACAATATGTACCATATTCCTATGAATTATATTCTTTCTGTTAGATCTTTTTTAAAACTCATTTTTATAACCATCCACAGAAGGCTCTTATGAAAATTAAATGTTATCATGCACAAACACTGGTATATTGCAAGTGTTCAAAATATTTGAGCTTTTAATTTCATGATTATTACTATAATTATTATCAATATATAAGGACATTGAGATTATTAGTATCATTAGGCAAGTGGTATTGAAGTTGGCCCTTCTGTCCTCTGAGGGACAGTAGGAGATGGTGGTGCATAAAATTCTTCCGGCAACCATGAGATGGAGAGAATTCCTATTAAAGAATTTCTTTTTAAAAAAATGATAAATACTGAATCATACCTGTGGCTCTGCCTTGTGTAAATAAGAAGCATGTCTGAGGGCATTAAGAGCCCCTTCTTGTAGGGAAATGGATGTCATTTTTCTTTCCCACTGTTATTGAGTGTGGCTTTAGAAGAATCTGCCCCTGGAACCCACATCAGCATTGAGTTGCAGTTACTTTAATCCCCACAGGGTGGGGCAGTTGATCTCCATTCCTGTTGCCGGCTTAATGCCAAATTCTTTCCTAACTATGAAAGCTGCCCCTATAGCATTATGTCGCGTCTCCTTTTTTGTCTGCACCAGAGGACTTGATTCTGTTTCTGTCTCACTGGGAGGCATGCTGTACTGCAGAGTTCTGCTATAGCTGTCCTTCATGTGGTACTAGGTTTTCAGACTCGAGCAATCGGAGCTGTGCCAATAATTAACTCTTGCCTCTCAGCCCTAGACCCTCCCAGCTAAACATCTTGTGATGCTGGGACTTAGACTATAGGACCCTTGGTCAGCCGGCTCCCTCTTAGTTTCCACCTACAGAGAGCAACAGAGAAAGACTGAAGGGTTGAAGCAGAGGAGGGGATATTTGGTCCCTCCTGTCTCTTCCTCTCGTCGGTTTCCCTCAGCAATGACTCTTCCTCCTGGCAGTGGAATTGGTTGTAGCCTCCAGGATTGGTTGGTTGGTTGGTTGGTTGGGTTTTGGATTTTGTTTGGGTTTGGGTTTGGGTTTTGTTTGGGCTTTAGAACTTCCAGGATCAAATCAGCCTCACTGAACTCCCTAAGAGATACCGCCAGCAGGATAGAGTCCTACCTCAGAGGTCTCAGTTCAGGCTGTAAGGGCACATCCTCGGAGGTCCTGTGACACTAGTAGCATTCAGAGGCAGCACTCGTCCTCAGAGTTGTGAGAGTAGTTCAACGAGCCCACCACCAACCTGTTGTCTCCTAATGACCAAATGCTTCCCAAGTATAAGGTTCTTTTTTTTTTTAATGACCAGTGTTTTTTGTTTTTGGCCACATCATGCAGCATATGGGATCATAGTTCCCTGACCAGGGATCAAACCTGTGACCCCTGCAGTGGAAGTGTGGAGTCCTAACCACTGGACCACCAAGGAATTCCAAGTATAAGGTTCTTCCTGCAGGTACTATCTCTGTGTTACCTCAGCATCCCCCTCCATTTTTTTTTTGTTTGTTTGTTTTTTTTTTTTTGGTTTTCAAGTCTGCAATACTTATTTAATCAAGTGCTTACCTTAAATTCTGTAAAAATAGCCAGTGGTGGGGCTTCCCTGGTGGCACAGTGGTTGAGAGTCCGCCTGCCGATGCAGAGGACACGGGTTAGTGGCCCGGTCCGGGAAGATCCCACATGCCGCGGAGTGGCTAGGCCCGTGAGCCATGGCCGCTGAGCCTGCGCGTCCGGAGCCTGTGCTCTGCAAAAGGGAGAGGCCACAACAGTGAGAGGCCCGCGTACCACAAAAAAAATAAATAACTAAAAAATAAATAAATTTTAAAAAATTAAAATAGCCAGTGGGATTTATTTTCTCCTGACTGGACCCACTGTTACTCAGAAACCTGACACTGTGCTATGTCTTCCCACCTTCAACTAGAGCTCTTGGGAAGAGTCAACAAGTAAGACTTGACTTTCAGTTCACTGCACGTGCAGCTTAAACACGTGGAGAAGTGGTCAACACACTGACCTGATTTCCCAATTTTTACCCCATTGATATCCCCCCTCCATACCCCTCTCTCAACCTGTATCCTCATTCTCTTGACTCCCTGAAGGTTGTGAGGCTGCGTAGGACATAGTAGGAGGCTGGCATTGCTTTATATTATTATGAGTGCTCTTTCCCTTTGGTCCTGCAGATGCTTTGTCAGATAGGACTCTGCCTTCTCTGAGAACCCCCTGGCTCTCAAAATAGTAGGTACAAGCAGGAAACACCTATGGACATCCAGAAGGACAAAACACAGGCAAAGGAGAGTAGGGTAGAGGCCTGGTCTCCAGCTTCAATTGCACAAGAAGGGGCATTTCTCTAGAAAGACACCAGGCTGTAGAGCCTAGATTTTAATCTCTGCTCTATCACTTCCCAGATATATGATGTCCAGCAGTTTGTTCTCTTAAAATTATATTTTTTCTGCTATGTAAAATAGAAGTAATAGTACCTACAAGAATGTTATGAAGATTAATTTACTTCACTATAATTGCCCAGGCTCAAAGCAATTACTCAAGAAAAATGAGTTTCTTCCTCTTGCCTACCCCATCCTGAAATAGGTAAGAATAAAGGAAGAAACCTGGGTCAGGCTTTTCTCTAGCTCACGTCTGGGCAAAATCACTGAGAAGGAAGGGGAGAGAGAATTAGAAATCTATTTTACATATTCACATCCCTCTCCGCAGCAATTTCTGAATTCCTTGTTTTATCTCTTTGGTTTGAACACCATATACAATAGGGTTCAAGGCAAGGGATATGAAGTGGTGAAGAACATTGAGCAGAATCAGGGTGTCCACGGGGATGCTCTTTCTGGCCACATCTGTCAACACCACAACCAGCAGGACGGTGCTGAAGAAGAGGATGAGGATGGCGTGGGAGCCACACATGCTCAGAGCCTTGACTGCAGCCCCCTCAGCCTTGAACTTGAGCACAGCTCTTAGGATGAAGATGTAGGAGATGAAGATGAGGATGAAATCTGAGCCTAGTAAGGTCCAACCAGCTACAGATTGGTAGATTCTGTTCAGGGTGAAATTGTCACAGGAGAGCTGGACACAGGTTGGCACAGATGCAGTTCACAATGACATTTTTCCCACAGTAGAGGAGCTAGGCAGAGAGAATGGGAATGGGTACAGTGAGAAGGGCATTTCGTATGACAACGAAGACACTAGCCTTGGCCACAGAGTGGTTAGTGATGATGGATGGGTATCTCAGTGGATGGCAGATGGCCACATAGCGGTCATAGGCCATGACCATGAGTGTGCAGGACTCCATGGCGAGGAAATTATTCATGATGAACATCTGGAGGAAACAGGCAGAGAAGCTGATGGACTTGAGGTCAAACCAGAAGATGGCCAGGACCTTGGGGATGGCAGTGAGGCAGAGCACCATGCCCAGGAGGGAGGGCAAGCTGAGCAGGTAGTACATGGGCTCATGCAGAGAGGCCTCAGCTGGATGGTGATCAGGAGGGTGGCGCTGGCCCCCATGGCCAGAATGAAGAGGAGGCTGAGGGACAGGGACAGCCAGTGCTGCCAACTCTGGTAGCTGGGGAAGCAGATGAGGAGGAATTCAGAGACTGGAGCTGTAGAGTCGTTGCTGGGTGATGCCATCCAATGAATCTTGAGCTGAGAAGTCTTTTCTTGACTATTTTCTTGGGCAGATACAAGAGGTAATTTTATCTAATTGACTTCAAGAATAACAATAGGTAGTAACCTTACAATATTAAAAATGCTCAACAAATTAATTCAGTATGGTACCAGTGTAAGAAAAGCAAAACAATAGCATAATGTAGAAGTTGCTTTCTCAATGAAAATTTTGACAAGCACGGGACCAACTTGTCAGCTAAGCAGAAGTTTAATAACATGAGAATATGAATGGCCATTAAACTTTTTTTTTTTTTTTTTTTTTTTTTTTTTGCAGTACACGGGCCTCTCACTGCTGTGGCCTCTCCCGTTGCAGAGCACAGACTCTGGACGCACAGGCTCAGCGGCCATGGCTTACGGGCCCAGCCGCTCCGCGGCATGTGGGATCTTCCCGGACCGGGACACGAACCCATGTCCCCTGAATCGGCAAGCGGACTCTCAACCACTGCGCCACCAGGGAAGCCCCAGGAAGCCCCATCACTAAGCTTTTTTAAAAGGGTATCATTAGTGATCTGAACATGACTAATTCATTGGACTGGTGGCAACAGAAACCAGAATGAAAGGAGTTGAAGATTTAAGTGAGGAAATGTAAATAGGGAGGGCTGACTATGTAGCTAAAAGGTTCGTTTCAAGCTTGTCATTAAAGAAAAGAGCAAGACAGAAATGGGGAAAGATTATGAATTCAGAAGGAAAGTAAGATAAATGAAGTAGTTAGTTCATTGAGAATGCAACTTCTACTATTATTATAGTTTCTTTGTAGCCCTTTACACATAGATTTTGTACCCTTCTGTCTCCCTCCACCGGACTCAAATATCTGAGGTCAAATAACATGCACTTTTCATTTATACACACCAACATTCTCTAACACCTCATAGATACTTAACAAAAGCCTGCTGAAAAAGGTTTTTTAGTTCCTGGACCTTGGTGTTTACACTGATGGGAAATTTCAAGGAAGGAAAGTGAAAGTGGAGAATTAACCAGAGTTGCAGTGCTGAAGGGAATCCTGAGGAAGGGAAAGGAGAAGCTCTGATCAATACTACGAATGGTGGCTATATTTTAAATGGATAACCAACAAGGACCTACTGTATAGCACAGGGAACTCTGCTCAATATTATGTAACAACCTGAATGGGAAAAGAATTTGAAAAATAATAGATACATGTATATGCATTACTGAATCACTTTGCTGTACACCTGAAATTATCACATTGTTAATCAACTATACTCCAATATAAAATAAAATTTTTTTAATTTAAAATATTTTAATAAATATTTTTTAAAACTACTACAAATACTGGTCACTGAGGGTCTGTGTGGTGGACTTCAGAGGATGGACTGGGCATGACACAAAATGCATGTTGGAACTTGGAGGCTTATTCATGCCACTGTCTGCAGGTGCTCCTCGATAGCCTGTCCCTTGGTGAGTGGGAAAACCTTGGGCTAGGTCTCTGACTTAATAAATCTTTTGCCCTTGCCCTAAAACAAACACAGAACCACTCTATTGCTCCGAATATGTTAGTAAGAATTTTCTTGAATTCCTTCGGTTTAAATTATTACTAACTTTATCCATACAAAATCTCAGGAGACGAGGGGAAGATGGCGGAAGAGTAAGACGCGGAGATCACCTTACTCCCCACAGTTACACCAGAAATACATCTACACGTGGAACAACTCCTACAGAACACCTACTGAACGCTGGCAGAAGACCTCAGACCTCCCAAAAGGCAAGAAACTCCCCACGTACCTGGGTAGGGCAAAAGAAAAAAGAAAAAACAGAGACAAAAGAATAGGGACGGGACCTGCACCAGTGGGAGGGAGCCGTGAAGGAGGAAAGGTATCCACACACTAGGAAGCCCCTTCGCGGGCGGAGACTGGGGGTGGCGGAGGCGGAAAGCTTCGGAGCCACGGAGGAGAGCGCAGGAACAGGGGTGCGGGGGGCAAAGCGGGGAGATTCCCGCACAGAGGATCGGTGCCGACCGGCACTCACCAGCCCGAGAGGCTTGTCTGCTCACCCGCCGAGGCGGGCGGGGGCTGGGAGCTGAGGCTCGGGCTTCTGTCGGAGCGCAGGGAGAGGACTGGGGTTGGCGGCGTGAACACAGCCTGCAGGGGGCTAGTGCGCCACGGCTAGCCGGGAGGGAGTCCGGGGAAAAGTCTGGACCTGCCGAAGAGGCAAGAGACTTTTTCTTCCCTCTTTGTTTCCTGGTGCGCGAGGAGAGGGGATTAAGAGCGCTGCTTAAAGGAGCTCCAGAGACGAGTGCGAGCCGCGGCTAAAAGCGCGGACCCCAGAGACGGGCGTGAGACGCTAAGGCTGCTGCTGCCGCCACCAAGAAGACTGTGTGCGAGCACAGGTCACTATCCACACCCCCCTTCCGGGGAGCCTGTGCAGCCCGCCACTGCAAGGGTCCCGGGACCCAGGGACAACTTCCCTGGGAGAACGCACGGTGCGCCTCAGGCTGGTGCAACGTCCCGCGGCCTCTGCCGCCGCAGGCTAGCCCCGCATTCCGTACCTCTCCCTCCCCCCGGCCTGAGTGAGACAGAGTCCCCGAAGCAGCTGCTCCTTCAACCCCGTCCTGTCTGAGCGAAGAACAGACGCCCTCCGGCGACCTACACGCAGAGGCGGGGCCAAATCCAAAGCTGAGCCCCGGGAGCTGTGAGAACAAAGAAGAGAAAGGGAAATCTCTCCCAGCAGCCTCAGAAACAGCGGATTAAAGCTCCACAATCAACTTGATTAAAGCTCCACAATTAATCAACAGCGGATTAAAGCTCCACAGTACCCTGCATCTGTGGAATACCTGAATAGACACCGAATCATCCCAAATTGAAGGAGTGGACTTTGAGAGCAAGATTTATGATTTTTTCCCCTTTTCCTCTTTTTGTGAGTATGTGTATGCTTCTGTGTGAGATTTTGTCTGTATAGCTTTGCTTCCACCATTTGTCCTAGGGTTCTATCCGTCCGTTTTCTTTTTTCTTTTTAAAAAAATTTTTTTCTTAATAATTATTTTTTATTTTAATAATTTTATCTTCTTTCTTTCTTTCTTTCCTTCCTTCCCTCCTTCCTTCCTTCCCTCGTTCCTTCCTCCCTCGTTCCTTCCTCCTTCCCTCCCTCCCTCCCTCCCTCCCTCTCTTCCTTCCTTCCTTCCTCTCTTTCTTTCTTTCTTACTTTCTACATTTTCTCCCTTTTATTCTGAGCCGTGTGGATGAAAGTCTCTTGGTGCTGCAGCCAGGAGTCAGTGCTGTGTCTCTGAGGTGGGAGAGCCAACTTCAGGACACTGGTCCACAAGAGACCTCCCAGCTCCACATAATATCAAACGGCGAAAATCTCCCAGATATCTCCATCTCAACACCAACACCCAGCTTCACTCAATGACCAGCAAGCTACAGTGCTGGACACCCTATGCCAAACAACTAGCAAGACAGGAACACAATCCCACCCATTAGCAGAGAGGCTGCCGAAAATCATAATAAGTCCAGAGACACCCCAAAACACACCACCAGACATGGACCTGCCCACCAGAAAGACAAGATCCAGCCTCATCCAGCAGAACACAGGCACTAGTCCCCTCCACCAGGAAGCCTACACAACCCACTGAACCAACTTTAGCCACTGGGGACAGACACCAAAAACAACGGGAACTACGAATCTGCAGCCTGCAAAAAGGAGACCCCAAACACAGTAAGATAAGCAAAATGAGAAGACAGAAAAACACACAGCAGATGAAGGAGCAAGAAAAAAACCCACCAGACCTAACAAATGAAGAGGAAATAGGCAGTCTACTTGAAAAGGAATTCAGAATAATGATAGTAAAGATGATGCCAAATCTTGGAAATAGAATAGACAAAATGCAAGAAACATTGAACAAGGACCTAGAAGAACAAAAGATGAAACAAGCAACGATGAACAACACAATAAATGAAATTAAAAATACTCTAGATAGGGCTCCCCTGGTGGCGCAGTGGTTGAGAGTCCACCTGCCGATGCATGGGACACGGGTTCGTGCCCCGGTCCGGGAAGGTCCCACATGCCGCGGAGCGGCTGGGCCCGTGAGCCATGGCCGCTGAGCCTGCGCGTCCGGAGCCTGTGCTCCGCAACGGGAGAGGCCACAACAGTGAGAGGCCCGCGTATTGCAAAAAAAAAAAAAAAAAAACTGAGTCCTTTGGGAACTGTGTTGTATCATGCTCCTGCAGGTAGGAAGTGAGGATATGAAAGATGGAGTGGTTTGAAACTGAGGTAAGAACTTGCCGAGGAGCCAGAAACCAGGGATCTGGTGCATAAGCCTGACTCACAGACATGGTTGAAGATGTAGGAAAGAGACAATAGAGTCTTTATTACAATAATAACTCCAATGTTCTGAGTGCTTTATGAGCAACCTAAACTGCTTAAGTTCTTTATCTAATTTTTCTCATTGAATCATCTCTCTTAGATATGAAAGAGGAACTCTTTGGAGTAGAAACTATTAACCCTACTGTGTGTCGGGGATAGATAGAGAGATGGAGCCTTGCCCAAAGTCACACAGTTAGCCTCCATTCATAGCCACATCAATCTGACTCCAATGTCTGTGTTCTAAATGACTCATCCCCACTGTCGCCACTATTCTGATAAATGTGACTATAGCTATTGAAATCCTAAACAAAATCCTAGTGCATAGAGTTCGGAAAACTGTTAAGATTTGTTTAATTGATAAATATATTTATCCCCTAAAAATTGCAGAGAGAGTTCAACATAAGGAAATCTGACAATCTAACTTAACACATCAAGGTTGTAGATAAGATATGGGAATAAAATCATACAAATCACAAGGAGATTTGAATCCTAGCTCTGACATTTGCTATTTGTGTGACCCATCCATCAAACAAATACTACCTACTATGCTCCACAAACTGTATTAGACACTGTGTACATGGTAAATAAGGCAAACATGATCCCTGTTTTCACCAAGAGTTCATTCCAATTATGTGGTTGTTAAAAGAAAGTAGGCATCTCTAAATGTACTTCTTTGAGTAATTTCTGAGATATGTTGTTTAGCAAAGAAGCAAGTGACAAAAACAGTACATAGAATGCTACACAAAATAATTTTGTAATGCTATACCAAGAATGCAATATAAAAAAGTGTATGTATATATACACTTTCTTATATGTTCTTAGATATAATCAAATTACCTCTGGAAGGATACACAAGAAACCTGTAAGAGTAATTCCTTCTGAGAAAGACAAATGTGTCAAACTTGGCAGACAGGAGTAAAAATGGTATGTTAGAGATTGCTGGTTGTTTCCCCAATGCCCCAATTCTTCCTTAGTAACAAAAAAACATTATTTTATTTGGGTACTCATGTATACTGACAAAGTACTATACCTCTCAGATTCCAAATGTTAGTAGATGTCATTTCACAAAGTTTCCAAGAAAACTCTCTAATGTGAACTAACTCAGCTGAGACATGAAGGTCATTTACCCTCCCTGCTTCCACATGGAACAGGCACAGGATTGATGCCTGAATTTCTAGCAGCCACCTTAAACTATTATATGCAGTCAGAAATAATACTAATATAGAGAAAGAATTACTTTTACTGAATACCTTTTTTAATTTTTAAAACTTTGAACTACATGAATATATTTTCTATTTCTTAATTAAATATGTTTTAATTTTATTCTTTTGATCATACAGTTAAAATGCAGAAAGCTTTGGTAATTTTACAAAAGAAAATATACAAAATCCTGTCATATGCCATCATAGAGCATTATTACGGGAGCATTACTTTAGATAAGTGGGATCAAAAAGGCCTTAAGGAATAGAGATATGATGAATGGGAAGAAAAACAAGAGTAGAAGCAGAGAAGCCAGTCAGAAGACTATTACTTGGTCCAGGCAAGAGATGGTGGCCTGGACCAGATTGGTGGTAGAGGAAATAAATTTGAGTGGCAAAATTTTGGAAGAATAGTCAAGTAAATATACAGATGCATTAGAAATGAGGTATTCAATGTAGAAATCAAATATAATTCTTAGGATTCTCTGATAACCTGGTGGATATGGACCCATTTACTGTAATGGTATCACATAGTAAGATTTCTGGGTATTGTTGAGTTTACATCTGAAGTTTGTGATGATAAATTTAATGTGAAGTCAACAAGTTTATTTATGGGATATTTTTCTAGAAAGCTTCAACCTTCCACAGAGGAGACATATTTAGATTTAATCATTTTCCATTATTTCAAGCAGCTACAATGGAGGGTGAGAACAAAGGAGGTTAGATTATTTCCAAGAGCGTAATTGAATGACGGGCCATAGAATCTAAGCTTGACAGGAATAAAGTCAAGTAAAGAGAGGGATATATAATAGAATGAAGGGGATTCTTTCAGTGGCTTGGTAATCTTTAGGTCCAACAATTGTGACTGTACTAAGGATAGTTAAAAATTTGAGCCTGCAGTTAGAAGGTGACAATCAGATAGTAGGATGTTTTGAATCTAAGTTTTAGAGGTGGGTCAACCATGAAAATGAGGTAAGTCAAAAACTGGGAGTTTAAACAAGAAAGGTTAAGTTTTGAGTAAAAGCTGAACTGAGTATTCAAGCATTTCCAGTTTTCCCAGCCATGGGATGCCCACTGCATGCAAATGACATTCTCATGAAAAATAAATGCATAGAAGTGAAGTAATTAATAATTATAGGAGGGATACATATAGTATAATTTCTTAAATTAAGGATAAATCTGAGAAAAGTTTGGGAGAAGTTTAGACTTCAGACAAAGAATATGTTCAACAGAGAAATGATTTGAGATATGAATTTTTAGTCTGTAGGCTCCCACTGACTTTAGACAAATAATTTAATTAGGCAATAAGTAATTCATTTCCTTCTTGTCTCATCTGATGCACCTATAGACACAACTGCCTGGGAGGTACCTTGCATTAGAAAATGGACAGAAACTTATTCTGGTGCCCTTTATAAATCTGTTTGGGATTGGTGTAATTGTAGCCGTCTGCTGCTTATATGGCACTTCCTGATGGTTTATATTGCACTGGAGGATTGAGTTCGTCGGTAATAGATAGAAATGAGGAGAACAAATAGATAACAACTCTGGGCAAGCAGGGCAGGAGCTGTTTCTGCTGGGAACTTAGCACAGCTCTATTGTCTTGTGCTGGGAGATGTGCACCTGGAACACAATAGGGCTGTGCGGAGATAGCACCAGAACAGACTAATGGCCAAACTGAAATTTCAAAAGGGATGCTACAATCAAGCCCATAAAAAGTGAAACGGCTGCTTTGTAGTTCCCTCTCCTCCCATCTTTATTTTTACTGTTTCCCATGAGTTCCTAACTGATGACCTTTAAATGTGTCCATGGGTGGGGGGAGGCGGGGGGGGGGGGTAGGTGGTGGTGGGATGAATTGGGAGATTGGGATTGACATGTATACACTGATGTGTATAAAATGGATAACTAATAAGAACCTGCTGTATAAAAGATAAATAAATAAAATTTTAAAAAGAAAAAATATAAGGGAAAATTTTTTTAAGTTTTAAAAATAAACGTAGAATTGCAAACTAATGTAAGTGCAATGAAGGAAAGAAATTCAGTCTTTACAGAATAAAGATAGCTCACTTTGGAACTTATTTATCAGATACATTACCATAAAAAAAAGGTGTCCCTGAATTCATTGACTTCTTACATTTGTTTTCTACTTATAAACACTGATGGGTTTTTCTCACCAGTCCAATACTCATCTTTTGAATCTCACTCTGAACAATACAGCCCAATCAACAGTCATTTTAAATTTTTCCTCCAATTACAAAATAATACATTGACATTCTAGCATTCAGATTATGATATTGTACATCATTTGAAGTCCAGCAAGGGACTTACTGGTGGTCCAGGAGTTAAGACTCCACGTTTCCAATGCAGGGGACGCAGGTTCGATCCCTGGTCGGGGAATTAAGATCCCACATGCCCCGCAGTGTGGCCAAAATAAAAAAGTCCAGCAAAATCTCACCCATTAGAAATAACAGGTGTAAACAATCTGTTGTGTGGTTTTCACCTATTTTTATGTCTATGTTAAGATTTTATATATGTATATATATGATATTATTTATATCTGTTTAACTTATATACATGGGTCTGTTATAGACTCTTTATTATATCCTGTGCCTTTTAGGCAAAACCATTTTATAGATCATGAGTTTGTAGTATGTTTTATTATCTAATCTAAGGTGTGACTTGTATCTTTTTAAAAACTCTCTTCCATTTACTGAAACTTTCACCTTCCATATACATTTTAGAAAAACTGTAACAAACGTTCCTCTGAAAATCTTGCTGGAGTGTTTCTTGAAATTGTATTGAATTTATCGATTAATCTGGGGAGAACTGACATCTTAAAAATGTTCATGTGTCCTCCCCACGTATATTGTTTTTCTCTACATTTAATCAGATCTTCACTTAAATACATTAACAAATTTTTAAATTATGTCCTTAAAGGTCTTGTGTATTTGTTATGATGCCAATTTCTACCTATTAATAAGTTTTTCCTACTGTAAGTGGTATGTTTATTTCTAATATTTTTAGATAATTTTGCTGGTATAAAAAAAACTATTGACTTTTTCAAGTTTATCTTATATTTGAACATCTTACTGAACATATAACTAGTTCTAAAAATTGCTTATTATTTTAAATTATTGTATCATATAAAACTCATGTTAATTTAACCATTTTTATTCTGATCCTTAAAACTCCTCTTTCTTCCTTGATGTATTGTGCTGGTCAGCACTTCCTCTTTTACACTGAACTGCAGCAATGACAAGGGCATTCGGCTGTGTTCCTCTCAGTGCATTGCCCTTGGCGAAAGGGGGCTGCCTCCTCCAAGGTTATGCTCCCTCCCTGGGGCAACCCCCATCCAGTGACTAGTTGATGAAAGAGGAAGAAGGCCTGGCACACAAGTCTCAATAGAAAACTCTGAAAGTCTGTCCCAAGTTCCCTTTGGGGGTGGTTATGTGAGTTCTTGTCTTTGTTTTCTCAAATATTTTCGGAGAATTTCCACACATGCATGCACCGATCAGTACTCTGCTGAATACTTAAGGGGGTCCCTCTATAGATTTTTGGAATTCTCTTTCTAGGCAATTCTCTTTTCTCCAGTACTCTACCCTGTGAATTCCAGCTGCACTGGCCTCCCCTGACTCCCATGTCCTCAACACAGGAAGACTGTTAGGCTATGCTGAAGTTCACCCTCCCTTTGACATGGCCTGGAATCCCTCTCCAGAACACTGCAACAATCTTTCTCCAGTAAAATGAACTTACCTCGTTTGTTTCCTATCCTCCATTGCCTAATGTCCATTGTCTTCAGAACCATTGTTTCATATATTTTGTCCAGGTTTTGTTATTATTGTTTCAAGTGAGAGGATAAATCTAGACTTGTCACTCCATATTTAAAAGCTAAAGTCCCTCTTGAATATGTATAATCATGCTGGACAAACAGATGAAAGCACCATCCAACCTCCGACACCTCCCTGTGTTCAGGGTTAGATTTGTGACTGCATAAGCCCTCTACTCTACCCACAGCCAGGAGAGATATGTTTTACATCTGAAGACTTGGTATCTTAGGAGGACTATATACCACAATAAAAGGGAATACACTTCTGGGGGAACCTGAGGTTACAGCAATTTGGGGACTCTAAAATATACCCAAGAAATATATATATGGCTGAGTCGCTTTTGCTGTGCACCTGAAAATATCACAACATTGTTAATTGGCTATACTCCAATATAAAATAAAAAGTTTAAATATGTATGTGTATATATATATATATATATATATATATATATATATATATATATATACCCAAGAAATTTTAAGAAAATAGATTTTAGGACTGGAGGAAGGGCAGTGGTGTGTAGAAATGGGAAATCAAATGAGATGTGACTACTTCAGGACCTTCAAGATTAAGAATGGCCCTTAGATTTATTTTTAAGTGGAGAGTCTATCAAAATTTTCTTCCCTGTGTGCAGAGACAGACAATAGGATGTGTACTCAGAATTAATATGAGTGTCTCAGGGAAGAACATGTAACTGTCAATCTTTTATTCACAGAGTTAGAGAGTTAAGCAAGGACAGCTACATGACCAGGCCTCCAGGTTAATTATGTTGGGCTCTGGGGAACCCAATCTCTGTCTTCACTCATAAGAAGAGAACCTTATGCCAATATTCCTTGAAAAACCAAAGACTGGAGATAAAACCCACAGAAGTGTCAGCATGAAAATATAGTCATCTTTCTCTCCCTCTCACATATCCAACTGATAATCAAGTTCTGCTTATTCTTTAAAGAAATTCCTTAAAATATACTTTATAACCAATTTTTCTTGCCTTTTGCAATTAAAGAAATCAAGAGCCTTCCAGCTCTCACTTTTCACCAAGTTTTTTAATACTCTAATGCCATATAATAAATACCTTTTCAAATCCAATATCTTCAATTTACCAGTCAAGAGACATTTCAAAAACAGAGATCATATTTGTTGAAAACAATGGATTAGTACTATCTACATTTCAAAGGCCTTTAAGAATTTTGGAATCTACTCACTGGAACCAGTGTTTAAGGACCTCTTAATAGAGTGGCCCTTGCTTTCAGTCTATGGAATTTTACAAATAAGAATTTTGTCTGACCTTTGGGTACGCCTACTGGATGAGCCCCAAACCTTAAATTTCCTACTACTGATGTAAATAATGACACCACTGCCTACCAACTACAATAATATATTGTTTCCTCACCCATATTCTCCAGATTGTGACATCCAGAAATTTAACCATATGCCATACTTATACTCTCTTCATTTGAGGCCCTTGAGTGCAGCTCCAGACTGTATGGTACATAATTTTGAGCAAACAGAATGTCCCCTATACCACCACAATCAGCTTTACCATTTCCCACATTACTGGTCTTCTCATTCCCCACATCTACCTCCACTTGGGTCCTCAGTGCCCTGGCCTTTCCATAAAGAGTGTGAAGGTGTGTGAGGATTCTTCTGGGCATAAGCAGTATCATTATGAATATTATCCTTTTGTAACAGAAGCTGGAACAGTCAGGATGAGATAAAGATGGTAACCTCTCTGAGTTCTGTGCCTCTCCTTAGTTCTTCCAGACTCTCAAGGGAGAGAATCTAGAGAGAAGATATCTCTCGGCAGCAGCAGATTCACAAAAATGGCCCAGAGATCGTGGCCTGCAGAGCAGAACTAGAGCTTCAATTGTATGCAAGGAAGGAGTGCTGTGTCAGAAAGGCTCTGGAGACAGATAGACTTGCACTTGTACTGATGCTCCACCACTCACCAGATGTGACCTTTGTCAATATTTTTCCATAAATTATTGTTTTCGAATATATAAAGGGGAAGAATAATCCCTGCTCTGCAGTATTGTTATGCAGGTGAAATGATTTAAATATATAAATGTTTAGATACAAAGTTAGGTACCTAAGAATGTTAGCTACCTGTACTAGGTAAATGAATTTTGATACTAGAACAACAGAAACTGGGTAGGAAATGTTCACTATCCAAGTATTATGTGCTTTCTGGAATCACAAATGCTGAAATAGAAACAGAGGAAATAGAAATAGGTGTTTCTATAGAGAGTCTCCTGTGTATTTAAAGCCACCTTTGGGAGGAGCTGGAAGAAGTTGCTGCTGCAAGCGGCGCTGCATTAGGAAGACCAGATATCATCTTGTGCTACTGATCATATTGATATGTTCAGGAGAACCTGAGGCCCAGCAGTTATTATTACTTGCCAGGAGAGGAAAGAGAAAGGAGACACTGGAATTCTTGTAACGACTAGGCGTGTGGCTGAGAGGGTCTTGGTGCTCCAGCTGGGTGTCAGGCGTGAGCCTCTGAGATGGGGTAGCTGAGTACAGGACATTGGACCACCAGAGACCTCCCAGCCCCACATAATATCAATCAGCGAGAACTCTCCCAGAGATCTCCATCTCAATGCTAAGACCCAGCTCCACTCAAACACCAGCAAACTCCAGTCAGTGCTGGACACCCGATGCCAAACAACTAGCAAGACAGGAACACAACCCCACCCATTAGCAGAGAGCCTGCCTAAAACCATAATGAGTTCACAGACATCCCCAAACACACCACAGGATGTGGTCCTGCCCACCAGAAAGACAAGATCCAGCCTCATCCACCAGAACACAGGCACCAGTTGCCTCCACCAGGAAGTCTACACAACCCACTGAACCAACCTTAACAACTGGGGGCAGACACTGAAAACAACAGGAACTACAAACTTGCAGCCTGCAAAATGGAGACCACAAACACAATAAGTTAAGCAAAATGAGAAGACAGAGGAACACACAGCAGATGAAGGAGCAAGGTAAAAAGCCATCAGAACAAACAAATGAAGAGGAAATAGGCAGTCTATCTGAAAAAGAATTCAGAGTAATGACAGTAAAGATGATACAAAATCTTAGAAATAGAATGGAGACAATACAAGAAATGTTTAACAAGGACCTAGAAAAACTAAAGAGCAAACAAACAATGATGAACAACAAAATAAATAAAATTAAAAATTCTCTAGAAGGAATCAATAGCAGAAAAACTGAGGCAGAAGAATGGATAAGTGACCTGGAAGATGAAATAGTGGAAATAACTACTGCAGAAGCAGAATAAAGAGAAAAGAATGAAAAGAATTGAGGACAGTCTCTGAGACAACACTAAACACACAAACATTCGAATTACAGGGGTCCCAGAAGAGGAGAAAAAGAAAGGGACTGAGAAAATATTTGAAGAGATTATAGTTCAAAACTTCCCAAACATGGGAAAGCAAATAGTCAATCAAGTCCAGGAAACACAGACAGTCCCATACAGGATAAATCCAAGGAGAAACATGCTAAGAAACATATTAATCAAACTATCAAAATTTAATACAAAGAAAAAGTATTAAAAGCAGCAAGGGAAAAGCAACAAATAACATACAAGGTAATACCCATAAGGTTAACAGATGATCTTTCAGCAGAAACTCTGCAAGCCAGAAGGGAGTGGCAGGACATATTTAAAGTGATGAAAGGGAACAACCTACAGCCAGGGTTACTCTACCTCAAGGATCTCATTCAGATTTGACACAGAAATTAAAACCTTACAGACAAGCAAAAGCTAAGAGAATTCAGCACCATCAAACCAGCTTTACAACAAATGCTAAAGGAACTTCTCTAGGCAGGAAACACAAGAGAAGGAAAAGATCTATAATAACAAACCCAAAACAATTAAGAAAATGGTAATAGGAACATACATATCGATAATTACCTTAAATGTAAATGGATTAAATGCACCAACCAAAAGACATAGACTGGCTGAATGGATACAAAAACAAGACGCATATATATGCTGTCTACAAGAGACCCACTTCAGACCTAGAGAGGCATACAGACTGAAAGTGAGGGGATGGAAAAAGATATTCCATGCAAATGGAAATCAAAAGAAAGCTGGAGTAGCAATTCTCACATCAGACAAAATAGACTTTAAAATAGAGAGTATTACAGGAGGCATAGAAGGACACTACATAATGATCAAGGGATCAATCCGAGAAGAAGATATAACAATTGTAAATATTTATGCACCCAACATAGAGGCACCTCAAAACATAAGGCAAATGTTAACAGCCAAAATAAGGGAAATCCACAGTAACACAATAATAGTAGGAGGCTTTAACACCACACTTTCACCAATGGACAGATCATCCAAAATGAAAATAAATAAGGAAACACAAGCTTTAAATGACACATTAAACAAGATTGACTTAATTGATATTTATAGGACATTCCATCCCCAAAACAACAGAATACACTTTCTTCTCAAGTGCTCATGGAACATTCACCAGGATAGATCATATCTTGGGTCACAAATCAAGCCTTGGTAAATTTTAGAAAATTGAACTCATATCAAGTATATTTTCTGACCACAACACTATGAGATTAGATATCAATTACAGGGAAAAAACCTGTAAAAAATACAAACACATGGAGGCTAAACAATACGCTCCTATACCAAGAGATCACTGAAGAAATCAAAGAGGAAATCAAAAAATACCTAGAAACAAAGGACAATGAAAACATGAAGACCCAAAACCTATGGGATGCAGCAAAAGCAGTTCTAAGAGGGAAGTTTATAGCAATACAATCCTACCTCAAGAAACAAGAAAAATCTCTAATAAACAACCTAACCTTACACCTAAAGCAATTAGAGAAAGAATAAAAAAAAGACCCCAAAGTTAGCAGAAGGAAAGAAATCATAAAGATCAGATCAGAAATAAATGATAAAGAAATGAAAGAAACAATAGCACAGATCAATAAAACTAAAAGCTGGTTCTTTCAGAAGATAAACAAAATTGAAAAACCACTAGCGAGATTCATCAAGAAAAAAAGGGAGAAGACTCAAATCAACAGAATTAGAAATGAAAAAGGAGAAGTAACAACTGACACTGCAGAAAAACAAAGGATCATGAGAGATTACTACAAGCAACTATATGCCAATAAAAAGGACAACCTAGAAGAACTGGACAAATTCTGAGATAAGCACAACCTTCCGAGACTATACAAAGAAGAAAGAGAAAATTTAAACGGACCAATCACAAGCACTGAAACGGAAACTGTGATTAAAAATCCTCCAACAAACAAAAGCCCAGGACCAGATGGCTTCACAGGAGAATTCTATCAAACATTTACAGAACAGCTAGCACCTACCCTTCTCAAAGTCTTCCAATATATAGCAGAGAGGGAAACACTCCCAAACTCATTCCATGAGGCCACCATCACCCTGATACTAAAACCAGACAAAGGTGTCACACAAAAAAAGAAAACTACAGGCCAGTATCACTGATGAACATAGATGCAAAAATCCTCAACAAAATACTGGCAAACAGAATCCAACAGCACACTAAATGGATCATATACCATGATCAAGTGGGGTTTATTCCAGGAATGCAAGGATTCTTCAATATATGCAAATCAATCAATGTGATACACCATATTAACAAACTGAAGGATAAAAACCATATGATCATATCAATTGATGCAGAAAAAGCTTTTGACAAAATTCACCACCGTTTATGATAAAAACCCTGCAGAAAGTAGGCATAGAGGGAACTTACCTCAACATAATAAAGGCCATATATGACAAACCCACAACCAACATCATTCTCAATGCTGAAAAACTTAAACCATTTCTACTAAGATCAGAAACAAGAGAAGGATGCCCACTCTCACCACTATTCTTCAACATACTTTTGGAAGTTTTGGCCACAGCAATCAGAGAAGAAAAAGAAATAAAAGGAATCTAAATCAGAAAAGAAGAAGTAAAGCTGTCACTGTTTGCACATGACACGATACTATACATAGAGATTCCTAAAGATGCTACCAGAAAACTACAAGAGCTAATCAACGAATTTGGTAAAGTAGCAGGATACAAAATTAGTGCACAGAAATCTCTTGCATTCCTATACACCAATGATGAAAAATCTGAAAGAGAAATTAAGGAAACACTCCCATTTACCACTGCAACAAAAATAACAAAATACCGAGGAATAAACCTACCTAAAGAGACAAAAGACCTGTATGCAGAAAACTATAAGACACTGATGAAAGAAATTAAAGATGATACAAACAGATGGAGAGGTATACCATGAAATTGGATAGGAAGCATCAACATTGTGAAAATGAATATACTACACAAAGCAATCTACAGATTCAATGCAATCCCTATCAAACTACCAGTGGCACTTTTCACAGAACTAGAACAAAACATTTCACAATGTGTATGGAAACACAAAAGACCCTGAATAGCCAAACCAATCTTGAGAAAGAAAAATGGAGCTGGAGGAATCAGGCTCCTGGTCTTCAGACTTTACTACAAAGCTACAGCAATCAAGAGAGTACGGTACTGGCACAAAAACAGAAATATAGATCAATGGAACAGGACAGAAAACCCAGAGATAAACCCACTCACATATGGTCACCTTACTTTTGATAAAGGAGGCAAGAATATACAATGGAGAAAAGACAGCCTCTTCAATAAGTGGTGCTGAGAAAACTGGACAGCTACATGTAAAAGAATGAAATTAGAACACTCCCTAACACCATACACAAAAATAAACTCAAAATGGATTAAAGACCTAAATGTATGGCCAGACACTATAAAACTCTTAGAGGAAAACATAGGCAGAACACTCTATGACATAAATCACAGCAAGGTCCTTTTTGACCCACCTCCTAGAGAAATGGAAATAAAAACAAAAGTAAACAAATGGGACCTAATAAAACTTAAAAGCTTTTGCACAGCAAAGGAAACCATAAACAAGACGAAAAGACAACCCTCAGAATGGGCGAAAATATTTGCAAATGAAGCAACTGACAAACGACTAATCTCCAAAATTTACAAGCAGCTCATGCAGCTCAATATCAAAAAAACAAACAATCCAATCCAAAAATGGGCAGAAGACCTTAATAGACATTTCTCCAAAGAAGATATACAGATTGCCAACAAACACATGAAAGAATGCTCAACATCACTAATCATCAGAGAAATGCAAATCAAAACTACAATGAGGTATTACCTCACACCAGTCAGAGTGGCCATCATCAAAAAATCTACAAACAATAAATGCTGGAGAGGGTGTGGAGAAAAGGGAACCTTCCTGCACTGTTGTTGGGAATGTAAATTGATATAGCCACTATGGAGAACAGTATGGAGGTTCCTAAAAAAACTAAAAATAAAGTTACCATACAACCCAGCAATCCCACTTCTGGACATATACCCTGAGAAAACCATAATTCAAAAAAGTCATGTACCACAATGTTCATTTCACTCTATTTACAATAGTCAGCACATGGATGCAACCTAAGTGTCCATCGACAGATGAATGGATAAAGAAGATGTGGCACATATATACGATGGACTATTAGCCATAAAAAGAAACGAAATTGAGTTATTTGTAGTGAGGTGGATGAGTGAGGTGGATGGACTTCGAGACTGTCATACAGAGTGAAGTAAGTCAGTAAGAGAAAAACAAATACCATATGCTAACACATATATATGGAATCTAAAGAAAAAATGGTTCTGAAGAACCTAGGGGCAGGACAGGAATAAAGATAGAGACGTAGAGAATGTACTTGAGGACACGGGGAAGGGGATGGGTAAGCTGAGACAAAGTGAGAGAGTGGCATTGACATATATGCACTACCAAATGTAAAATAGATAGCTAGTGGGAAGCAGCTGTATAGCACAGGGAGATCAGCTCAATGCTTTGTGACCCCCTAGAGGGGTAGGAAAGGCAGGGTGCGAGGGAGACGCAAGAGGGAGGGGATATGGGGATATATGTATACGTATAGCTGATTCACTTTGTTATACAGCAGAAACTAACACAACATTGTAAAGCAATTATACTCCAATTAAGATGTTAAAAAGAAAAATTAGATAACCAACCAGGACCTACTGTTTAGCACAGGGAACACTGCTCTATATTCAGTAATAACCTGAACAGGAAAAGAATTTGAAAAAGAATAGATACATGTATGTGTATAACTGAATCACTTTGCTGTACACCTGAAACTAGCACAACATTGTTAATCAACTATGCTCCAATATAAAATAAATTTTTTATACTACTAAAACATACAACAACACAGGTTAAACTCAAGACCATTATGTTGCATGAAATAGACCAGTCACAAAAGGCTATATACTGCATGATTCCATTTATATGAGGTTCCACACAGATAAAAACCTGTCTATGGTGATAAAAATCATAACAGTGATTGTCTCTGGGGTAGGAGGAAGCAGAAGGCACTTTATCTGATGAAAACATTCTATATATTGAGAGGAGTGTGGGTTACATGGGTGTCTACAAATGTCAGAGGAAGGATTATTTGGAGCATCAAGAAAGAATAAAGAGTAATGAAAAGAGTAGGAATATGGGTAAATGCTTGTTCCCATGAATTTTTTATATCACATGCAATGATTAAAATGAAAGTTATTATACCATCTGACATTCAAGAAATAATATTTTAAAATGGGAAGAGTAAAGGTGCTAAATGGAACTAAGGTTTTACCATTAAAAGTGGTAAAATATTGTTTTCAGTGGACTGTGTATCATACATGTATATTTTAATAGAGCAACCACAAAGAAAACTATACAAAGCCATACACTCAAAAACTCTACAAATAAATCAAGAAGGAATGCTAAAAATCTTCAAGTAACCCACAGAAAGGCAAGAAAACAGAAACAGAGGGACTTCCCTGGCGGTCCAATGGTTAAGACTTCACCTTCCAATGCAGGGGGTATGGGTTCCATCCTTGGTGGCGGAGCGAAGCTCCCACACGCCTTGAGGCTAAAAAACCAAAACATAAAACGGAAGCAATATTGTAACAAATTTAATAAAGACTTTAAAAATGGTCCACATAAAAAAAAACCTTAAATAACAGAAACAGAGGACTGAGACAAAGAAACAAATAATAAAATGTCAGACTTAAGCCCTAATATATTAAAAATTACCTGAACCATGAATGGTCTAAACACACAAGTTAAAAAAACAGGGACTGGCAAAGTAGATGGAAAAAAAAAAAGAAAACACACCCCAATCGTATGCTGTTAAGAAATTCACTTCATATCCAATGACATAGATAGGTTGAAAATAAAAGGAATATATATATATATATATATATATATATATATATATATATATATATATATATATATATAATTATACAAACATTCATCAAAACAGCAGGAGTGGCTATATCAATAGCAGATGAAGTAGACTACAAAGCAAAAAAAATTGCTAGTGACAAAGAGACACATTACATAATAATAAAAGCATCAATTCACCAGGAAGATATATCCTAAGCATGTATACACCAAACAACAAAGCCTCAAAACACATTAAGCATAAACTGAAATAACTGAAAAGAAAAATAGACAAATCACAATTATAATTCAGTACTTCAAAACCCCCTCGGTGTTGAAGTTCTTCTATCTCTGCAACTGATAGAACTACTAGACAGAAAACGAACAAGGATATAGGATAACTGACCAACATAACCAACAAACAGGATCTGGTTGACATACATAGAAGACCACCTAACAAGTGACCATACATCTTTTTAAATCAAGCACCCATGGACAATTACCAAGATAGACCTTATTAGGAACCATAAGACAAACCTAAGCAAATTTTTTCCAGTTTTATTGAGAAATAACTGATATACATGACTGTATAAGTTTAAGGCACACAGCATGATGATTTGATTTACATATATTGTGAAATGAGTACCAACTAGGTTTGGCTAATATCCATCTTCTCATACAGATAAAATAAAAAGAAAAGAAAGGAAAAAGGTTTTCTCCTTGTGATAAGAACTCATAGGATTTTCTCTCTTAACAACTTTCCTACATCATACGGCAACATTAGCTATAGTCATCATGTTTTACATTACATCCCCAGTAATAATTTATCTTATAACTGAAAGTTTGTACCTTTTGACCACCTTTCTCCAATTTCTCCTCCCTCCACCCTCTTCCTCAGGTAACCAAAAGTCTAATCTCTTTTCCTATGAGTTTAGGGTTTTTTCCTTTCTTCATCTTTTTTTTTTTTTCTTAGATTCCACATATTAGTGAGATAATACAGTCTTTGCCTTTCTCTCTCTGAGTTATTTTACTTAGCATAATGCCGTCAAAGTCCATCCGTGTTGTCACAAACGGTAGGATTTCCTCATATATATACCACAACTTCTTTATCCATCAACAGACACTTAGGTTATTTCCCTGTGTTGGCTATTGTAAATAATGCTGCTATGAACATGGGGTTGCAGATATCTTTTGGAGTTAGTGTTCTCATTTCCTTTGGATAAACACTTGACCCATGAACAATGCAGGTATTAGGGCCACAGACCCCCCAAACCCCAAACAGTCGAAAATCCACATAAACTTTACATTTGGCCCTCCATATCCATGGATTCAGCCAACTGTGGATTATGTAGTACTGTAGCATGTATTTATTGGAAAAAAAAATTCACATATAAGTGGACCCATGCAGTTCAAATCCATGTTGCTCAAGGGTCAACTGTTTCCCAGAAGTGGAATTGCTGGATCATATGGTAGTTCTATTTTTAATCTTTTGTGGATCCTTCATACTACTTCCCATAGTAGCTGTATCAATTTATAGTCCCACCAGTGGTGCATACATGTTCTTCTTTTCTCCACATCCATGCTGGCATTTGTATTCTCTTGTCTTTTAATGATGGCCATTCTAGCATGCATGAAGTGATAGCTCATTGTGGTTTTAATTTGCATTTCCCTAATTACTAGTGATGTTGAACATCTTTTCATGTACTTATTGGCCTTTCACACATATTCTTTGAAGAAATGTCTATTCAGGTCCTTTGCCCATTTTTTATATTGGGTTATTTGGTTTTATGCTATTGAGTTGTATGAGTTCTTTATGTATCTTGGATATTAACCCCTTATCAGATACATGGCTTGCAAAGATTTTTTTCCCATTCCATAGATTGTCTTTTCATTTTGTTGATGGTTTCTTTTGCTGTGCAGAACTTTTTAGTTTGATGTAGTCCTGTTTATTTTTTATTTTGTTGCCTGTGCTTTAGGTGTCATATCCAAAGAAAAATATTACCAAGATCTATGCCAAGAAACTTTATTTCTATGTTTTCTTCTAGGAGTTCCATAATTTCGGGTTCATTCACTAACATCTTTAATCTATTTTGAGTTAATTTTTGTGAGTGGTGTAAGATATGGATCCAGTTTCATTCTTTTACATGTGAATATCCAATTATCCCAGCACTATTTATTGAAAAGACTCTCTTTTCTCCATCAAGTATTCTTGGCTCCCTTGTCAAATATTAGTTGACTGTGTATGCTTGTGTTTATTCCTGGGCTCTCAGTTCTGTTCCATTGGTCTATTTGTCTGTTTTTCTTCCAGTACCATACTGTTTTGATAACTATAGCTTTAGAGTATAGCTTATGTTCTTCTTTCTCATGATTTCTTTGGCTATTCATGGTCTTTTGTGGTTCTGTATAAATTTTAGGAGTATTTTTTTCTACTTCAGTGAAAAAAAATGCTATTGGAATCTTGATAGGGATTGCATTTGAATCTATAGGTGGCTTTTGGTAGTAGTGACATTTTAACAAAATTAATTCTTCCCGTCCATTAACACAAGATACCCTTCCCACTTATCTGTGTCTTGTTCAATTTCTTTCATCAATGTATTATAGCTTTCAGAATAGAGATCTTTCATCTCCTTAGTTACATTTATTCCTAATTATTTTATTGTTTTTGATTCTATTGTAAATGATTTGGAATCATTTATTTTTCAGAAAATTTGTCATTAGCGTATAAAAATGCTACTGAATTTTGCATGTTAATTTTGTATCCTATAACCTTATTGAATTCATTGATTAGATCTAATAGTCTTTTGATTGACTCTTCAGGATTTTCTATATATAAAATCATGTCACCTAAAAATAGAGACCATTTTACTTCTTCCTTTCCAATTCAGATACTTATTTCTTTTTCTTGCCTGATTGCTCTAGTTAGGACTTCTAGTGATATGTGGGGGTGTTTTTTCTGTTGTTTGTTTTGTTTTGTTTTTTAGCCACTCGGCATGTGGGATCTTAGTTCCCTGACCAGGGATCGAACCCGCGCCGCCTGCCTTGGGAGTGTGGAGTCTTAACCACTGGACCACCAGGGAAGTCCTCTAGTGCTATGTTAAATAGGAGTGCTGAGAGTGGGCACCACTGTCTTGTTCCTGATCTTAGAGGAAAAGCTTTCAACCTTTCCCCACTGAGTATGAAGTTAGATGTGGGCTTGTCGTATATGGCCTTTTTTATGTTGAGATATGTTCCTTCTATGCCTAATCTGTTGAGTTTTTATCATGAATAGATGTTGACTTTTGTCATATGCTTTGTTTGCATCTATTGAGATGATCATGTGATTCTATTTTTCATTCTATTAACATGACGTATCACATTGATTGATTTGTGTATGTTAAATCATCCTTGCATCCCAGGGATAAATCCCACTTGATCATGGTTTATGATACTTTTAATGTCTTGCTAAATTTGTTGCTAATATTTTGCTGAGGATTTTTGCATTTATGTTCATCAGTGATATTGACTTGTAATTCTTTTTTTTTTTAAATTTCTTTGTCTGGTTTTGATATCAGGGTGATGCTGGCCTCATAGAATGAGCTCAGAAGCATTCCTTACCTTGCAGTATTTTGGAATAGTTTGAGAATAGTTTGAATTTGGTTTGCCGTATTTCATTGAGAATTTTTGCGTCTATATTTATCAGGGATATTGGCCTGTAGTTTTCTTTTCTAGCAGTGTCCTTTTCTGGTTTTGTTATCAGGAGAATACTGGGCTTGTAAAATGAGTTTGGGAGTGTTCCCTCCTCTTGAATTTTTTTCAAAGAAACTCAAACTCTTTGAGTTTCAAAGAAACTCAAATTCAAGCTCTTTTTTCAAAGAGCTTGAGAAGGCTGGGGGTTAATTCTTTAAATATTTGGTAAAATTTTACCAGTGAAGCCATCCGGTCCTGGACTTTTCTTCACCAGGAGAATGTGATTACTGATTCAATCTCCTTACTAGTCATTGGTCTATTCAGATTTTCTACTTTTTTCTGATTCAGTCTTGAACTGTAAATTGTATGTTTCTAAGAATTTTTCCATTTCTTCTAGGTTGTACAGTTAGTTGGTGTACAGTTATTCACGGTAGCATCTTATGACCCTTCGAATTTCTGTGATATCCATTCTAATGTCTCCTTTTTATTTATAATTTTGTTGATTTGGTCTCTTTCTCTTTTTTCCTTGGTTAGTCTAGCTAAGGATTTATTAATTTTGTTTATCGTTTTAAAGAATCAACTCTTAGTTTGGTTAATATTTTCTATCATTTTCCTGTTCTCTACTTCATTTATTTCTGATCTAATCTTTATTATTTCCTTTCTTCTGCTAACTTTGGGCTCAGTTTCTTCTTCTTTTTCTACATCCCTTAAGGTATAGAGTGAGGTTGTTTATTTGGGAATCTTTCTTGCTTCTTAATACAGGCATTTATTGCTATAACATTCCCCCTTAGAACTGCTTTTACTCATCCCACAGGTTACATTCTAACCTCTTAACGTGTGTAAAATGGTACTACCACTTTTATTAGCTTCCCATCCTTTTTTAAATGTGTCATTGATTAAGTTGTTAATGTTGTGCCCCTACTCCCATTTTTCCCATAGGCCCTGTGGTTTTGTTATATTATCTTACATAGTGTGGTGATTTTTAGAATATGTCTCATTATAGCAGAAAGAATTTTACTCAGTGGACGTGTGGATGATGGTGAATAACTCTTTTTCATTTCCATGGATACCAAAGGCTTCTGAAACTGTAGGAGCCCCTGTTAGCAAATGCTGTTTGCGTGGCTGTTTGGGCCAGCAATTTTGTCCCACAATTAAGAGCAATAAATATTTATTTATAGACAACTAACTACCAGGCATTGTGATAAGCAGTGGTAATATTGAGGCTAATAAGCACTGCCTGTAACTCTTTCAGTCTAGTGGGGGAGAGAGAGACAAGTAATTACAACAGAGGGGAACTGATGCTATTAAAGAATAAAGAAAACAAGGTCTTCTCTCCAGACTTCAGGAAGTCAGCAAAGACCTCCCAGAGGAAGTGTTCCTCGAACCCAGATCTTTCCACTGCCAAAAGTCAGTCTCTTTCCTTGTTGCCCCCATCCCTGCCTCCTTACTCTACTTCCTGAGTTACCCAGGCTAGCAGAGGCAGAACAGGGAAGAGTTAATGTGGCCCAGGTGGGAGGGGTAAGGGTCCTGAGGGAAGTGGGTAGAAAGGGCCCCACAGGCATTGGTCAAGGTGAAGAGAAGCTGCAAACACACGGTGCTTAGGCTCTTTCCCCAGTCAAGTTTTCTGCTGGTGCTTTCTTCCTCCTTCATTTATCCATCCAACCTTTATTAAGTTTCTGCCATTGGCTAGATTCTGGGAGGAATCGGTTCTACTCATCCTGCCTCCTCCAACACCAGAGATGCTTCTTCCTCTTCTGGCTGCCACTCTGGGTTGAGTGCCATCTCCTCCCCTTCTGTCACCTGTTCTGCCTCTGGCACCCCAGGAATGAAACTCGAGGGTAATCCCCTTCTGGTTCGTGAAGAAGGAAAGAAGACAGAGAAGTTCCTTTTTTTTGCTGCCATCTCTTTCTCCATTGCTTCCCAGGCCCAGCATCAATTCTCCAGCCCACGTTCAAGTTCACTACTTCAGCATCAAGTTAAGAATAAAATACACATCCCACACCCCAAAAACCCACGAGGTTTTCTCCTGTCACATCAGCCTTCACTCCAGGTCCCATCTGCCTCCTCCTCCTGTTTCTCCCTTTCTCTCTACTCTCCTTCTTTCTTCTTGTGGGTTGGTGCCCAGAATGTTAAAGCTGGGCAACACTTAAGATCACTGCGCTCACCCGCACTGCAGAGCTGAGGAAGCTGAGGCCCAGGAGTTCTGCTTAAGGATACACAGTCAGGGACAAAACCAGCCTGAGGCCTGATCCCCACCCAGCACTGGCCTTCTCCCCATCTACAAGACCGAAATTGACTCTACTTGGACCCTTAGGAAGAAAAACATTCATCTCCGCTCCACTCTCAGCTGAGCTCCAAATGGAGGGCTCCAGCTATACTAGCCACTGCAGCAGTGACACCACACTTCACTACCACTGTCTCCCATTACTCCCCCTGCAATACTCATGGACTTTCAGGCACAAGGATTCTCCCATCCCAGCTAGGGTTGTGACCTGGATTATCCATCCAAAACAGTCAAAGGTTATAACACTGCAAGTCAAAGGTTATAACACTGCAATCCTCCCAGCCCTGCACCACTCCTACACATACCTGGATGGATCTATGCCACTGAGACACCCCCCATATCTCTCCCTTTGTCCTTCTCCTATCAGGACTGATGCCCCCATGAGCCCTAAAGCTTTGACCCCACAGGATGGCAGAAGCTCCACAGTCCAACTCCCCCTTCTCACGCCCAACCTTCTTCATTCCTTCATTCTTCTGGCATTCCAGAGTTCGGGGTTGCCCAGGCCTGTTTGACACTGGTCTTTGGGCCCATGTATCTGCTTTCCCTGCTGGGCAATGGAGCACTGCTGGCAGTGGTGGAGATAGACTCTACACTGCACAAGCCCATGTTTCTGCTCCTGGCCACCCTGGCAGCCACAGACCTCGGTTTAGCCACATCTATAGCTCCAGGGCTGTTGGCTGTGCTGTGGCTTGGGCCCCAGCCTGTGCCATACGTTGCCTGTCTGGTCCAGATGTTGTTTGTTCATGCACCAATGGCCATGGAATCTTGTGTACTGTTGGCCATGGCCTGTGATCGTGCTGTGGCAGTAGGGCATCCACTGCACTACCCCGTCCTAGTCACCAAAGCCCGCGTGGGCTATGCAGCCCTGGCACTGGCACTGAAAGCTGTGGCAGTTGTTGTGCCTTTCCCTCTGCTGGTTGCACAATTTGGGCACTTCCGAGCCAAGACCACAGACCACGCCTACTGTGCACACGTGGCGGTGGTGGAGCTGGTCGGGGGTAACACTCTGGCCAGCAACTTGTATGGGCTGGCGCTTCCATCGGCCGTGTCAGCTGTATAGATATTCTAGGCATCACAGGCTCTTATGGGCTCATTGCCCACGCTGCGCTGCGGCTGCCTACCTGGGAAGCCCGTGCCAAGGCCTTTGGTACATGGAGTTCCCACATCTGTGTCATTCTAGCCTTCTACGTGCCTGGTCTTTTCTCATATCTCACACGCCTCTTTGGTCATCACACCATCCCAAAGCCCATGCACATCCTTCTAACAACTATTTGCTGCTACCATCTGCCCTCAACCCGCTCATCTACGGGGCCCGCACCAAGCAGATCAGCGACCAGCTCCTAGAAACCTTTGCATTCAGAAAAAGCCAGTTCTAATAGGCAGTGAAAACAACGGAGGCTGGGGGTGGAAGTGGGGGGACATTCAGAGGAGTCTGGGGTCTGGAGGTATGGATTATGTCATCTTCGTCCCATGGTCTGCCTATGACTGTGATAATCACTCAACAGATACTTGCTGTGAAGGCTCTACTGTGTGTACCACTGGCATATGTAGACTGGCCTAGCCATGCATTCTGCCTGGGAGGAGGCAGGAGACAGGCTACCACATGTTACCATGCAGAGAAAATAAGAAAAGGGACCAGTGAATTATCATGGGATCACAGTACACACAATTTAACTTAAAGAAGACTACCCTCCTCCTCCTCCCCCTACTCTGCCCCATCATTTTAACCTAAGTCTGCCCCTGTTCCCACACAAAAGCTCCTCTACAGATCCTGGACCCGGGAGCCTGGGAAGACTGACACTGCCTCTGGAGGCAAGTGCTTGGGTACCTGTCTGGGATCACAGCCCTCTATGCCTGGAGCCAGATGCTGTTTTCAGTCTGTCCTTAGGGAAGGAGCTAAACAGGCTTATTCTCCACCTTCTGAGAATCTGGATAATGTGCCCTGGAGTCCCAGGGCACATTTAGATCAGTCTAAAGACCCTGATCCTTAAGACATATTCAGTTCAGAGAATCTTCTTGGTCTCATGTGTAATCACTATTCCTGCTACCCTCACTGCGCTGCCCAAGTCTCGGGAGTTAGTGGCTACAATGTCTCTCCCTGGGCCTGCAGCTTCAGGGTCCAGGGGTCCAACTGAAAGAAATTTTGATATCCCAGAAAATCGTTGTATTTAATATTTCACCTGTTTGCCTGAGGTCGAGGCATTATGGTCTCTTACCAGTCTGCCCTTTTGTGCATCCTGAGCCAGAATGTAGAATTCTCAAAAAAAATCATCAAATAGAACCCCCATTTGTTCTGGCCAACATCACGAGTAGCACACGATGCTGGTGCAATATGATGAAATAGGAATATTTCACACTGTTGTGGCTTCCAGAGAACAGAGATATTAAACAGGAAGCGTCGTGGTATTGCCCAACATGGGATTCACTTTCTGCTAAAAGACTCCACACTGCAAGGACATTGCACAAAAAAATCTTTCATGCCAGCATAAAATCCAGAATGAGAATATTCTCAGACAAAAGGCAGGGAGTCACTGTTATGAGGTCAGAGAAAGCTATGGGCTGCACAGGCAGACCCAAGCTCTCTGGGAAAACTATCATAACCGTGGGTATTAGGGTTAGCCATTAAGACCTGAAGCCCAGTACAATCTGGACCACTCAGACGGCTGGACCAAGCACCATGGGATATCACACAGGAGGGCTGCAGATCCGAAAAAGCAAGTGATGCCATCTCCACAGCCACATGGGGTCTCACCAGGTCCTCATTAACAAGGAACTAAAGAGACAGCCCAGGAGCTCAGTGTGATTTTCAGAGGTGGTAATGCTGAAGCCAAGTGGATGAGGAGGAAATCTACGGTTCTCCTCAACCCAAGTGTGGGCTCAGTCATTCTCAAGGCTAATCTTTTTTCACGAAGTTCTAAGTTAAAAAGCCCTCCAGGCAATGATTTTACAGATAATTGTGACAAAATTCTAATCCTAATGGGTCATGAGTCTTTAAGATGTACACATCCTTCTCTTAGTGATTCCTCCTCAATAAATCTATCCTGACAAAATAGAGATGTGAACAAAGATGTACGCAGTAAGATACTTATTACAACATTATTATAAAGAAATATAAAGAAATGCGTGACAGTCATGTGTCACACACACCATTTTTTGTCTTTCACCTCTGGTACGTGAAAAGGGAAATCATGTGCAGCCGATGTTCAAAAGCAGTGAGTTGTCTCCCTCCCACCACAGGAAGCCTCTCTGCTAAGGCACCTTCACTCCATGGTTGTGCACAACTCCCAAGGCAGCTGAGTCCAAAGCTGTACCTTGTTCACTGCTAAGCCAAAAGTCCACCCACGCAGACATTTACCTTTTGTTTTGGATTGAGATCACATACATACCTTAGCATGCAGTGTGTTCAGAAGGCTTTTCCGGCACGCTTACTCCTCACTACCACCTGAGAACAATTATAAGCCCATAATCCCTTACCTATAATTACAAAATAAAACATCTCTGAAGAAACAATAGTTTTTTCATAACTTTAACCCAAAATCTGGCCTGACCCGTCATGATCATATTTATACTATTTAACTCACTTAGTATGAATATTCATACATTTAGCTACAGAAATATTGATGGGTTTGATGACAGGGCACCGCCCTCAATCTCACTGGGGTATTGCTTTATATATTATAAGGGCACAATATTCCCTTTCTAAAATCTGAAAAATTCTGAATTCCAAAACACATCCATCCCAAAAGGTTTCAAATAAGCGATTAGGGACCTATAGGATTATCCCTGTAGCCTGAGAGAAGTGAAGAGACTTGTTAGGGCTCTTGATCACTCTGAGGTCTTTGCTATCCAAACTATTCTGTACTGCCCTGGAGGCTCTTGCAGAGAGCAGCATGTTCTCCGGATAACAGCCCCTACCTGTTTGTTTCCCTGTGCTCTCCACTCTGGTCACTCCTCAGATATGCTGATAAGCTGTGCCTTTTTTCCCAGGGAGACGCCAGAACGTGTTACCATGGTGGCAAAACCCATGAACAGGATATGGCCCAAAGAGCCCAGGCCTTGGGCTCATCAGCTCCACCTAGAACTCAGCTGTCATGTGCTTTCCTTCATCAAATTTCAGTCTCAGACTCTGTGAGCTGAAAGGAAAGATGGACTTACTTAGAGAAGGGCAGTGTGGAATTTAGGGATCCTAGAGAATCATGGTATTCAGACCACAAAAGACAGAAGACAGAGGTATGGGCTTCTGGTCGAGGAGTTCAACAGTACCCAATTTCCCCTCCAAGCTCCCTCTATGAACAAAAATCTGAAAGAGAGCCTCATCTGATTTCACCAACAACTCATCATCCTTGCACCCCTATTTCAACCACCCCCTTCTCATTCTGGACCCCCTTCAGGATACAGATGTGCATCACTCTCTGCCTCTGTCTCTCAACAGCTCTCAACGTCTCTGTCCCTCTGCATCTGTCTCCTTGCACTGTTGGTCAGTTTTGCCCCACGTCTGTGTCTCTTGTCCTTGTCTCTGTCTACCTCACTCAGAATTCCTTTCTGAGGGAACAGAGGTGCCAGTTGTACTTTACCAGGTGACCTCTCCTTGTCAACAATAACAAAAAATGTGCTAAAGGGGCAGTAGGAGGAAGAGACTTGGTTTCACGTAACAGGAAGCTTGGGGTTTCCGGTTTGGTCTGTTGCAGCTCTTCTCTCATCCTGCCCATTTCCTTGTCACCACATCAGGTTGTACTTCCACCTGGCACACACCCCTCCCACCACACTCAGGAGAGCAGAAGGAACGTGTTGATCTCTCCCTTCACCAAAAGGAACTACTAGTTAATGGTTAAAGCTGGAATCAGGCAGACGCAGATTTGAATCCCAGATCCTCCATTAACTCACTGTATGCCTTGCACTAGTTTATTTAACCTCTCTGAGCCTGTTAATTCACTTGTAAAATGGGGAAATGATAGTTCCTATTTCAAGAAGTTACTAAAAGGATTAACTAAGATAATGCATTCAAAGTGTTTGGAATAGCCCCTAACACATTCAATTTCAACAAATATTTGAATATTAATTCCTCTCCTGGAGCACAGGCCCATGCTCACTTGCCAAACCTTTGCTCAAAGACCTGATACCCAAACTCTAGCTCTCTAGGAAGACCGGCCCTTTCCTGGGGCCAGTCACCTCTCCTTGAAGAAACTTTTCTTGGTAACACTCTCTCCCACCACGGTAGGACCCTTCCCAGTGCTTCATGCTCATGTCACCTCAGACAATGGTCACTTTGTGGGATAACTCCACATGCTGGGCAAGGATAGGGGAGGATGCTCCCCACACACAAGGAGTCTTCGTGGGCACACAGGAGTGTAGTGGGAAAGCAGCTACTAGAAGGACTCTCTAGAGTGGTTCTTCTCCAAGGAAAACCCACTCTTCTTCTCCAGCAAAACACCAGGTTGAGATCTCTGGATGGAGACGCAAGTGAAAGCCACACATAGATTAGGGCCATAAAGGAAGAGTACCCACTAGATACAAAGCAGCCTTGGAAAGGAAGTAGAGGATGAAGAAAAATTTCCTTAAATTTAGCTGGGTAATTTTGGCTTCCTGAAAGTTCTCTCCAGTTACTAAGGCAACATTATCCCAATTCGATTCTTATCCTCCACATTGTCACCACTCAGCATGGCACCCTCCTACACACACCTGGTTCTCACTGCAACTGTAACCCACTCATTAATAATGAGTTTCAACCTAGGCTGCACATGAGAATTGCCTGGGGAGCTTTTAGAAATCCTGATGCCCAGGCATACTACAGACCAATTAAACCAGAATTTCTGGGAGTAGGACCCAAGTACCAGTAATTTTTAAAGCTTCCAGGTAATTCCAAAGTATGGCCGAGGTTGAGCGCCACTGCTTTGTTCTCAGTTTAAGTCCTGATCTATGCTTCTCCCATGTCCTTCAGGACCCCAATCCAACCTCACAAAGAAGTCATCTGCAACTGACAAGATAGCATAGCAAATTGCTTTAAGGAGGAAAGGCCCGATACTGTTTCCTTAAAGAACTCAAAGAACTACACACACACACACACACACACACACACACACACACACACACACACACACACACACACACACACACACACACATATACACACATATACACACATATACAAACACACCCTAATGGAAACCTGCATCTACCTCCCCTAAAGCAGGAGAATGAATAGGTGACTAAAGAGTATGGACTCAGGTGGTGGGTACAGTGAGGCTATGAAAGCGACTGCCCTCTCCCCACCCAAGGCCCCAACACCCGGCAGGACCTCTATGACCTCATGCTGTAGTATGTCAGAGTCCAAGGCCTGGGGCCTCACCTCTATGGGCAGCTTGGGGTTTCTGCAGCAGCTACTGCCCTGCCTAACCCCTCCCACACTCCATCATGTTGGTTGGTACCCCTCACCTGCTGACACTGGATGAAGCTGATGCTACCTGGACCCTCATCAAAGATAAGGTAGGTAAGTAAAGAGGGCTAAAGAGGAAGTAACAAAGTGGGACCTAGATGGGTCTGAGCAGTTTATAAGTTGGAAGGAGTTGGAAGCCTAAAGACAATAATAACTAACATTTACTCAGTGCTGGCTTATGTGTGAGGCACTGCATTAAGTGCTTTGCACAGAGTGTCCAATTTAATTACAATTGCAAAAACAGTAAGAAAGGTTCCTTGAAAGACAATGGATAGGGAGCTATGAGAGCAGAAAAGAGAAGCGCTAAGTCAGGGGTAGACTTAGGAGGTCAGGAAGGCTTCCTGGAGTGAGTACATTCCAGCTTGGCATATAGGAGTTATTCACATGGAGGGAAGAGGAATACCTGGCACATAAAAGGTGCTTAATAAACACCTAATGAGCAAGGGGTGGGGGTGTGTGTGTGAGTGAACAGTGTACTAGTTAAAGGCAGAATATATGCAAAAGCCAAGAGAGAAAGAAAGAAAAATGTAAATTAGTGAACTACAAATGGTCCTCTAGAACAGGGTTCAAAGAATTAGTGGTGAAAATGCGGAAGAAGAGGTATAGGGGCTGACGGTGAAAGGCCTTTTACGTTTTCTAAAGAACCTGAACTTTACCTTTGACCTCTTCACAGATATTCCCTCCAGCTTAACTTCCACAGAATGAGAAATTTGGGTTTTGAGCCAAATATACAGATTTCCAGGAGCAGGCAGATCTCAGCTCTGAGTTGCTGGTGTCCAGAAAATCCCACAAAATCTAGATGGACACTAATTTCTGATATTAGAGAATTTAGGGATCGGGTTCTGGTCAGCCTATCTGAAGGAGAGTGAATTTAAAGCATTTGCAGAAAGCAGCCCACCAAGTTTAAAACAATCATCTTAAAGCAGTAACTACCAAACTCAAAGCAGCCTTAATGGCACGTAGCTCCCATCTGCAATGGAGTAGCAGCTCACCACAAAGGTCAGCTTCCCAAGGAAGCAGAAAGAGAAGAGCCAAGGTCCTCCCAAGAATGAGAGCAACTAGTTTCAGCAGCGTTAGAGGTTGGTCCTGGACTAGATCAATCAGAATTAGGGTGAAGTAAATGGGGTCTTTAACTATTAAAAAGCTACACCATCTCTGAGTATCAGAAAAACTCCCTGTCCTATTTAAATGGAAAATTGCCAGGAAAGTCAGGGTAGGGACATTCAGGATAAATCACTGGTAGTATGTGACAAGTTCAAGAAGTAGGATACCTTTGAGTAACCTGGTTTCCTCTTCCAGAACTGCTGATTTACTGGGCACTTTGTAGAAAAACAGAATGTGGCTCAAGGGCTCCCTATTCAGAATTCAAACCCGCCAAGGTACCTCCAGGAAGATAATCTTCCACCATGACTTTCCTGGGCTGCCCCGGGGAGAGCTGAATTTGCAGGCCTCTAAGTCCTCAGAAATTCTACCCAGAAGTGCAGTGGAAGCAGGTCATGGTCTCAAATGGTGACCATGAACACGTTCACCCTAGCATAGTGTTGAGTGCTTTATTTTTCCTGCTTTAGGATAACCACTGGGGCCCTCAGGGTAAGAATAAGGGCCTAATAAACTTCCATGGCAAATTCATGTCTGTATTCTGAAAGAGAGTTTCCAGCTTAATCACCTTTTAGCAGAAATTTAGACCATAAGAAACATCACACTCCTGTTAGAGGGACCTCTCCTGGAGACGTTCCAATTCGTCTCATTTGTACAGAATCCTAGGCACCAAAGGAGCAGCTAGGCTGGGATTCTGAGGTTATATTTGATGATTATGCTTTCACTGTCATGAGGCAGAGCATTCTATACAAAAATGGTAACCCACCATTGCTCTGCTCTCACCCCTGGAAATCCAACTGTTCTTCTCAGGGTCCTGTTCTTCAGACCTATGCCCCCACCCAAAAGTTAAATGCCCCATACCTTAGTGAAACAAAGGAGAAGGAATGATAGGAAATTCTTCCATGCAGATCAACAAAGAGCACCAGTTATTTCCTTGGCTAGGTGACAAGACAGTAGTGACAAGCTATCTCAGCTTGTGTAAAGTCCAGACACAACTAGCTACGCCCACCTTACGCTGGGGGGCAGCACTTCCAAAACAGCTTTACGTAGCAAAAAGCAGATCAACCTTAAGGGACCATTGGTGAATTCTACAAGAAAGCCAGTAAAGTGGGCAATGCCATCAGCAGGGGCACAGACACATGGGATTGGGGGTCTGGCGGAGGGAAGTAGAGCACACAGCATTTTAAGAATAGGACTCTAACGTGAAAGGGGCCCAAAGAGGGAACTGTGTATGCTCCTTAGCAGAACACAGAGCCAGAAGTCTCAACCAACAATATCTTGGATGAGTCAAGATCATACCTAAGTACAATTACTAGACAGGATCTTACAGGGCTTCCCAGTTGGTCATGAAATTAAATTTTCCAGAACTGGGTTACCCAGCACAAAAAGGCCAGAAGGACAAAACCAAGAGGAACTGTAATCTGTGAAAGCCTACTGGAACTAGCATTACAAAGATGAGGCCTCAAATCCCTAAAAGAACTATCCTCTGAAGCTCGGGCAGAAGGTGTATACTAAGATGTTATAGACGCGGTGTGGACTTCCAAACCTATTTCTGTGTAACCACTCTTGGTTAATGACATCACCCATGTAACCCTAATCCTTGAGGATGCCTTTTCCCACACCCCTTAAGTGACCGAGTTCTACTAATTCTATAACCTAAATACCTTCCCCCATTATTTTAGTTCAGGGCCTCACCATGTCTTGCCTGGAATTTTACAATACTCTTAACTGACTTTTTCTCTATTTTATGCCTTCCTATTCAAAATTAACTTTCTAAAATGCCTATCTGAATTGTGCCCCTCCTAACCAGAATCCTTCAAGTGGCTTCCCACTGTCCTCAGGATAAAAGTCCCATCACTTAGCACACACACAAGGCCTTGAATAATCAAGCTCCTGTGTGCTTGTCCCTCTCCACACCCTACACTTAAGTAATATGAAAGTATACTTCCCTGACTATGCCCCTCTTAGTTTGTAAGTTCAAGTTTTTTCACTGGCTGTTCCCTCTGCCTGGATTGACCATTCTCCTACCTGGCTAATTCCTTCAAAGTTAAAGCATTACCACCTAGAAACTATCCTTGATCCTCTTCTATCAAAGACAAAGGCTGTTAAATCACATCTCATCTGCTCCACAGCTTGCTCTCTGAGCTATATCAGGACAAGAACAAAGTCTCATTTTGTAATGCATTCCCAGTATCTAGCAGAGTCTGGCACATAGTAGAGATTCAGGTTTTGCTAGAGGGAACTGGGAGACAAGCAGGAAGCACAACAGTTTGAGCACAGTGTGCAGTGACAGTGGGAGGGTCAAGCTACAGTAGGCTACCAGATAACTCCTAACTCTGACCCTAACTCAGTCCCTGACCTATAAACTGGCCACCTGCAGGTTACAGAGGAGCGCTTTGGGCCCAATGTAGTGGCAGTACCTTTCCTGTCGGATGCAGCCTGCTTTGACCTACTGGGTGTGCTAGTGAAACAGTCCCGCCCAGTCCACACCCGCCTGGTTCTGCCAGGTCGGCAGGGCCGGCGGGCACTACAACCAGTGGGGCCACTACCGAACCTCCTGGAGCAGGCAGGCTCTGAAGGTGCCTTTGCCCACTGCACTAGAGAATACTCACCAAATGGCCGGGCAGAGACAGCCTATGAAGAAATGCGACTGTTGGATGGGCAGCCCTGCCGGATCCGCTTACATATGGGTGGCCTGCGCAAGAAGGTGGCCTTCCTGCTGCTGCCACCAGGGCAGGTGAGCTTACAGCAGACTCTTCCCTGGCTCCGAAGCACCCACAGCATCTACGTCATCTACCAGGTCTTCTCCTGTTCCTGGCTACAGCTGGGGCTGCTGCCTACAGCCCGGAAGCCCCAACTGCTCTGGTTACAGCGGTCACTGCCTATTGCCTTCTCCTGCCTCAAGTTTTCACTGCAGCCCAAGGGAGTGCTGGGACCACAGAAGCCCCTGATCAAAGACCCACTGCCCCATGGGGCCAGTTGGGTCAGACCTGACCTCAGCATCATGCCACCTCCAGCCCCCATGTCAGCCCCTGCTGATGTCCCCGAAGCTGCTGATGTGCTCTCACCTGGCCCAGCCCCACCTTCACCACCTCCCCAGGAAGGGCCAGAGGGCAGACCACCCAGATTCTCCTACAAGGGCCGAAACCCCTTCCGAAGGGGGCCCCAGATGCTGTCAGGTACTGCTAGGGGAAATGAAGATGAGAGGGATGGGATAAGGTAGAGGGAAAGGGCGTGGGGTGTAGAGCCCAGGAGTGTGTGGGGCACCCATAACTCCACATTGGACCCTGGTGAGGGGGATGGAGTGAGGGAGCCAGGGGAGGGCGAGATGGAAGCGTGGTCCTGGTGAGGGGGTGGGTACAGCACAGAAGACCAGAGGGAGGGACCAGGGCGGCAGAAAGACAAGGGCATGAGTCAAGCTGTGGCTATCCTCAACCCTGGCAGAGAACTGGCTCTTCAGCCCCCGAAGCCCCGCACCAGGAGCCCAGGGTGGGGGCCCTGGGGACCCCGAGTGGCACTCCATGTCCCTGCCCCTGCTGCAGGGTCTGTCCTCGGAGTTCGACAGCGACGACGAATGAAGCTGAGGCGAGAGATACAGGGGGCCAGGCCCCCAAGATCTGACAAAGGGATACTGGCCCCCAATAAACATCAGCTGCTGCTCCCCCAAACCATCCTGGGCCCATGGTGCTTCTTCCTGTAGGAGTGTGGAGGAGGAAAGTCCCAACGTTTTTCCCCAGGCTTCATGTCCCCTCACCCTCTAAAGGCATAAGAAGTACCTCAAAACCTTGGCATCGTGTCCTCGCCAGACAGAAAACACCCTGACCACTTCCCCATCCATGTACAACTTTCTTGGGGCCCCAGCCCTACAGAAAAAGCGTGGGAAAGAAGAATGAGCACAGAATAGAGATTTCCCTTTTATACATATTGCAACAAGTTCTCCAGAAAACATTCATCGGAAATAAATTAAAAAGTCCTCTTGCCACTGCCTCCAAACATAAAAAGGAGCCTACACCCTGGCCCCAGCACAGGCCACTCAAGGCCCTGATTGTCCATGGAAGAAAGTTAAGGATTGAGGGGCCCAAAGCCTGAGATGGGAGGGCCAGATCCCTCCTCTGAAGTATCCAACAAGAAAGGCGAGGTGACAGCGTGGGCCTGGGAGATGGCAGCCAGCTCCTTGAGAAACTCAGGGAAAATGACTGCACAGTAGACAGCATTCTTGACTCGCAGAGCCTCACCTTGGCGGTCAGGGGCCCCACCCCGGGGGGGTAGGACCGGTGTTGATGCCCCAGGGGAGCCCCCACCTAGGCCAAGTCCTGTGCCGTCTCTCCCAGGCTGAAGAACCATCTGTGCCGCCTGCCGAGCCCTGGTTGGACTGTGTGCGTGCCGCAGGAGCAACTCCCCCAAGGACGGCCTCCGGCTCTTCACTGGGAACAAACAGGAGTGTCATGAAGCTGCTGGCGTCAGGCAAAGTTCCCTGGCCTGGGAGAGGAGATTCCCCTCCCCACGCACCCCCACTCCCCCAGGGGCATGGACCTCTCCACTAGAACTCTTAACACCAAAGTGCTGCCTGCCCAGCCTCCTTCCCTCTACCCAACCTCCCCAACAGCCAACCATCATGCTCAGTCTTTAGGCAGTCAACCCTTCAGATACTTCATTCCCAGACAAGACCCCTCCCTTCTCCAGGCCCCTTCACCTTGAGGGGTTCTCTTACTGCACCTCCCTTTCCAATCACTCTTCTACCATCACCAAGCTCTTTCTCCTCAGTCTGTAACATGTGCTTATTCTTGCTGCCCAGCACCCTCCTATACTAGATGGGTCAATCCTCTAGACATTTCCTCCTTCCCCTGCCTATCTGTAACACCTCACCCACACCCCTGCTCCTTCAATACCCACAGGTGCTACATATGCAGTCATAGTTCAGTGACTTTATCAGATCTGTCACACACCACTGTCCCTCCAAGTTCTGCTCTCCTGTGCCACCACTTGGCCTTCCACCAATCCCTCTCCGACATCCACCAAAGTCACCCTCCCACTGGTTGTGGCCAGACAACTTCATGTCAGCTTAGACTCAAATGAACCATTTAAAATACTGCCTTCTCTTCTTTAATTTCCTTCCTCCTAGATTGCTGGCTCTGGATCTGTTCTTGGCCCTGTCCAGGATCTAGGGCCTAGACTCTAGGGATCTAGTCTCTAGATCATGATACCATTCCCATTCTCGACCTCTAATAATGGCTACAGAGATATGCTAAACAGATATATTAGATTTGGCATTCAGAGCCCTTTACAACCAGGTTCACACACTTCCTCGCACCTCTTCTAGAAACTCTCTACACACTTCCTCCCACCTCTTCTAGAAACTCTCCCTGCTTTGGCATCCACACCTATGTGCTCCTCCTGGAACCCTCCAGGCTCCTTTCATGCCTCTGTAGCCCCTTCTGCCTTAATTTTGCTTTCCTCAATGTTTTCATCCTTGGCCTAATTTCCCCATCCCTACCTCTCCTCTAATTTGCCCTCCACTAACTTCCCATTTTACTGCTCTATCACATTGCATTTTAATAACTTGTTCTCATGTCTTCTACCTCATACATTAATCTGTGAGTTTAAGGGCTTGGACTCTGTCTTATTTACCTCTATATCCCTGGGCCCTCCACAGTGAACATAGTACCAGGACTGTGGAAGCAAGAAATAATTCCTGGTACTGGACCATGAGGAAATCATGCTAAGGAACTTCAGCTGGGCCTTCACAGCTATCTAACAACCCTTCTGGTACTCTCTTCCCAACCTATACACTTTCCTCCTTAAGCCCCCATATCACCTCTGCTCTCTTGCTCAGCATATTATTTTGCCTCCTACTTCAATTAGCAAATAAAGGATGACTTCAACTCCCTAAAATTTCCCTCCACACCTCAAAACTCCACTTGTACATAACATTTCCTCCTTTGATCTCTCCTCATTTGCCTCAAAGGGGGAAAAAAACCTTCCTGTGCTCTGGATCCCACTTACTTCCACCACCATTGGGACCTTGCTCCCTCAGTTATGACAATCCTCTAGTCACTATCTAGACTATCAGCTTTTTGAAAGCAAAGATCACATCTCGTACCTCCCTGAGTCCCCTGTATCACAGACAACACCTAGCACATACGGCAAGCACTCAGATACTTGTTGATGAAAGATCTAAATTTAGAATATCATGGTCATATTTAACTCTTCCTTCTTCCTTATCACCCACAACCACTCACCAAACTCTGCCAGTACTTCCTTCCCATTTCCATCAAATTCTTCCTTTCTATTTCCACTATTCTAATTCAAGCCTCACAGGTCACATCTGCATTATGGCATAAGCCTCCCAATTGCTCTTCTGACTTCATTTTCTCCTAGCTCCAGTGCAACTAGCACATGAACTAACACACTTATCTGTCCATTCCCAGATCTAAGAACCTCCAATGGTTTCTCACTGCCTAAAAGTTTACAACCTCTGCCTAGCCCAAGTTCTACGCTGAGAACCTTCTGCTCTGACCAAATCTTTCCAACCCTACTACCAACTGTTCCACCAACTTCCAAATCCCCTGCTCCAACTAAACAATTCATGCTGTCCCCTGAACAAAAGAATAAAGCCATCCCACTCCTTTGCCTACCCAAGTCCTACCCATCTCTCAAGGCCCATGTCAAATGCCATGTCCTTTACCAAGCTTTAACAATATCTCAACCTAGAGACTCTTCTGTCCCCTCGCCCGTCCCCAACTTCTAGAGCAGTTTTTGCTGGTACTGTTGGTTTGGCTCTCAGTGGACAGAACTATGTTTTTCCTCTGCCCAGAAACCTGAGGACAAAATCAAGACTCTACTCTCTGCAACTCCCTAGTTCCCGGTGCAAGGCTTCAACCTAAATAAGAAACTCAGTTAACCTGAGCTAATTAGTTGCCTAGGGAGGACAGGGAGGTGGTGGCAGGGTACGCCTCACCTAGGGAATCAGACCGGCGGGGGGCAGATCCTGCCGCAGGGCCCTCCGTCCAGTCCAACTTGCCACGGGCAATGAGGTACTTCTTGGCTTTGGATAGCAGTGCTGGGAAGTCCTCCTGGGAGGCTGCAAAGCTCTCAATCTTATTCTTCACAGAGCCCAGCACCTATGAAGCACAACTTCATGACATTTCTGGGTGGCTCTAGACTGACACAGTCCTTTCTAGCCCCGCTGGGCCTATTCCCAGCCCCCCCAGGGCCACTCCAGCTGTGGGCCTGGCCCACCATGGAGCCTGGACGCACCCATGCATGCATGCATCGCACACCTGCAGCAGGGACTTGACACTGGGCTGGAAGACCATGTTGGTGTTGAGCAGGAAAGAGCGGAGCAGGGGCTGGGGGTGACAGGCCAGCTGGGCCACCAGCCCCGTCAGCAGGAAGTTGACATAGACGGAGTTCTGCAGCATGTTCTCGAGTTTGGCAAAGAGCACAGCCATGAAGGGGCCTGGGGTGGGGTGGGTGGGCACAAGGATACAAGGCCTAAACACAATGCACATCACACGCATTCCTCCCCAAAATGAAACCCCCCACCACCACTAGATGAAAATTATTTGTGTCAGAAAATGATTTGCATGTTTAAATATCCTGTGACCACCTATTCTGGAGGAGATAAAATGGCAGACACCACATGGACCCACAAGAGGTCCAGATGCCAGCTTATACACATTCTAGCTGAAGGACCAGACCACAGGCTCTGGAATCAGACAGACTTGGTTCAAATTTTAGCTTTACCGTTTACTAGTTAAGTTACTGGATGAATCAAAACTCTCCAAGCATAGTTTCCTACTTGGTAAAATAAGAAAATACACCCACCTCATAAGGTTATTAAGAGGATCAAAGAGATACTGATACACAGCATTTAGGCCAAAGTCTAGCAAATTATAAGTATTCAATAATAACCATAAGCTATGTAATAGTTCTCAGTTTTTTAAAAAGCTTCACCCAAGAGGACAACTGAAGAAAGAACAAGTGAGAAAGTGATTAGACCAAAAGAAGAAATCAGGTTACATACAAGACAGGGGATAACACTAGACCTGAGTCAGAAATAAAGCAAGAAGAAAGCATAGTGAAGGCAAAGACGGTGACTAGATTGGTCAACTTAAAGTTAGGGGAGGAATCTTTGGAGAACCAAAAAAGAAATCAGGTCTGTTCAGGAGCGGGGAACCAAGGTGGTGAAATAGAATCTGTAGGGGAAAAAGAGCTTAGTTCAGGGCCAGAGAAAACTGATTCAGGACAGACTCTTTGGTGGAAAGAGGATGGCAGAAGGGATTAGAATGATCTTCCGGGAGAACTGGCCTCAACTGAGCCAGATCACCAACACTAGGACTGTAGAACCATCACAGTCTGTCTGGTCAGGGATTTGTCAGGGAGAGGGAGTGTGCCTAGGAACTGCACTAAGACTTGAGGCAGGAGAACAATGAAGGGCAAGAGACACTGAATCCTGAGAAAGATCCTAGAACATTCTTACTCCACATGCACATGACTAGCCTTGGCTCTAAAACAACTCTAGCTTAGCAGGGTCCTAAGATATCCCATAACTTTGTCCTTCTCATCTCCGGGGACTTTTCTGCAAGAGAAAAAGCTCAGATGAGTTTAGAAGAAGAAAAAGGACAGAACTTCAAATAACGCTTCAAGAAAGTGGTAAAACCTGCACACCACCTTCTCGTGGTCTAGAGAAGGAAAGAGCAGAGCAAAGCCTAAATAAATGAAAAGACATACTTTCTGTAGTCTGCAAGAGAGTTGTCATTACTCCAGAGCAAAAGGCCTGATGCTGTGCAAGTCCCAGCTAGGGCATGTACTGATCAATGCATGATAACTTGACTACAAACAACAGGAAGATATGTGGGTACCTTGGTCAACTTGTATCCGCCATGCACCCAAGAGATGATAATCCTAAACTACCACATGCTGAGTTCTCACAATGTACCAGCATCATAGTAAGTGATTTACATGCAACAAAGACATAGATGGAATGCTAACTCAAGGTATGTCTAGTCCAAAGCACTATACAGCTTCCCAGAAGTGCCTCCCCACCAATCCCCAGCATGGGGTGTAGAGTAGGGACAAGAGCCAGATGAGGGTTGGGCTGGGTAAAGCTGGCTCTCAAACAAAAACAAAGAGGAGTTAGCCCAGCCACTCAGGCCAGATCTAGCTCCAAGGTCTTTTGGAGAGACCAAAAGAACTTAGCCAGGGGGCTCAGGGCCATGCTTTGTCATTTGCCCTGATAGAGGTATTTCACTGATCTAATTTACCCAGAGAGAGGTATTTCACTCTACCTGCTTCAGTTCTTACCACTAACCATAAACCCTTAGAAAGTCTTACTGAGCAGTCAGGGCAACCAACAAGGTGCAGGGATAGGGAACAGAAGAAACTTGAAGCTGAGCCCTTCTCTAAAGAGGCTGGGAGAAAGGAGGCCAGGGCTGAAGAAGGGAAGTATAGCAGAAAGCTGACCCTGGGCCACAGAAGAGTTGACGAGAGACCCAACACCCAGACAGATATATTGGCGGGAACAACATGGAACAGCATGATTTATAGGTGCCTCACATACAGGACAGCACGCATGTCTTCCACATGGTTCAGATGTATTGCTGTGATTCACCAGGAAACACCAAACACAGAATATCCTAATCACACATCCCAGAAAATGGCCAGACTGAGGAAGAGGAGGAACATGCATAAAGGACAGACATACAAGACTCAGACATAAGTCAATACTCAAACCAGCACAAGCATGGAAGACTACAGACAGACACTGAGACACAAGTATGACATGATATGTATCTGGAGGGGACCCAGGCAAAATGGATGAGGAGCTAGGCAAGTACACAGGAATGACATGGGCAAGAAGTCTCAGAAACCAGCACAAACATGTGGAGAACATGCAAAGAGTACACAAAGGAGAAGACCTAGGCTAAGTAGCTTACCAGTGAAGGGCTGGCTTGGCAGCTGGCTGAGAGTCCGCAAAGGGCTGCTGAGGAAGGGGCCAGGGGGCTCAGGGGCACAGGTGAAGCTTTCGTAGGCCTCCTCCTCCTCAAGAGGTAGTGAAGGCTCTAGAGGGGGCTCTGAGCCAGCGCCCCCATTGCTCAACGCCACCTCCAGCTCCCGGAGCTCCTGCCCAAAGCTCTCTAGTCCTGCCACGCCCTCGGAGGTGCCCTCTAGTAGTTCCCCAGCTCCCTCCTGTGGCACCCGACGAACCTTCTTGGCCCCCTCAGGCCATGGTCCTGGCACCCCATTGAGCTGGGGAGGGCGCAGGTGGCCAGGGCCCTCCCTCACACCCAGAGCCAGCGCCCCCCTCCCCAGTTCCTCCACCTCCCCTTCCCCTGCATGGCCCCTGCCCTCCTCAGGCAGTAGGCTGCGTTTCTTAGTCCGGGAGCCAACAGGACTGGGCTCAGGAGGGGGCCGCTCGCCATCATAGGGGGCAGACCAGGTACGGCAGGCTTGGACACAGCGGTCCACACCAAGGCGCGCCTCACGCAGATACTCCAGGTAATTGTCTTCCAGCTCACCGGGCTCCTCCACAGGGCTGGGCCGTCGGCCAGGGCTGGAGGCTGGGGATGCAGCAAGCCCCGGTGAGCGAGGAGCTGGGGCTGGGGACTCGGAGCCACCCAGGCTCTGCTGTCGCAGAAAGAGGGCCAGACGAGATGGCGTGGAGGCCCGGGGTACCGTCACCACAGAAGAGGAGTCAACGCTTGGGCTTCCAGGGCCTGCAGAGGGGAAAACACATAAGAGAGATCAAAGAGCCAGAGGTGCAGGAGGAAGGATGAGACACCTTGGGTAACTAAGAGAGAAGGCAATGAAGCAGAAGAAACATGGGACTGATTCAGACAGCTGACTCTCCACCCCTCAAATTAACCTTTTCCTCATCCACCACCCCCTCCTCATTACCACCAACACCACAAAAACAACGGAAATAGAAGAGTACAACTGGAGTGAAGAAAAGGAACAGCTTTGCTCAGAAGATAAATTTCTTTGGTGGAGTTGAGGATCCACCCTACAACACCCCTCATCAACCCCCCAAAGATGGAATGCCACTCACGGCCACCTCCCTCCTCCCACCTTCTGGCTAGCTCCCCCAGAACCTGGGCCATACCCGTCGTGTCCTCCCTTCTCCCTGCCTCTCTGCTAGGCCCACCTCGTGCCCACGAGGCATGCTCTGGACGAGGTGGGCTGGAGGCACGGTGCCGACAACAGCGTGGGATTAAGGAGAGAAACTTGTCTGCTGCTCGTCCATATAGGTCCACATCGCGCACAGCTGGCTTCTGGCTCAGCATCACATGGTTACACGGGACAAGATACCTGGGAAAGACAGCAAAAAAGGGACACAGGATAGATCAGGAAGGAAGGACAGGGCTTGGGAGAACATCAGTGGAACTATATGGCTAAGCCAGGCTTCGAGAGGACACACACACAAGCAACCCCAATGCAACCCATCACCCCAGCAATGCACAAGGCCCTGAGGGCCCGGAGGGTTCAGGATCAGCCATCCCTCAGCCCTGCCCCCACAGGTACCTGAGAACCAGCTGCAGCAGGACATCCTCACAGCTGAGGTTCAGTAGGGTCCTGAAGAGACTCAGAGAGACCATGCAGAGCTGGGGGGGGGGGGGCGGGGAGTCACCATAAGAGCTCTCTACCCTCCAAGATGTTTACCAAATGGAAACCTCCCCAACCCCAGGCCCAACCAACCTCTCCTGGAGCAATGATGGCACAGGGCCTGGCACAAAACAATCATTCAAATATTAAATAAATGATCACATGATCTTTGTGGTCAAGACTTCATTATTCACAGATAGGAACGAACCACATGTCAGATTTAATGTATTTCTATAGACCATACACATGTCAGCAAACTCTCTGGCTATATATACCTGGCAGCAGAGATACCAGCAATACTTAAATGGAATGAATACCCATGAAGAGACCCCAGGAAATACTGGGACTGAGTGAATGACTAACAGGAGACAACAGCAACGTGGTTAACTAAGGGAATGCCTGTCAACAGACTATAGCAGCATAGTAACTGAACGCCTACCAACAAAAAACCAGAGGGAACCTGGAAGAATCCCAGCTGGGAAGTGGGTGGGGCTGTGAACAAGGAGTCTGAGTCACCTCTCCAACACCAGTGTCTCTCTCAGAAGGTAGGATAAAGAAAAGTTCAAGGGCAGCTGACAGGAAAAGGAAAAAATAGGTGGGTCCAGAACAAGGGAAACTTTTGTTTTAGAAAAGTAAAAAGGGTGGTTCACCTCTGGCTAGATGAAGAGAAGAGACACATGTAAGCACTCCCTCACTCCTGTGAATCCCCGAAGCACTTTCTCTATACTTCCCTTACGGCAAGTATACCTTGAGCACCCTGAAGACAACTATTGGGTCTTAGTCCAGGGCACTACCTGCACAGTCTAGGTGCTCATCATTAACTAAATGACTGTGGGGGAATTACAAGCCAATCATGGGACTTCCCTGGTGGCTCAGTGGTTAAGAATCTGCCTGCCTGTGCAGGGGACACGGGTTCGATCCCTGGTCCAGGAAGATCCCACATGCCGCGGAGCAACTAAGCCTGTGCGCCACAACTACTGAGCCTGCACTCTAGAGCCCGCAAGCCACAACTACTGAGCCCATGTGCCACAACTACTGAAACCTGCGTGCCTAGAACCCATGCTCCACAACAAAAGAAGCCACCACAATGAGAAGCCCGTGCACCGCAACGAAGGGTAGCCCTCGCTCACCCCTAGAGAAAGCCCACGCACAGCAATGAAGACCCAACACAGCCATAAATAAATAAATGAATACACACATACATTCAAGGAAAAAACAAAACAAAACCAAACAAAAGCCAATCATGGTGGGAAAGAGATAAGATAGCAGTTCCCATTTTAGACAGCATGGATGTTTATCCTAAATGACCATTTTAACTAGCAATGAAAACATTCAGACTCACTGAAAGATTGTGCGGTAGGTAGAAAAAATGGCCCCTCAAAGATGTCCCGGTCCTAATCTCCAGAACCTGTAAGTTACCTTACATGGCAGAAGGGACTTTGCAGGTATGATTAAGGTTATTAAAAAATTTAAGATGGGAAGAGTAGCCTGGATTATCCAGATAGGCCCACTCAAATCACACGAGTCTTTAAAAGCCAAGAACCTTTCCTAGCTGGGTCAAAAAGGAGAGAGATCTGAAGCATGAAAGGGACTCGATCCACCACTGATGGCTTTGAAGATGGAACAAGGGATCACAAGCCAAGGATTTAGTTGGTCTCTAGAAGATGGGAATGGTCCTCAGCTGACAGCCAGCAAGAAAACAGGAGTCTCAGTCCTATATCTACAATTAAGTAAATTCGACCAATGATCCCAGTGAGCAAGGAAGCGGATTTTCTCCTAGGGCCTCCAGAAAGGATGCAGCCCCGCTGATGCTTTGATTTTAGTGGGGTGAGGTCCGTGTCAGATACATGACCTACAGAACTTGTAGAATTACAGAATTTACAAATTCTGTAAAGCAATTTGTGTTGCTTTAAGCCACTATGTTTGTGGTAATTTGTTATGACAGCAATAGGAAACTAATACAGATACGCAGGCTAGCTAGCCAGCATGATTCACCTTAAGCCACAAAAGTTGGACTATAGCAGTTACAAAGTCAGGCCAACAGAATCAAGCTTAAAAGGGCTAAACAGGGGAAAGGAAAGCACCTGCATGTTTAACATGGGCATCCTAAAATCAGAAGAGATTTGGTTCCTCCAAGAACTGAGAGCCAAGAATAAATACCCCAAAACCATGAAAGGCTCCTGAGACCAGGGGACCAAATGCAAGACTAACAGAAATATATGCTGAAGACTAAAGACACTGAGGGAGAATCAAAGAAGTTAGGATAAGATTAAGACAAAAGCAAGACGGACAGAGCCCAATACAGGAAGAAAAATCAAATCCTAGGAAGGAAATCAACATTCCCAAAACATGAACAGGACATTCCATGAGGCCAAACAGATTTAAGACCTTGGTCGAGCTTCAGCATAATGAGAAATAAAACTTTTTCAATGCCTTTGTAAAATTAAAGCTTTGACATCTCTTCCCTATCAGTTTATGACAATAATTCTTAACCCAAGGCATGTATCATAATTACATTTTGGAGTATTATAAAAGTACACATGCCTTGGGCCTACTCCCAAAGATTATAACTCAAGAAATCTAAGGCAGAGCCTAGAATCTGTTGTTATGGTTACTCTCATTTTCAAATTCTAAAGTGTACACTTGGTTCAGAAACACTGGTCAAATCAGAGTCAGTCTAGAATATCTCATATACACCCTAACGTAGCTTCAGAAACCTCAACTATACAAAACATAGCTATCCAGGAACCTTACTTACCTGGAACCCTACTACCAGGTACCTCAGTTATCTAGAACAATTTTCTAGAACCTTTAGTGATCTAAGAACTTCTATTTTAAACACAAGGACCCAGAGAACGTCAATTATTTATAATAAAAGAAGGAAACAAAAATGGTTGATGGAGCCAAAATAAATGCCATAAAGTCCACGGCTAAACTAATGCTTTACTCCCCCAGAAAGACTTCGGGTCTTTATGACTTAGAAACAATTTACTCCTATTTTATATACATTTCTATTGGTTAAAATCTAAACTTCTTACCATGGTCTACAAGGCCACACATGATCTGAACTCACCCACCTCTCCTTCCCTTCTCCCCTTTGCTCACTATACCTCCAGTCACACTGGTCTTTCATTTCCTCAAATACATTTCATTTCCTGTTCCCCACGTATGTACTTTGCATGCATTGCTCCCTCTGCCTAGACTGTTCTTCCACTTGCTCTTCAATAGGCTAACTCCCTCATGACCTTTAGGTCTCAACTCAATGTCACCTCCTCAGAATGGTTTTTTTGACCACTCTACTGTTTTCTAAGCACCCTGTTGGGTTTTTTATAACAATGACCTCAATTTTCAATTATTTTGGTTATGTGTTTACTTGTCTACCTCCTCTATGAAGGAAGCTCCATGAAGTCAGCAACCACTGCTTACCATTATATCCTCAGTACCAGAGAACAGTATGACATATAGTGAACATTCAATCAAAATGTTCTTCAGGAAGAAGGAACATAAGTAGGTAGGCGGGCAAATGGGTGCCCCAAGTTCTATAACTCTACAGCAAATCCAGAGGGAAGAAAAGGTAAACGTACTAGTAGCAGCTGGATCACCTATCAAAGCAGACACAAAGCCTAAAGAAGTGATCTCAAGTCACCCAGAGCAAGTCACAAAGCGCTACACAGCTGAAGAGAACCTCAGGTCAACGCTACATAACAAGTGTCACACAATGGCAACACCTATAGCCGTGACGAGCAGCCGAAGTCATCCAGAAAAGGTAACTGTGTCCTAGATTTGTATATTACAAAAGCAGGAGGCCACATTAAAATTGTACCCAAAACAGTTAAAAGTTTAATACTAGAAAGAAAATGCCACCTAACTTTGAAGTGATTGCTGGAGACAAAGGCCAAAGAAGGGCAGGAACACCCTCCCAGAACAAAGGTCGGAGAGAGAAGATGGCTCACCCAGGTAAGCCAGGACAGAGGTAGGGGCCATACCCGGGAGTTGCTGCCAATACGGGCAACAAGGGTGTCAAGGATGGTGTGGGTGTCATGCCGGTGTAATAGCAGGAATCGCAGGAAGGTACGGAGCAAGGCAGGCTCTGAAATACTCCGTAGGAAAAGTTCCAGATAAGCGGTACTGGCAATCATCTCCTCCACAGAGGTCTGGACAAAGAAAGGGAAAGTTTGGAAATTTAGGGCTTCCCCACACATATGCTAAGCCATTTTCCCTAAGTTCTAAGGAGGTACCAGGAGCAGACAGGGAAAAAGGGAGGAGTACCCAGCCCACTGCCACCCACATTGGTCCTGGCATTGAGGTTACCACCCCTCAACCTAATCCCTTAATCTGCCTTGCCACCCATGACTCTCACCTTGTGCAGGGCAGGGCCCATGACAGGCACCAGGAACCCATTATGGATATAATCTACCAGCTGCTTTTGCACTAGAGGGTGAGCCACCTGTAAGGGTGCAAGACAGAGGACGGAGGATTTTGAAGGGGGCCATTGTCAGGAAGGGAGCAGAATGGTAGAATACAAATAGGCACCCTACCCCCAAGCTGAAAGAAAACCAGAACTCCAGGGAATGCACCCCCTCCCACCCCATCTCCCCAGAATGACCAAAGGCCAGATCTCCTGGGAACCCCAGGCCCACCTGAATGACTGCGTTGCAGAACTCTAGGGAACTCATGAAGAGAGCAAGGGCTGGCACCCCCAGCCAGTCCTCCCGTCGCAGGCAGTGCCAATCATCTCCTGGAACTTCAATCTTTCGGGGCAGTGAAGAGTACAGGGCACTCAGCCCTGTGGCCAGCACCTGGGGGCCATCCCCAAGGACAGGTTACCAAAGACTTAGACAATATAAAAAAGGGGAACAGGGAACTATTAACCCAGAGTTTTTATGCGAGTAGGGGTAAGAGTTATTACCAGAGCAGATATTTAGTCACCCAAGGTGCCAACACATCACCTGGGAACACTGGCCCATGAAGAGCCTTCATACTTGCCTTATCCACCTAAGCCCATGTTTCATCCCCACCCCAACTCCAGGTGCTGCTTTCAAACCCGGGGGGGCTACTTCCTGAAGGAGAGGGCCCTGGTACATAGTCCCTCCACAACTCCTGGACAGGAAGGTGCTCTCCCGTGCCTACACCATACCCTACCCCCCATCCCAGGAGGTGCTGACCGGGCAGAAGTAAGAGTGATCTGCGATGTAGCGGCCCACAGTGGGACTTCCAGCTGATAGAGCCATGAGCAGGAGCAGGGCATCACGGGCCTGCTGGCCCAGGGTGCCCTCTCGATGGACAAAAGGTACAAGGCGAGAAAAGAGGAGAAGACGGGGAGCAGCTCCGGGCTCAGGAGGTGGCTGCAGGAAGAACTCGAGCAATGAAGGCTCCCGGGCCAGACACACGCACAGCTGGCTGAGAAGTAGCACCAGGCCTTCATCCAGTGCTGGGCTACTGGGCACAGGGCGGCCACAGGCATCCAGCAAGATCAGCAGAGCCTCACGAACGGGACTATGCCGCAACAGTGGCTGGCGAGCTTCGCTCACTAGCATCTCAAATAGTTTCAGTTGCTCAGCCCGCCGTTCCTCAACCCCATCCCCAAGCTCATCCCACTGAAGCTGCCACGTCAACACACGGGTTAGCAGATCCTCGCGCAGAGCAAACTCCAGCAGGGGCCCAGGAGCCGTGGGAGCCGAGGGCACCGCACGATCCTCCGCCAGCAGTGTCAGCATCTGGTAAGTGTGGTTGCACACAGCACTGAGATCGTCGGCTCCCCCAGGAGCTGCCCTAGGGCCTTGCCGCTCCAGAATTCGCACCACCTGGGGAATCAGGACAGATAAGAGAAAAAAATTTAAGATGATCAGGTGACTAGATGGCAAGGTGAGAGAACAGAGAATGTTAGGACTTGGGCAGCCAGCAGACTGGGACCTTTAGCATATAGTCTCCTACCTGGGACCAGTGATTCTTGAAGACCATGAGGCAGGTCTCAGGGTCAGCCATGACAGGAGTCTGCAGACTGGCCCCTTGTGGTACACGATGCCCAGGGCCCCGGGAGGCCAGTCTGCTCAGCCAGTTCATCCTCTCCATGAGGTAGGCCGGGCAGGGCCAGTGGCCAGAGGGCCACACTCTGAGAATTTGCCAGCCGGAGGCTTTCTCTACTTGTGTCTCTAGTCTGCTTCATCCGGTCTGTAGGAGCCAGTAACTGTCCATGGAGCCAGAAGATATACCAGGCTGGAGTAGTGAGCTCAGAGGTCACTGCCCGATCCAGACCTACAAATCTAATTCAAAGAGAAAGGATGGAAGAGGTTAATAGAAGTTTGCCTCTCTCTACCGTCCAGCAGTAAGAACTCAGAACCACCACTCCACTGAGAACTCCACACACACAGTCAGCACCTTAAATTCAACATGTCTAAAACAGAACTCATTCCAACACTAAACCTGTGTTACTCCCCCAGCCTTCTCCACCTTAATAAATGATACCAATATTTACCTACTTGTTCAGGCCAAAAGCCTAGGCATCATCCTTCTTTCTTCTTGTCCTTACTTCTAATATCCAGTTCATCAGCCTATCATCTATACCCTCCAAACGTGTCTCACTATTGCAATAGCTTCCAATCTCGTCTTCATACTTCCAGTCTTGCCCCTCTGAGCATCTATTCCCCACACGGCAACCAGAGTTTTAAAACATAAATTATACTACATCTCTCCTCTGCTGAATGCCCTCCAATGACTCCCTATCACACTGGTAATAATCCAAATTCTCTACCTTGGTCTCTAGGGCATTACATAATCTAACCTGTATAACCTCCTACCATACCCCTCCTCACTCATACTTGGCTCATACAAGGCTTCTTGAATACTTGCTCTTCCCTCTGTCTGGAGTGTACTTTTCCTGAGCTTCACATTGCTCACATCGCTCAGTTCTTTCCAAATGCCGTCTCCTCAGAGAGGACTTACTTAACAATTCTATCTAAATAGCACATCTTCCCACCTTCACTCTCTAGCTTCCTAATCCTTTCTTCTTAGCAGTTTTTTTACTTTCTAAAAATATTTATTTGCTTATTTATTTGTCTATCTTCCCCACTACAATGAAGCTCATTGAGGGCAAGGTTTCTCTGTTGTATCCCCAGTACCTAGAGCAGTGCCTAGGGACTCAATAAATATTTGCTGAATGTATGGATGCTTAAGTGAATGAGTGAATGAACAAACGAAGATCAGGAAATCCAGTCTTGATCTGACTCCGGCCCTCTGGGGCTGTTGAGGAAGAAATTTTTTTCTAACTATTACAGGTCCCTCCCTAGAATCCCACCCAGGAGGAAATACACTAATAGACCTTTAACTGGCTGAATAATCTTAAGAGGTAAAAATTCAGAGCCAACCAAAAGAGCAAAAGAATTTTCATTCTAGCAAAGAACACAAGGATACACTCCCAATAAACACACATATACCCACTCCTGTCAGATGCATCCAACACTCACTCCTGGGGACATGACGTCACACCCTCACTAGAGAATGGGGAAAAGTACCAAAACAGCTGTTGGCCTCGGCCATGGCTCACAGTTCCTTCTCATCACATCTACCACCCCCTCAACAATACTGTCTGTCAACAATATCTCACAAGTATAAAAACTTCAGAGGAAAAAAACCAAAAAAACTTCAGAGGAAAGGTGTGGTTCAGTTGTCCTTCCTCTTTACACTCAATAAGGCTAAAGGAACCCAGAGACCTGGCAACAGGCCCACATTTGGCCTCCAGTTATATTAACCACCACCCCTTCTACCCAGATACACTCCCTCTCACCATTATCAGCGCACACTAAAGGAAGATAGCAACTATGCTTAAGAAAACCTTCTGGAGAACAAAAGACAGTCTTTTTTTTTTTTTTCAAAAGACAGTCTTATAAAGGGTGGGAGCAGTCCTAAACAGCAGGCAGGGCTCACTCACTGATTAAGTCGGTGTACATCATACTGATAAGTGCTGGGACACTGTGCTAATAATAGGTAAGCACTGGAAATACAAAAATGGATAAAAACAGTTGGTGGAGCATAAACAAAAACTCCAATAGATATTATAAACAGAGGTACTTACAAAAATGTCATGGGGGTGCTAAGGAAAGCAACTAAATCTTCCTGGGAAACTATAAGAGGATTCCAGAAAAGAGGTGATATCTGATTTAAATCTTTAACAACGAGATACTGGCCACAAAGAAAGCAGACGGAAAGGCCTTCTTCATATTAAAAACAGTATGTTCAAAAATATGGCACTGTGAAAGAACATAGCAAATTTGAAGAACAGTTGCAAGTTTGGTGTGACTTAATCTCAGACTATTTAGAGAAGAGAGATACAATATTAAGTTGAAGGGTAAACATGGGTGAAGGTTATAAATATCACTGAATATCATGCTAAGGACTTTGGGTTTATCTATCAACACCCTGGAATAAAGGAGGTTTTTAAACAAGGAAATGACAAGATCAAATTTCCCTTTAAAAATATGTCAGATAGCAACATATGGTGGAGCAAACAGAGACCTAACCTCACACTCATACCCCAGGGGAGCTGAAGAAGGGCCAAGCAACCAGTCTCAGCAAAGTAAGGCCTTAACATGTCCACAACTAAACTGCTTCCAGCTTCTAGAACTCAATTCCAAAGACTAACAAACAGCTTCTACCTTGGGATGTACCTGGGGCGCCCACCTCTGCTCCACTCCTTGACTAACATAGAGCAATGCTCACAGACCCAAGGGGAACTGGCCTCCAGGACTTTCCCTCCCCACCCCATCCCCATTTCTATTCAAAGACCTCAAAGAGAAAAGTCACACTGAAATCACTGTCTCAGAACCCAAAAGCTAACACTTAACCTGGACCCTCTTCACGTACTTCAGAAATCCAAAAGAAAGCCACAGCTTGGTGTTCCTGTCACCCACCTAAGACTCCCTCACTCCCTGTTAACCCTGAAAAGTTCAGAACAAGACAGAAGAGAATGGGATCACCACCCTATTACTGTGCCCTTTCCTCCCACAGCAAAGTCTAGAGAAAAGTAGATCCCTCTTCCCAAATTTACCTACAGGCTCAGCCACAAGGAAAAGAGAAGGAGATGATCTTTCAGACCCCCCAAAATGGCCAAGGTCAAGCACTCACCGGAGGGCCCGAAATACAGCCTTATAGGAACACTCAGCAAGGGTGTCCACCAACCTGGGAATAGCAGGCACGAGGCAGGAAATGGCTCAGTCTCACTTATGAACCTTTGCCCTGGGAGAGGCAAAGAGGGAGGAAGGTGGGGGCAGGGATACACCTGCAACATCTACAGCAGACAGAGAGAGACCAAAACAACCTTCTAAGACAGGTCAGTGAAGTTCTGAGGCTTCTCTCCCCCTACAATGGCTCTTCCTCTTACTGACGTAAGAGGCAGCGATGGGTTCTTACCCTAGATTCTGAAAGTAGAAAGATCTGATTAAAACTTCATAGTAATACAAAAGGGAAAAACAAATAAACAAACCCCACCTCATAGGAGCCTACGATCTAGAGCTCAGCTCAGACATATCCTCTCTGCCTGTCTATCCCTCAGCCTATATGTAAGAGACAAATGGGTTATCAGTGTATGGTGCTAACTCACTCCCTCCCCTCTCCCCAGTACCACCTCTGCTTCTTGCAGGGATCTCCCCACCTCACTCCAGCAGAGCCCTCATAACTCACAGCGTGAACTCTATTGCACAGTGACTCCCCTTTACAACAGTAAATCCCCACGTCACACACAGCTTTCTCCACCCTTTTGCAGAAGGGCGACAAAGAAGTCAAAGAGGAGGTGAAACTGAACTAGATCCTAATGGATGAGGAAAGTTCACTGGGCAGAGAAGAAAAGGCATTCCTAGCAGAGGAAGCAGCTATTACAAAGATTTCAAGGCTCAAAAAAGTAACATGTTTGTCAGGGAACTGTGAACAATTTATTCAAGCTAGAACACAGAGTAGAGAGAGAGTGGCCCGAGATGAGGCTGGAGAGGTGAGTTGAGGCCAAATGATGCCATATTAAGGAATTTGGATGTTATCCTACAGAACACAAAGAGCCAAAAGTTTTTAGCAGAGGAGCTCCATGATCAAATTTGCATTTTTAGAAAGACCATTCCAGGGACGGATGAGAAAAGAGCAAGCCTGAAGGCAGGAGACTGTCTGGGGAAAAACATCCAGATGAGAGATGAGGAGGTAGTAAACTAAAGCCTTAACTGTGAAGATGTAGCTGTGGAGATGAAGAAAACAGATAATATAAAGGGAAATGTATTAAGATTTTCGTGACTGACTACATACAGGGGGTGAAGGAGCAGAAAGATGGAAGATGACACTGAAGTCCTTGCCTGGATTGCGATATGACACACGGTACAAAAGCAGACTTTCAAAGCAAAGACAACGAGTTCTGTTTTGGACACGTTAACTGCGATACCTGTGGAGATATACCATAGATCACTGAGTAAATATGACTGGAACATAGAGAGAGACTGAGACTAGATACAGACAAGTAATCACCTCATTATGATATACTTTCATATTTCACATTCTCTCTCTCAACTGAAATTATCTTTTCATGTGTCCATCTCTCCCAACCAGATTGAAAATTCCTTGAGACTTCACAGGACCACATCTTATCTATCTTGTTATCTCATAAAATGTGAGCATCACAAGGGCAGACTATATGCTAAAGTATTTGCTGAATGAATAAATGAATTACTATACGAATGAATGAATTTGTCCTCCCAGCACTTATAAGAGTGCCTGGCACATAGCAGATATGGAATAGATGGTTACACACAGCACCCCAAGCATGTTTCTATCTCTACATCATCATCCACATCTATGTTTCATCTCCTCAGATCTACCACTCAGCTATATATATCATAAAGCAAAATCCATTATACTTAACGCACCACTATTCAACAAAGAATTCAGTATAGCAAACAGGAAGTTTACGAAACCCAGTGCTTTCTCCATATCAGCCAAGAATTTGGACAGTCCCTAAGAACCAGCGGACATGTGACTTGACTCACCTATCACTATCACAATGTGATCCAGGTATTATGTACACCTGTTCCTATGTTTTTGCCACATTATTAAACAAAAACTTCAAACCCATGTCACCCTCAGTCTCTTTAACCTCTTTTGGAAACAGAACAATTACAAATCATAGAAAAGACTTTTTTGCCAGGATAACGTCCTCCATGTCATCACAACCCTTCCTGTATATCACATGCTTTTTACTCCACATCACCTTCACTCTCTGTTACAAACTTTTTTTCCCCAAGTCACTGTCACTCTCTTGAGACCAAATTTTGGGTCCAGCTTTGCCACTTTATCACTATGTGGTCTCTGGCTCTTCGATTTGATTCTCCATCTATAAAATAAGAATTCCTGCCCTTGCATACTTCACAAGGAATCTATGTAATTCCAGTAAAATCTGACATCGCTATGTAATGCATGAATGCAATTTAGATGTCAGACAGTAATTCTACTGTATAAATGCATGCTTCCTCAACATAATTCAGCAGGCACACTATCATCACCCTACATTCCTGGATTTCATGAACCAGTAGAAATAGATTTAAAATTTTTTAAATAGGATTGTTACTTTTTATTTTGGCAAATAGATCCATTTTTTAAAACCCATCATCCGCTGGCACCATTACTTTACCAGTGAGAGAGCACTTTAATACCAAAAGAATAGGAAAGATAATTTCAGAATAAATTTATCTTTATGGAAAACTCATGTTCCGTATGTTGCCTTTCTCTCCTTCCACCTTGAATAGATAAAAAACTTTATCATGGACTGGCACTGTCCTTGGCCCAGTGTTCAGGAATCATTGTTCTAAACTCTTTCATTATACATGTAAGTTCTATAGGGGTCTGAACATCTGGGCAGATTGCCAAGGGTTCCACCAGCATGAAAACCTGTTCAGCCTCCAGAGAGAAGCAATGAAAACATACCATAGGACAGAACAGTTGGTTCTGAGGCTCAGACTCTAGAACAGAATGGGGACTTGGGCTGCCCCTAATTCCCAAAGAATGGTCTGGATAGGGAAGGTCTACCTCTTCCTGAGGTTGGGGGAGGTATCTGCTCTGTGGCAGACTGTCAATAGAGAGGAAATTTTAGTGGTGTGAAAGGAGCCATTATCTGAGGGCCAACCCAGCTTTCTAGAACATTCAAAATTTCCATGTGCATATGGGTTGGCAGGGAAAAGGGGACCTGTAAAATGCTAATAAAGTGAACCCAATAACATGTCGTGGAGCGAGGAATGAACTGCAAAGGGACAGGAGAAAACTTTTGGGGGTGGGAGAAATGTTCAGTATCTTGAAAGTGGTAATGGTTTCACAGATGTAAACGTATGTCAGAACTCATCAAACATGTACATTTTAAATATGAGTAGTTTATTGTACATAAGTTCGCTTTTTTTTAAATTTAACTGTAAGAAAATGAAAGCAAAGCCATCCTGTTTGGGAGTCGAAATACAGCGTTGTATGTAACAAACCATATGATTTCCATGAAAGTAGAATTAGCAGCTGTAAGTGGTTAGTCCAATACAGGTGGCAACGGTCAAAGCCCCACAGCTCAGCACAGGTAAGGAGCAGCAGTGGAGTAAGGTTGCCCAGAAGCAGGTGGAAAGACAACAAACATAGGCGGTCATAGCCAAAAAATCTCCATGAGAGGGACCATCTTCAAGTCTGCAGTCCCAAGGAGGAACTTGAGGGAACGAGGGATTCCAATGATGACTCTGTTGAAGAGTAAGCCTAAAAAATGATTTCCATTATCATCGTTACTACTGCCCACGACGCTTATCATTTTTTGATCCTCCAAAATATGTAGAGCACATGCAGCAGAAGAGCCAAGAGCACACCACTTCCACCCAAGCTGTCCTACTCGGTCTAAAACTACTGCTCTCACTGGGCAGAACGCTCCACTCAGAACCGACCTCTCACCTTTACCCAAGTCTCACAACCCTCATTCCTTCCCCCATGCCCTACTCTCAACTCCCTCCCGATTCACCACCAGCCCGCATGCTCCCGCCTTCGCCCTGTCCATTCCCCCGCCCCGCACAGGCCTCAGCCCCTCACTCTGGTCCCAGGGTTGTCCCTCACGCCTGCCCACAGGAGCCCCAGCTCCTCAGTAAATCGTGTTCACAAGTCCCTTCCACTTGGCCCCTCAGAAGGCATCCCGGCCCCTCATACAACCCAGCTCCTTACTTGCCCACTCACCCCGAGGCTCTCGCCCTGCTCCCCTACCTTAAACACTCACACCTGGCCCCTCACCACATGCCAGCCCCTCACCCTGTCCCCTCACAACCAGGACAGTCACCAAACCCAGTGCCGTCATTCCCCAGCCCCTCTTCCCCTCTCACACGCCCTCCGGCCCTCACTTACTGTTCAGTCACAGAACTCCGACCCTGAGCAGGCCCGATCGCCACCGCGGTGCTAGGTGAGTTGAGGCCGCCATCGCTCCTCAGGCGCACCAGCCGCGCCCCGCCCCGCGCCACACGCAACCCGCGCCCCCGCGCACCACACGTAACCGCCCAGCGACGCACCGCTGGGCAGTGGCGTGCCAGCTCATTGGCTGGGCCCGGCCAAAGCCAGAGCGTTGATGCTTGTTTCCTGGCAACGGCAGAGCGCAGGGGCGGGGTCGCCGACGGCATTCCAAGCAAGGAGTACCGCCTCTTCCCCCAGGTTCCGCCCCCTCGCACTGAAAACCCCGCCCTTCTGAAGGACTCTGGCGTTTCATAGGGGAAGACCTCTGGGAAGGCGGAGGCCCGCGGGGCGGGGGCGGAGCCTGAGGAAGAAAGGTCGAACCGGAGGGCAGAAGGAGGGACCTAAAGAGCGACGTGACTTAAAGAGGCAGGGAAAGACTGGAGGGCGGGGCTTAGGACAGAGATCCGGCTGAAAGAGAGGCTAACGTGATAGGGGCGGGGTCACGGATCTTGGCTGTGCTGACCGTGGAAGAGGGGGCGTGGAAGGGGAGGAGATAACAAGAGGGTAGGCCTGAGGGGAGGAGTCGGTAGGTGGGCGGGGCCTGTGGAAAAGCAGAGCCCTAGAGAGGGCTGACAGCGAGAGGTCTAGTTCCTTTTTTGCACCATCAGCACGAACGGTTTGGATAGTACCCGGGGGATGACCGCCCCTCGTTGGCTCGCCAACACCTGCTGCCTTGTGATCTCTTGGGCACTATCGTTTTCAGTCAACCCAAGGAACATGGAGTAAGGTCCTCTTTGTCAGGCAGGATTCCAGATCAATTAAAACCAGTCTCAGCCCTCCAGGACCTCAGCCCTTATTGGTAGACAATTGCAACGTAGTGTAATTGCCATCTTGGAGCAGCACTTAGCGTGTTATGTGTGTTTAGAAGATGAGGGGAAAGAAGAGCGAAGGGGCCTAGGGAAGCCGTCCAGGAGGAGGTGATGTTCGAGCAGTCTTGAGAACCAAGCAAGAGTAAGACTGAGAAATGGAAGTTTCAGATAAGGTCTGCAGTTTAGTTGCAAGTATTGTATCGATGTTAATTCTCCGGTTTTGATCACTGTGCTCTAGTTATATAAGATGATAACAAGGGAACATGGGTAAGGAGTTTACAAGGACTTTTATACGATTTTTGCAACTTTTCTGTAAGCCTAAAATTAGTTCAAAAGGAAAAGTATTTAAAAAGAAAAAGAAATGGAAGTTTCAGCCCAAAGGATCAGCACATAACAAGGTGAGAAAGAATGGACAACATGTGGGAGGTACTCTGGAAACTATAATCAGTACAGCTGTCTGGAGCCTAGGGAACGTGCAGAGGAAACACTGTGAGATGAGGCTGAAGACACAAACAGAGGTCAGGTACCAGAGAGCTTTGCAGACCATGTTAATGTGTTTAGATTTTTATCCTTGGGATAATAGAGAACTATAAAGAATTTTATGATCAGATTGATAATGCCCAAATTAGAATAGTAAGGATGTAGAGAAATGGATATGTGGTTATTAGGTCACCAGGGCTTGATGACTGGATGAATATGAAAGGAAAATAAGAGGAAGGATTAAAAACTGATGCTTAGTTTATAGAAGTCAGACACAGGCAAAACTAAACTACAGGATTGAGAGCCAGGACAGTGATTACCCTTGGAAAAGCGTTGACTGGAAGTGGACAGAGTGGGGCTCTTGATGTGAGTGCTGGTTCATGACTGTGTTCACCTTGTGAAATTCATCAAGCTGTGTACTTAGGAAATATGTACTTTTCTCTATGTATGTTCTGGTTACTATGCTGTGTAACAAACCATCCCAAACTTAATAGTGTAAAAAAATGGCCATTTTTTTATGCTCACAGATTCTGGGAATTTGAACAAGACATGGCAGGAATGGCTTGTCTCTGTTCCCTGATGTCTGGGGGACCTCATCTAGAAAGTTCAAACGTGTGGCGAGTGACTTGAGGCTGGTGGCTGGAATCATCTGGAGGCTTCTTCACTCACATGTCTGATGCTTGAGCTGGGCCTGTCAAACAAAGTACAGACACCTGACTCCTCCTGTGGCTTGGGCTTCTCACAACGTGGCAGCTAGGTTCCAAGAGGGAGCATCCTGAGAGGGAGCTTCCAGACAGTGAGTGTTCAAAGAAAACCAGAAGGAAGCTGCATGGACTTTTATGATCTGGTCTCAGAAGTCACACAACATCATTCCTGCTATACTCTATTGACTGAACAGCCACAAGGAAGGAGCATCAAAGAATTTGTGACTATTTTTGAAAACTGCCACAATGTTATACAATAGTAATAATAATAAATACTGGTGCTAGGTATTTTGGCTGATAAGCCAGAGATAGGGATTATAAGAGAAAGAGCAGATGGGGGAAGATAATGAGCTCAATTATGGAGCCAATGGGCTGAAAGTGACTGTGGAATGTCCGAGTGGGGACATCCAGACAGCAATTAGTGGTATAGGTAGGTCTGGAGCTCAAAGAGAGTTCTTGGGAGACATTAGATGCAAAAGGAGATCCTGTGGGTGACCAAGATTGACCAGAGAGAGTTGGGAGGATGCAAAGAGAGGAAGGCCTAGGACAGAGTCCAAAGAAACACCAAAACAGGAAGGGTGGACACAGGGGCTTATGAAAGAGACTGAGAAGAAATAAGCAGAAAACCAAGACATTATGGTATCAATAGAAGCCATGGGGAAAGAGGATTTCAAAAAAATAAAATAAAATGTTGGAAACTATAGATGTTCCTTCCAAGAAACTCTCTGAAAACACAAATCTAGCCATATCGCTTAACTGTGCAAAACATTTCATGAGTTCTTCATTGCCTTTAGATAAAATCCTAGCTGTACAACATGACTGACAAAGCTCTCCCTGAGCTGTCCTCTGTCCACCATTCAGCCTCATCTTTTACCACTAGCCTCTCAGGTTCACTACAAAAACCAAGTGATGTTCTCCCAGTCACCCATGCTTTTTGAAATCTCTATGCCTTTGCATACTCTATACACTTTGCCTGAGTGCTCTTCACTCTTCCATCTTATACTTGACTAACTCCTATTCATCCTACAGAACCCAGTCTCAATTAGGACACTTTCTATGTACTGTAATAACCCTCTGTGTACCCACCTAACAGAGTACCCATCAGACTGATGTGTAATTGCCTATCTACCTGACTCTTCCCCCCTACCAGACTGTGAGTTTCTGGAGGGCAAGAAATGTGCTTCATTCATCTTTTATCCCCAATACTTAGCACAATATTGGCCTGGCACATAGCAGGTGTTCTGGTTATGACTTGTTGACTGAGAAAGATGATAGTAGTGAAAGGGACATCAAGTTGAGGGAGAATTTTTAGGATTTTTTTGTTTGTTCTGGTATGGGAGGTTTAAGCATGTTCACAGAAAGGGAAAACTGAAAGAGGTTGAGGATCTAGAAAGCACATGAAATAACGGGTGAGATCAGGCATGAGAGGTAGCAAGAAGGGAATGAAGGCAAAAATGCCACAGGATGGCCCCCATCACACTCATCCAGCAGGAAGGATAGGGTTCAGGTAATGGAAACAGAGCTCATATCTTATGTGACAGGCGTTCTTTGTCCCTGGAGACTAGTTCAGCACCTGACACAAATAAGCCATTCAGTGAATAGTTGTTCAATGAATAAAAAATGAGGTGCAAGCAGGGAACTTGCACAGGGTAAAACAGAATGAATTTCTGAGCCTACACTGACACACAGGTCTCCTGACTAGAGGGCCCCTGTGTAGTTCAACTTTGAGGAAGGCGGAGGGAGACGAGGCGTAGCCTTAACGTCTGAGGCATGAAACTCCACCATCTCCAGGGACTCCATTAGAGATGTTTAGTTGGGCAGGTGTAAGCCCAGGCCCTAGGACAGGGGGCGGAGCGCTGGAGCCACACTGCCTCCACTCCTTCCGTAGCGGCTGGCCCTGGTTGTGTTGCTAAGAGCTTTAGAAGACAAAGACAGAGGAATCGCACCTGGAGACCAAGGGCAGCTTGGCACTACCCCCCCCTCCTGAAGCCACCTGCAGGCAGAGGCCCTGGGTATCTTACACCCAGGGACCAGGTCACAGAACCATGAGCCAGGACAGCAAAGTGAAGACGACAGAGTCCAGCAGTTCTGCCCCACCCAAGGCCAGGTGAGAGATCCTGGTCCCCTGTGTAAGATCTGTCTGCCTCACCAGATGGAGGCTGATCCTTCTTTGCTGCTTCTGGTCACAACCGCAGCACTGAACGGTGAATAAGTGAAGCACAACTTCCCCTCTTGCCCAACAGGAAGTTGCTGCCTGTCCTGGACCCATCTGGGGATTACTACTACTGGTGGCTGAACACTATGGTCTTCCCAGTAATGTATAACCTCATCATCGTCGTGTGCAGGTTTGGCACTATGGGAAGGGCCTTAAGCAGAGACCAGGGCTAAAGAGTGAGGCCCAGGAGAGGGGCGGGTCCCTTGCACGGGCTGGTGTAGGGGCGGCGTCTATACGAGAGTCCAGCACTTAATGCTCAGCGGCTGCGGGAGAACACCTAACACACGGAGGGCGCCCTTAAGCCAGTCCTTTCTGTCCCTGCCACTCAGAGCCTGCTTTCCCGACTTGCAGCGCTATTATCTGGTGGCCTGGTTAGTACTGGACTGCACGAGTGACCTGCTCTACCTACTGGACATCGTGGTGCGCTTCCACACTGGTCAGTGAGTCTCAGGACTGACTTTTTTTCCATGTTCCCTTCCTAAAGAGAGCCTCTTAGTAACAAGAAAGTGACCCCCTCCCTGACGGCACTTTCACATGCCTCTATGTTTACGGTATCCCTGGGCTCACCCCAGAAACCCTGGAGCAGGGTTAAGCCGGCCCCCACCCTGTCCCCGGTAACTGTCTCCCTGGCCTGCCCTGGCCTGCCCACCCTCAACCTCGTTTCTGGGGCAGGCAGATGCCCTGACTCCACCCTATATCTGACACCACCCACGGCGGCCCCCACTTCCCCCACCAGGATTCTTGGAACAAGGCATACTGGTGGTGGACAAGGGTAGGATCTCGAGTCGCTACGTTCGCACCTGGAGCTTCTTCTTGGACCTGGCTTCCCTGTTACCCACGGAAGTGGCCTATGTGAGTCTGGGTCCGCACACGCCCACGCACGCTGAGGCTGAACCGCTTTCTGCGGGTGCCCCGCCCCTTTGAGGCCTTTGACCGCATGGAGACCTGCACAGTTCACCCGAATGCCTTCCGCATCGCCAAGCTGATGCTTTACGTTTTTGCTGTCATCCATTGGAACAGCTGCCTATACTTTGCCCTGTCCCGGTACCTGGGCTTCGGGAGTGACGCCTGGGTGTACCCCGACCCCGTGCAGCCTGGCTTTGAGCAGCTGCGGCGCCAGTACCTCTATAGCTTTTACTTCTCCACGCTGATCCTGACCACCGTGGGCGATACGCCGCTGTCAGACCGGGAGGAGGAGTACCTCTTCATGGTGGGAGACTTCCTACCGGCCGTCATGGGTTTCGCCACCATCATGGGTAGCATGAGCTCTGTCATCTACAACATGAACACTGCAGATGCAGCCTTCTACCCAGACCACGCCCTGGTGAAGAAATACATGAAGCTGCATTGCGTCAACCGCAGGCTGCAGCGGCGAGTCATGGACTGGTGAGGATGCTGGGGTTCCAGACCAGGACAGGGAGAGGTGTACTGGATAGAATCTGAGAAAAGTGGCTGGGTTCTCATTGCCGGGTGGGTCAGGCAGGGCATTCAGGATGTGGCTCATTGGAGGGTTCACTGGGTGGGACTTGGAAAAGGATTTCCTCCACTAATTGGATATGGACTTAGGGCGAGGGGTTGGGTAAAAGATTGACAGGGAGAGGAATTCATACACAAGGAAGGATAACCCAGAACCCAGGGAATGGGAACTGCCACCACCTGCTAGGACTCAGAAGGTCCTGGAAGAGGTAAGAGGGAAAAGCAATACTCCTCAGGGGATGGCCAACAACAAGACGGTTGACTATGTCGTGGAGTCCATACTGTAGGCTGAACAAAGGGAAGTGTCACCAAGTTGGGGACCTAGAGCAGAGGATCGCTAAAGAAGATGGGGCTTGGTGACTGAAGTAGATATCGGTGATATGGTACAAGACATCACTGAATGGTGGGTGAGTAGAGCCTGACAAGAGCTAAAGGGTATCCTAGTCACTGTTCACTGGTGGAGGCTTCCAGGCCCTGGGTGAGGGAGAAGCTGTCAAAACATATCTCTGCCCAGCAGGTAGTGCATTAAAGATGTTTATCCACCAACTGTCAAGTATTCCCATGACCCCTGTGAGAACTTGGTGTGGTTGGGTTCTTGGCCGAGGCCAAGCTGAGAGCCCTGATGGAAGACGTAGAGGGAGGCATGTAGCGGGCTGGTGAGGACTGATGATGTACCTTGCCCCCAGGTACCAGCACCTGCAGATCAACAAGAAGATGACCAATGAGGTAGCCATCTTACAGCACTTGCCTGAGCGGTTGCGGGCAGAAGTGGCCGTGTCTGTACACCTGCCTACTCTGAGCCGGGTGCGGATCTTCCAGAACTGTGAGGCCGGCCTGCTGGAGGAGCTGGTGCTGAAGCTGCAGCCCCAGACCTACTCACCAGGCAAACACATCTGCCGCAAGGGGGACACTGGCCGAGAGATGTACATCATCCAAGAGGGTCAGCCGGCTGTGGTAGCCGATGATGGTGTCACTCGGTATGCTGTGCCTGGTGCAGGGCTCTACTGTGGGGAGATCAGCATCATCAACATCAAAGGAGGGCACGCCATCATTGGCTCCGGAGACAGGGCTAGGGGAGGGGAATGGGGACAGCAGAACCCCATGCTGAGACCAGATGGTACTTCAGAGCCTACAGATTAAGGACACCTGGCCCTTGCCTGAGCCACTAGAGGGCTCAAGAGAGAAGCAGGACAAGGAGGGTCTGTTCCCTGAGAAGAGGCTGTGCCAAGGTCAATGAGCAGCGTGGGTCCTTGGAAGAGAGAGCAGACCTGCTCTGTGGATAGCCACCCAAGGCACCAACAGATCCATGGAAAGTGCAGAGATAATAACAATCAATAATAATAATAATAATGGTTAATATTTGTTGCCTGCTTACTACATGCCTTGTTCAAAGTTCTCCACATGTACCAACGCATCAAATTCTCACAGCAGCTCTATAAAGTAGGTACTATTATCCCCATTTTAAAGGTAAGGAAATCAGAACACGGAGAGTTTGGGGAACTTGTCCAAGGTCACACAGGTAATAAGTATACACTCCTGGGAACAGTACAAGAAACAAATATCTCATAGCCAAGTGGAAAGGAAGGTAGAAGGAAGGAATTCCTATTTACTGCATCAGCTCCAGTCCAGTCCAGGTACTGCACACTGGCTCATTTGTTCCTCCTATCAGCCTGTGCAGTAGGAGTTGTTCTACCTAATCATGGGTAAAGACACTGAGGCCACAGGAGATGGGAAAGACTGAAAAGGGCACGAGAGCACCAGATGTGCTCTCAGTCTGGGGATCCCACTCTCCAGTTGTCCTAAATGCCTCACATCTTCCTCCAAGGACCCCCTCAAGACCCACATCTTGTATGTAGTTGGCCACTGTTTACCTGACTTCGGACAAGTCACTTCCCTCTTTTAGGCCTCAGTTTCCTCACCTACCCAAGAGGGATGATATTAAAAACCCAAAGAGTTATTTGGGAGGATTAAATGAGCGATGAGTGAGGCACCCAGTGCAATGCCTTGCACATGGCAAGAGTTCAACAAACGGTAGTTCCCTTGCCCCTTCTAAGGTCCTTCTACCTCTGAGACGTTGCAGCATTCAGACGAACCTGTCTTCCCACCCACCACCCACCACCATCTTTCTAAAATGCAAATGACACCATACAGTTCTCCTGCTTGAAATATTTCAATAGTTTCTCATTGTCCTCAACACAAGGTCTGGACTCCTTGCCAGGGCTACGAGGCCAGCATGACCCGGCTCTCTCCATCTCTCCTCACACCCTGAACTTCAGCCTTCCTGGACTGCTTACTGTATTCTGTAACCACCTGACTCTTTCCTAAGTCCATCCCTCTGCTCGCCTAGCTGCCCTCCCCACCCCCTCCCCTAGTTACCTCCTACTCAGTCCAGGCATAAGTTCCTCCAGGCTTCCCTAAATTCTCTGCCTTACAGCTTGTCAGGGGCTCTTTGCCTATCTTCCCACAGTACCAGATGCACATCTGCGCTGCATTGGCTAGACTGTTACATAACTATCCCCTTAAATGTCTAAGTCCTCTAGACTGTGAACTCTTGGAGGCAGGTCACTGATACCCACCCAGCACAGGGCCCAGTCCCTACGCAGTACTCTACTGGATGAGAGAATTAATGAGGCAGGAAGAGAGGCTTGGAAGCACAAATGTGGAAGTGGGGGTCCTGGTTCCAGAGGGAGATGCCCCCTCACGCCCACCCTGACTAACCTCCCACATGTCTGCCCGTGGCCACAGGGAACATGTCTGGGAACCGCCGTACAGCCAACATCAAGAGTCTAGGTTATTCGGATCTGTTCTGCCTGAGCAAGGAGGACCTGCAGGAAGTGCTGAGCGAGTATCCACAGGCCCAGGCCGTCATGGAGGAAAAGGGCCGTGAGATCCTGCTCACAATGAACAAGTTGGACGTAAACGCCGAGGCAGCTGAGACCGCCCTACAGGAGGCCACGGAGGCCCAGCTGCGAGGCCTCGACCAGCAACTCGATGATCTGCAGACCAGGTTCGCACGACTCCTGGCTGAGCTGGAGTCCAGGGCACTCAAGATCGCCTATCGCATCGAGCGGCAGGAGTGGCAGACTCAGGAGTGGCCAATGCCTGAGGAACTGGCCGAGGCCGACCATCAGGGCAAACCTGGGGAGGGAACGTCCAAGGATGGAGAGGGCAGAGCTGGCCAGGAGGGACCCCCAAGCCCAGAGGGACCCCATGGCCATTCCCCAGACCCCCACCACCAATTGAATCCAGAGTTGTAGGAAAGCCTGCCTGCAGAAACTCTGCCATCCAGTCTGCTAGGTTACGGAGATGGGAGTGAACTGGATATGTAGATGCACCGCCTAGAGATGCAGGAGTATAGCACACATTTATCCCCTGCTCGCGCAGCACACACACACACGCACGCACGCACACGCACGCACACACACACACGCACGCACGCACACACACCTATCTGCATATATCCACACTGGCCGTGAGACTGTGAAATCCATATAAAATGCTCTGGAGTTCCCCTTCTCAGACACATGCTTTCTCACATAGATACGTCTTATACCCACATCATACATGCACATTCAGTCACACACCTCATAAACACGCATATACTGAGAATCACACATCAGTACACACAGATGCCTTCCACAGGTTTGCACACACTTGTGAACACACAAAAGTACTCCCATAACCCTCTCGTTCCAAGATATCTTTTAAATGCCCCTCCATATGGGAGGTTCACAAGTGTACCCTGCAAGTAGCACTTCAATAAATATCTGCTTCCTCACTAAGCATTTATGGGGCTGATGGGAAAAATCAAAGCCCATGTGGTCCAGGATGAATTCTGTCTGAATTCTCGGTTACAGGGGAAAGGGGCACAGGCTGTGTAGAGTTGGTGGGCTGGATTCAAAGAGGCGGGAGTACCTGATGAATCAAGAAGCACTGAGCCGGGCTTCCCTGGTGGCGCAGTGGTTGAGAGTCCGCCTGCCCATGCAGGGGACACGGGTTCGTGCCCTGGTCTGGGAAGATCCCACATGCCGCGGAGCGGCTAGGCCCGTGAGCCATGGCCGCTGAGCCTGTGCGTCCGGTGCCTGTGCTCCGCAACGGGAGAGGCCACAACAGTGGGAGGCCCACGTACCGCAAAAAAAAAAAAAAAAAAAAGAAGCACTGAGCCAAGGCAAAGCAGGCTTCTGCATCACACTGCTGTAAGTGTGCACATGTTTTCATAGACACATTCACATATACACACTGACCATTGCATCTCACAGCAGAGTTTGTGTCCTCAACCTCATGAGCTCTGAAGGGTTTGATCTAGCTTAGTAAGCCAGAGGAAATACCTCTGCTCCTTTTTCCTTCCTTTGGTTCAGCCCTGGAACCTGAGGCCAGGGCTACCTTGCTCTCGGGACTGATTCCAAGGGGAGAGTATTTCCCAGAACTACTCAGCTGGCCCTGTCCTACCATGCTGGTTCTCAGAGCTGGCCTTTGTCCTGTCAGAAACCCAGCCCTCCTCCTCTATACATTCCAAGATATAGGGTGGAGAATAGAGACTAGGTGGAGTGGAATATCATGACTGGGGACAACAGGAGATGAGTGTTTGGGGAGTTTTGGAGAAACTTTTACATACTTAGAAGAAGGTCTGCAGGTTTGGGGCGGAAAAGGTGTTATAGGGTCTGCAGAGCAGAGTCAGGTGTCATCTCTGAATCAGGTTCACCCTTGCCACAACTCTAGCTCCTCCAGGGCCTGGCAAGTCTTTGGGTATGGGCTGTGCCAGGTGGTATTTTAAAATGTGCCTGGAATTGAATTTATCAATATCAAACTGATAAATTTATATTACACTGATGAGTGATGACACACTCAGAGATCAATGCCATTGAAAGAGGAATTGATTACTTAGAGTCCTCAACAGGAGGGGGCACGCTGTGCCATGCAGGGCCACATGGGGAAGCACCAGCGTTGGTCAGGAGGCAGAAGCAACAAGAAGAAAACATGGGTAAAAGAGCCTTTATTTCTATACCGGTAGCAAGTTTTTAGGTGGGGACATCCTCTATTAGGTAGGAAGCGAAAAACAGTTTGGGGTCTTGTGGTTGAAGTGTTTGCAATATGATTTTCAGGCATCCATGAAAGATCACAGGGGAGATGTAAACAACTTTGGTCATTAATTTTCTCATGATTTCAAGATGTTGAATCATCAGTTACAAAATATCAAGAATGATTATTACAGGTAGTACAAAAGAATGTAGGGTAGGGCCCCCAGTGCTGTGAGGGCAGGATGTGTAGGGAGCATCTGCTAATGTGTTGTCATGGAGACATTCCCCAGAGCTGTTGGGGCCCTCTAAGCTGATCAACCTTTTAGATATGATGCAGGACTCAGATATGAAGGACCTGAAACACAACTTTTTCAAACAGCCATAGAAACTGAGGCTGTGGCTGGAGCCAGGGTGTCAAGAGAGATTATGAGGGTCATTGCACATTAAGTCTTTTTTTTTTTTTTCTTTTGCGGTACACGGGCCTCTCACCGCTGTGGCCCCTCCCACTGCGGAGCACAGGCTCCGGACGCGTAGGCCCAGCGGCCATGGATCACGGGCCCAGCCGCTCCGCGGCACGTGGGATCCTCCCGGACCGGGGCACGAACCCGCGTCCCCTGCATCGGCAGGCAGACTCTCAACCACTGCGCCACCAGGGAAGCCCCACATTAAGTCATTTTAAAATGTGTGGTTATTTTTTGATAGCCTCCTCACAAATTATGAGATCCATCAGATTGTCACCGTCTGTCTTGATTATCACTCTATCCTCAGAGCCAAAACTGTGCCTGGCATATGGTAGGTACCTAAATATATATTTGGCAACCAAAGAGATGGGAGTCGAAGCAGGTAAAGGCCCAACATTGGAGGAAGACGAGTGTCAATTTCTCAAGAGGTTTTCCTACCATCTCTACCTTCAAATCATGTTGACATAGAATGGGTGGGTATGTAATGAAGGCCTTTTTAGTGGTTCCTGATGGATTTGGGGTGCTGAGAATAAGCTTTTCATTGATAAGGTGCACACCTGTCCCAAGAGAAGGCTCTCTTAGAACAGGTGGCCCTGCCACCCCATAGAATCCTGGTCTACAGCACAAGGAGGGTAATAACTGGCCATCTTGCCTATCTTGGATGCAGGAACAAAATTCTTCTGGAGTCAGCTGTGCCTCTTGCTCTGCCTCTGCTTTTCTAGGATGAGGGGATCAAATTCCTCCTGGTAGAGCCACCACACCGCAAGACATCTTGAATATCAGCAATACCGTGCTGGGGTCCTCTAGTTGTGGAGTGACTTCTGTGTGGAAGACAGTGTTTTGACAACTTGGGATCAAGCTGCATAGAGTTGAGTCAGGATGGGCAGAAGGGAACACAATTTTAAGTTCCTGGAATCACAACAACAAAACAACAACAAAAATAATCTTTTAGCCCAAAGAATATTATTTACTGTGTGTCAATTGCTAGGCTACGTACTTATATATGTGGCAAGAAACTTCACTGAGATATTCATTTGGGTTTTGTTCATTTTATCCCTCCTCTCATCATAAGAAAGTACCTAAATCTCTGTATCCCCTTGACAAAGCTTTTTGAATTGCAGCATCAAAAATAGAAATTTCCAAAATGGGAAAAGAATTTGAAAAAGAATAGATACATGAATATGTATAACTGAATCACTTTCCTGTACACCTGAAACTAATACAGCATTGTTAATCTACTATACTCCAATATAAAATAAAAAGTTAAAAGCATATATAAATTTTCAGAAACTCTCTGCCCTACCTTTTGTTTGTGAAAATCAGAGCTCCGAGGTTTTCACAAAAAATTCACCTAGGGGTGAATTGTGCCCGATTGTCTGCGAGGACTGAGAATTGAGGAAGCGGAAGCTTATGGACTTCTGAGGAAGGAGATTCCCCAAGACTAAGAAAAGGAATGGGATTCTTCAGCATTTTATTAGTTTTCTTATGCTGCTGTAACATATTGCCCTTAAATTTAAGAGCTTTAAACAGCACCCATTTATTATCTCACAGTTCTGGAAAAGTAACACCAGAGGGCAAAGACAATGGAAGTAAAAATTCTACCTATCACAGGGTTTCTGGGAAGGAAAGCAACCTGGACCCCACTTTCACCGCAGGCCCAGAATAGGGAACACTAAGAATTGAGTCTTTGGAAACTGGAGAAAGATCACCTTGCCCCAGCTCACACTGGAGCCTCAGAGCAGCACCCTTAGGGGGAGCACAGGCTTGAGCGAGGTGCATACCTTCATAACCAACATGGTCTGACTGCCAGAGGCCCTCCCCCTCTGCAGCTATTCTGTCCAAAATAAAACCCCCAGAGACTTTTATAAGACCCTAAATTTGGAGGAAGAGAGAATGGAAAGAAAGTCACAAAACACAAGTGAGATTAAATCTTCTGTAAGGTAGGTGGTTACACACTTAGATGAGAATTGTCTGATTTAGAGAATCAAGGAAATGTCCAATTTTTTAACACACTGTTATGGAATCACTTATAACTGCTCTATATAAATTATCTCATTTGGAAATTTAAATTAGCAATATTAGGAAATTTAGATGATTTTATGCTCATTTTTCCAAATCAGGAAACAAGCCCATGGAGCAACTAAAAATATTACATATGATTTATTGTAAAGCTGTTTTATGCCAGGTCCTGGGCTAAGTGCATCGTTTCAATTAATCTTTACAACTATGAGAAAGATGTTCTTATTTCCCCATTTTGAAATGAGGAAACCAAGGCTCTGGGAGATTAGCTAACTTGCCCAGTATCTCAGGGCCCCTAAGTCACATGGAAAGAAACCGAGGTCTGTCTTACTGTTTCTTTTAGGGAGATAAGTAAAGGGACTACCTCAGCTTGAGGTCAAGGCCAGGCAAGCTCCTTCTTTTCTTGAGAATGACTGTTGCAAGCTGTGATGGTGATAACAAGTAGTAACTAGAGGAGAAGGAGCCAGTGGTGCAGAGCAGAACCTGTGAATCACCAGCAAGCCCGCCCAGTGTGCTGAAGTGTGATCTCAGGGCTACTGCCAAAGACAAGGGACCACCCACTGCTCTGGAGAAGAGCTGCCAATTGCAGCTCTCTGCCCGCACACATGCAGCTGTGGGAGGAGGGCAGGTGTTGGGGAGTCACCGCCAGATTCCTACAGGGGTGTCAGAACTGTTCAAGGGCCCTCCTGCTGAGAGCCCAGCTGCTTCTGGCTTACCTCTTCTCCCTCCCGCAGGATCTAGGGCCTCACCCACTTCCCTCCTTGGGTCACTAACCTCAGGACACCTTGGCCTGGCTGAGATTTGAGATGTACACTCCTCCTCAGTGTTCCCAGTTAGCTATTCCCCCCACAGAAGCTTCTCTGGCCCTTGTACTTCACCTTTTCCTTTCTGACAGTTTGGCTGCTAGCCCCAAAGAGAGATGGAAATAAAGTATCAAGCTTGGGAGGAAATCCTATTCATAGCGAGACAGGCCATCCAGCCCGGGGAAGGTCTGGCGCAGACACTAGGAGCCAGGAACAGGAGGCAAGGTTGGTGGATTCTAGCTTGGGGCCGAAGCTAGGGTTTGGCTTGACGCCTGGATCAGAAATGGATGGTCAAGCTGGACTGGAGCTGGGATCAGGGCATGGCCCAAGTCAGGTCAGGTATTAGGCTGGCCTAAAAGCACAACAGATAAGAAAGAGTTTGGAGCCAATCATGTGCTTGTAGGCCAGTCAGAGTCAGATTTTAGTTCCGAAACATTGCTTACTGGCTGGGGGACTCTTCACCTCCTACAAAATCGTTCAAGGTTGTTGAAAGCAGTACTTGGGGAATTAAAATGTAAATGAGATAAGAAATGTAAACTGTCTACCAGTGTCTGACAGATAGCAAATGCTTAATAATGAATAATAGCTATGACCATTACTCCTATCCCTCTAGCAGCTCATTATGCCTTTGAGGACCCTGAGGAGCTGGGTTGTGGCCCCCTGCTTGGCCCTGGGCCTTGGGGCTGTGCTGGCAATGCCAGGTCTGGCCAGCAGAGGGCGCAGGGCTCTCCTTTCCTCCCTTCCTTCCAGCTCCCTCCCAGGCATTAGGATTGCATTGCCTTGCAAAGCTGGGAGAATTCCCCAGGGAGAAATGGAATCTTAGAGACAGAATCGGGCTCTCGACTTGGGTTATGAAAAAACGTATTCAGATGTCTTAACAAAAACTAAAATGCAGCAGTGGTGATGCTGAGAGACATTAGCTGTGCCAAATCAGAGCCCAAGGCACCTGGTGGGATCTACACTTATGGAATGGCTGGGATCATTCAAGACTCCCCTACCTGGGAGCTTGAAAACTCCTGTGCTTTTCACGCAGAATGCATGGGCCCTCTCTGTGTCTGGCATTGCCTTTCCGGTTTCAGTACCTTGGCCTGTTGCCCTCAGCCTTGCCCTTCACCAGTAGGTTTCACAGGGCCCCAGAGGCTCAAATGTATTCCTGGAAGCCCTCTATCCATCTGACTTCCTGGGTGAGCCTTCCTATGGCCATTTTAGTCCTCCAGTGAGGCCCTGACCTGGGGGATCCAGGCCTGTCTTGGCCTACCTGTGAGAGCCACATCTGAAGCCAAATGTAACCCTCCAGCGGGAGCCAGCCCCCAGTGTATGCTCTGCTCTCCCCAGCATAAGGCCAGCCTCTGGAGGGCTGCTCCTGCCCCTGGTTTCTTTCCTCTGGCCAACATCTCTGCCTGCTCTGGCTCCAGGTGGTGTGTCTTCTCAGCCCATTCCCTCTTTGTTGAATTATGCCAAGAGAAGGGGCTTCTGCGTGGGCAGGGAGTGCGTGGGCAGGAGCTCAGCACAGAAGAGTATCTGCACATCACAGAAATGCCCAGAAAAGAAGGCCTTGAACGGGGAGGGGAAGAGGCAACCTGATCAGCCACAGGGGGAGGGGCTGAGCCAGTGGGCAAGCTGGCACCCCAAGGACAAAATGACTGGTTCCCCTCCTAGCACTGGATCCCAGCTGCCTGTGTGTCTGGGCCAGGGGTGTGGAGACAGAGCATGTTCAGGACCCTCACACCACCGTGTGTGAGCACTGGGTTTCCCAAGGAAAGTGCTGATGTTCTGTGGACCTGCAAGCTAGCTGGAAATAGGTCCTATCTTATAAAGCAGGTTATGTGGCTGTGCATTCGGCACTATGTGCTCCTGTCTTTCGTTCTTTCCCTTGCACATTTACTGACATGTTGTTTAAACATTCCCCTCTTATCTCAATTGTGATATGGAGTATTGAAAGAAGGATCATGTGCCCACCTTGGGCAGTAGCGTGGGTGACTGAGACTTCCCCAAGGCAAAGGTAGATTGTTCTAAGCCACAAGAGTCGAGCGAGGTGGGCCAGCACCCCCTGCAAGACACACACACACACACACACACACACACACATACACACACACACACACACAAGCACCAAAAACCAAAAAACTGACAACATTGACAGGTCAAGGCCTGAGTCAGAAAGGCAGCTTCCCTGAGGACTGAACCTGGCCCTACTTCAGGACCTCATGCACTTGCTTCCTTGACCTCTTAGGTTTCTGACTTGTTCTGGAACAAGGGTCCAAGTCTCTGTCCTCTGGCATGGACTTTGCATTTCCCTCCTTGCTCTCATCTAAAATTCCCCTGTTTCCTGGCCCTAAGCAATCCCATTCTCCCCAAGTGTTGGTTTAACTCTCGCATGGATGGAATTTCCTGATTTTGAGAAATGAGCTTTGACCCTCTTAGCAGTGTGTTTTCATCCCTCCTCCTCCCTCCTCTGATCATGATATGTCCTCTTTCCCCACTGTATCCATGACTTGGTTGTTTTTCCTCTTTCCAAACCATCTTCTTGAAACAGTTTATACCCACCGTCTCCTGGACCTCACCTCCCATCACCCAACTGCACTTAGTTCGAGGGGAGAATGTGAGCAGGGTACACGGATGATGAACAATATGGAAAGCACCATGAAACAATAAACAACTCAAGCTTCCTTGAGCATAAAGAAAAGATAGAAATGAGAGTAGTGTGGGGAGTGGTTTGAGAAAATGTTGGAGAAAAGGACAGACACCAGGCCCTTGAAATATAGACAAGCAAAACGGCAATTACAAGACACGTAATTGTAAGAATTACTGTAATGAGAGATACAGGTGTTACAGAAGTACATGGGTTAAGAGGCACCTAACCCAGATGTGTGGGGCTAAGGAAAGCTTCTCAGAGGAGTTTCATCCTCTGTAACTCCTTTCCCAACATCAGCAAACTGCTATGTCCTCAACTTTGAACACCCTCTCAACTCCCATGTTAACTAAAACCAGCCATCCCCCAGGGATAGTATATCCTTCACAGAAAGGGGTGGCTTCTCATCCTCTCATAATCCATGTACACAGATTTGGGGATCCTCTGCCCTCAGTAATGCTGCTTCTTTACTCTCAATAGACCTCTGCACTTTGACACTCGTGTGTTCATTGTGCTACCCTCTTCCCTTCCTTATTGCTGATGACTCCCAACCTTCTAAAGCCTACTTATTACTCATTTAAACTTTGTCACCTACCTCATAGCTGTGTCTTCTCCATGTCCAGCTGAGATTTTGTGGCCCATCATTTCACGCTTGTCCCTTTGTTTTCCATCCCACCCATCTGGTAAAATCTCAACTTAGGAGGAACTGAACCATCAACATTCTCCATGCTTGCATCCAACTGTCTGGGCTCTGCTGGAGAAACTGATACCACTAGACATTCACGGTCACCAACTCTTAAGTGGGTCCTCAACACTTTCCTAATTATCTTACTACATTCCTCAGATGTCCACTTTCCCTTTCCCATTATATACAGTTTTCTTAAACCATCTTGACTCCTAAAATTTCAGTCCTATACACATACACACATACTTATACACACCACTCACTGTAAACAGATCTCCAATTTCATAGAGAAACCAGAAACTATAAAAAAAATAGCTCTCCACCAAATCTAACACCTACTGTCTTAAGCTACAGATCAAGTTGTTATGATAAGAGAAAAAAAATTGTAGAGCCTTAAGACTGTAGTTTCTTTCCTTTTCATACAAGAGAACCAGAGGTGGAAAAATGACTTGAGCATGTAGGAGACTCAGGCCCTTTCCATCTTGTCACTCTGCCATCCCTAGTGTGTGAGGGATGCACACTTCACTGCATGACTGAAAGTGGCTTATCCACATCCACAGTCAACCTGCAAGAAAAGTCAACGAGGAAGAGCGAGTTCACTCTTTTCCTTTAAGAACTTGATCTGGAAGCTGCACTTATGACTTCCATCCACAACCACTGTCTAGAAAGAAGTCATTAAGCCACACTTAGCTGCAAAAAAAAGTCTAGGAAATATACTTGTTATCTGGTTGCCATGACATTTTCATCTATATACTTGTTATCTGGTTGCCATGACATTTTCATCTATAATTATTCTCTTCTACTAACTTCTTACAATTGAATCTGTACTCCCATCAAAAGCTAGAACCCTCCACACATGCACTGGGTTCCATACTTCCCTACCTTTTCTCAGGAACCTTGCATTAGTGTCTCTCTCTCGTATCTTCAGTCTTTTCTACACATTGCAGTAATTCCCTCTGCCCCTAAAAATGTTCTACTTCTTCCATCTTAAAATCTTGCATTCCACATCTCCCTCTAGTTACTACCCTCTTTCCTTTCCTTAATAACTATTCTTCAAAAAGACTTGTCTAACCAAGGGGGGAAAGTGAGGAGGGGCGGTGCTGTGATGAATTGAGAGATTGGGATTGACATATATACACTAATATGTATAAAATGGATAACTAATAAGAACCTGCTGTATAAAAAAATTAATTAAATAAAATTTTTTAAAAAATCCTTGTCTAAAGTCACTTGCTCCACTTTCTCCCGTGACATTCAGCGTTCAGTACATCTGATCTGTCTTCTGTCTCTAGGACCTCACCAAAATGGCTCTTTCTGTGGCCAAGGACCTCCAGGTCCCTGAATTCAGAGAACATTTCTCATCCTTGTTTTCTTCGTGCAGGAGCAGTATTTGATTCCATTCAGCATGTCTCCTTTTGCTTTCATGATGCCTTGCTCCCCTTGTTCTCCTTTCACCCCACTATATGCTCCTTCTTGGTCTCTTTTACAGACTGGTCTTTCTCTATCCAGCCTTTAAATAATGGTCTTTTCCAGACTTCTGACCTGGTTCCTCATTTCTCCTTATTCAACATACTCTCATTAATTCTATGGTTTACGTTACTTCCTATACAAGTTGCTTATTCAGCTCCCTACTGGAATTCCTGCTTAGATGTCTAATAGGCATCTGAAACTTTACTTATCCAAAATGGACCAGATTCCCTGGTGGGAGCTGCTGTCTTATAGCTACTATTTTCTCTATGAAGTGGGAGGCCGTGTTACTTGTTGTGACTGAAGGATGGTATGTGTGTGTGTGTGTGTGTGTGTGTGTGTGTGTGTGTGTGTGTGTGTGTTTGTACATATGGGCTGTCAACAGGGTAAGAGATGAAATAAGAGATTTTATAAGTCAAGAAAATTTGAAAAAAATATATTTTGTAAAATGAGAAAAAGAAGGTGACCAGAGAAACAATAAAACTTACACTGGGAAGCAGCATACTAGGAGAACCTGAATTCTGACTTCCCAAATCCCTGGCTTTGAATTGTGGCTTTTTTCACCTAGTAGCTTTGTGGCTTGGGGCAAGTTATTAAAACTCTCTCTGAGCCAGCTTTTTCATTTAAAATAGTGATCAATAATCTTGTGCCCAAATTTGTAGTTCTTTGTGAGGATTAAAGATAATATGCTTGGAACATAGTAGGTGATTATCAAACAGTTCCTATGCAGTTCCCAGTTGGTCCCATTCCTTAAGTTGCTCTCCAAACCAGCTGCCACTACAATATTTCCAAGTCTTTCTAAATTTTAACGAATTTCCAATGCCCTCACTTCTTCCTTGCACGGCTTGCAAGGGTCTGTATTTGCTACTTCCTGAGATGAGAGGTGTGTTACTTTCTATTTCTATGGTAACAAATTATCATGAATTTGGTAGCTTAAAAACATCCACTTATTAGCTCACAGGTAGTATGGCTGGGTTCTTTGCTCAGGGAGGATATCACCAAGCAGAAGTCAAGATGCTAGCCAGACTAAGTTCTCTTCTGGAAGCTCTGGGTGAAAATCTGCTTTCAGGTTCATTCTTGTGATTAGGAGGATCCAATTCCTGTGGTTGTAGGATTGTGGTCCCTAGTTTCTTGCTGGTTGTCAGCCAGAGATGGCTCTCAGCTAGAGGCCACTCTCAGGTACTTGTTCTATGCCCTCTTCCATCCTAAAGCCAACCACAGCCACCCCCATTCCTTGCATCATGGCCCCCTCCATCTTCAAGCCAGCTACAGTGTATCAAATCTTTTTCCTCAAATCTCTTTGACTTCCCCTTCTGCTGCCAACCCGAGAAAATTCGTGGCTTTTAAAGGATTCATATGATTTAGTTAGGACTAGTTGGATAATCTCTGTATCTTGAGGTCAACTGATTGGCATCATTAATTACATCCACAAAATCCCTTTTGCCATGTACCATAATCTTAGGAGTAGAGTCTCATCACATTCACAGGTTCCACCCACACCTGAGGGAAGGAGACCATACAAGAGTGAGAGTCATTAGGGATCATCTTGTGATTCTGCCTACCCAGGAGGGAAAGCCAGGAGAAACACCCCTGAGAAATGCTGAGACCTTGAGCTGAGATCAGAAGGATGAGTAGGAGTTAATTAAATAAGGAAGGAATACTTCCAGAGAGAATGCCCAGAAACCATGTAACTAGAGGATATACATCCAAAAACTGGACTAAAGGAAGGCCAGTGTCTTCAGTGGAGAGACCAAGAACAACAGTGACTCAAAACAAGGTGGTTAGAGAGATCAGTAGGAGTCAGGACATGCAGGCTTCATAGACTCTGTTAAAACGCTTTTTCTATCCCCAAAGCAAAGGTCAGAAGAGTGGCATAATCGGATCTGTATTCTAAATGTATCACTCTGGCTATAAGGTGGAGGGTGGATGTAAGGAGGCATCAGTAAAATGTGGACCACTTAGGAGGCTGGGAGAGTAGTACAAGAAACAGTGGGGCAACGTCAGTGGAGCAGTAGCTAAAATCAACAGCACTTCATGATGGATTGAACACGGGAGGGAGCCTGTTATGTTCCCCAGGAAGCAGACTCTAAGACAGAGATTACTGTGGAGGATGTTTACTAAGGAGTGCTCTCAGAGTCAACACCTGTATAAGAGAGAGGATGAAAGTGGGATTGGGCAAAGGGAGAAACTGAGCAGCCCAACGACCTCAGTCAACCCTATGAGCAGCTGTGAACATCTTTCAGAGTTGTCCTCTGTCGGGGTGAGGGAGCTGAACCTTCATACCTCTCTGCTGATCAGTCATTGTATGCAGGATGCCCCAGAAAGGGAACATGACCTTAAATGAGCCAGCTTTCTTCAGCTTAGGCAACTCCCAAAGGGGGCTGACAGTTGTGGCCTATCTTCCAGCAGCATTCTCAGTGAAGAAGGAGAGTAAATCCTTCATTTTTCGGCAGGAGTCTGGGCTTTTCATCACAGCCTCCACCACAGGGGTGCAGGAGCATAAGGGAGTAGGGCATTCAGGATGATTTGTAGATGTCCGATTTGTGCATCCTGATGGACGCACTTATGACCGTATGTTGCCATCATTGGCTTACCTGTCATTTCCCCCCACTCGCTTGGGAGCTACTCAGGCACAGACCGTGTCGGACAGCTAGTGTACAGCCCTATACCTGGCACATACTTTGCTGAATAAGTAAATGCCCGTCTACTTCTCCTATTTCCACTCCCCTTTCCCCTACATTTCCTTTGCTTCCCTGCTCCCACACCTTACCCGCATCCAGTGTGGGAAAAGTCCAGCAGGTTATCTGAGGCCTCACCTGTGCTGGAGCTGAACAAACAGCAAAATCAGGCTGCTATGGTGGGGAAGGCAGGTAGAGCCAGGAGAAAGGGGGAGGGGGGCGGTTGACAACATTCCCACTGACCTCAGGCTTAAATCCTCCTTCAGTGTCTCATCCCTTATAAACTCAGTGCTAGCTGGACCAGGTTCTCTCCAAAAGACTGATTGGCTAAGAGTCTCTGAATTCCCCATAAACTCAGACCTCATCCCCAGTCTAATGTTCCCTTTGACCGATAACTCCCACCTCTGACAGCTACTGCTGGAGGCCAGAGAATGGAATTCCAGGTCATATCAGAGTTTCTTTGGAATGGAGAAGAATGACCTCAAGCAGGGCTGAACCATTAGAGGAGTTACGTCCGGCCCAAGGAACCCAGCGCAGGCCTGCGCAGGCCCCCTTCAGTTTTGCTCCCGCTGCACTCGGGTGCTCCAGCCCTCTTCCAGCCCCCTCCCGTGGGAACCTGACGCCCTACACAGGCTGCTCCACCTGCGCTGAGAACAAACAGGGAGCGCCAGTGTGTCGGGTGAGGGTGGGCGCTGCCTGGAGACCACAGAGAAAGCCAGCCGCCTCCTCCCGGGTTATGCCTGTGCTGGTCTGGGAACCGAACCATACCCACTCCTGTTTATCCCAGGCAGTTCTCACCGCTACCCCGGCCGCCCCTCAACCCCCAAGTCACTCTTCGTCCAGGCAGCCCTTTTCCCCTGCCAGGGTTCTCCGGAGGGAAATGCTGCCCCTTCCCCATCCTTGCCCGCTGAGAAGGGTTCCTTGAGCGCTTCGGGTGGAAGCGTGGGTGCTGGGCCTGAGGTAAGAGGTGAGGATGCGGGAGCTACCCCAGCACCGAGGCGAGGAGCTGCAGGGAACTACCAGCGATGGTGTCGCGGTCACTGCGGCCACTGCGGCAAAGTAGGGAACCCGTGGCGCTCCGCGCGGGCTAAGGCATCTGCGCTGCAGCCAGGGATCCCAGCATGCGGCCCCGTCTCCACGTTCCCCGACCCACCAGGGAAAGATGCTAGACCCCGCGGCAGCCGGGCTCTCCCTCTTACGCTCCCTCCTTGCCCAACCTCTCCATCCACTCCTACCTAACCTCTCCCCAACCCTCGCCAACACACACACACACACTCCTAACCTCTCCCCAACCCTCGCCAACACACACACACACACACACACACTCCTAACCTCTCCCCAACCCTCGCCAACACACACACACACACACACTCCTAACCTCTCCCCAACCCTCGCCAACACACACACACACACACACACTCACACACACACACACACACACACACACACACACACACACACACACACACACACACACACACACACACACACACACACACACACACACACACACACACACACACACACACACACACGGAGGCTCCCGAGAATTCTCCGGAACCGGGACGCTGGCGAAGGGGAGTGGGCGGGAAGGAAATCTCTAAGAGAAGACCGGAGAGATCTAGGGAGGGGGCGAGGACAGTCGTGGGGGTCGGGGGTGGGAGGACGAGTAAGTCCGGAGCAGGAGAGGGGGGCGGAGAGTCACCTGGCAGGACCGAGGCGGACCCGAGCCTGGGAGGGAGGCGAGCCGAGGCGGGGCGAGGAGAGGAGGAGCGGAGGGGCGGGGGCCGGGGCTGGGGGCGGGAACCAGGCGGGGCGGGAGCCTCAGCCGGAATCTCCGCTGGAGCAGGTGGAGACGCTGCGGGCAGCCGGCCCGGCCGATCGCAGGGGGCGGCGGATGGGCCGGGGCCATGGAGCTGCTCAAGCCGAACCGGAGCGTGCCGGGATACGGACCCGGGCCGGCGGCTTCCCTGTGCCGCCCGGGGGGCCCCCTCCTCAACGGCAGCGGCACCGGCAACCTCAGCTGTGAGCCCCCGCGCATCCGCGGAGCCGGGACACGAGGTGGGTGCCTCCCTGAGCCCCGTCCACGAGCTCCTTCTCACTGCACCCCGCAACACTCACAGAGGCCCCCACTGCTTCCCCAAACGCCCACGCTGTCCCTTCATAGTACTCCGTCTGTCCCCAAACAGCTCCCCCGACGCATGTGTCCCCCACAGCTCATAAGACTCCATTACAGCTTCACACTACCAGGTCAGAGCACCTTCACACCCTGGTCCCCTGACCACCCCCAGAGCTCCTGGTCACCCCCAACACACAGCCGCCTCCTAGACAGAGACGGTGGGAAGACAGGCACCTCCTCTGGCCAATCCTCCCAGGTCTCTCCTTTCCTTTTGCAGCCAGTTCACGGAGCCACAGTGGAGAAGGAAAGAAAGGAAGGAAGGCAAGATTGGGGGAAAGAAGGGGCTTGGTTGGGGAAGGGGCACTCGGAAGACCCGAATGGGAAGTTAGCGTTATAATTTCCTGTGTCCCCCACCCAACCCCCTGCCTTCCCAAAAGAGGTCCTCTAACCTGAATTAGGCTGGACATTGGACTGAGGGGCTGCTCTCTAGAGCTGCCTGTCTCCATTTCCTCAGATCCCCTTGCCTCCCAAGTTGGAGTTTTTCTCAAGGGTCTTTACCCTCCCTCTTTTGCTGTCTCCAAGTAATGTCTCCAGGTCCCTTCCAAGCCCCTCTCCAACCTGCCTCTCCTTAGGTTTCAGCCTCCTAGAGCCTGGCTGCCCCATTCATCATCCCACCCCTTTGTGCCACCTTCTCCCCCTCACCACCAGACTGCTTCCACTCACCCAGTCCCCACAGTGACTTTTATTCCTCCCATCAACCAACATCCACATTTTCTCAACGACCCAGCTCAAGCCTTATTTTTCCCCTTCCTATACCTTTTCTTTCCTTAGATGGTTACTGGACACCTGCTATTATAGTCTCTGGGCTAGGTGCCGGGTACACAGGGCTGAACTAGACCCAGTCTGGACTGTCATCTCCAGTGCAAACGGGAGACAAAAACCAATGGGAAAATCACAGTCAGCATTGGAATTCCCACAAGAGGGACCAAACTCTGGGCACCCGAAGGAGATGGGGTCTGAAAACTTCACAGAGGGAACCTTGAAGTTGGAGTTCAGTAGGCAGAAAAGGAAGAAGTGGGATTCCAGGAGAGGGAACAGTGTTAAGCAGAAGGAAATTATTCCAAGCTTTAGAAGGGAAAATGGGAATAAATTGCAATTCAAGTATTTATTTACCCCCATAAAATATTGCATGCATTCTCAGACCAGTTGTCACGCACTCTCTCATTGTTACACCCAGATTCTTTCACTCAACAAATATTTATGGAGCCAGAGATTGTGCTAAGCACTAAGGACAGGAGTAGAACAAAACTGACACAGCTCCTACTTCATGGAGCTCACGGTTCAGTGGGGGAGAAGGACGAGCAAGCAGAGAATTGCCGTACAGAGTGGGAAGTGCCTTGAGAGGGATGTGGGAACACAGAAGAGGAGCACCTCTATCTAGCCTAGCCTAGGCTTAGGAATCAGAGTTGGCTTCCTGAGGAGGTGAAGGCTAAATTGAAATAAAAATTAAAAAGCTGAGGGAAAACCAGCCAAGTGAAGGGGCAGAAAAAGCAAAAAGCATCTCGAGCAGAGGACCAGTATGTGTAAACAGCCAGAGTTTAAGTCCATGGCCCTTTTGTTCAGTGTGTCATAGTTTCTGTGTGCCTGAGACATGTACCATAAGAGAGGAATAATGAACACTCAAGATGAAGACCAGCCTAAAGCGTTTCCAGAGAGCCTTATGGACCTTGTCTAAGGAGTATGGATTTCATCCTGAGGGCAATGGGAATTACTGAAAAGTTCAGTAGTACTGCCAGGATTAGTTCTGCATTAAAGAGGGTGGATTGGAGGACAATCCAATGGAGAGAGGAGCATCCTTTAGAAGGCTATTATATTACATTGGTCCTGATGAAAGATGATGCTGGCGTAGACTAAGCTACTGGCAATGGGGATGGAGAGAATTGGGTGGATTTGACAGGCACTTCTGGAAGTGAAATCAACAGAACTTGATGATTTATTAGAAATGGAGAGGGAGGAGGAGGTCAAGGGATGACATCTAGGTTTCTGGCTTAGACAATTGGATGGATGTTGGTGCTGTATAATGAGGATAACAAAGGAACAGAAACAGGTTTGAAGGAGATTATAGATTCAGTTTGGAACCCACTGAGTTTAAATGCTGGTAAAATATCCAGGTGGAGTTACCCAGTCAGCTGTTGAATCCAAGGGTCTGGAACATAGGGGAGAGGTATGAGCTAGAAATACAAACTTGAAAGGTGTTTGTCTAGAGGTGGTAACGGAAGCCATGAGGATAGATTAAATCATACCGAGATTGTGTCAGATGGGGAAAAAAAAAAAAGAGGTCCTGGGACAGGACCCTGAGGAAAACCAATTTTTTAAAAAAATTATTTATCTATTTATTTTTATACAGCAGGTTCTTATTGGTTATCTTATTAGTTATACATATTAGCATATATATGTCAATCCCAATCTCCCAGCTTATCCCACCACCACCCAGCCCCGCTTTCCCCCTTTCATGTCCATACATTTGTTCTCTACATCTGTGTCTCTATTTCTGCCTTGCAAACTGGTTCATCTGTACCATTTTTCTAGATTCCACGTTGATATATGATACTTGTTTTTCTCTTTCTGACTTACTTCACTCTGTATGACAGTCTCTAGGTCCACCCACGTCTCTACAAATGACCCAATTTTGTTCCTTTTTATGGCTGAGTAATATTCCATTGTATATATGTACCACATCTTCTTTATCCATTCATCTGTCGATGGGCATTTAGGTTGCTTCCATGTCCTGACTATTGTAAATAGTGCTGCTATGAACATTGGGGTGCATGTGTCTTTTTGAATTATGGTTTTCTCTGGGTATATGCCCAGGAGTGGAATTGCTGGGTCATATGGTTAGTTCTATTTTTAGTTTTTTAAGGAACCTCTATACTGTTCTCCATAGTGGCTCTATCAATTTACATTCCCACCAACAGCGCAAGAGGGTTCCCTTTTCTCCACACCCTCTCCAGCATTTGTTGTTTGTAGATTCTCTGATGATGCCCATTCTAACAGGTGTGAGGTGATACCTTATTGTAGTTTTGATTTGCATTTCTCTAATAATTAGTGATGTTGAGCATCTTTTCATGTGTCTCTTGGCCATCTGCATGGGAAGACCAATTTTTAAAAGCCAAGCAGAGGAAGGAGAGTCCATGAGGTAGATCTAGATGAGACCATCAGAGAGACAAGAAGGCAAGGAAAAAAGAAAGTTTCAAGCAGAGTGGGAGAAGTGATGTCAAATGCTGCCCATATAAGTCAGATAAGGTCATAACAGCATCCTTCCGATTCAATAACAAGGAAGTATTAGGAGGAGCTGTGGGTGTTAGGGGGTGGCTACAGTTGGTAGAAGTTTGGGCCATGGGGGAGGGGTTATAAGAAGTGAACTAAGGTGTGCAGATAAAACTTTCCAGAAGTTTGGTAGGGAGAGAGAGAGAGACAAAGAGAAAACAGAATAGTGCTAGAAATAACATGGGGCTGAGGAGGATAACATGGGGTTGAGGAAGGGTGTGTGTGCGTGTGCGTGTGTGTGTGTGTGAGTGCACACGCTCACTCATGCATAGTTTGTCTTTTGAGTGTATATGTGTTGTAGAGATAAGACCATTTTAAAAATGTTTTTGGGGAGTGGGCCAAGAGAGAAAGGTTGAAGTGCAGAAGATAGCAGGGCTAGCTAATAGAGTAAGGGACCTTGAGAAAGCAGAATGTGAAATGATTCAGAGCACATGTCATCTAGACATTGCTGCCCACACACATTTGGATGTGACACCTGGCAGTCAGAAGCTACCCACAGAGACTCTGTTAGCCACACTCACTCAGCTGTTACCCCGACAGACACATCTTACCCAGGCTCACTCCAGTGTTACCGATAGAAATATGGATGTTACTCACATTATTCTGATATAATCCACATAGACTTGAACGTTACCCATGTTCACTCAGATGCTACCCACAGAAAAGCAGATGTCACCCACACTCACTTTAATATTGCCCGCTGTCATTCAGATATTACCCATCAAACACACTCGCTTTTGTTTTATTATTATCCACGTACAATCAAATATTATCCATGCTCACTTAAGTAACCCTTCTCCAGATATTACCCATAAAGTCATAGATATTACTCTTACATATTCAGATATTACCCGCAAAGACTCAAATACTACCTATGTTCGCTCAGGCGCTCAGTTATTTTACTCAATAAGATTAACATCTTAATCTGTTAATATCTCATATTCACACTCACTTAAATATTGCCCACATGTACTTGCATATTACTTCTGCTCAGTCAGCTATGATCACCGTCAGCTGGATATTCTCCTATTCACATACAGACCTCTGAATGTAACCCACGCTTCCTGAAGATGTTACTTACAAACTGCGATGTTATCTGCAGACCTTGGCTCATTCAAATGTTACAACACTTACTCAGATATTACCTAAACTTACAGGCAACCCACACTCAATCAGATACCACCTATAGACACGTAGCTGTTACCCTTCTCCAGATACTGCCTACAGAAATATGTGTTACTCTCACCCACCCAGATATCATCTCCAAGACTAAAGTATTACCCAATGCTCACTCTGATCTTACCTACATACACACCCTGCATATTATTTCTGCCCCCTCCGTTAGAATCCATTAACATGCGGATGTCCCCATCACCCAGCTGTTACCCACAATCAGCTAGATGCTATCCATGCTCACCACAGAGGCGTGGGTACTACTTTGATGCCTGAGGGATGGGTGACCAGATCCAACACACCAGTGAGTGGCAGGATTTGAGGCATCAGCGGCTTCAGTGTTCTGTGGAACCCTTTCTTAGAAAAGCCTGTTTTTGTTTCATGTCGCGTCATCTGGATTTTTGTACCCACACTTCTCTGCCATCATCTGGACAGAACACATGCAGATCCTCTAGACCCCAGAAGCAGAACTGAACTGTCCCAGTCTTCTGAGTCCCCTGGTCTGATTTCTGCTCTCCTCTCATCCCCAGCAGAAGGATGCCCACAGATAGACTGTCAAGGCATTCGTGGCTGTACCCCAGGAGGTGCATGTCCCATTCTGCCACCGCTGAAGCCACTGTGGTCATTCATATGCCACCACACAAACATACACGGATGCATACACACACACACACAGAGTTTCCCCTGTTCTTAACATCCTGCATTAGTGTAGTACATTTGTTACAATTGATGAGCCAATATGGATACATTATTAACTAAATTCCATAGTTTACATTAGGGTTCACTCTTTGTGTTGTATGTTCTATGGGTTTTCAGAAATGTATAATGACATTTAGGTACCATTACAGTACCATATAGAATAGTTTCACTGCCCTAAAAGTCCCCTGTGCGCCAACTCTTTATCCTTCCCTGCCTTTTCCAAGATCCCTAGCTCTAAGATTGCTTTTACTTAGCCTTTTCACATCTCCTAACTGTTCAACAGCAAAGACTTAGAGAGATGGTGATGGCTGGAAATAAAGTAACAGCTGGAAGTGCCCAGTTAGACAGCAAAGCATTGTACAGTTGCTGGTCATTTTTACTGGGACTTTGTCCTCTAGTTTTCAGAGGTCCCCACACAGATTGGGAACTTCATAATAGAGGGCCTAGCCCCATCTTTCAGCTACACCACAATTAGCCAAGTTCAAGGATACACACGAGATCCATTAGCCAGATGAATGAATGAGAAATGTGCTTTTCACAGTTTAGAGTGCCGTACAAACTTGAGGTATGGTTGTTGAATCAAGAACTAGTTGAAGAGAGGGACTTCCCCGGTGGTCCAGTGGTTAGGACTCAGCGCCATCACTGCCAGGGCCCAGGTTCGATCCCTGGTTGGGAACTGAGATGCTTCAAGCCCCGTGGCACAGCCAAAAAAAAAAACTAGTTGAAGAGAAACATTCAGAGGACAGAGGAGGAAGTGTTAGAGAAGATAGAACTAGAGAGATTAAGGGGTAGGGGGAGAGAGGCGGAGAGGGGAAATAGACAGGGAGGAGACATAGAGCACAAGATAGACCACCTGCTCTATTCTTCTGGGTCCAAGGACCTCTGACAGAGTTCTTTATTTCCCCCTACACACACACACATACACCTCAAATTGTCACACATAAATCATCCATAAGCCTTCCCTGCAGAGAGGGGCCCAGCTTCTAAATGAGACACAGGTGGTTTGTATATAATAGTAAAAGTAACACATCCAAAATCACAGCCTGTCATTTGCCCCCTCCCCTCCACCAACAAAATCCTCCAACATGGGTCTCTAAAGAGACAGAGGCAGCAAGGAGAGCGCATGCTGGAGCCTTAGAAGCACAGAGGTGAAAGATGGATGAGGAGGGACAGAGCAGGTGCATTTATGTGGGGAGTAACAGAGATCCGTTTAAGATTCATCCGCAAGCAGGTGTTAACAGCTCCTGTGCAGGGGACATTATGCCAAATGCTAGGGACATGCTGGAGAACATGGTGGGCATCGCCCTTGTGCTCAAGAGCTCATAGTCTAGTGGTGGAGATAGAAAGTGAACAGAATAATACAGTGAGAAATGCCATGGTAGAGTATAGAGGGGGACAGCATCATGAATGACAGAGAAGGGAGGAAGCGATAGAAGGCAAAGCATTTTAGGGATCTAGAGACTGGCTTCTATTCTGAATCGGCTCCTAACTTACTGGGTGCTCTGAACAAGTAGTATCGCTGCTGAGTTCAGTTAGGGGATCTCTTGTAAGTAGCACTTACTCGAAGTCTACAACAACTTCTGAATAAGTACAAACTATTATTATGAGAAAACAGTTTAATTTGGGAGCTCTGGCCAAAGTCAGCCAAGGTATGGGGCTATGAAAAAGGGCCCTGCAGCTCTGGGCCCTTCCCTTCCCCCAACTTGGCAGGCTCTGTCCCTGCCCTCTCTCCCTCCAAGCTCCAGTCTCCCTCATGCTGAGGCCATGGGTGACTGGGTCCAGTTTAATTTAATTCTATTCAATTTTGTCTGGGTTTCTTGGCTGTGATATGGAAGCCCAATGATGAATCCTTCTCCCAATAGGCAATGACAAAAATGAATGGGGTCAGCCCTTTGTCTAGCCCAGCAACACTACATGTCCCTCCCGTGAGCTCCCAGAGCACTCTGTGTATTCCTCAACCTCGCTCCTTACCACACCATGTGACAATTATCTGTTTATACATCTGAGTTTCCCTCTAGACTGAGCTCTCAGATGAGAGCTCACAGGGCATTTGCCATGTCCTCTGTCCCCAGGGCCTGGTATAAAGGGAGCCCTCTGTAAATGCTTGTGGAGTGAGAATGAATGTTTATAGATAATTAAAATATAAGGTGGAAAGTAAAAAGGGTCCTAACAGATGTGAAGGGAACATGCATGGTCAGAGGAAGGGGAGATTAGCTCCAAATAAGGTGTCCAGAAAGGCCTAACAGAGGAGGAGGCAGTCTGTCTGAGTCTTGAAAGACAATGGTGAATAGGAATTTACCAGATAACAGAAAACAAGTTTGTTATTGAAAGTCATTAATCGGGGGGAGGTATTAATAGTCGGGGGGGGGGCAGTGAAAGAGCATTTTAGGCTGAGAAACCGACATGAGCAAAGGAGAGAATCATGAGTGCACACGTTGCCTTCCAGAAACTGAGTCATCCGGTGCCTTAAGTTGGGTGCATTGCAGGGAGGAAGTGGGAGGAGGAAGAGGGCAGTTCTGGGAGAATCTGGATGACAAGCTAAAGGGTTGCAGACAGGTGAGAGTAGCTGAAGGGTCTTTTTGTTTGTTTGTTTTGTTGTCGTTGTTTTTTTAAGACAATAAAGACATGCTCGGACCTGCGTTTCAAAAGATAGTGGGTGGTCAACTGGGTCGAATGCTGCCGGGAGGTCAGGTAGAATAAGCTGAGAAGAGACCTTTGGATTTAGCAGTTAAAGCTCAGTAACCTTGAGAAGTGTGCAAACAGTAATGGGGGAACAGGTCACTGGGTTGTAACAGATGGAGGGGTGAATGAAAAGATGGAAATAATCTTTTCGAGAAGTTTGGCTGCAAAGAGAAGGAAGGATTTGGAACAAAGCTTGAGAAGGGACAGGCTTTCTTAAGGAAGAGTAGCGTTAGGCCGCTTTAACTAGGCCTCTAGGGGTTAGAGGGTGAAGGATTCAAGTTCACCATTTACTGAGTGGGTCGTCGGGGTTGGGGGCGGGGGCAGGGATTTGGAAAGCAGGGGATCTGGCTGGGTAGTGGGGGTTGGAGGACTGGGGATAAGTGAAATTGGAGAGCCGGGCTGAGTGGGGGCCAGGACTCCCACTGCCACCCCCCCTTTTTCCCACCCAGAATTGGAGCTGGCCATTAGGGTCACCCTCTACGCTGTGATCTTTCTGATGAGCGTCGGAGGAAATGTGCTCATCATCGTGGTCCTGGGACTCAGCCGCCGTCTGAGGACCGTCACCAACGCCTTCCTGCTCTCCCTGGCAGTCAGCGACCTCCTTCTGGCCGTGGCTTGCATGCCCTTCACCCTCCTGCCCAATCTCATGGGCACATTTATCTTTGGCACAGTCGTCTGCAAGGCGGTTTCCTACTTCATGGGTAGGTGAACAACCGACCGGCCTCCCTTGCCCCTCTCCTCTTCTAAAGTCCTTGCCGGATGTAGGGGGTCTTTCTCCGTCAGCGGGTATGGAAGTCACACTGGTGAGTGTGTAGTACAAGTTTCCTAGGTGACCCCTTCCTCTTCCCTTGCTAGGCGTGTCTGTGAGCGTGTCCACGCTAAGCCTCGTGGCCATCGCCCTGGAGCGGTACAGCGCCATCTGCCGACCACTGCAGGCGCGTGTGTGGCAGACGCGCTCACACGCGGCTCGAGTGATCGTAGCCACGTGGATGCTGTCCGGACTGCTCATGGTGCCCTACCCGGTGTACACTGCCGTGCAGCCAGCGGGACCTCGTGTGCTGCAATGCATGCATCGGTGGCCCAGTGCGCGAGTTCGCCAAACCTGGTGAGGGTCCCTATAACCCATTCCTGGGAATTCCCTTCTCCATCTCCATCAGATACTCACGAGCATTACCCAGAATCTCCCTCCAGCTGCTCTAACAATTATCACTACAATTGCTTTTCCCACCATCCTGGGATTCCCATTGGGGCTTCTCCCCAGTTCTCTAACCCTTCCCGGCCGCATACCCAAATCCTACTTCTACCTCTGGGGCCTGGTCACCAGCCCTAGAAACATCAACCCTTGCGTCTTCCTCCATCTGTGATTATAGCTGGACAGAGATCCGCGCGATTGGTCTGTGCTCTGTCTCTAGGTCGGTACTGCTGCTTCTGCTCTTGTTTTTCGTGCCGGGGGTGGTTATGGCGGTGGCCTACGGGCTTATCTCCCGCGAGCTCTACTTAGGGCTTCGCTTTGACGGTGACAGTGACAGCGAGAGCCAGAGCCGGGTCGGAAGTCAAGGAGGACTGCCCGGTGGGACCGGACGAGGTGGGTGAAATCCAGGAGGGGCGGGACTTTGGGAAGAGGCGGGACATAAAGTGGGTGGGGCGGAAAGGTGTGTGAGTAGGAAGAGAGACTGGAAATGGGGGGGTTGGGGGGAGACCAATGGGGATTTGGAGAATTCAGCCTTCGGTTCTGACCGCCCACCGTCTGTGCTCAGGTCCTGCCCACCCGAACGGGCGTTGCGGGTCGGAGACCCGGCTGGCTGGCGAGGACGGCGATGGCTGTTACGTGCAGCTTCCGCGCTCCCGGCCTGTACTGGAGCTGTCCGCGCTGACCGGACCCACGCCTGGGCCAGGATCCTGCACCCGGCCGGCCCAAGCCAAGCTGTTAGCTAAGAAGCGCGTGGTGCGGATGTTACTGGTGATCGTTGTGCTTTTTTTCCTGTGTTGGTTGCCAGTGTACAGCGCCAACACGTGGCGCGCCTTCGACGGCCCCGGTGCACATCGCGCCCTTTCGGGTGCGCCCATCTCCTTCATCCACTTGCTAAGCTACGCCTCTGCCTGTGTCAACCCCCTGGTCTACTGCTTCATGCACCGTCGCTTTCGCCAGGCCTGCCTCGACACCTGCGCCCGCTGCTGCCCTCGGCCTCCGCGAGCTCGCCCCAGACCTCTACCGGACGAGGATCCTCCCACCCCCTCCATCGCCTCACTGTCCAGACTGAGCTACACCACCATCAGCACGCTGGGACCTGGCTGAGGGGTGGAGCGGGAGTGGGAGCTGAGGCGGGACAGACGGACTGGCCCCATCCAGACACATGAAAGACGCAGACCAACGGACACAAGAGACTGACTAACCCCAACGCACAGGAAAAGGTGGCTTACCCCACACAGGAAAGAAGGCACTTGATGTGGGACTGAGCCTGGCACACAGAGACATGGCACTGACCTTGGACATACAGACACAGCGTCCCTAGCTGTGGACTATCTCTACACTGTGGAAACTCTGACAGGGGCTGACTTGCCTCTTACACATATAGTAATGGCATTGAATCTTTTAGGGCTCTGGAGCCTGGCACAGGAATGACTCCTGAGATGCTCCAGGCTGTCCCCAGTTTGACCTCACCGTGCCCTTCCCCAATCAGTGCTGCAAACACCAACCTGTCTAATCTCACACTTCCCAGACCAACAAGCTGTTTTGCACTGAAAAGTCCTCTCATTCCTTTCCAGTTAAATACTATAGGCCTTCCCCTCCTCCCTTACCCAACTTTTTCAAGAAATAATAAATGACTTGGCTTCCCCCTTAATTTCCTTTTTGGACTTTTTTGGGGCACGCGTGGAGGTACAGGATTTTGTAGAGTCCTCTCCGTCAGGTCCCTCCCCCTGCTGTTCACTCCTGTGCATGACCCCCTGCCAAAAAGCCCGTGGTCTGAGTCTAGATGAGGCTGTGTAAATTCTCTCCGAGTGGTCAACCTGGACCCGCCTCACACCACAGTCGTATGCAATAGCTGGGAATGGAGGTGGGGCTGGGAGGTGGGACATCCATGACACATAATGATTCCTGAGCACATTGTCCTAAAGTGGTACCATTGTTAAGGTGCTGTATTAATAGATGCTTATTAAAATTTTAATGAAAAGAGGAAGCAGTGTATGATAAGACTCAGTTTATTCAATGTGTATTTGAAACACCATGGGTCAGAACATGACAGGTATACAGAATTAATTAAAGAGTAGGGACTTTTTAATGCACTCTTCCCCATGGAAACACCCTTACTGGCCAGCAGCAAGGAGGAGAGGTAGCGTAGGGAGACAGGGGCCTGGACCTGAATAGGAGTCCCAGAGCCCAGCCTCCCTCTTGACTATAAGACTGATCCAGCCCCAGAGAGGGACGGAGACAGCAATACCACCCCTCCACACACATGATGACAAACAGGAAGAACAGATGACCTCACCAAGGGGACATACATAAATAAACAGAGGCATGGTATGCTGGGAAAGGGCTCCTTGACACTTCATCTTGTAACAGTTGGGGAAACTGAGACCCAGAACAAGAAAGAAAGCTGCTCAAGGTAATACAATAAATTGGACCAAGACAGAAATAACCCTATTGAAGTAGGCACTGAGCTGGAGGTGGGAGAGACGCCGTACCCATCAAGGGGCAGACCCAAGTTCTGTGGGGCCTGGAGCTTATAAAACTGGGTGCCCTTTTTTAAGAAAAAAAAATGAAATTAAAGATACAAAATTGCTAGGACACTGACCAGGGCCTTTGGAAGAGACCTGTGGAATGAGGAGCCCTGAAATTTAAGCCTCATTAGCTTCTCAGCCAATAATATCTCTAAAATCCACTCACTATGCTGGACAAAGGCTGGATGGAGTGAAGGGTAGTGAGAAGGGAGAGTGGTCTTCTCTTTACCAATGCTGAGCTGCTCCCATCCATCCTTTCTACAGGGCTCTGGGCTGCAAGAGGCAGGAGGAAGGAAGAAAAGGGTGGAGAAGGCGTTCCAAGCTGTCAACTAAGACAGCACTGGTTAAAAATAGAATCCCAGCTGGTCGGAGTTGTGGAAAGCAAGATATTGGACCTTTTTCTCTCATGCCAGCTTTCCAGGGGGTGGAAATAAGGTTGCCCATTGCCCTTGCAGCATTCCCCAGCCCCCAGCCCCACTATCCCTTCTGAAGGAGAGACCGCCTTGTTGAGGCTGCCCCACTGTCAGCCCCTCCAGCTGGGGCCTGGGCTCCTGCTGACCATCAGATGGTGGTGGGGAGCTCAGTGGGGGAGGGATCAGTCCAGCCTCTCAGCCTGGAGTATGAGCTCAAGTACAGTGGCCCAGGGCTAACCTAGAACCTAGTGCATAGGCACGGCCTAAATAACACCATTTCACACACTGTGCCGCCCTTTCATCTGCAGAATACTTACACATCCATCACTCCACCCTGTGCCCTATCTAGTTACCAGATGTGGAATCTTGGGATCCTCCCATCTTTTTTCCATCTCTTGAAATCTGACAAAACATTTCGGGTCCAGATGTAATACCACTGTCTCCATGAAGTCCTGCTTGGTCATCCTCGCAAAGCTTGTCTGCTTGTAGAGTACTTACTGCTTTCTCTCTTCTGTCATACTTATTTGTATTCCTGCCTGATTTCCCATCCTGGGCAGGGAACATCATGATGTCACGGGAAGATGACTGAGCCTGGGCCTAGAAGGTGGGGTGATGGAGGGGGTGGGGGTGAAATCTGATGCTTCTTGGTGCTGTGTGACAGGAGTTTGTATATACCAATTCATTTCATTCTCAAAACTCTTCTCCAGAACAATTTCAGTTGACAGAAGAGGAAAGTGAAGCTGAGAAAGCTTAGGGAAGTTACACAAGCCCTACAGCTAGAACGGAGGCAGGAACTGAGCTCGGGTATCTGCCTCCAAAGCTTTGTTTCTTTCCATTATGCTGTTTTGCCTTCTTTCAAGCCTTGAAGATCTGTGTACCAGTGGTCCTGCCTTTTAAAAGTTGTGTGATTCTGCACAAGTTATCTTAGTGAGTTCTCAGTCTCACCTGTAAAATGGGAATAATTACGTTAACTTCTGTGATATTGTGATTCATAATAAGCAAAAGCAAACTTGAGGGAAAAAAATGGAGCTGGACGAATCAGACTCCCTGACTTCTGACTATACTACAGGGCTACAGTAATCAAGACAATATGGTACTGGCACAAAAACAGAGATATAGATCAATGGAGCAGGATTGAAAGCCCAGAGATAAACCCACGCACCTGTGGTCACCTAATCTATGACAAAGGAGACCAGAATATACAATGGAGAAAAGACAGCCTCTTCTATAAGTGGTACTGGGAAAACTGGACAACTACATGTGAAAGAATGAAATTAGAACACTCCGTAACCCTATACACGAAAATAAACTCAAAATGGATTAAAGACCTAAATATAAGGCTAGACACTATAAAACTTTTAGAGGAAAACATAGGCAGAACACTCTTTGACATAAATCTCAGGGAGATCTTTTTTGACCCACCTCCTAGAGTAATGAGAATAAAAACAAAAATAACCAAATGGGACCTAGTTAAACTTAAAAGCATTTGCACAGCAAAGGAAACCATAAATAAGACGAAAACACAACCCTCAGAAGGGGAGAAAATATTTGCAAACAAGGCAACTGACAAAGGATTAATCTCCAAAATATACAAACAGCTCATGCAGCTTAATATCAAAAAACAAACAACCCAATCAAAAAGTGGGTGGAAGACCTAAACAGACATTTCTCCAAAGAGGACATACAGATGGCCAACAAACACATGAAAAGATGCACAACATCACTAATTATTAGAGAAGTGCAAATCAAAACTACAATGAGGTATCACCTCACAGCAGTCAGAATGGCCATCCATCACCACAAAAATCTACAAACAATAAATGCTGGAGAGGGTGTGGAGAAAAGGGAACCCTCTTGCACTGTTGGTGGGAATGTAAATTGATACAGCCACTAGGGAGAACAGGAAGGAGGTTCCTTAAAAAACTAAAAATAGAACTACCATGTGACCCAGCAATCCCACTACTGGGTATATACCCAGAAAAAAACATAATTCAAAAAGACACATGCACCCTATTGTTCATTGCAGCATTATTTACAATAGCCAGGACATGGAAGCAACCTAAATGTCTATCAACAGAGGAATGGATAAAGAAGATTAGCACATATATACAATGGAATATTTCTCAGCCATAAAAAGGAATGGAATAGTGCCATTTGTAGAGATGTGGATGGACCGAGAGACTGTCATTCAGAGTGAAGTAAGTCAGAAAGAGAAAAACAAGTATCACATATCAATGCCTATATGCAGAATCTGAAAAAAACTGGTATAGACAATCTTATTTACAAAGCAGAAATAGAGACACAGACATAGAGAACAAACATATGGATACCAAAGGGGAAGGGGGGTGGGTAGTGGGATGAATTGGGAGATTGGGATTGACATATATACACTATTGATACTAGGTATAAAATAGATAATTTATGAGAACCTACTGTATAGCACAGGGAACTCCCCTCAATGCCGGTGACTAAATGGGAAGGAAATCCCAAAAAAGAGGAGATATATGTATATGTATAGCTAATTCACTTTGCCTTACAGTAGAAAGTAACACAACATTGTAAAGCAACTCTACTCCAATAAAGATTTAAAAACAAAAAAGAAAGAAATATACATTCAGTCTTTGTCCTGTTCCTGGCACAGAGCTCTTTGGAATTTCCTAAGTGATGAGAGCCATAAAGGTATCTTTTGTTATGTTAATGAGGTGACTTTTGGACCACCCCTAGGTTACCTAAAGATGGGAGCTCCTTCTTCAGAGGAACCAACCAAGTAATTAGAGGGTTGTCAATTTCAGCCCCACTCCCTGACCTCCAAGGATGGGAGGAGGGGAGAGGGCCTGGAGATTGAGATCAATCACTAATGGCCAAGATTTAATCAATTGTGCCTATGTAATGAAGCCTCCATAAAACCTCAGAAGGACAGGGACTGACAGGTTGGTTAACGCATGAAGATTTGGGGACAGTGTCTCACTTGGGAAGACATGGAAGCTCTGCACCCCTACCCACGTATCTTGCCCTATGCATCTCTTCCACCTGGCTGTTCCTAAGTTATATCTTTTTATAATAAACCAGCAACTAGTAAGTAAAAGGTTTCTCTGAGTTCTGGGAACTGCTCTAGCAAATGAATCAAACCAAAGGTAGGGGCTGTGGGAACCTTCAATTTATAACTGGCTGGTCAGAAGCACAAGTGACAACCTGGACTCACGACAGCATCTGGGGCAGTGGGGGTGGGGAGGGAGGGCCAGTCTTGTAGGACTGAGCTCTTAAACTGTGGGATCTGACACTGTCTCCAGGTAGATAATGTCTGAACTGGGTTGAATTATAAGACACCAGCTGGTGTCAGAGCACTGCTTGGTGGTGTAGTAAAAAACATTGTAATTGGTATCAGAATCATAATTCACACTGCCATTTTGAGAATTAGGTGAAACAATGCTCAAAAGTGCTTATTTGGGAATTCCCTGCTGGTCCAGTGTTTAGGACTCCGCACTTTCACTGCCAAGGGCCCAGGTTCAATCCCTGGTTGGGGAACTAAGATCCTGCAAGCCGCGCGGCACGACCAAAAAAAAAAAGTGCTTATCATTGTACCATTGTACAAGCACATATCATAGGAAGGGTTAGATCTGAGACTGCTTTAAGACCAGGATGAAGGAACAGCACCAGGAAACAAAGCCCTCTGCAGAGAGAAGGCCTCCCCTAACTGAGGGGGACAGAACGCTGAGTCCAAGGGGAGACTCAGAGTCTGCTAGGAGACGATGTTAGAAAGTGGTAGAGTCAGAATTTGAACCCAGGTCTACCTGACTCCAAAGCCCATGCTCTTTTCACTATACATCCTGACTTTGACCTCCAAGAGGGGACATTCAGGGCTGGGGAGTTGGGAGCAACTAGAACCACTCAGGACACTTCTCAGGGCTCAAAGTAGAAGCACAGGTAAGTCTATCTCTACAGACCTGGATCCTTCAGCAAGCCCCAGTTCTAGTATCTCTATGCCTGGAGGGAAGCCCCCCAGAGAAAGGGAAGCCAGGTCCGCAAAACATGAGGATGGCAGTTGTCCTGGAAATCTAACCCCCCTCAAACGTTCCAGGAAAGCAGGTTTCCAGCTAAGTCTCAGATATGGGGACAAACCAGAGAAGGGGAGGTATCACAGTGAACCTGTATGGGGGTGTGGGGGCCCTTCTGCCAGAAGCTGGCCCCTCTCATAGGCAACTCAAGCCAGACCTTTGGAGGACTATACACTCTGCTTACTCAGGTATGACTAGTGGGGAGCAAGGGATGTTCTATGGACAGACTTTGTTCCTTCAGGTTATCTATGGGAAGAAAAGCAAATGGAAAGGGTGGGGAAGAAAGCGAGCCCCCTCTGAGGTCAAAGCTTTGTTGCTGGGATATAATGCCTGGAGGTGGGGCCATCCAGGAAGTGACAGTCCTTGTCACAGATTCTAACCGTGGTTCACTGGTTGCTTCCTATTCTCTGAGCCTCATTAACTGTCCCCCAACCTCAGGGGGCACTTGGTCAGCCAGATGCTTAGTCCATCACAAAGATCAGCCCCTCCCTTTCCGTAGGGCCCAGTCTTTTCAAAACAGAATTCTAACCCAGCCAGGTATCTACATCTTGGGAAGGGAAATAGTTAACCAATTAGGCTCATTGTCTTAGGCACATTGTCTTCATCAAATTAGGCACTTTGCCTTAATCAAACAGTCTGGGGCCCCAGAATAATAACCTGGCATGTAAGTAGTGAGAGATAAGACATGCAAGCGCTCTTGAGGAATGTACATTTATTTGAACGATAAGGCTGGTTTGAGTGAATTTCCCAGGGTGAAACAAATGGGCTTTGACCCACAAGGGAAAGGCAGAACACAAGACACTCCCAGCCAAGATACAAGATCCCATCTACGTGTCAAGAAACAGAGCTACCACACTGCATGCGGACAAGGAAAGGCAGATGCAAAGGCCCCACCTGGACAGGGGCAGAGCCTTCCAGGTAGAATTCAGTTTGTGGGCAGGGGAAAAGAAATCCCTTTTTTGCCTCAAATCAGATAATCCCTTGATCCTTCTAAATTTAGCTGTATTAGCCCTCCATGAAGTAATGGGCAGCAGTTCAGGGAACTTAAAGGGCAGCCCCCAGGCTGCCTAGATGTGGGGATCTGTAGTTCAGCCCAGAAAAGGCAAGAGCAAGAGCTTAGCGTAGTTGAGGCAGGAAGGCTGGCTTTAAGTGCAGCCAGAGAGATGGAGACCCTCACATTGTCAGGGAGCAGCGGCATCCACGAACTTGGGACGGTGATGCAAATCAAACCAGGACTAGGCAGCAAAAGTGGGGATCTGGGGCTTCCCTGGTGGCGCAGTGGTTGAGAGTCCACCTGCCGATGCAGGGGACACAGGTTCGTGCCCTGGTCCGGGAAGATCCCACGTGCCGCGGAGCGGCTGGGCCCGTGAGCCATAGCTGCAGAGCCTGCACGTCCGGAGCCTGTGCGCCGCAACGGAAGAAGCCACAACAGTGAGAGGCCTGCGTACTGCAAAAAAAAAAAAAAAAAAAAAAAAAAGTGGGGATCTGGCTAGAGGAGACCAATATGCAGCTACAGGGTAAAGAGCTAACACCAGTTTCCTGGTCAGAGACCTCCCCTGCCGGTCCAGTGGTTAAGACCCTGTGCTCCCAATGGCCAAAGGAAAAAAAGAAAAACTGGTCTCACAGAAAAGATCTGGTACCCAGTCTACCCAAATACCATTAACTATGGAGTGATTAGCTCTGACTGGTTACTTTCTCTTTCTGAGCCTCAGTTCCCCTCATCTGTCAGTATCCCTCACCTGGGGATATTTTATGCCTTGCTATGTAGTTGTGTGGGCTACATGAGATACAGCAGCTATCTCCCCTGTGAAATACAAGCTAAGGAAAATTATTAGATGCCCTAGCATTGAGACAACGCTGGCAGCCACCTCTATATGTAATCCAAAATAAAAATAATACTGAATCATAACATCATGTAAAGAAGTCCAACAAACTTCTGCCTTTCCCATGATGAGCACTTTATTTTCTTTAATTTATTTATTTTTGGCTGCATTGGGTCTTCATTGCTGCTCACGGGCTTTCTCTAGTTGCGGTGAGCAGGGGCTACTCTTCTTTGTAGTGCGTGGACTTCTCATTGCAGTGGCTTCTCTTGTTGTGGAACACGGGCTCTAGGCGCAGGGGCTTCAGTAGTTGCGGTGCACGGGCTCAGCAGTTGTGGCTTGCAGGCTCTAGAGCGCAGGCTCAGTAGTTGTGGCGCCTGGGCTTAGTTGCTCCACGGCATGTGGGATCTTCCCGGACCAGGGCTCGAACCCAGGTCCCCTGCATTGGCAGGCAGATTCTTAACCACTGTGCCACCAGGGAAGTGCCCCATTATGAGTACTTTAGAGTCTTCTTTTTTTTTTTTTGAAATCTCGAACACTGATCTACTTATTTTAATATTTTTATTAGTCATACATGCACACAGTTTAAAGAGTCAACTATTCTACAACATTAAGACAAATAGCAGTCCCCGGGCCCCTGCCTTGCTCATTTCCCCTTCCCCAGCGGGAATGATTTTCAAATCTTTTATCCATTTTCTCCAGTATTTAACACCATGTCTTTTAATAACATGCTAATATTACTTCTGGGTTCTTCTGTTTGGCAGTATTACCTGTTGACTACCCCTCCAAGGAAGATGAGGGTTTAACTCTCATTTCCACCAACCAGACACACGCAACCTTATACCCCCTTTTCACCTAATAAAATAATAGCGTAATTATTGTTATTGTGATATCCAGGCTCCAAGGTGATCCCCAATGATGTTCACCTCCTTGTATTCATGACCTTATGTAGTCCTGTCTTACTTTAAGTAGGGCTGCTGTATATAACCAACAAAATATCAACATGTTTAATGAAGATGGGATCCCGTCCTGCACTTGCATGAGTTGGCCTCACTCACCTCACCTTAATCCCAGCCCTGCTGGATTTTGTCTTTATTCAACATTTTGATGTTTTTGTTCAACATGGATTTTTTGCATTAATTTTAATTTATTTTAATATTGCACTAAAATATTTTTTATCTTGATGACTAAATTTTTTGATGCTCTTTTAAATTTTGCAACCAAAGCAAGAAAGTACCTAACTTTACCTTGGTCTTGGCCCTAACATATCCCAATAGCTTCTTGAGAAAGGATGCATGGAAAGTAAACTTTTGATATCTTTATGTCTATATATGTGTTATTCTACTCTCACACTGGATTCTTAGTTTGGCCAGATATAGAATTCTAGGTTGGGAATTTTTTAACCAATATTTTGAAGATGTTCTTTGTTTTTTTTGTTTTTTTTTTGCGGTACATGGGCCTCTCACTGTTGTGGCCTCTTCCGCTGCGGAGCACAGACTCTGGACATGCAGGCCCAGCGGCCATGGCTCACGGGCCCAGCCACTCTGCAGCATGTGGGATCCTCCCGGACCCAGGCACGAACCCGTGTCCCCTGCATCGGCAGGCAGACTCTCAACCGCTGCGCCACCAGGGAAGCCCTGAAGATGTTCTTTTGAAGACCAAAGTCATTTGACTTCTGATCCTTTACTTTATGTAGTGGCTGTCGATTTTGGAATTTGGTTGGTTGTACAGGTCAGTCCTATTCACAGTAGGACAGGATTTAGTTTAACAGTGGAGGACTAACAGCTGATCAGAAGTTCTGAGCAGTGGCTAGAGCTGGGCAGCTGGGAGCTTCATTGTAGGTTGATCTGGTCAGGCTGTTTGTTGGGAACTCCAGATGTCTAGACCTTCAGTTCTTTCCTTATTGGCTGGTGAGATGTCCTAGAGAACTTCTCCAATTCCCTGAAGAGAATAAAGGCCCAGGTTGCAGCATTTGGGGAGCCAGTGGGAGCAGACCTTGGGGTGGGGGTAGGCTGACCAGGCATTTTCTGTGCATATGGGCACTTAAGCTTGCGGTTGTTTTATGGTATGCCTGCTTTCAAGGGTGCCTGAAGAACCCTCAATTTTCCTTCACCAGACAAATCTCTTGTCTTCTGCCCAGTGAGAAGAGCAGTAGAGAGTTAGGGAAGGGATCTAGAAATCTTTTTCTCAACAGCTGTCAACGAATCTTCTTTTATTTTCCCTCCCCCTCCCATTTCCAGAGAGATCTCGAACCACCAATTCCTAGGCCTTTTGAGGGTTCTGTCATTTAGTCAGGGCAGTTCTTTGTTTACCCTGAAGGGTTAGGTTTCTGCTTACTTAGGTGTCCTAAGTCATAAAACACCTGTCCATCTATTTTTCAGTTTCCAAAATTTTGTCATCACCTCTTTTTTCTCACCATCTCTGAGGATTTACACCTTTAAAAAAAGTCCCTTGAAACTCAGTTAAGCGATCAGGAAATCCTCAACGTGGTGCCAGAGGGGCAACAGAGCATGAGAGGTGGGGGCACATTATACATTTTGGCCTGGGATAGATGAGGAAATCCTATTCCCTAACTTCCTCTCACCTTCACCCATATTGCAAATAGTACATTAGGGGGGAAAATCCCTTTCCTGTACTTTTAGTGGGGTTTTAAAAGAGAGCAAAATGTTATGACTGTGTTCAAAGTGTAATCTTTCCTGGGAAGTGCCCAAGGCCTCTGCTGAGTTTTCTCTTGAATTATCCAGCACCCAATGGGCTGCTTTAGGAGGTAAATTTTGGCCTTTAAGGAGCAAATTCTGCTGGGGCTTGTGGAACTACAATTCCACTATCAGCATATTCAGTGCATTCCTTAAATAATCACTTTAGTTGTAACAAGTATAATTTAACAATTATAAAAACAATGATAAAATTAGTTATTTTATAGAGAGAGCATGAACAGGGAGGACACTCCCATGAATGGGTACTAGGTCCGGCTTGCATGGTCTTTGCCTTGTCACATTGCCTTCCAGTAAATCCTCTCAAGGGCAGGTTCTGAAGGAGAGACTGACCCAGGCCAGTTCTGGAGGAGATGCAGACATGTGAGGTGTGCCCAAGGGAGGGGTGGCTCAGCGCCAGGCCCTGCCACACGCAACACGCAAAACTTCGGGCTCCAGCTGGTACCGACCGATAGGTCACCTTGCTTGCGTGAGCCCCGGGGAAATCTGATCTGTCTGTTTCTCAGGGGCTGAGGCGCCGCCCTCCCGACGCCCCGCCCCTTGGGCCCCGACCCGTGGGCGCATGTGAAGCCCGTGCGCTCCTGCCAGCTTTGAACTTGCAGTGTCTGCTGTTGGGAACCTGAGCAATGCACCGGAAACGGCTGTCAGGAACGGCTGGGATGAGAGGAGGGAGAGGGTCTGGTGCACAGAGGGTGCCGCTGGGTGAAATGGGCTTTCTGGACAGGGACGCGACAGAAAAGACGTGCAAAGAAAAGTGGCTGGGTCGGGAGAGGGTGAGCGGCTGGGGAGACTAATCAGAGGAGGAGGTAATGAACGGAAGGGACCAGGATGAAGGGCAGGGCTGCTTGAGTTGAGTGATCAATAAGGAAGGGAAACAGATGGGCAAGAAGAAGAAAGGAAAGTGAAATAGAGGATGGAAAGTTATTTGGGGAAAGGCAGGACTTAGGAGGAGAGCCAGTGTACTCATTACTCCAGCAAGGACGGGCCCTCACCAAGTACAGGAAAAACACGTGCTGTTATGGACCCCAGAAGTAGCTGCCTGGGTAAGCCTAATATGTTTTGACACTGGCAGGCCTCCCACTCAGCGGGACTTGGAAGACACTGCTGTTAACTGTTGGGTTGGGTTGTAATTGTTGTGATCTGACAAAATGCAAGTAATTAATAATCCTACCTCCTAGTCACGTAATGGTTAATTAACCCTTTCGAAGTACTTCCTCTTGTTCGAACCTGGTCACTGCAGCAACACCAGTAATGTCTTGAGATGGTTACATTATCCCCATCTTTACAGGCAAAGAAGTTAAAACAGAAATGACTTACTCAGAGTCACAGATAAGGTAAATGACTCAGTAGAAACAACAGATTGGTTGCGATATTATTGAAGCCAATATCGGCCAGTCTGGAATAAAGATAACTCTAGTAGGATGTGACTCAGTGACAAGACGTAACACAGAACTGATGACTTGCTGAGACCACAAAAAAATGTCACCAGACTCAAAAATCATCCTCTCCAGAAAGGCAGATCACCCTGGACCTCAGGTCTCCTGGTCCCACTACAGCATCTCTGAGAGCCCTCAGTGTGGAGCCCTCTCTCTATCAGGCATGCCTTTACTCAGAGTAATAGTTTAGAAATTGGGAGCCTTTCTTAGTCTGTTTGGGCTGCTATAAGAGAATGTCATAGACTGGGTGGCTTATGAACAGAAATTTATGTTTCTGGAGGCTGGGAAGTCCAAGACCAAGGTGCTGTCAGGTTTGGTGTCTGGTGAGAGCCTGCTTCCTAGATGGTCATTTTTTTGCTGTAACCTCACATGGTATAATGGACAAGGGAGCTTCCTTGGGCTTCTTTTATAAGGGCACTAATCCCATTTATGAGGGCTCTGCTTAGATGATCTAATCACCCCAAAAGGCCTCATCACCTAATACCATCACCTTGGGGGTTAGGTTTCAGCATATGAATTTTGGGGGAACACAAACATTCAGACCATAACAGAGCCATAAAGGACTCACAGCTTAGGAGGTATCAAATATGCTCAGGTGAAACTATTGCTCCTTTGTTCTGCAGGAGTGAGACGGTGCTACAAACTTCTCTCTTGTCTTTTAGACTGGCTTGCCTGCCCTCCCTTATTGTTTTAGAAGGTGTTTAACCTTTCTTCTGATTGGTGTGCAGGATCCATATAACTTAGGTGTTCATTTAATCTACTGATGCTGAACCCAAGGGAAGATTTAGGGACTTTCGAATGGTGAGTAGGAGCCAGCTACCAGAAGGTCTAGAGGAAGAGTTTTCCAGGCAGATGGAACAGGGAAGGAAAGACTCTAGGGCAGGAATAACCTTGGTGAGTTCAGGAAACAGATGTCCCAGGAGGCTGGGGAAAGTGGCATGAAATGGAGTTAAAGAGAAAGGCAGGGGCCAACCACAATCATAGGAGTGGTTGGAGGGACTTGCAGGCTAGGGATAAAATCTGGGCAGGGCTGGGCTGCCCGAAGAGATAGAAATGTTCCCTTAGAGACACTGATTTAATACTGCAGAATAGCAAAGGAGGTGCAACAAGGCAACCCAGGCCAACCTGGCTGAGCCTCCTATGTGAAGATGGCATGGATTAACGGGAGGAAACACAAAGACCAATAGTTTGCAACACAGAATGCCAGTGACCTAAAGACCCTCACCAAGAGCCACACCAACCACTCAAACCCAGAGAATCAGGAGTATTTGAGAGGATATTTAGACCACAAGCCCAATTCAAAGCTGCAGAGTCTCTTAAGTGACTTCCTCTGAGGATGGGAATGCACCTTCCCATTCCCTTGTCTGCAGAAAAATGGGAAATCTTTTATACAGTCGATGTCAGTACATGGAAGTTTATTACTCACTAGCTCAGGGCTTGTCTGCTAAAAATGTATAGCTAGACTGTATATATATATATATATATATATATATATATACACATATATATATATGTATATATATATATATATACAGTTTTAACCAATGTCTGATGGTGGGTATGGTGGCAATGGAACCATAAGTTTCCACTAAAGTGTAAAAAATACTGGAATGTAACACCACCCAGTAGATTTCAGAGTCCTAATGAGCTGCTATTCAACCCTAGCCTTAACTATTTTACTTGGGAGAAAATGATGATATATAACCCTTAAATGTCTATTTTTAAAGGGCTTATTTTTAAATTATTTGCCCCTTCTGTCTGGAGTTTCTGTATTGTTGCCACCCTTCACAAAGCCACTGTCATCTCTCACCTGGATTATTGCAATAACGAACTAGTTTATCTTTCTGCTTCCATGCTTGTATCCTTACAGGCTGTTCCTCAAACAGTAATCGGAGTGAATCTTCTAAACACTAAATCAGGACTTCTTTTTCCCAGTAATGGTGGGCTAGGCTATTTGGATCAACCCTCTGGCTAAAAATAACTTGAAAGAGGAAAACTGAACAAAACGTAAGAAACATTTTCTTAAGGTCAATGAAGAGATGATAAAACAGTAAGGAATAATCAAGCTAAAATGTGAAGTGGACTTAAGAAGGGTAAGAAGCCATGAGAGCCGCTTTCACCCTGAAGGTACTTGCATATTCCCCAAATTAGAATGTTAGCGTCAAGGGTCCCAGTGCACAGAAATCAAAGCCAGGGGCTTGCAAAGTAGGGAATCTAATAGGAGACTCTGGTAAACAGGCACTAAGGGATCCCCCAGCCCCCTAAGTGTAGGAGAAGAGACCTATATGACTTTAGTCTAACCAAGAGAATATGGCAAAGTGATAGGATGTTCCTCTCATGATTGTTATGTTATAAAAGTCTTGGTCTTGTGAGTAGACACATGGCAAGGAGCTTAGGGCAGCTTCTAGCAAGAAACTAAAGCCACAGATTCAAGAAACCCTATGAATTGCAATAAACACAGAAAGAATCAACACCTAGAGTCATCATAATTAAATTATTTAAAAACCCAAGTAAAGGAGAAAAGCTGAGAATCTGCTAGAGAAAAGGATAAATTATGTTTTAGAAAGGTACATCGTACACGGGAGACATAATAAACATTTGTTAAATGAGTAAACAATCACGCTAGATTTGGGAGCTTTTCTGCTTACTAGCTCTGTGACCTATATGTCACTTAACCTCTTTGAAACTCAGTCTCCTAACCCACAAAATGTAGATAACAAAGCCTACTTTATAGGGAAAATCGTCAGGATTAAGTCCATATTGAGTTATACATAGAACGCCTAACGACTCCTAGAGTATACTAGGTGCTCCTGTTCTAGGCTGATTCTCTCTCAAATTTGGGTTTCAGGTCTGTTCTATGAAAATTTACTCTTTAATCCAGATTTCCAGTTCAGGTTTTCTTCGCAGTTCCAAACATCCATCTTGAAATAATTCTATATGCAAAACACATTTCCTTCCTTCCCTTTTAAAGTGCTGGAGAAAAACAAGTCCTCCTGCAGTAACACCTATTCAGCCACAGGGGGAAAAAATAGGTGAATGAGCAAACATCTAGCTTAGGGTTAGCACCTGCTAATTCCCTGACCTAAATTATACTCCATGGTATTTTCGTTTTCTGTTTTTTGTTTTTAATTATTTATTTATGGCTGCGTTGGGTCTTCATTGCTGCCCGCGGGCTTTCTCTAGTTGCGGCGAGCGGGGGCTACTCTTCGTTGCGGTGTACGGGCTTCTCATTGCAGTGGCTTCCCTTGTTGTGGAGCACGGGCTCCAGGCGTGCGGACTCAGAAGTCGTGGCTCACAGGCTCTAGATCACAGGCTCAGTAGTTGTGGCATGCAGTCTCAGTAGTTGTGGCTGGTGGGTCTAGAGTGCAGGCTCAGTAGTTGTGGCGCACGGACTTAGTTGCTCCGTGGCATGTGGGATCTTCCCGGGCCAGGGATCGAACCCGTGTCCCCTGCATTGGCAGGCAGATTCTTATCCACTGCGCCACCAGGGAAGTCCCTCCATGGTGTTTTCTGAATTTCAGTCATGGTAAGAATTACCTGGGGCAGTTGTTAGTACTACAATTTTTTGTTCTCTTTACCTGAACTATATGATTCTTTAGGTTTACGGTAAAACCCAGGAATCTGACTTTTGAACAAGCACCCAGGTGACTCTAACCTTCATGAAACAGTGGGACTATGTCTAGGAGGTGAGGATTACAATATTGGCCAAGCCACTGATTAATGTGAGTGAACAAATATTTCCTGCTATAGGAAAGGAGAGATGAAAAATACAAACAAGAGGCTGGATCTGTGAAGGTGGTTGCAACATGACCCATGTCTGCACAGGTTCACCAACTTTTGGAAGACATAGGTGTACATAAAATACCTTACAGCAAACAGACTACACTCCCATTGAATGCGCAATAATGGACAAAATAGGGCTTTTGATTGTAGAGACTTGGGAAAGCTTTGTGAAGGAAGTACACTCTAAGTTAGACTACTCTCTAGAGCTCTAGAGTTTTTTCAGGTGAATGTAAAAAGGAATTCCAGGGAAGAAAAATAGTTTTAAGCAAAGTAAGAAAGGTAGAAATTTCCCATGTGTGTTCTAGTAAAAGCAAGAAAACTGAGAGATTGGTTCAAGATGGCAGAGTAGAAGAACGTGCGCTCACTCCCTCTTGCGAGAGCACCAGAATCACAACTAACTGCTGAACAATCATCGACAGGAAGACACTGGAACTCACCAAAAAAGATACCCCACATCCAAAGACAAAGGAGAAGCTGCAATGAGACGGTATGAGAGGCGCAATACAATAAAATCAAATACCATAACTGCTGGGTGGGTGACTCACAAACTGGAGAACACTTATACCACAGAAGTCCACCCACTGGAGGGAAAGTTCTGACGCCCACATCAGGCTTCCCAACCTGGGGGTCCAGCAATGGGAGGAGGAATTCCTGGAGAATCAGACTTTGAAGGCTAGTGGGATTTGATTGCAGACTTTGACAGGACTGGAGGAAACAGAGACTCCACCCTTGGAAGGCACACACAAAGTAGTGTGAGCATTGGGACCCAGGGGAAGGAGCAGTGACCCCATAGGAGACTGAACCAGACCTACCTGCTAGTGTTGGAGGGTCTCCTACAGAGGCGGGGGGTGGCTGTGGCTCACGTTGGGGACAAGAACACTGGCAGCAGAAGTTCTGGGAAGTACTCCTTGGCATGAGCCTTCCCAGAGTCTGCCATTAGCCCCACCAAGGGCTGGGTAGGCTCCAGTGCTGGGTCGCCTCAGGCCAAATAACCACCAGGGAGGGAACACAGCCCCACCCATCAGCAGACAAGCAGATAAAAATTTTACTGAGCTCTGCCCACCAGAGCAACACCCAGCTCTAACTACCACCAATCCCTCCCATCAGGAAACTTGCACAAGCCTCTTAGATAGCCTCATCCACCAAGGGCAGACAGCAGAAGCAACAAAAACTACAATTCTGCAGCCTGTGGAATGGAAACCACATTCGCAGAAAGACAGACAAAATGAAAAGGCAGAGGACTTTGTACCAGATGAAGGAACAAGATAAAACCCCAGAAAAACAACTAAATGAAGTGGAGATAGGCAACCTTCCAGAAAAAGAATTCAGAATAATGATAGTGAAGATGATCCAGGACCTCAGAAAAAAAATGGAGGCAAAGATCAAGAAGATGCAAGAAATGTTTAACAAAGACCTAGAAGAATTAAAGAACAAAAAAACAGAGAAGAACAATACAATAACTAAAATGAAAAATACACTAGAAGGCATCAATAGCAGAATAACTGAGGCAAAAGAATGGATAAGTGACCTGGAAGATAGAATGGTGGAATTTACTGCTGTGGAACAGAATAAAGAAAAAAGAATAAAAAGAAATGAAGAAAGCCTAAGAGAACTCTGGGACAATGTTAAATGCAATAACATTCGCATTATAGGGGTCTCAGAAGGAGAAGAGAGAGAGAAAGGACCCAATAAAATATTTGAAGAGTTTATAGTTGAAAACTTCCCTAACATGGGAAAGGGAATAGCCATCCAAGTCCAGGAAGTGCAGAGAGTCCCAGGCAGGATACATCCAAGGAGAAACAGGCCAAGACACATAGTAATCAAACTGACAAAAATTAAAGACAAAGAAAAGTTATTGAAAGCAACAAGGGGAAAATGACAAATAATGTACAAGGGAATTTCCATAAGGTTAACAGCTGATTTCTCAGCAGAAACTCTACAAGCCAGAAGGGAGTGGCACGATATATTTAAAGTGATGAAAGGGAAGAAACTACAAACAAGGTTACTCTACCTGGCAAGGATCTCATTCAGCTTTGACAGAGAAATCAAAAGCTTTACAAACAAGCAAAAGCTAAGAGAATTCAGCACCACCATACCAGCTCTACAACAAATGCTAAAGGAACTTCTCTAAGTGGGAAACACAAGAGAAGAAAAGGATCTCCAAAAACAAACCCATAACAATTAAGAAAATGGTCATAGGAACATACATATCGATTATTACCTTAAACGTGAATGGATTAAATGCTCCAACCAGAAGACACAGGCTTGCTGAATGGATACAAAATCAAGACCCATATATATGCTGTCTACAAGAGACCCACTTCAGACCTAGGGACACATACAGACTGAAAGTGGGGGATGGAAAAAGATATTCCATGCAAATGGAAATCAAAAGAAAGCTGGAGTAGCAATACTCAGATAAAACAGACTTTAAAATAAAGAATGTTACAAGACACAAGGCAGAACACTACATAATGATCAAGGGATCAATCCAAGAAGAAGATATAAAATATATATGCACCCAACACAGGAGCACCTCAATACATAAGGCAACTGCTAACAGCTGTAAAAGAGGAAATCGACAGTAACACAATAATAGAGGGGGACTTTAACACCTCACTTACACCAATGGACAGATCATCCAGACAGAAAATTAATAAGGAAACACAAGCTTTAAAGACACAATAGACCAGATAGACTTAATTGATATTTATAGGACATTCCATCCAAAAACAGCGGATTACATTTTCTTCTCAAGTGTGCATGGAACATTCTCCAGGATAGATAATATCTTGGGTCACAAATCAAACCTCAGGAAATTTAAGAAAACTGAAATCATATCAAGCATCTTTTCCGACCACAATGCTATGAGATTAGAAATCAATTACAGGGAATTGATAAAGCAGTAAAAAACACAAACACATGGAAGCTAAACAATAACAAAGATCACTGAAGAAATCAAAGAGGCAATCAAAAAATACCTAGAGGCAAATTGCAATGAAAACACGACAATCCAAAACCTATGGGATGCAGCAAAAGCAGTTCTAAGAGGGAAGTTTATAGCAATACAAGCCTACCTCAAGAAACAAGAAAAATCTCAAATAAACAATCTAACCTTACACCTAAAGGAACTACAGAAAAAAGAAAAAACAAAACCCAAAGTTAGTAGAAGGAAAGAAATCATAAATATCAGAGCAGAAATAAATGAAATAGAAACAAAGAAAACAATAGCAAAGATCAATAAAACTAAAAGCTCGTTCTTTGAGAAGATAAACAAAATTGATAAACCTTTAGCCAGACTCATCAGAAAAAAGAGGGCGAGAACTAAAATCAATAAAATTAGAAATGAAAAAGGAGAGGTCACAGCAGACACTGCAGAAATACAAAGCATCCTAAGAGACTACTACAAGCAACTCTATGGCAATAAAATGACAACCTGGAAGAAATGGACAAATTCTTAGAAAAGTATAACCTTCCAAGACTGAACCAGGAAGAAATAGAAAATATGAACAGACCAACCACAAGCAATGAAATTGAAACTGTGATTAAAAATCTTCCAACAAACAAAAGTCCAGGACCAAATGGCTTCACAGGTGAATTCTATCAAACATTTAGAGAAGAGCTAACACCCATCCTTCTCAAACTCTTCCAAAAAATTGCAGAGGAAAGAACACTCCCAAACTCATTCAATGAGGCAACCATCACCCTGATACCACAACCAGACAAAGATACTACAAAAAAAGAAAATTACAGACCAATATCATGGATGAACATGATGCAAAAATCCTCAACAAGGGATTCCCTGGTGGCGCAGTGGTTGGGAGTCCGCCTGGCGGTGCAGGGGACACGGGTTCGTGCCCCGGTCTGGGAAGATCCCACATGCCGTGGAGTGGCTGGGCCCGTGAGCCATGGCCGCTGAGCCTGCGTGTCCGGAGCCTGTGCTCCGCAGCGGGAGAGGCCACAACAGTGAGAGGCCCGCGTACCGCAAAAAAAAAAAAAAAAAAAAATCCTCAACAAAATACTAGCAAACAGAATCCAACAACACATTAAAAGGATCATACACCATGATCAAGTGGGATTTATCCCAGGGATGCAAGGATTCTTCATACGCAAATCAATCAATGTGATACACTATGTTAACAAATTGAAGAAGAAAAACCATATGATCATCTCAATAGATGCAGAAAAAGCTTTTGACAAAATTCAACACCATTTAGGGTAAAAACTCTCCAGAAAGTGGGCATAGAGGGAACCTCCCTCAACATAATAAAGGCCATATGTGACAAACCCACAGCAAACGTCATTCTCAATGATGAAAAACTGAAAGCATTTCCTCTAAGATCAAGAACAAGACAAGGATGTCCACTCCTACCACTATTATTCAACATAGTTTTGGAAGTCCTAGCCACGGCAATCAGAGAGGGAAAAAAAATGAAACGAAGAAGTAAAACTGTCACTGTTTGCAGATGACATGATACTATACATAGGGAACCCTAAAAATGATACCAGAAAACTACTAGAGCTAATCAATGAATTTGGTAAAGTTGCAGGGTACAAAATTAATGCACAGAAGTCTCTTGTGTTCCTATACACTAATGACGAAAGATCAGAAAGAAAAATTAAGGAAACACTCCCATTCACCATTGCAACAAAAAGAATAAAATACCTAGGAATAGACCTACCTAAGGAGGTAAAAGACCTGTACTCAGAAAACTATAAGACACTGATGAAAGAAATCAAAGATGACACAAACAGACGGAGAGATATACCATGTTCTTGGATTGGAAGAATCAACATTGTGAAAATGACTATACTACCAAAAGCAATCTACAAATTCAATGCATTCCCATCAAATTACCAGTGGCATTTTTTAGAGAACTAGAACAAAAAATCTTAAAATTCGTATGGAGACCCAAAAGACACTGAATAGCCAAAGCAGTCTTGAGGGAAAAAAACGGAGCTGGAGGAATCAGACTCCCTGACTTCAGACTATATTACAAAGCTACAGTAATCAAGGCAATAGGGTACTGGCACAAAAACAGAAATATAGATCAATGGAACAGGACAGAAAGCCCAGAGATAAACCCACGCACCTATGGTCAACTAATCTATGACAAAGGAGGCAAGGATATACAATGGAGAAAAGACAGTCTCTTCAATAAGTGGTGCTGGGAAAACTGGACAGCTACATGTAAAAGAATGAAATTAGAACACTTCCTAACACCACACACAAAAATAAACTCAAACTGGATTAGAGACCTAAATGTAAGACTGGACACTATAAAACTCTTAGAGGAAAACATAAGAAGAACACTCTTTGACATAAATCACAGAAGATATTTTTTGATCCACCTCCTAGAGAAATGGAAATAAAAACAAAAATAAACAAATGGGGCCTAAGGAAACTTAAAACCTTTTGCAAAGCAAAGGAAACTACAAACAAGACGAAAAGACAACTCTCAGCATGGGAGAAAATATTTGCAAATGAAGCAACAGAGAAAGGATTAATCTCCAAAATATATAAACAACTCATACAGCTCAATATTAAAAAAGCAAATATCCCAGTCAAAAAATGAGTAGAAAAAGAAAAAAAGAAAAAAAAAATGAGCAGAAGACCTAAAGAGAGATTTCTCCAAAGAAGACATACAGATGGCCAAGAAGCACATGAAAAGCTGCTCAACATCACTAATTATTAGAGAAATGCAAATAAAAACTACAATGAGGTATCACTTCACACCAGTTAGAATGGGCTTCATCAGAATATCTACAAACAACAAATGCTGGAGAGGGTGTGGAGAAAAGGGAACCCTCTTGCCCTGTTGGTGGGAATGTAAATTGATAGAGCCACTATGGAGAACAGTATAGAGTTTCCTTTAAAAACTAAAAATAGAATTACCATTTGACCCAGCAATCCCACTACTGGGTATAGACCCAGAGAAAACCATAATTCAAAAAGACACACGCACCCCAATGTTCATTGCAGCACTATTTACAATAGCCAGGTCATGTAAGCTTCAATAGAACTATGTATTGTCTATGTACACCCTTCCCATTATCTGATTCTGATCTTGTTGGAGCTGTCTTACTACTCAAGTTGCAGAAAATAGCAATGCAAAACACCTCCCTCACCCCAAACCCCACCCCCCAAAACACTCAGTTTGTGTTCCATTTGCACATGCATTTTAATATTTCTAATTTGTAAATGTGTCTGTTCTTTGGATTCTCATTAATGAGTTAAATAAAATCTTTTAATACATCTTTATACGTGTATTAGAATCATACTTCTTAAATTTTGAAAATGACCTTTTAACAGTTTTGGAGGGGGTTTCCCTGGTGGCGTGCAGTGGTTAAGAATCCTCCTGCCAATGCAGGCAACACGGGTTCGAGCCCTGGTCCGGGAAGATCCCACATGCCGTGGAGCAGCTAAGCCTGTTCGCCACAAATACTGAGCCTGCGCTCTAGAGCCCGCGAGCCACAACTACTGAGCCTGCGTGCCACAACTACTGAAGCCCGCGCACATAGAACCCGTGCTCCACAAGAGAAGCCACCGCAATGAGAAGCCCGCGCACCGCAACGAAGAGTAGCCCCCGCTTGCTGCAACTAGAGAAAGCCCGGGCAGAGCAACGAAGACCCAATGCAGCCAAAAATTAATTAATTAATTAATTATTTTAAAAAAACAGTTTTGGGGGTCTGCCACCAAGATGCATTCATCTGATGAGCCAGGTAAACTTCATCACCAGAGATGTGCTTAAGCCCAGGCCCATCTCTTCTTGGCTCCCAGAGGTGAATCCAAAGTGACAAGCCATCTTTGTTGTTTTTCTAATTTAATTTTCCTCTCTACTAATTTTTTATTTTTGGTTTTGGTTTTGGTTTTTGATTCATGTATAGCCAATACTCATTAGGGGCAGCAATGACTGAGAATTTTGTTTTATGGTCTGACCACTTAGTGATCTCTGTAAATGGATTATAGAGATCTATTCTCTGTTGGGTGAGAGATGATGGAGAATTTGGATTGTTAGTCATTTTTGTTAGTTTGTCAATTTTGAACCCAAATCAACTGAGTCCTTTGCCCATTGGGAGGGAAAACAACTCTTTCATACCAGGACTGGTGAGGTTTGGGGCTTCTGCATTTACTCTTGACCTGTGACTGAAATTTTAGAATCCAAGCTATAAGCCCTCTTTATCTGTCTCTGTATGTCTGTGTGTCTGTAGTTCAGAAAGGCCTTTATCCCTCATTGTGTAAATGTGTAATATTTTCTTATTTCCAGCGGGTTCTAATGAATTTGATTATAAAGTCTCATGTTAATTGAGTTCTTTTCTGATTGACTGATAGAGATAAATAAGTGTTAAATAAAGCAAATATTCCTAAAATTCCCAGAAAGTAGTGAAAATGAACTCCTAAATCTTTAAATGTGTTACACTAATAAAATGTTCTTACAGAAACCATTCAATAACATGTTAAAAATTCCAGCTTATAAAGTTAAGTAAATCTTTGGAAAATGAGTAGTTTAGTATTTGGGGTTTAGGAAAAACAGCTATATTTTCTCTAATTTATTAATGTTAAGTGTAATTCCCAACAGTATTCTACTTAGATATGTTTTTTCTACATTTATACAAGTTTATTGATCAAATAAGTTAACATTATTCATAATGTTAAAGATTATGAAAAATGAAAATTTGTTTTTCACTAATCAAATCATTATTCAGAAAAACTTTTATTTCAACAGTAATTTTGTTTTGCAATATGTCAGCTTGAAGATAATTTTCAAGAGTTTTTGGTAACTTAAAACCTTGGACTGATATTAAAATTAAGTTAATTAATGGATAATCATTGGATACCAAGATCACTCTTAAGTAAGACAGACTACTGGACATTGATTACTAAGCATAATTTTAAGTTTATATACTTTTGCGTCTTATATGCTGTAAGAGACTGTATCTTTGGGTCTGTTAATGAATATGTTCATTTTTGCCACTTTGATAAATTGTACTGTAAGGGATATAAGTGTCTATGGAAAGTTTTGTTATGTGTAGCTATGAACCCTGCTGGTCTGTTAAAAAGCTAAAAAGCTGGTATCTGGGACTTCTCTGGTGGTCCAGTGGGTAAGACTCCACGCTTCCACTGTAGGGAGCACGGGTTCAATCCCTGATCAGGGAACTAAGATCCTACATTCTGCGCTGCCAAAAAATAAAAAATAAAATAAAAGGTTGGTATGTGACATAGTTTCCGCATGAGGCATGGCCAAAATAAAATAAAATAAAATAAAAAGCGGGTATGTGACATAGTTCACAACTATCCACCTCCTCCCTCCCCCCCCACCCTAATTTTCTCTGAAACGGAAGTTACTTTTGTTGAAACTTAGAATTTATGTTAGTGGTTGAGACTGTATTGAGGAGCAACAGAGAAATACGACTGTGTGTGCTCCTGTTTCTTGAGGAAAAAAAGCGTAGTTTTGTCCTAAAGCAATGGTTCTCAAGGTTTTGTCTGTATGTTTTGTTTTGTCTCCAAAGCCCCCTTTGCACTCTTCAAACATATTGAGGACCTTAAAGGGAGAAGGGGGCTAGGGATGGTACATTTAATTATCAACACAACATATTGGAAACTGAATTGAGAAATGTTTATAATTCTTATTTGTTGAGTTATTTGAAGATAGCAACAATGACTGCATTGCCTATTAATAACATCTTCGTGTTATGAAATTCATTCTGACATTGTAGACGCCATGAGATGGGTCCTAAAATAAAGTGTCAGTTTGTTCCAGAATATAAAAGAACATGATGAAGGGCAAAATATGGAAATAATCTACCATTTTAACTGTTTTTAAGTATACTTTAGTATGTCTACATTGTTGTGCCACTGTCATCACCATCAATCCCCAGAAATTTTTCAACTTCCCAAACTGAAACTTCGCACCTGTTAAACAATTAACTCCCCATCCTACCCTCCCTCCAACCTCTGGCAATCACCATTCTACTTTCTTTCTGGAAATAAATTTTATTTGCCTTGGTTTATAATACCTGAGCCTGAAAAGCTATGAAATATGTCAAAATTTCACCAAAGTTTGCTTGATTTTGATGGCCATGTTTCCCTGGTTTACTGCTTATTGTCTTTGCCTCCAATATGGAAAGTTCTTTTTGTGTGTGTACTTTGCCTATATAGCAAAAGATTCTGTGTCTTATAATATGTTAATTGTATTATGTTCTTGATTATTTTTAAAAGCGAACAAAGCTTCCTCACTTAGAACTAAGATTCTTTACAATCATGTTACATTCTGTACTTATTTTTAGATGTTTTATTGTCCCTTTCAAATGACAACATTTGAAAAACAACAACTGTTGTTTCTGAGGCACCCAGGATCCTATCTTAAGAGTTCAAATCTCCTGACAACTCTTTTTTTTTTTTTTTTAACATCTTTATTGGGGTATAATTGCTTTACAATGGTGTGTTAGTTTCTGCTTTATAACAAAGTGAATCAGTCATACATAAACATATGTTCCCATATGTCTTCCCTCTTGCATCTCCCTCCCTCCCACCCTCCCTATCCCACCCCTCCAGGCTGTCACAAAGCACCAAGCCAATATCCCTGTGCCATGCGGCTGCTTTTGCCTCCCTAAACCTATCTTTGAGATTTCCCAGTGGGTCTCTCAAACCCCAAAAGATCTGTTCTTTTACCTTATGAAAGAGGGGTGTTATTTCTAAATAATTAGGTTTTATTTATGTTGTTATTGATGAGTTTCATGGAAAGAGCTGTCAAATCAGAAAAGACGCTTAGCCTTCCCTAGGTTAAATTTGCATGGGTAAAATATTATTGCTGTAACTATTGTAGAACTTGAACGATTCATGGGAAGGCCCTGGAGATTTATCGGTGTTTCTGTTTATCTGTATCCCGATGATGCTTTGCCTGATGTTAGGCAACAACAAAATAGTGTCGTTAGTCATACTTTCAGTTATTATTTAAAACGTTTATTTGGTTGGACTCTTTCTTCTTTAATTTGAATCTAGCATCTTCTAGGCCAGTGGTTTTCATTTGGGGATAAATATCAGACTTATTTGTAGAGTTTTAATTAAAATACGGATGTTTTGGACCTACTCCAAATCTCGTTACTTGATATTCTTGATACATACTTGGTATATGTTTAGTGTATTACATATATATTTTAAGACTCAAGAATTTTGCATATCTCAAGAATTTTTCCTCTGTAACAAGTATGTTCATCCATTTTTATAAACCAGATGTAAAATTCAGTATCTTCTTTGAAAATAGCCTTAATCATTATGTGCATAGACATTTTGTCATAGCTTTATGTGTTTATTTATTTATTTGGATTAGCATTGTTTTGCATGACAGAAACAACTAAATTTCCTTGTCAGTTGCATCATGCTTGTTATGAACTCTCTCCAGTAATTACCATAGTTATTTTAAGTCTCTGGCATCTACAGATATCTTTTTGTATTGCTTGGAAGCTTCCCTGAAGGCTCTGCAATTAGCTGCAGAGGTCAGATCACGTCCTTGACAAAGATACATGGTCCCCAGATCCCAAGGAAAAGGACTGTACCAGGTACTTCAAACTACTGACACTTCAACGAATAGATCTTGGGTACGGGCCTCTGATGTCATCACTTAAACAACTTTAAGACAGTACTGAAGGAAAAAAAAAAGAAAAAAAGACCGTACTGTTGGGCTAGATCAGGATTTCCAGAACTCTTTTTAGTAAGAAGCAGATGGGTTCATGATGCTGTTAACCCAAGATCCAGCAGAACAAGAATGGATTACATAGAATGGATGAACTAATGAGAGAGGATTGTAGCTACTTGTTTGGAACATTGTTGATATTGTTTTAACGTTCTATTTTCTGGATACATAAGGAAGCCCTTTTTCTCTCTTGCTAACTTATTTATAAGCCATAACAATTTAGTAGATTCTGATTTTGTAAACTGAAATGAAACATCTTTAGATGATGTTTTATTCTCCCTACTTGATTCCCCTTCCAAATTCAGAAATTTTTATTAAATATTCTTACTTTTAAATGGTAACTTAGTTATTTGCATAGGTTCAATAAGAATCTACCCTCCTTTTTACTAAATATAATTGGAAAAAAGCTTATGTAACCAAGACCTTGTCTGGAATGTCATATGTGAAAATGATGCTTATTTAATTGGGTACGACCAGTCACTCTCTTTTTTTCCCTAAAACTATTTTAAATATTTTTGCATTCAAACATTCACCCCCAGATTATGGAGTATGAACTAGTTATTTACACTTTTTCTTTTGTAAAATGGCAATGCTTTTTAAAAATAATATTGTCAATAGGTTGCTCATTTCTGTTACTTCAGACACAAAATTCAAAATCAGCTGTTTTCCACGCTTGTTTCTTTTGGATTGCTCCAACTTTCTTCCGTGTGCTTACATAGGAAACAAAATACTGTTATAAAAAATGCTTTTTTTAATGTTTCAATTAGTCTGTTAATTATGAAGATTAGGGGTTCAAAACAGTCCTGTTGGGCTTCCCTGGTGGCGCAGTGGTTGAGAGTCCGCCTGCCGATGCAGGGGACACGGGTTCGTGCCCCGGTCCGGGAGGATCCCACATGCCGCGGAGCGGCTGGGCCCGTGAGCCATGGCCGCTGAGCCTGCGCGTCCGGAGCCTGTGCTCCGGCGACAGGAGAGGCCACAACAGTGAGAGGCCCGCGTACCGCAAGAAAAAAAAGCAGTACTGTTATTCTTGTCTCCTTCTTGTATCCTTCATTACTGACACAAAGACCTAAGTCCCTTAACTGGTGCTTTTCTGTATCTGAATGGCTGCAACACAGCCAAACAGCTTTTCTGGTGTGAGATCCTCTGCCGATTTATTTAGAAACTGTGCTATGTGAATAAAATATACCTAAAGGAAAATGTCTTCATATAACTGGAGGATTCCTGTCCCAGTTCTAAATAAAAATTCCTCCCCATCTCTGCAAAATACATCCCAGCCTGGACTGGCTGGATCAAGTAGAATAGTGACTTGTGATGCTATGTGAATATCCAGTCTATCAAGTATATGCTAGTGTGAAAACGTAAGACTACTTGATATGGAGAAAATGTGTAAAGAGACTGCCCTCAAAGAATACTTCAGATGTTCCAAAATATTTCAACATCTTGCTGCAATCCACACAGAAAAAGGCCAGTTGGGATGGCTTATTCATGCGATTTCCAAATGCAATGAAGGCAACTGCCTCTTCCAAACTGAGAATGAACAATGTCCCAATGAAAGACACCCCTTGGACATAACCAACATCAGGTCTGTAACATGAATATGCTCCTGAGATACTGTATAAAACATCCTGATATGGACCATCCTTCTGAAAGATGTAGCGAGATGGAAAGGCATAGGATATGTCCAGCTTAATTCCAGACCAGCATCTGGAGAATCATCATTCTGGACCAGCATTACAGAGAATGATATGTTTAGATAGAAGTTGTTGGGGCTTCCCTGGTGGTGCAGTTGTTGGGGGTCCGCCTGCCAATGCGGGGCACACGGGTTCGTGCCCCGGTCCGGGAAGATCCCACATGCCGCGGAGCGGCTAGGCCTGTGAGCCGTAGTCGCTGAGCCTGCGCGTCCGGAGCCTGTGCTCCGCAATGGGAGAGGCCACAACAGTGAGAGGCCCGCGTACCGCAAAAAAAAAAAAAAAAAAAGTTGTTTTACTGAAGCTTTCCCACCATTTCTTTCCTCTGGGGAGGAATACTGCATAAAGTTCAGGAGTGATACTTATTTAGTCCACTTACTACAGCTAGACTCCAAGCTTTACCATGAACACTAGGGGGTAATCCCTGCACCTCAATTCTCCAACCTTTTTCCTACTATGAATTTCTTCCCTGGTCCAAATTACCATTGCATTTGCAATATTTTCTTCTTAATTTTTTTTAATGTACTGCTTTAATTTCTCAATTTTAAGACTCAGCTCAAAGGTCTCGTGTTCTCGTCACTGATTTGGCAGGAAGATTTTCTTGGAGTAAGCAAAGATTTCAACAGGACACAAAAGCAATCGTCAGTCATATGATGGCCCATACTCAAGAATCAGAAAGGTGGTAGAAGGTGGCTCAAATTCAAAATTCTTGGGCTTCCCTGGTGGCGCAGTGGTTGAGAGTCCGCCTGCCGATGCAGGGGACGTGGGTTCGTGCCCCGCTCCGGGATGATCCCACATGCCGCGGAGTGGCTGGGCCCGTGAGCCATGGCCGCTGAGCCTGCGCGTCCAGAGCCTGTGCTCCGCAACGGGAGAGGCCACAACAGTGAGAGGCCCACAAAAAAAAAAAAAAAAAAAAAAATCAAAATTCTTATGTCTTAAAGACTGAAACGGTGATTTATAGGTCCTCCCTGTTCATGCTTTTTTCCTGCTGAATGTTTTTTGGATTTTCTGAAGATTCTTTCTGGGAGGGACTTTATCAAATAATTTCCAACAAGGAACACTGTGGACAACTGATCTGAGTTCCTTTTGTCCTTTTTGGAAAAGGTTTCAGACAACCAGGGGCAGGTAGAGGGGCTCTCTGGAAGAGGAGGGAGAGAATAACACCCTCTGATTCCCAGCTGCTTCAAGTTCATGGTCTTTGGTATCTGCAGCCGCCAGGCAGCTGCTTTGCGGAGGACAGGCTGCCCATACCAGCAGTGACCTCATCACCGGGTCCCTCCAGGTGGACATGACCACAGGAACAAGGGAAGAGGCTTCCTGCCCACCTGGGGAGGCTGTGGCAGGTGCCTGACCAGTCACTTTTAGGGAACTAAGGTTGACTTTATTGAAACAGTGCTGACAAAGCCCTCCTGGTACCTGGCTTACAGGGTCCAGCTGGTAAGGAAGCTCACTTCCATGACCGGCCAGGAGGCTGCAGATGTTTTGAGGACTTTGAGAGGAGAGGAAGTCACCCAAAGCGTATAAGTACTGCAGATGAAACCTGGTGGATCAAGTTTCTTGGGCGTGGCTACCTAGCCTCAGGACAGCAAGTAATAGAGGATTTTAGAAGTCCAACCTGAGATTCCTTATGGAGACCTCCAGCAGAGTAAACTTAAAGAAGGCCTTTATGCTAAACTAACATTCTTGCTGCACCTATGTAAATAATCAGGTCAGATCTAATGAGGCCACATTCATTTTGTGATCAGAAATCTTTTTTGAGATTCTTTTTGATCAAAAGTAGGGAAACTGTAGGGGAAAATTTGTGCTTAAATGGAAAAATGTTTATTTTAAAGCAAACCTGGGTTGTCTGATTCTCATTCTGTAAACTGTATATAACTGACAGGAATGCCAAATAATTCTTGTCTATAGACATGCAAACAAATTCTATATGGGGAGAAATAGTCAAAAAACCAGTTTTGGCTCTATTTGTACATTCTTTTCCATATTCCTGACCTATAACTGTGTCTGTTATTGATAATATCCTTTGACCCAGTTGTATCACTTCACTTGTTTTCTATGAATGAGTTAAATAAAATCTTCAACTTGTGTTTATTCTTATATCTGTATGAGAGTCATGATTTTACCTGCTTTCGAAAATTATCTTTTAATGCCTGCTTGGAACTAAACCACCCTTTAATGGCTGATCACCTGTGCCCTGAGTCTTCGCCTCAGCCCCAGAGGGCCTTAGAGACTTTCAGACAACAGCATCAAAGAGACTTTTGAGGCGGCCCAGTTTGGTGACCTTCCAAACAACCTAGCACAGGAACTTCCTAGCAGCTTTATGGTGGCAGCCCTACAGTTTGAGGTGGCCTGAGACTTCTTGGCTGACATTGTCCTGGCTCCTCTTAAAGGCTGTGTACACCCCAAAAGTAGACTTCAGGAGAAAAGTACACATTTAAGACCCTCATAAACTATCACAGACAAGAGTGAGATAGCTGAAGCACTGCCACATGGGGTTTCAGAAGCTTGTTTAAAACCATGGGAAGCTTCATGCTTGTGTCTAGATGGCAGGTAGACTGGGGGCGGGGGACTCACATTTTCCTCAAGGAGGACACCACATGGTCAAGCAAGTCATGACCCAGGAGGGCACAGCCTGTGGTGAAATCGGTGTGTGAAGATGCAGGTGGTCTGAGCTGCTGCACAGATATCCTTTGCATTCTTCTAGCAAGCGATTAGCATGTTATCGTCTATGAACTGACCTGGGATGTATTAGCCATCTCTAAAGTTGGAGGCACACATCTCAGGAACGGTTACTCAGGACAGCCTTTCTTAATTTTCATGTTTGCGTATGTGTTTGATATATTAGTAGTACAGGCATATAATTTGTAAATACACATATACTGAGGTTGCACGTCCAACTTTTTCTCATAGGATGTACAATCAAGATTAGAAAATTGGATACATCATGCAAACGTCTTGCTACTGCGTTTCCCAAGGAGACTCACCACATTGGTATTGGGAAGGTTGGACCATTGGGAAGGTTGGACCATGTGCACATTTATCCCACAATTCATTCAGAAAAAGCATGCCCACCTTGCTGATTATATTCCTGAGAGTTTGTCCTCTGAAATTAAGGACTTTATTGTGCTCGTTTCTCTATTTCTAATACTTAGAAAGGCGATTGGAACATAGTAAATACTCCATATTTGTTTAATGAATTTTACAGTGGTTTAACTCAATATCCTATGTTTAACAATCATTCCTCCACTATATTGGCCTTCATGGCTTAGAAATTGGAAACCTTATTTTTATAACACGGATGTGGATGAACATATTCACCAAGAGTCACGTGGAAGTTTCCTCAAAACGCCAGACCTCATAAATCTTGTTAGTCCCATACACTTTGACCAGAGCCATATTCAGTTCTACTTAGGGTGACCAACCATCCCAGTTTGCCTGAGACTGAAGGTTTTCTTGGGACAGAAGACGTTTGGTATTAAAACAGGGACAGTCCTAAGCAGACCGAGATGGGTTTGTCACCTCAGTTCCACTGGCACCTGTAAAGAACCGTTCCTTTTTCTCTACGATGTTGTAAACAAGTAGGAGCACGTGAACATCAGCTTTCTATGGACCTAGAAAGCAGGACAAGATGAAACAGCCCCAGAGTGGGGGTACACATATACTTTTCTCAGTCCTGAATAACATTGCTTAAAATCACCACCATTGCTGATCAGTTTTCAGTGCCCAACACAGTAGTGCTTGGTGTTGTTCACAAAAGGATACAGACTTGTGAAGATATGATGGTATTGTACCCTCTCCCAGACTGTGAAACAAAGTGTGGGTTAGTTGCATATTTATAACCACCCTCCAACATAAGAGCACACCCAAAAGAAGGCCCAAAGCTGGAGATGTCCCTTCTTGGTTATTTCTTGTCCTTCTCTTTTGTAACTGGACCACCCAAATGAACCACATACTGGAAACCTGAGGCTGTCCACAGGGTGAGATTTGACAAAAGTTCCGTTGTGATGGTGCCCAAAGGTGATGTTTCACAGGGTGTGGTCCCTCACAGCCATAGCAGGGTGGGGGAGAACAGCCATTGAACACAAAGACCACCTTAGTTTCTTGATCAGGGAGAAACCATCCAGGAGGTGGTGCCTGACAAGACCCTTGCCCCCCAGGAAGACATGGCATGTTAGATAACCCCTCATCTGTGAGCCAAATAGCACAATCTTTGCATGAAAAGGAGCAGCAATGAAGGGGGTGATAGAGGCAGCTCTTTTTCTGGTGAGAAGTAAAGCTTATACACATCCAAAACTTATGGACATCAGCATAACCACTGAAAGGGGTCGGTGTCTTATTTTATTCTCCTCATCTGCTTGGGGCTGTCTTGTTGAGAGCTGGCCCAGGACTCACATATACTGACTCAGAACCATGTTAAAAACTGTGAGCAGGACCCCACTATTCACCAGAAAGGCCCTGGCTTCTGGCAGCTTCTGAGAAGTTTAAAGAATCCAGAAAGTGGCTGATTAAGGTTTTGTCCTGTATGTTCAACAGCTTTCCACCCTAGGCCACATGTTAGCCACCTGTCACCCCCAACCCTGGACAACTGAAGTCCACGGGATGTGTTTGGGTTCATTATCTGACCAGAAGAATGTTTTATTTATCCTCTGTTCACCCCATTTTTTCTAACAGTCCCTATTAACGTTGGCAACACATCTGCAACAAGCTTTGAATTACTCTAACATATTTGATGTTCTGGGTAAGCTCAGTTGCCATCTCCACCACAGAACAGTGATTTGTTTGACCCCTATCCAAGCTGCCGGAGCTGAATGTAATATTCAGGATACATTTACTTCAGGTTTTATTTAGAATCTCTGGGTACCCCTTTGGCCATTTTCTGGGATGTTAAACAAAAACAAAATCCATGGAAATATTCAGTAGCCCCAGTATGATCCACAAGCCTTTTCCAGTGCATAACACTTTTCAGAAATTTATCTACCCCCAGACATCATTCTTTGGGGTCCCAGTTACCTCCGAGTTTCCCTGAACATTTCCCTATTTTCCTATCTCAGAAGCCCTCTGCACTCCCTCCACTGGGTCCTGGCTGAGCTGGGTAACCCAGCGCAATGGACAGTGACTTGGCTGCCAAGACAGGCTGTACAGGTGGCCTTGGCACAGCAACTATGGTTGTGGGAGGCATAGCTCTCAAGTGGGCTCGCAGCTCTGTCTTAAAATCTTCCTTGTTGGGCTTCCCTGGTGGCGCAGTGGTTAAGAATCTGCCTGCCAATGCAGGGGACACGGGATTGAGCCCTGGTCTGGGAAGATCCCACATGCCACGGAGCAACTAAGCCCGTGAGCGACAACTACTGAGCCCGCGAGCCTAGAGCCCGTGCTCTGCAGCAAGAGAAGCCACCGCAATGAGAAGCCTGTGCACCGCAATGAAGAGTAGCCCTCACTCGTCGAAACTAGAGAAAGCCTGCGCACAGCAACGAAGACCCAACGCAGCCAAATAAATAAATTAAATAAATAAATAAATTTGTTTTAAAAAAAATTCTCCTTGTTATTTTCAGGCAGACTGCTGACAGGCCTGGTCAGCATCCACTGACCTGAATGCCCTTTTCTACATCATCAAGTCCCATTTTAAATTCCTGCTGTGATGATGACATTTATCTTCACTGGATTCACACAGTGTCTCTTTTCACTTTCTGTGTAATCACACCTAAATCACAATCAGAAAATAGTATTTAAAAATAACTGTTAAATGCCTCTGAAAAATGCACACACATAGACATACACTTGCCCTTTTGTATCTTTTTTTTAACATCTTTATTGGAGTATAATTGCTTTACAATGGTGTGTTAGTTTCTGCTGTATAACAAAGTGAATCAGATATACATATACATATATCCCCATATCTCCTCCCTCTTGCATCTCCCTCCCACCCTCCTTATCCCATCCCTCTAGGTGGTCACAAATCTCCTAGCTGATCTCTCTGTGCGTCAGAAAGAGAAAAACAAATACCATATGCTAACACATATATATGGAATCTAAAAAAAAAAAAAAAACGTTCTGAAGAACCTAGGGGCAGGACAGGAATAAAGACGCCCTTTTGTATCTTGCCCTAAAAATCATTTCTGGCAGTAAGTCAGAAAGCGAAAGACAAATACCGTATGCTAACACATATATATGGAATTTAAGAAAAAAAAAATGTCGTGAAGAACGTAGGGGTAAGACAGGAATAAAGACACAGACCTACTAGAGAATGGACTTGAAGATATGGGGAGGGGGAAGGGTAAGCTGTGACAAAGCAAGAGAGTGGCATAGACATATATACACTACCAAACGTAAGGTAGATAGCTAGTGGGAAGCAGCTGCATAGCACAGGGAGATCAGCTCGGTGCTTTGTGACCACCTAGAGGGGTGGGATAGGGAGGGTGGGAGGGAGGGAGACGCAAGAGGGAAGAGATATGGGAACATACGTATATGTATAACTGATTCACTTTGTTATAAAGCAGAAACTAACACACCATTGTAAAGCAATTATACTCCAATAAAGATGTAAAAAAAAAGTGCTAGATTAAAAAAAATCACTTCTGGCAAATAATCTTACATAGTTTTGCTTGTTTTTATTTCACTCTGCTGGTGGCACTGGTATTGTCTGATTGTGGTGCCTTTCTGTTGACACATCCAAGAACCCTGTTGCATTATAACAAAGGCACAAATAGGTGTCCTGGTAATGGGTGTTAGTATTTCTGAAAAGAAAAAGAACAAAATTTCCCCTCAAGTCCCTATGAGAATACTTCCGCACACACCTGCATTTTTTGGTTTTTTGGTTTTTTTGTTCTTGGTTTGGTTTTGTTTTGTTTTAATGCAATGTCTTTGGTGAGGCAAAGGGGTTACCCTAAATTAATGTTGCATCGTTTTCCTTCATCGTATGCCAGGAGAATATTTTTCATCCACTTCTTAATTGTAGATATCCGAATAGGGAACAGCCTGCGTAAGGTTCACAGCAGGGATCAATCAACTGTGAGGTCCAGCAACCTCAGCACTATCAACATTTTGGACAAGTTAATTCTTGTTGGGGGCACCGTCCTGTGCTTTGTAAGATGTTTAGCAGCATCACTGAGCTCTACATACTAGATGCCGCTCGTGATACTCAAACATGTCTCCAGACACTGCCAAATGTCCCCTGGGGGCAAAAGTTCCAGTTGAGAACCACTGGTGTAGAGAAAAGATTGTGATTGACTAGTTTGGATGGAATGCTTTGTCCTGTCCAGTCAACTGTGACCAGGGGACAGGAATCAGGAAATTAGGACATAACTCTAGCTAAATCTATGCCGCTGCTCCTTTAAGGGGTTCTGGGAAATCCATCCACTATGAGTCTAACGCATTGCAGAGATTCTCTCTACAGTTTGGCTTCTATAGCTCTGCTCTTTGTTGATGATGTTAAACTGTTCAATATTTTTTTATCTTTTTTACTTTTGTCTGTTGGTATTGAGATTTCTTGTCTTATTTTGGAAGCATGTCTTCTGTTTTCAGGTGTTTCTGTTAGCCTTACAGTTTTCTGCCATCTTCAAATAAGCCTTAAGTTCATTTTTGTTTAATCTAGATCAGAGCTCCATTTTTCCTATTCAATTCCCTCTTATTAGTATAAGCTGAAAACTCCTAGGCAAACGTGTGGGTCTTATTGTGTCTGTCCTTTAGGGGAAAAAGTGGGGGAGGCCATGATCATAACCAAATACATTATGCTCACTTGCTTATATATCCTGGAAGTCTAGGGTCATATTAGTGGCTAAATAACAAAGACTTAGAGGAGCAACACTCCCCCTTCACTATCGTAAGATTTAGTATATTTAACAGTCTGTCTAGGTAATATACTTGAAAGTCAAAGGACCATGAGTCTGTTTGAAGCATTCTGTTAAGTCCCCCAACCCACTGACCTGGAGAAAAGATCAAGATCCCACCCCTTCCTTTGAGAGGTAGGTTGCACTGAGTTATCGGTAGGACAGAAGAGAAATCCTATAACACAGTATCTTCCTTCTGAAACAATAATAGTTGAAAGATCTGCACTTCCAGGAGCATGGTGAGAGCAGTAAGATTCCCTCTTTGGGAAAACTTACCCTGGTTGGAGCAAGGGCAGGGAGGTATAACAGAATATTGGAGCACTGGCAATGGTAAGGCAGAAGAGGGCTTGAGGAAAAGAGATTCCCAGTGACAGAACAAAGAGCTCCCAGGAAAGTAAGCAGAGGAAACTGTGTGGTGGTGACAATATAACAGCAGTCATCCCAGAGTTGTGCACTGGTGTCTCTCAAAATGCAGAAGCTTCATCTACTTGTGCCTAGTAGAAAACACATCATGGGCATCAATCCCCAACAAAGGTGGAGGCACAGACACCTACCAGCAAACAGGCAGTTATGAAAGGGGATGATAACCCCCGTCTGTTTTGAATGGACTTGCATTAATGTATTTCTGTCACTGATTGGTGGTATGGGTGGGAAACAGGTGCACAGGAGGCAGGTTTTACGGTTCAGAGAGGACATATCAGTTCCATTTCTCTTACCTAAAGCATGTTTTTGGAAAGAGCTTCTTGGCACTGGGGTAGGAAGAGAGGGAAGCTAAGTTAATAATTATATACCAAGGCCCCAAGCATTTTTATGACTTCTAAATAAACATGTAGCATTGTGAAGGACCAAAAGATAAATTCAATATGTCCCTGCTCTCAAGGAGCTTACAGTGTAGTGGGGAATGGAACAATTACACAAATAAACTATAGCAAATATACAAGAATGCTACCTTGGCTAAGAGGAGGAGGAGGTTTTGAGAAGATCAAAAATAGTGTTTTAGCCAACTGAGTATATCAGGTAGATTGGAATAGGGATATTTCAGAGATGACTTCAGGAGCCCAAATCAGAGGCAATGAGACTCTGAATGAGGATAATAGCAATAAAACAGAAATGAGGGACTAGATTTATGAAATGTTGCATAGCTAACTTCAAGATTTGTTAACTAATGTACATATTGGAGATGATTGAAAGGGAGGAAACAAAATATTTGAGCATTAAGAATGGAAATATAGTTCACAGAAGTACGGGGAAAATGAAATGAGGTGGAAGATGACAAGCTTACTTTCTGAGATGCTGCTTTAAATACAGCATACAAGGGAATTCCCTGGCTGTCCAGTGGTTAAGACTCCGAGCTTCCACCCCAGGGAGCACAGGATCGATCCCTGGTCAGGGGAACTAAGATCCCGCAAGCTGCGCAGCACGGCCAAAAAAAACACAGTATACAAGAGGTTGGTGATTATGTAGGATGAGGCCATCTTGTCTTCTTTTGCCCCAGTGAAGACTCCTGTCTTTTCATTCTGTCTGTTCAGTCATATCCCTGGTTTGTAGACACTGTGCAACATAAGTACTTATGCTTTGAAAGCCAGTTCTTAGGATTCATGCCATCACCACCCACCTCCACCATGTCACCTCTTTATTTAGCTTTAGCTCCCTATGAGTAACTCGGACACCTGCAGTTTCATTTTCCTCTATGTGCTGACGAGATGGAGATGAGCCTGCCCAGCTGGAATGTAGGAGTACTCCATTATTAAAGCTCTGTCGAGGGAGGAATGGCTGCCTGCAGACACTTGAGCTCCTACCAAAGATTGTCTATCTTTTTTTTTTTTTGGCTTCTCAGCACAATCTGAAAGTACCTGATTTGGATGCTGGAAAAATAAATGCACAGGTTCAAGACACCATTCCCTATAAATCAAATGAGGCACTCTTACTAAATTGGGTCTCTTCAGCTCTTCTCTGAATTCTCCACATGTCAGCATAGAATTGCCTCAATCTTCCTACCTCGACTTTGCACTCATAAACTTCAGTCTCATTTCTGACAGGTTTTATTTACTTGAAACTATCTTGTATTGTTGTTTAACATTTTTTTAATTTACTTTTTTCTATTCACAAAAGTAAATATGTACTCATTGCAAAAATTACTTGATTTGGAAACTAAGAAAAAAGGTTAAAGAAGAAAATGTGTGACCTGTCCTCTCATCAATGTTAACATTTTTGCCTAGTCTTTTTCCTCTTATGCACATTTTAATTTTAAAACATAGCTGGGATCCTACTGTGTAAATGGTATAGTTTTCTGATATTTTTAACTATTATAGTTTGAGAATTTTCTTATATAATTAAAATTATCTTACTTTTGATAGCTGCCTGAAATTTCATAATTGTAGATGTTATATTTTTCTTTGTGTATATCTCCTACATTGATTGTTTAACTCTTTATAACAAAAATTTCCTGGTCTATGTATATATACGCCTATAGTCACAAGAAAAAAAGGAAGGAAAAAGGCTAGAATTTATACAAAGAAAAAAGTTATAGAATTCTTAATTCAAGATTTCTGCTTACACTTCTGCTGTGAAACATATATGTAGTTTGATTAAGAAATATAAAATTTTATTTTGACAGTGATTATGTGAAGTATTTATGTATGTTTAAAGGAAAGAAATAGAGAGCTATTTTACTTATCACTTAAGGGCTTCTGAGTTAGGTAGAGTTTTCCCTTTTTATTAACAAAATTAATACATATTTATAAGTGCAAATAATTGGAGAAATATAGAATATAAAAAATATAAGCGTATCTTTTTCCGTCCCGCTACCAAAAAGTAAATAGTTTTTTATGGCATATATGTTATACACTTCATGTACTTACATCTTTTAAGAGAATTACACAATTCGTAGTGTTCTACATTTGCTAAGTTAATATTAATAACACCTTTCCATATATTTACATATTCAATATTTCAGATATTTTTATATTTTTTCTCATTTTATTATATTAAGTAGAACTCCCAGAATAATACTGTATAATAACAATTATAGTGGACTTCTTTGTCTAGACACATAAAGGGCCCTTTGCATTAGTATGCTCAATATATTGTCACCTGTTTACTGAGCAGAAAGGAGGATGCTTTGGTAGTGGAGAACAGTTTTTCACTCTTCCACAAATGTATCTCATGCCTGCCACAGTTTTCACCATAGCCTCTGCTGAGTCTATACCATCATCTAGGGATCAGCAAGTTCTCAGTGCCAAAACCTTTTCTCCCATGATATTGCAGGTGGTGACATGATCTGTTAAGGACTTCCCAGTGGATACCATTTGTGATTTTTTTCCTTTTGCTAATGTTGTCTCTATTCTCTGATCCCTTAGCATATCCCTGGGTACATCAACAACCTGAGATCCACACAATGTTCTGCAAATTTTAAAGGCAAAGTCTATCAAATCAAAGATATAATAATTCCTACTTTATGTAAAATGTCCCTCCATGTGTCAACTTAAAATAGAGAGGGTCTAAAATAATGAAGAATCTTAACTTAGCAAAAGGAAATTGAATAGAAGTCAATACATGTGAGAGTGGTGACAGTGGAAACTGGAAACAAACTAAAATATTGAAGTTGTAAGCACTTATACCTGTCCAATTATAAACTGATGCTTTTAGCTTTGAATTATTCTGTTTGAAATGCATATTTTTAATCTTTCTGTCCATGGAGGAAAGAAATGTCTTCCAGGAGTTGGGGGCAGGAAAGGGTATTCTGGTCTTGAAATAATGTGACAATATTTCCAAAATGTGTTTGCTCTAAAAGATGCCTTCTAAGCAAATGTTTGAAAATAGGGACTTCCCTGGCGGTCCAATGGTTAAGACTTCGCCTTCCAATGCAGGGGGTGCGGGTATTTTTATTTATTTATTTATTTATTTTGCGGTACGCAGGCCTCTCACTGTTGTGGCCTCTTCCGTTGCGGAGCACAGGCTCCGGACGCGCAGGCTCAGCGGCCATGGCTCACGGGCCCAGCTGCTCCGCGGCATGTGGGATCTTCCCGGACCGGGGCACGAACCCGTGACCCCTGCATCGGCGGGTGGACTCTCAACCACTGCGCCACCAGGGAAGCCCGGGGGTGCGGGTTTGATCCCCGTTCGGGGAGCTAAAAGCCCACATGCCTTGCAGCCAAAAAACTAAAACATAAAAAAACAGAAGCAACATCGTAACAAATTAAAGACTTAAAAAAAAAATTTTTTTTAAGAAAATAGTTGCGAACATGAAATTTCCATTCATAAATATGAGACACTCCGTTTTGAAACTTATTTCCTGAAGAGTGCATTTTGACCAGAACGAATGTGTGAGTTATATGTGTGAAAAGTTGAGAAATTGTAAATATTATCAGTTCTGGTTAAATGTGTGATTTGCCTGTGAAAACATTTTTTTACTATCAGCTTTGTGTATCCCAAAATGAACTATAGTTCTCAAGCATACTGAAGTAATATGGACATCATTCGAGGAAAGTAAAATGCCATCCTGAGTTAAATCATGTCTAAAGTCGTGACTTTTTTTCAGGATAGTTTTTCATGAATTTTCCCTTTCAGAGATAAGTATGATCTTGATAAACTGAATCAAGCAACATATCAGGGAGAAAAATAAAGATACTTAAAACAAAATATACCCAAATAATTATCAAGAAGTTTCTCCCACATGGGACTTCCCTGGTGGTCCAGTGGTTAAGACTCCATGCTCCCAGTGCAGGGGGCACAGGTTCGATCCCTGGTCAGGGAACTAAGATCCCACATGCCGCACAACATGGCCTAAAAAAAGAAAAAGAAATTTCTCCTACATATAAATTCTAGAGGGAGAGACAAGGATGGATGGGGTCTTTTCAGCCAGTCAAAAATTCTACCTAGAAACTGATGCTTCAGAATCAGGAAGGAGAGGGAATCTATCACAACTCCCATTTCAGTCAAATTCCTGTATGAGGTTTCTTGAATTAATTTGTACAATTCCAAGTTTGGCAACTTTTATTCTAAATGTTTTGTTTTAAATCCAAAAGTATAGTGGTAAAAGTATATAATATAATAGAACTGCAAGATGTATTATCTCTCAATTTGGGCATTTCCTTATTTGATGTTGCTAATTAAAATAGAAAAACGTTTATTGGTAAAATAAGTCATTTATGAGCCTTAATTCTTAAAGATGGCCATATGTTTTATCTCTGTCAAAATCAAGAAAATTATTACAGAAGATGCATTTGGGGGATATGGAAAGGGCATGTTTTAATCCATGCAAAGAGTCAGTTATTTCTTTTCTTTTTTTTTTCTTGGCCGCGCCGCGTGGCATGTGGGATCTTAGTTCCCCAAGCAGGAATTGAACCTGTGCCCCCTGCAGTGGAAGCGCTGAGTCTTAACCACTGGACCGCCAGGGAATCCCTAAGAGTCAGTTATCATACTTAAGCTGAAACGACTTAAATTTCTTATGAACAAAGTTTTCTAAATGTTCTTTATTTGCTTTTAAACAAAAAAGCGATAATGTCTGGCTTGATATCTGGAGAACTAAATGTAAATGATAACACGAGATAATAACGGAAATATCTTTTGAGGAGCGATTTTGTGAAGATTAGCTGGATTTGTAGATATTGTTCTACACAAAGTTGCTCATTTAAGTTTTCAGAAATGTAATTTTATTTCTTTCTCTAATAATTTTAGTATGATTTGATTGTGTTTTAATGTTATATTAATTTAGTTCTAACTTGACATTCCTAACTGTTTTTTGGAAATTTATGAAATATAACATTGAGGTAGAAATATGTGCGTATGTGTGTGTACATATATATATGTATACATATATATAATATATGTGTGTATATATATATATATATACATGTGTGTATGTATGTGTGTTCATCCATATGTAGATGGATATATATGTGTGTATAGACATCAATAGAGAGTTCTCCAAAGGTCTCCCTAGAAACTGGAATTCAACTAAGGTAAATATTAAAATGTTTTAAAATGTTTGTGTGTGTGTGTGTGTGTGTGTGTGTGTGTGTGTGTGTGAAAAAAGTAAGCAGGTTCAAGTTATGACTCTAAGGAAAAGTTGTCTATACTTTAACCCCCCAAAATTGTAAAAGGTGGGGAATTTAAGGTAAAACTCCATTAATAAGGGTTTGTCTGTTTTATCTATGAGTTACTATTCTCTGTTAGTTGCATGAGAATGCCATCTGAGGAGCTAAATGCTCTGGCTCCATGATCCTTAGTGTTTCCCTGGATGAGGTTATATTTTTCTTTAATTTTCAGAGATATTTGTATTACATTCAGATGATCGGAACACCCTGTTTGGATCTATACTCTATAAAATCAATTTTAAGTTTCTTAAACCATCACACGAGAGGGAAATGGTGCATATTTGTTACATGATGCCCCATACTTGCACTGTGTATTTTTCTCCTCATCTTATCCTTTTGGAAAAAATCCTAAAGTAGGAAAGAGAAACATAAATGCAAACTCTGTGCATCTTTGATGAAACTAGGAAACATCTGAAAGCCCAAACCACAAATAGGAAGTGCTGCCGATAGCAGTGAGGATCAAAGCAAGGATGGTCACAACTGCAAGTCACAAAGACACACGCACAGAGTTGGCAGAACACACAGTGAGTGGGCACGTCCAGAAGTGCAGAAGAAACATAATTTAGTTTGTAGTAATGAGAACAGAGTCCATGGGCTGCAGGCCTGAGCTTCCTTGAAATGATTTTGATGCTTATACAAGTAGAACTTGCAGAGCTGACCAAGAAATCAAACAGACCACCATCCTGCAGCAAGTAATTTCAGGGAGAAGGAAAACTCTGCGTTGTTAATTGCTAAAGAAAAGAGAAAAAGTCACACTGAAAACTCTGTGTCATAAGGAGAATTCCTGCTAGCCTGGACCATTGCCCTGCCTCATTTACCATACAGTGAATCTCCTCCAAATACAGTCCAGAAGAAATCATCTCTTTCAATGATAAGCAATAGTTTTAAAAATTGTACTGAACTTAGTGAATGGATAAAGAAGATGTGGCACATATATACAATGGAATATTACTCAGCCATAAAAAGGAACAAAATTGAGTCATTTGTAGAGACATGGATGGACCTAGAGACTGTCACACAGAGTGAAGTCAGAAAGAGAAAAACAAATACCATATATTAATACATATATATGGAATCTAGAAAAATGGTACTGATGAACCTAGTGGCAGTGCAGGAATAGAGACGCAGACGTAGAGAACAGACTTGTGGACACAGGGGGAAGGGGAGGCCTGGACGAATTGAGAGAGTAGCATTGACAGATATACACTACTCTGTGTAAAATAGATAGCTAGTGGGGAGCTGCTGTATAGCACAAGGAGATTGACTGTGCTCCTGTGATGGGGAGGGTGGGAGGGAGGCTCAAGAGGGAGAGGATATGGGGATATATGTATACGTATAGCTGATTCACTTTGTTGTACAGCAGAAACTAACACAACATTGTAAAGCAATTATACTCCAATAAAGATGTAAAAAAAAAAATTGAACAGAACTTAAATAAAGTTACCCTAAAAAAAAGGAGGAAAGAAACTAGAAAATTAAATGGCAGATGGCAAGCTCCTCCCTCCATTAAAAATTTTTTTTTCTTCCAGTTTTGTTGAGACATAATTAACATATAGCACTGTATACGTTTAGCATAATGATTTGACTTGCATACATCATGAGATGATTATCACAGTAAGTTTAGTGAACATCCATTGTCTCATAGAGATGCAAAGTTAAAGAAATAGAAAAAAATTTTTTTTCTTTGTGATGAGACCTCTTAAGATTTACTCTTAACAACTTTCAACTATAACACACAGCAGTGTCAATTATATTGATCACATTGTACACTACATCCCTAGTACTTACTTAACTTATAACTGGAAGTTTGTACCTTTTGACCACCTTCATCCAATTCCCATGCCCCGCACCCCCCGGCCTCTGGTAACCACATTTTTAATTACATTTTACAACTGTGTTGTGTAATTAATATATTAACATCATATATTAAAACGTTTCTTTTACCTAAAAGTTCTTTTTTTTTCCTTCTGATTTAAAAAAAACTAAAGCATTGTCATGGGCCCAGAAAGGATTGTGGGCCCCAGGTACTGTCTCTACTAAGCCTTAGTCTGCCTGGGAGGAGGCAACAGCGCTCCGACGAAAGACAACAAACAAGGTTCAGCTGTGCGCCAGCTCCTCGAGGGCAGGTTCTTGTTCGTTCTTGTGTCCCTAGCACCTCAATGGAATAAATTTGCTTATTCTCCAAATATTCAGTACCTACTCTGTGACAGGTCCTGCACTAAGTGCTGAGGATACAAGGATAAGATGCTGCCCTCGCCCTTCATGTTGGTTTCACCGCCAATGAGACTGTATCTATTAGGAATCTTTCAGCTGCAGGGGAAAATCAAATACATCAAAAAACCTAAAACTAGGGTTAAACAAAAAGCATATTTATTAGTTCACATAAATGAAAACGTCCATGGTAAACCTCGTTTCGGGACTGACTGAATTTAGGGATCAAGTGACCATAACAAAACAACAGTGAAAGTTAAGCTCTCATATGCCTGGCACAATTCTGAGCCTTTTACATGTACCCACCCATTTAACTCACAACAAACCTGCATGGTAGGTAGTATGATTAGCTCCATTTTGCCCAGGAGAAAAGTGCAGTATTCAACTTCTCTCCGGTTCTCTGTTCTGCCTTCCAGACTGGAGGGTTTCTTCTCAAATCCTCCTAGTGGACCCAAATTTATTAGTTATTTATGAGAGAAAATTTCACAAGAATCACTAAGAAAGAATATGCAGGACTTGGCGACTCATTGGATGCAGGGATTTCAGCGGGTGGTGAAATTCAGGTCTTTGACTGTAACACTTTCTAAGGTGATTGTAACACTTTCTAAGGTGATTAACGGAGGAGAATCATGACTTTTGAGAAAAGAGGAGCAGTTTTAGATGTGTTCAATTTAGTGTGTCAATCAGACACTTAGATGACTAGTTTTTATTATGTATCAGGTCATTCCAAAAAGTCACTTGAGAAACTTACATAATAAGAAATAATACAACAGGATAGAAAAAAAAAATAAAAGAGGAAATCAGGTTAGAGGGAACGACTCCTCTGTAATTACTGCCACCCTACTGGATAAAAGGTCCCATTCCTGGGGCTCTTATAGGACCTTATATTTCTCTCATTATAACACCTATTTAAAACTTTATTACAATTCCCAGCTTAATATAAGTTCCAGTTTAATATAAGTTTCATGAGAGCAGCAGTCCTGTCTGTGTAATACACCGTCCATCCCCATCACCTAGCACAAGGAATATCAAGTGAATGAATGAATACATGAAAAACTTTATTTAATCCTCCTAACAGACAGACCTGAAAAAAGAGAATTCCCATTCACCAGCAATAAAGTTCAGCTGTGAAGAAGATGCTTTTTCCATGTACTTTGCCACCTCTCTATTTAACATGGATACAAATGAACTAAAACAATTCACCAAAGAAAGGCCAAGATTGGAAGGAACATATCACAAGGAATGACTGAATAAAAGCAGCGATGTTTAGCCTAAGGAAGAGATAGTGGGAGAAATCCTACATAAGTCAGTCCTGTGTGCCCTGCTGGAGCTGGACTCCAAGACACGCACATCATAAAAATAAAGGAATTTTGGTGTACAGATGTTGCAGAAGTGAGGCCAACTGCCACATATGGGAAACCATAAAGACATATTGTGATCTTACAAAGTTTCCTATCAGTTAAAGTTGTCCAAAAATAGAGTTGCCTAAGAGGCAGTGAGTTCCTTGTCACTGGACTTTTTCAAATGTAAGCCAGCTAAGGATAGGCTGTAAAATGGTAAAGGATGTTTAAGTGTTGGAAATGCAGGTGGATTCAATGGCTTTCTAGTTCTCTTCAATGCGGAAGTTATATGATTCAACTCTCAGTAAAGGGAAGGCAAAAGGATCTCCAGTACTTAACAGAGGAAGACACTTCCTACCAGGAATGTAGTCTTACCCATGCAGGAGGAATATCACAGCAGAAAAAAAGCAGGCAGGTTGGATAACCCTGCCCATTATCTTCATCCTGTTTTCACTATTCCATTTTTTTTTTTTTTTTTTTTTCTGCTTTGGTTCTTCATTGCTGTGCGCGGCTTTCTCTAGTTGCAGTGAGCGGGGGTTACTCTTCGTTGTGGTGCACGGGCTTCTCACTGCGGTGGCTTCTCTTGTTGCAGATCACGGGCTCTAGGCCCACGGGCTTCAGTAGTTGTGGCACGTGGGCTCAGTAGTTGTGGCTCGTGGGCTCTAGAGTGCAGACTCAGTAGTTGTGGTGCACAGGCTTCGTAGTTGTGGCGCACGGGCTTAGTTGCTCCATGGCATGTGGGATCTTCCTGGACCAGGGCTCAAACCCATGTCCCCTGCATTGGCAGGCAGACTCTTAACCACTGAGCCACCAAGGAAGCCCTATTCTGTTTCTTTACACTTTAAGATCTTACTTCAGTTTCCCATGTAGACTTTCTCGCAGGATGGAAAATGTTCTGACTAGCTAGCTAGATTATTCTCGTTCACTTACCAGTTAGACTTCTCGGGGAAATTAATGAATTCAGCACTCAAGTTAATCAGTGTTTTCTGAATAGCTCATTGCTGATTAATCCCTTTCAGCCTAATCATGCTGGAACACATAATAAATTTGCATTTCTGACCTTAAAAACTGAGAACGAGTCTCTGAATTTTGGTAATCCACCAGTGTGTCTCCCCCCTGGTTAAAGCAGCCACCTAAATGCCACATATGCTGGATGACAAGTTGGATCTCTGTGTCAGTGTCCCCATTCCCTTTAGTTTATAGTAATAGTAATAATAATGATAGCAGCGACAATGAAGAATGCAATGTCACGAAGAGAGCTATTAAAAAATGAAGTCGCTTTTGTTTTAACTTGATTTTTATTATTTGCTGCGGTAGAAGCATCAGGAAGGAATAAAAAGTAACACCCCCATCAAAGTTAGCCAAGCCTTTGGATTCCTAGGGGTCAGGGTCCAGGATCTCTGAGCCTTCGTGTGCTTCCCAATGATCTATCAAGCTATTTTATGTGAGAAACATGCATTTGAGCTCTCAGTTTTGTGCGGGGGGTTGAAAGGGGGAAATTGGATTTCCAAGGATTTGAAATGCAACAAGGATTTATTCTTCTTTGGGGATAGAGAACTGAGCCTGTTCAGACCAGCCCCTCAGTGATGGCAAAACCTTGAAATGAGTGGTTGCTGGGAAGCTGAATGGTCTGTGCACTAAGGTTTCGAAGCCTGGAGGAGGAGCCCTGAATTTCTCCAGAGGAAATGGAGCAACTGCAGAGCCACCCTCCATGGAAAGACCTCTGGTTCAGGGCACACAGCTTGACAGGCCGACCTCTGGGTTATAGGATGAGGCACCGACCAGGACACTGGTACCCCAACAGTGACATCGTGTGGCTATAAGGAGCAATAGCAGCAGAGATATACAGTCTGAGAGACACTGAGACGGTGTGAACCCCCGGTATAACTGCACAATCTAAGGAAGTGGAAGAGCCCTAAAGTGACTGGAAACAGACTTCCTACCAACTGTAGCAGGTAGGGGCTTGGCCTCTTCTAATTGAGTCCATAGAAATTTATTTAAAACGTCACTGTTGAACTCTGGTCCCACTTTAAGTCTCCAACATCCTCATTTAAAGCACTCATCCTCCCCAGTAATTATCTGTATCCTTAGTGTTTTCTTTTCTTCAGAGCCCATAACCAGAAGGCCCTTCTAGTTCATACATTTACTTGTTTTTATCTGGCTTATAAGTTTACTTCTTTATTGCCTGTCTTCCCCTTACTAGAATTTAAGTCCACGGAGGCTGGGATCTTGTCATTCTTGTGTGTCACTGTATTCCCAGCTCTTAAAATAGTGCCTGGCAGACCCTCGGAATTCAGGAAATATTTGTCAAATGAGTGGACGAATGGATTATATACCTGAAACAAACTATGTTCCACGTACTGTGCTAGGCACTTAACATCATTTAATCCTCGTATCAGCCCAGTAGGGGCTATCACCATCCCTTTGAATAGCTGAGGGAACTACGAACCCAAATCATTAACCACTGAGCTCTACTGCCCCTCACCATTCCTGTTTCCCATCCCTCTAGTTACCTTTTCCAAGAACATCCCCTCCCTTTCCTCCTTCAGGTTAGGTTGTGTCCCTTTCCCCTTTCCTCTCAAAATAACCTAGGTATAACTATCACTGCACTTACATCAGTCATTATGTTTGTATCTCCCTACACTCTGAGGTCCTTGAGTGCCTCAGAAGGGATTGTCCTCTTGGTGTTCACGAGAGATACTATAGGGCCTGGAACACAATAGGTACTCAAAGTATTTTTATACAACAATGACTGCATGAACGGGTGGATGACCACACTCCTATCCCGAGCCAACCCCCTCCCACTTCTCCTTTTTTCTGTGATGCTCGCGAGGGCCTACTGTGCACCAGGCATGGGAAATACAGAAATGAATAAGACAGTCTCTACTGCAAAGGAGCCACAGTCTGGTGGAGCTGGGGTGGTGGCGGGAGAGTAATGGCAAACAATCACCATTAGTGCAGTTAGCGCTGAAGCGTGCAGGTGGTGCTAGGAAGAGAAGCATCTGGCCCTAAAACAGGGGTACCTTGCTGCCTTTTGTAGGACAGTAGAGATGAGAGTGGGAGCACACGGCTCATCGTGATTCAGTAGTAGAATGAGGGGAAGTGGCAAGAGGTGAGGCTACAAAAACGGGCAGGTACCAGCTCATGAAGGGCCTTGAAGGTAACATTCAAGAACTTGGACTTTATTCTGAAGGTGATGGGGAACTATTGAAGGGTCTGGATCAGGAAGGTGATGTGATCAGATTGGCAGTTCAAATAATGGTCAGATGAAAGACGAAGCCTAAAATAGAGCAGCAGCAATGGGTATTAAGAAAAGAGAAGAGATCAGAGTTATCAGCAGGATAACTGTTTCCATGTGGTAGGGGAAGGAGAGAAAGGAGGAGCCAGTGAAGACTCCCAGGTTTCTGGATGGATGATGGTGCCATTCGCTGGTAAAGAAAACACAGGAGGAGGAGCAGTTTTGAATGATACATAGTAAGTGCTCAATAAATAGCTGTTGAATTGAACTTAATTAAAAGGTAGAAGACACACTGCTTCTTTTGGATGCATTTGGAGTTTGGATTCCTTTTCAAATACAGCTCAAGACAGTGGTCTAGGGGGTATGTGGCCCATTGGATAGCCTCAGCAGTGGGAGTTAATGGAAGAATACTCAGAATGAGAAGAGGGCTGAGAACAGAATCTCAGAAAACCCAACTTTTAAGAGGTGGTAGAGGAAGAAGAGACTAAGGGGAAAACCACAAGTTGACATTTATTGAGCACCTACAGCAAGGGACCGTACTAGATGTTGGGAAAAAATTATGATTGTATATCCCGAGGAGGAAAGTGCCGAAGGAGCAAGTAGCCAGAAGGATGTGTCTATGTGCCACTGGGGGAGAGCCCAGGATTCAGTGCAAACTGGAGAAATCACACAATGATCTGTTGGAAATGGAAGCCACACTCCAGGTGCCAACGTCTGTCTTATTCCTTGCATCGCCTTTCCCCCACCCCTTCACATGGAGTCCGGATTAGGTGCCATGACTTTTATTGAGGGTGAGTGTAAGCAGGTGTGAGCGGCTGCTCTTTTAAAGGACACAGGGTGCTGGGCTTAAGAAGCCAGGAAGGGAGGGCCAGTGCTGGGCTGTGGATGCAGGATTCACTCCTTATTTGGGCGGGAACGCTGCATTCTCAGAGGAAGATTTATTTCGGGGCTAGGCATCGGCGCGGGGGAGGCAGGCAGCACCAGCCATTAGGCCGCACTCTCTATTTGGAGCACAGCCGCTGCTGCTTCGGCAGCCCTAGGTCTCCCGGGATCTTCCTCGGTATCCTGCGGAGGTTCTGGTTCCTGCTTAGACTCCGACTCAGGCTGGGCTTCCGGCTGGCCCTCAGTGCTCCGGCCAGGCCCAAGGCGAGGAGGCTTAACAGGCGTGGGGGATGGCGCTGCAGGCCCTTTCCGGCCCGAAAAGGCCCTTCGCAAGCTATGCACCAACCCGGCGCGCCGCAGCCGCAGCGCCCTGGACTCCACGGGCTCCTCCTCGTCTGAGCTCTCCCCACCTTCGCCCTCTGGCTGCTGTGGGCCAGGTTCGGCCTGGTCCGCCGGGCCTAAGGGCTCCGGCGCCTTCTGGAAGGCCTTGGCCGGGATTTCAGCCTCCTCCTGCAAGTGATGGACACAGCACTGGCCCTGGCAGCCCCCTATCCCGCACCAGCCTGAGCCTCCCTCCTCAATGACACCAGGGGAACCCACCCCACCCTTAGCCTCCGCAGCCCGGATGGGAAAGAAAAGGCAGGCGTGGGAGGGGGTGCGTGGGTTGGAGGGAGGTGGGGAGAGCTAGGGCAGGGGAACTGCAGAAGTTTGTGGAACCCGGTTAGGGACAGAGACAGGATGGTAGCCGCAGGGGCAAGAACAGGAGGAGGGGGCGAACTGTCTCGGGATGCACTTCCGCCACCGTTCTTTTCATCTGGGGATGGGCTGGGACTTGGATCAACTGCTGTGGACGTGGCCTGGGCGTGGCCTGGGCGAGCTTTGATTGGCTGGGTTCAGGGGTGTGAGGGAAGGCTGGGGCTCGGTGGTGGGAAGCGCGCGAGGGCCTGGAAGTGGTTTCCACGAGACCGGAGGAGGGTAGGGTCAGGAATGTGGGTGTGGTAGGCGGATGGGAGGGGGAGCCCCCAGGTGGTGGCCCGCGGGAAAGGCCCCGATCAGGGGACGCCTGAGGTCACTGACCTTGAAGAGCAGAACGTGGAGCTTCCCGCGCGCCACCAGCAGCCCGTGGTTGGCCTCCAGCCGCTGCACCTGGGCGGCTCGGCGCACCGCGCGCTCCTGGGCGGCATCGGCGTGCGAGCCCACGCGCTCAGCCTTGGCCAGCAGCTGCGCCAGCGCGTTGCTCGTGGTGTCGTGGCTGCGACTCAGCGCGCCCAGGCGGCTCTGGATGCGACGCACGGAGCCCGCCAGGCCGCCCTGCCTCTGAGCCAGGCCCCCCTGCCGCTCGCGCAGCGCCTCCAGCATGGTGGCCAGCTTCTCCAGCAGGGTCACCACCGTGACGGCGTGCACCGGACCCCTAGCCGGCGCTCCGGGAACAGGCCCCGGCTCCAGCGCGCTCTCCCCCATGCTCCCTGACTGCCCTGCCTGGCTCTCCCTGAAGCCGCCGGCTGCGCTCTGGGCTGGGGCCGCCTTCCCCGGCTCCTCCCCAGCTCCGGCCGTGACTCAGGCAGGCGGAGTTGGCCTTCCCGGGCGGCGGGAGGGAAAGCGGGAGGCGGGATGTTGGTGGTGGGGTCCTTCGGAAGCGCTCCCCCTTTCCGCCGCCCCGCCCCGGAGACCCGCGGGGAAGCAGGTTGGCCCGGGATCCGCCCCACCCCGCCCGGCAAACTCTCTGGCTCTGAGTGTGAGTTCCCTCCCCCACTCCAATTCCCTAGTGTGCCTCTTTCTGGAAAGTACTCTCCCCACTGCAGAGGGCGAGCCATGGAAAATTTTGCTGTTTGCATCGAGTGGGCAGAGAAACTATGTTAGCAAAGCAAAGGGGTAACCAAAGGGCCTCTGCAGCCTCCTGCCCTGGCCTCCCACGCTTCAAAGTGTTGCGTTTGCGCCCCACGCTGGGCGCGGTAGACTGGGAGGTTCTTGGATATTCCGCTACCAACCTAAGACTGTTTAAGCCTGAGGCCTCGCTTTGGGACCCAGCAGGCCCCGCAGTGTGGACAGAGGAGGGGCGGAGGGAGTGAGGAGGCATCCTCTGGTATTTCCCTAATAGTCTTCACCAGGGTTTGGCCACAGGCCTCATTTCCTGCTTCTCTAGTTCCTACTGTTGTGTAGCATTACCCTGCTTTCTTTCTTCTAGTTCTTTCCCTCTCTTTCTTTAAGCCCATCAGAGCCTAGGTCCTGCACCCCAAGCTTGGAGGGCAGGCAGGACACCTCTTCCTGTGAGACCTTTAAAAGTGTTAGAGTAGGTTCTGGTATGTCTTTGTTCTTCTGGAGGCTAGTTGTGGCTCCCACCTGATGTTTTTTAAATTTTCTTTGGAAATAGGTGAGAATATCTGCTGAGAGTGAAGAAGATTTAAAATGGCTGCCTGGAGGGGGAGAGAGTGAACATAGAGGATCCAGTTAATGATGTGGGTAATGGATTCATTATGTCATCAGTTTGGAAAACCCCACGCCTTGTCTCTAGCAGTACTTGGTAAACTGATGGTAGGCACAGAAATTCAAGCAATGCATTGATCATGATGAAGTCTCTCCTTCTGCTTCTCCTCACCCAATCTCTGAGGGCCACTTGATGACTGTGGAAGAAACTGTCATTCAGGGGATAGTTACGTGGGTCTGAAAAGACCTGAGGTCCGATTTACACAGAAGTACAGCAGAGGATGAGCAGTTATTGCCAGAAATCTGGTGATGCTAAGTTAATGACCAAATTCTACAAATACAAGTTCATGTAGCCTGACCCCCTCAGCCCCTTGGGGGCCTGATGGGAATCACCATCTCCTCCAGTGGATCTATATTTGCTCAGGGAGACCCATCAGGATGTGCCAGTTAAAATACTTTCAAACTAAGGGAACAGAGAACCCAATTTAAAAGTTCTTAAACACAGGAAATCCAATTCAAACATAATTGAAAAAGACCATGGTAGAGTGATGCTTAAGTGTGGGTCAGTCACAGCTCTCTCAACTATGCCCTCTACAGGTGTCAGCTTCATTTCCAGACGGGGAACAGGGCGGTTACAGCAGTTCCAGGCCGCACATCTCTGTACAAGATCAAGAGAAAAGAGGGGACCATCTTAAAATTTAGAACATTTATTTCCCAGAGGCCCCCAAGAAGTTTTCCAGTTGCCTTCCACTGAATTAAATGGCCACGCCGGAACCAAGTTCTATGGCTCTGCATTGGTGGGCTTAAGCATAAGTTCCTTAACCCATCACTGACAAGAGAGCTGATAATTACCTTTTGACAAAGTAGGCCCACTTCTACAGCAGGGTAGGATCACCTTGCCTAGGTGCACATGGGTGGTTTGGGCGGAAGAGTGGTTATCTATGTATAACATCTGAGTACTGCTAAGGATAGATAGTCAATCAAAAATATCTGCTACAGGAAGCCTATGAAAGAATCACTAGCCTTGAGGATTGGTACTAAAGAAGCCCAAAGCATTTGGAAACAAGAACTATATGGATAGATATTTTTGAAAGGCCTGCTGAATTCCTCTCTGCATGTGCAGAACAAGGATGACCTTAAAATTTAGCAACAAAGCCACTGATGATTCCACTGATCTTCCCAAAACTTCAACTATAAAAGCCATAGAAACTAGCAGATATTGGAAAATGGAAGCCCATGAGCTGCATAAAAATAAGTTGGGGCAACCTAGAAGAATGCCCTGAGTCAAAAAAACCCAGATTGATGGAAATTATAGTAGTATGACCTTGATCACAAAGTATCCAAGAAAAAGCCATATTACAGTTTCCAATAAGGATGGAAAGAAGAAAAGAGAGCAAAGATGCAGAATGATACCCTCTAAGGCAGTGCAACCTGATCTTTTAAAGGTTTTATTTTCTCCATCAGGGATGTGACTGGGACCCACCCCCTCAAACTCCTCAGTATGGGTTTGAAAAATGGAAACCAATTGGTGCGGGTTTATCGTGTCACCCCAAAAATATATGTTCAGATCCCAACCTTTGATACCTGTGACTATGTTCTTATTTGGAAATAGGATCTTTGCAGATGTAGTCAAGTTAGATGAGATCATGCTAGAGTAGGGTGGGCCCTTAATCCTATATGACTGGTGACCTTACAAGAAGAAAAGAATCACACAGGGAGAACACCATGTGACAATGGAGACAGAGAGTGGAATCACGCTGCCACAAGCACAGGAAAGCCTGAAGTGTCCAGGAGCTGAAAGAGGTAAGGAAGGCTCCTCCCCTAGAAGCTTTGGAGGGAGCGTGGCCCTACCAAATTCTTTAAAAACTTGAAACAAAGGTATTGCCCGCCCTGTTTCTCAAGGCTTCTTTTCCTACATTGGCCTGTCCCCTTCCCAGAACATACATACTATGAGGAAGAGTTGTCTTTATTTTCAAAGAAATCACTACAGCTTTCATGAGGGCTGGACCTGCCTGGAATATATCTGCCTAACAAAGATGGACTCAGCGGTGGCCCCCTGCCTCTGCCTGTATCTGCTCTGGTTACTTTAAGTGAGAGGAAGCCCAAGGAAACCTCTGAAAGAGATCAGGTTACAGTGCCTTAGATGATATCATTCAGCATCCTTGTTTTCTTTCTTTCCTCAGTGGTCAGGTGCCCCACTGTATGATGTTGCAAAGATGCCCTGAAACGAAAGTGACAGAGGTGCTGCAGTTCTTAACATCATACCTGAGGGGAAGAGGATGTTCAGTCAGGTCCGGGGACCAGCCATGAGGGATGCAGCAGATGGGGGCCTCCTGGAGTAGTAGTACTTTAGCCCATGACAGGTAGTGAAATGTGTGTGATATCTCCCACTGCAACAAAGAACATCAACTAATGGGAGTGTTTGGGCTTTAGTGTCCAAATTTGCTCCACTTTGGAATCCTTATACACTCCACATCTTGGGTTATCCAAAAGGCCACATACTTTGAATAGGGTTCAGAGGCGCCTCAGTGATTGACCCTGGCCAAGTTACAAGTCAGCTCCTAGCCCTTGGGCCGTATAAGAAAGATGAGACTTGAGGTCTGTGTGTGATTTCTGCCTCTCCCACCAAGATGATTTGTGGAGAGGGGGAGAGATGGCAGGACCTAAAAGGAAAAATGTAACATAAACATTTAGGCAATGCTTCCGGCATCTGAGAATTATACTGCTTTTGAAAGATAATTGCTGGCTTACTAGTAGATGCTAGTGGAGAGATTCACCAGAGGTTGCTGGATTGTTTTGTTCATTGTCTCACATAGCAATGCAGCCTAACAGTCTTTGATTATGCAATGGAAAAAAATCTAAAAAAGGATCAGAAATGGCTGTGTGAGTTAATTGTACAAGAAACACCCTTGACCCTGAGCCTAACTTTCAGCTGCCAGACAAACAGGGACATCTTCCAAGGACTTAAGCTTTGAATTAAAAGTAATAACATGCATAGTAGTTTGTATCTGATAAGCAACAAGTAATTACTGTATAGCACAGGGAATTATACTCAATATCTTATAATAACCTATAATGGAAAATAATCTGAAAAAATATATATATAACTGAATTGCTTTGCTGTACACCTGAAACTAACACAATGTTGTAAATCAACTATACTTCAATTAAAAAATAAAGTAACAACGTGCAGCACAAGCAGAACCACCCATTCAACAGGTTAGGAGCCTCAGTGGACAGGCGCTACCTTCCACCCTTTGTCACAGACATCCTGCCTACGGAAGGGGTAAGGCCATGCCACACAATGAGGGAGCTCTGTGCCTCTGGCAGTGAAAAGAGCTATAAGTTTCGAGCAACAGGAAGTGAGAATCGATTCGAACTCCAGAAATCAAAATAACCAAATGGATGGGAGATCCTGGAATTGTACATTATGGCCAAGAGGTTTGGGGATGGCTTTTATGACAAGAATCAGGCATATTATTCCCTCAAACCACTACTTTTTGTATCTCATATTTTAGAAGGTTGAGTCGTGTCCCCAGAAAGGTATGTCCAAGTCCTAACCCCAGTACCTATGAATATGACCTTATTTAGAAATAGGGTCTTTGCAGATGTAATTAAGGATATTGAAATGAGATCATCCTAGGTTTGGAGTGGGTCCTAAATCCAGTGACTAGAGCCCTCATAAGAAGAGGAGAAAACAGAGACACAGAAAAGAAGGCCATGTGAAGAGCAAGACAGAAATTGGAGGGCAACCTCAAACCTAGCAGCCACCAGAAAGTAGGAGAGAGGCATGGAATGGGTTCTCCCTCAGAACCTCCTGAGGGTGCATGACCCTAGCAACATTGATTTTGTACTTTTGCCCTCCAGAACTGTGAGGGAGTATATTTCTGTTGTTTTAAGCCACTAAATTTGTGGTAATTTGTTACAGCAGCCCTAGGAAATTATTACACACATGAACACCCACCAGAAGGATTAGGGACACGAAAAAGCAGTTTTAACAACCAAGTAAATCAGTCAATACGCCATGAATGGAATCAGAGCATCCTGCACCTGAGATGAGGCTGAGTAGCCCAGAACTGTGGAATATGTCATTGCTGCTGGAGCCAGTTGTCAGGGTGTGGGAGTTGAGCTCCTCCTGCAAAAATGTCCTGGGACATTCAAAAGGCAAAAAGTCTGGAAGTGACTGAATAGACTCTATTGAATCCCTTTCTGTAATCTGAGGAATTCAGTGGGCCCTGACACGGGGAGGCCTGGCCTGGATTTGAGCTTGCATTCCTTGGCAAATCACTCAGAAGCCACCATCACAGCCCCCGCAGGCCTCTATCTTGAGCTAATAGGGCATTCCTCTGACCCCAGAACTTATTTTACCACCCACATAATAAAGGACAGGGCAGATCATTAGGGACTGGTGTGCCCTCCCTCTTAGAGGCAGGCTCGTGGAGTGAGAGGTAGAATGAGCCATTGAAGATGGGTTTGACCGAGATGCCACGGGCAGCAAATCCGGACTGGTGGTGACTTACAGAAAATTGTATATGGCTGGAGTCCTGCCGCTATTTTCCTCTTCGTACAAGCATTCCCCTGTGTCTCTGGGGCTGGGTCCAAGGAAGGAGAAGTCATCAGGAGCCACCCAGTATCTACCACAACTAGGAAATAATTTGACTCATAAAATTTAGCATTGCATTAGTTGAATGGTGTTTACTTATGAGATTTTGTTTGAAGAATAACTATCATTTGTATGGTGTCGAAAGGAGAGATAGTTAGGAATTCCCTGGCAGTCCAGGGGCCCGGGGTTCAATCCCTGGTCGGGGAATTAAGATCCCACAAACCACAAAAAACAACAAAAAAGAGAGATGATAGTTGCTAATCAATTCAACTACGGAAGTGGAAGAAGCGAGCCTACCCTGGGCAAAGAATAGCATTGGTTCATCCATCTGGTTCCACTTGAAGGCAAATGGCATGGTTTAGGAATGTTGCACAACACAAAGTACCCTACTGAATTTTTTTTATCTTATTTGGGTTCAGTGGATCTTAGAAGCAGAAGAGAAGGCTCTCAGAACCAGACCATATGTATAATAATCCGTTCACTAAGCCAGGCTGATATGACAATTGAGAGGCTTTGAAAAGGAAAAAAAAAAAAAAAACTTTTAATAGGTCTGCAAGCTTACCCATTTAATCTGAGAGTTAGTACGATCCCTGAGGCTGGTTGTAGAATGGTCCTTGAGGCCGGTACCCCAGCTTTTTGGTATCAAATCCCATCAAGTTAAGTGTGATGGTATCACGGTAACCCACTGAGTCCTCTGGAGGTAATATACGATGCAAAATCCATCTAACCATCTATTCAACTTAATAGTTTGACAGAGCTGCAGCTTAACCACAACTCCTCCTTCTTGTGGGGAGCTGGATGGAGGAAATATTAATTCACATAGGCAGAGTATATGGTTTAGATATTTTTTTCTATCGCCAAGTTGTGTCTAAGCCACACAGTAGGCCAGAGGGCAATGAGCAAGGCACTGCTGCCCCATAAAAACGAGAGGATTGCTTCAGGGTCTGCACCAGAGGAAAGAGACCAGGAAGGAGGAAGAGGAGTTGATCTTGGAATCATGTCCCCTACAAAGTAGATTCTCTCAAAGTCAGTTTGCTTAGGAAGCTAATATAGGAGAGGGGAATATAGGAGGGGGCCAGAGCCATTTTATTGATTCAGGCCAAAGATTTATGTCAAAAAAAAAAAAAAGAAGAAAGAGAATAAAGGTAGATACTTGCATATTTATACTTCCACCACTGGAAAATGTGTACAAGATGTTAAAGAGACCATATCTTAACATGGTTCCAATAGAATGGGAACATTTCTGAGGACAGAAAATGTAAATTGCTAATGGCCGCTGTACTTATGAAGGTTGTAAAATTACAAACTGAATCCTCAAAGGAAGAATGGAAACTGTTCTTCACACTTAAGTTAGGAAGTGAAGCATCCTCAGGAAATCAGATTAGAGCATCACCTGAGAAAGCCTGGTACAAGCAGTGTGACCGAAAACCCGATTTCCTAAATTTGTCTAAGGATGTCTCTAGCCCTGCACTGTACAGCATGATAGCCACTAGCCACATGTGACTGTTTAAATTTTAAGTTTAATTAATTAAAATTAAATAACATTAAAAATTCAGCCCTCAGTCACACAACCCACATTTCAAGAGCTTAACAGCCACTATTAGCAAGTGGCTACCACGTTGGACTCCATGCCTCTCAGTTAATATTAGCCCATGGGGTGAGCGTGCCACCCCAAATGTTACCAGTAACAACCGCACAGGTTTATCTGAGAGATGAGACAAAGAAATCTCCCATTTCACCTGAAAGGCACATCTTGAACAAGAAATTATCCGTATGAATGAAATTACAGAGCAATTCATGGAGAAGTGATTTCTTCCAATAGCACTGGGACCATTAAAATTGGTAGATAAGGATACAGGAGGTAGTTTCTGAAATGGTCCCATGCTTCAGGACGTGTACCAGCACTCTCAAAAATATATACCTTCCAACATGGTTTACCTTGATTATGGGAATTATGGTTATTGATTTTATCCTTTGGGGGGAAGTATTGCAACAATTGTGTCTGCCAAAGTAACAAGATTCTCTTCTGTCTGTGTGGTGAGAATGACCAGGATGTTCACTGTAAGCCTGCCTCACCCTGGAAAGAGGATGTATAGGCTGTGAGAAAGATGAGGGTGTTTACTTTGTAACATGCAATTTTGAATAAAAAGTAAACATAACCTTGCACTTACCTTCAACAGATATCTTAGTTTTAATAACAAGTGTCCCATATAGAAGAGCCTAGAAACATGAAAGGGCCCAATACAAATTTGTTGATTGAAAAAACACTGAAGTTTACTTTGCTAAGCAAAGTAGAACACCAGTAAGAAGTGGATCACGTTTGCCATGATAACCTTAGGAGTAAACACGTTAGTAAGAGTTAAGACTCTGCTTCTGAGGTAGCAACCTGGGGAGAGAGAGACCAGTGAGAATCAAGGGCAGGAGTGGGGGAAACATGATAAGTGTACTGAGCCTGGTCGCAGGCCAGGGCTACAGTGCTTGGAGTGCTGAACCCTGCTGGGCTTGTTTAACTGATGCTTCTTGGCTTTCCGTGAAGCCAGCACAACAGGTCCAACAGAAGTCACCATTACATTCACTGCCAGACGTACCCACCCTTAAGGAGTCTTCAGACCGTGGGGATATCCTGGCAACAAAGGTTGAGAAGTGGCAGGAATGAATGCATAGCTTTGCTTTGTGTCTATTTCACCTTCTGTAGCTAACCCAATGTTAAGTTTCCTCACAGGTCTTGATTTGTTTTCTCTATACAAGTGAGTAAGGGGTGGCAAAAGTAAGCTTTTTCTATGGCTGAACTATTTAAGCCTGCCTGTGATCTTAGGCTAGATCTAGGACTTAAGCCTCTATATAAGATGCCCCAAGAGGCTGAAGCCATAGTGTCTTGGTTGAAACTGAAAGCAGTTGCTACAGGGCAGGTCTGCGGCGGCTTACCTACATAGTGCACAAACCTTGCTGGACCTGCGTCTTGGGGAAGGGACGTGCAGAAAGACCTCTTGACTATCTCACGTGGGCTGCCTCTCAGAAAGTAGCCCCTGCTACCTAGTCCTTGTGTTCTCCAAGTCAGGGACTCCTCCCATCCTTTTTGTCAATCTGGGACCATTAGAATGAGAGGGGGAAATAAACAGAGAAGATTTTAAATGGCAAATATTATGAGAAAGAGGAAAAGGAGAGAGAAAGAGAGAGAGAGAGAGGCAGGGAGGGAGAGAGGAAGAGAGAAGTAAGTTAAGACTAGAGGTGAAATCGCAGAAAACAGATTGCGTTAAACACCTGCAAAATAAAATAAAATTAAGCTAAGTTTAAATTCAAATAAAAATCCGATGCCAAATGGATAAGAAACTGACAGTTGAGTTTAAGAAGTCAAGCTGCTCTTTATTTTTTCTGTCCTCTGTAATGCATGTCATGTTGCCCATGCTTTTAACCCATACCTACCCTGGTCAGGATTTACCTGGTGAGCTGACCCAAACTTTCATACAAGAGTCTGAACCCATGGTGAATTAGCCTAGAATTGTGCCAACGTGTTCATTAACTTTACCACCAGACATGGCAGAATAAGGAGTCTTGCCAGGGGTTCCTCACATTCCACCCATATTTCTCCAGGCCTCGGTTATAGTGGATCCTTCTCAGGCATCACTTTTTTGCAAGAAACAGAAGCCCCCTCAAGCTGACTAGGCCTCACCAAGCTGCTTTCCCAGGATGAGAAAATCTTTACCACTCAGCATCAAGCAGCAATACCGGAAACAGCATCCACATTCGTCTAAGGCTCTATTGCTTGCAAACCTACCTGCCAGCATCCACTTCTCTTCTAGACAAGGATCAGTTGGTTACACGGAACAGAAAGTATCTCGGTTAACTTAAGTGAAGGTGGGTTTGTGGTAAAAGAATTGGCAGCTACCCCAGCCCCCAAAGCAGACTGTTGAAATAATTTATTGTCTGGAGCCCTTCCTGAATTAACAGAAGGGAGGAGCCATTAAAGGATAATATAGCTTATTTATTATTTCAATAGCTTCTCAGGTGAAGCAGGAAAGAAACCAGACCTCTTTTGTGAACAATAATGGGGCCCACTAACTCTGGGGAAAATGCGAGATGCCCTTCTAATTGAGGAAATATATCCTTTTTCAATATGGGTTTAGATTGTACTCTATAAAAATTAATGTGTTCCTGGGAGCAGTGGAGGAGCTTGTATAACAATTCTATTAATCAGATGAACCGATGTGATTCCCACTCACATGTGTAAGAATATTGAAAAGGAAATCTGGCCAGGAAGAGCTAAATCCACAACTAAAACAGACCCGGAGGCCCTTCATCTTCCTCTCCCACTCCCACCTCCACCCTATACACACAATTCTGCAAGACTTGGGTGACAATAGGCGTCATTTTGAACTGGCTAAAGTTCTGGGGACCTGCCTCCAACTGGCATACTCAGATTTGGGATGTTGGGGTAGGATAACAGTGGTGAATTTGGAGACAGAGAGATCCAAGTGAGACAGGCTGGGACCTGGGACCTGGGACCCTTTGCTGCAGTGCTTGCACCTGGACAAACGTCTCCTCCAACAACAAAATACAAAGAATCATAAGGGACTAAAAAATAACTGCATGCATGTGCAGTAGGGGCAAATTATGAATAAGGAAATACAAAAAGGCCAAAACCCAACTGCCACTTCAGAAGCGCTGGGAGCAGAAGCAGGGTACTGCCCGTGATCCCTGCACACAGCACCACCAAGGGTGGGCAGACCATCTAAGCCAACCCTGAGGCCCAACCTACCGATCACCCTACCCTCACCCCATGTAAGGAACCAGCCCCCACTCAGCGAGTGAGCAAGGGCACCTGTTATTTGTTTTCACTCCTTCGTGCTGCAGCACGAGCCCAATAATGCCTTGCTTGTGTTCCTTGTCTGGCCTCTTATCAATTTCTATTGATTAAAGAATCCAAGGACCCTGAGTTGGTAACACAAGAAGCGAGATCCCTTCCTGTGATAGGTGTGGAAGTTGGTGGTTTCAAATGGAGAAAATGTGAAAAGGAGGCCCATGGAGAAGGGAATTTTGTGCATCTAAAAGCCAGGGAACAGGACTTCCCTGGCAGTCCAGTGATTAAGATTCCACACTTCCACTGTAGGCGACATGGGTCCAAACCCTGGTTGGGGACCCTGCATGCCATGCAGTGCCACCAAAGACATTTAAAAATAAAAACCGAAAGCCAGGGAGTCTGTGAAGGACCTAGATCTGTATGTACCTTCCCTCCCTTGGAGAAGCAGATAGAAGGTCTACGTTAAGAGTGTTTTATCCTTCCCTCTTTGACATTGACTCTCCCTTCTGAAACTGCTTCAACTCTTCAGTGAAGAAACCTGCATATACACTTAGGCTGCTGGTAACCTTGGAGAGACTAGAGGGGGAGAAAGATCTTCCCAACAATCTTCTCCTTTGATTTATGGGAGGGAGACATCAAATGGGGCATAACGCGGAGCTCCCAGCAGTGACAGGCCAAACTGAGAGCAGGGAGCAAATACCCTTGATGACAGGATAGCACTGCAGAGGTGACAAATTCGAGGGGCCATAAGACTGAAGCTTCGTATAGATCAGAGGACGCTGCCCTCTAAAAGAGGAAGTGAGGGAGGCTGGGCATTCAAAGTGACTGGATATCATCTAGTTACAATGAGTTCTAAACTCCTGTTTCAAGTCCAAAGGTCTACACACTCTGATACACTCCTACCACACTCACTCTCCCAGGGTCCCACACTCCCGCTGGCTGGCTCGATTCTTTCACTTGAATCTGGGTGTCAAGCAGAGCCCCTTCATCAGCTTTCACTAAGAAAACTGAAAATTTCTTATTTCAAGAGATAGGAGCTCTGAAGTTTTGGAGGGTCAGTCCGGGAAGTGTCGCATCAGTGTCACAGACTGTGCCTCCTACACTTTTCCTCTCGTTCTTCCCTCCCTCTCCAGAGTGACCAGCAAAAGCTTTTCCTGTTCCCTGCAGATGTGTTGCCCATACTCAGACCCCTTGGTTTCTCAGCTTCTACCTCAAATGAATCTGATATGAAAGTTCTTCCAAAAAAATTACAGTGCTCTCTCTTCAGCAAGTCTGGTGAGTATAATTCCCTCCTTGTAAACATAGGATCAAGTGACCATCTCACAGCATCTAAGGACAAGAAAAGCCTGGAGGACTAGAACAAGGGGGTCAGAGGGCCAGCTTTCTCCCTCTGATTCTCAAAGGCCTCCTGATCTCTCAGCTCCACTCCTTTCCACATGCCTCCTCCACGCTGCTTCCCCTGAAGCTCACTCTCTGTTCCCTCTTATCAGCAATGCACAGGGAGAGAAAATAGCCATCTCAACGCAGCTCAAGTGCCTTCTGTCAAATATTAGTCATTGTGTCTTAGTTGAATGTCCTGAGAGATAAAGAGAATGAGCGTCTAACCGGTAGCCTTGGGGCAGATACAATCAACTGTTGCCCAGCAGTTTGGGAATGAGATGAACATGGTACACAGGGCCAGCTCTTACAGTGCTAGGCAGGCACAGAAGCTTGTCTAATAGAAGTAGCTAGTCTGTGTAACCTTAATGGTTGTTGTAGAGTTTAGGGACACCAATAAATAATACCCCTCCATTGCCTGCCAAAGTTCTGAATCAACTGAGAAATAATTCAAAAGAATAAGGCAAATGAGAGATCAAAAGAACAACAGTGCTACTGATGAAGTTGATATTGGCAAGGGTGGCTGTATCGTTTAGTAAATGGGCTTCTTGATCCCGATTCCCAGGATTAGGGAAACTAACCCATCCACTCTGGGCAAGAAAACTATAGCTCTCCCTCTTCCCCATCCCATCCCTCAGCCCATTCAGGGAGGACCCCTTTCAATTTTACTTCATGGAAGAGGAAAGCAGAGCGTGTGTGTCCTGGGGAACCTGGCTAAAGAGAGTCAGAGTGTTGAGTATGCCCGACTCATTTGTCCCAAATTTACCAGAGAAGTGACCCCTTTGCCCCAGAGGGGTCAAATCAAAAATCAGATCTGAGTCTGATCAAGTCTCCAGATATAATTACCAATTCACCAGCAATATGTGAGACAGAGAAACATCTTCAATGATAACATAGCAATTCATGCTTACTGTGGGACATTCTACAGGACAAATAACCCACTTTCCTCAACCAATAAGTTTCAAAGAAAAAAAATGATGCAAGGGAAATATATAGATTAAAAAACATCTAAGAAACCTATAAACTAATATTAATGATTGGGTCTTATTTGGATTCTGATTCCAAAAACAAGCTGAAAAAAATTATGCAATAACTTAGGATATTTGAATACTAATTGAATATTAAAAATATTAAGGAAATAAGTTTTGAGTGTCACAATGGTATTATGTGATTGTGTTTTTCCAAGTGTCTTTAATTCTCATACAGTTGAAGGTACTGTAGTCAAAACCTGGTAGAGGTGAATCAGAATGTTCTTGGCTACTGGTCTCAGCAGATAAACTGATAAAGTCAAAAAAATATTTCTGGCACACAAGAAAGGTAAATTACAACTTATTCTTTAATTTGCTCATACTATGATTTCTCTTTCTCTCTCGTTTTGAGAAGCTGCCTCTTAATAGTTTCCTAAGTTTAGATTCCTTTAGAAGAAGTCATTCCAGTCAGCTCTGAAATCTAGACATTTTTACCTTGTTAAATTTATTTAGGATCTAATTAGTGTTTCTGAGCTAATAATAACTCAGACATCTCACCGTGTTCTGGTACCCTCTTTAAAAACAATTGGCGTGGTCCAGTGGTTAGGGGTCTGCGCTTCCACTGCAGGGAGCACGGGTTCGATTCTTGGTTGGGGAAATTAGATCCTGCGTGCCCCATGGTGCGGCCAGGAAAAAAAAAAAAAAGAGCAATTAGAGCTAGATGCATCTCCTTTTATCTTTTTTATTAACCCATTTCAATCTTCTCAACGTGTGGTAAGAGGAGGTTAGTCCCTCCATGGCTCCCTTTCTTAGATGAAGTCACTTCTAAACGACATATTTTGGATCATATATGGAGCAGCCTGTCTGCACTGATGAATAATACAGCTGATAACTAATCGTTCTGCACACCCCCACCCATGTCTGAAAGGCTCATATACACAAAGACTCTCTTTTCTCCATGATTAAAGTCTTGCTGCAGCTGCTCCTGTCTATTAAGTCACCGCAGCCCACCAGCATCACTGTGGACCCCACATGGCCCATGCACATATGTTGAGTCTAATACCTGAGCAGTTCAAGGATGAACTGTAGCACAGTACACCCAAGACTCCCACTTTTGCTGTGGTTGTGTCTCTTCTGAGAACAGTGCGACCAGCACGCGCTTGCTAGATCCTGTGTAGCAGGCATATGCTGAGGCCAGTGGCAACTGAGCCACTCCCCCTAACCTCCCTACCCCGCAGAGTCGTGTCTGGCTAAGCCCTGTCCTTGTGAACGTTGAGGTCACCTACATGTCCTTTGACAGAGGCATTTTGGCTGAAGGCAGGAAAGACCCACCCCCTGTACCCCTAAGGCCAATCCACGGTCCTGCCTCTATGAAAAAAGATCCTCACCTGTGGATAAAGTCCCGAGAGTTGGGATGAGGATAAGACCCCACATATCTGGCACTGAAAACCTGAATTTGCCTGCCCAGTTACAATGGATAAAAACCAACTCCAGCCAGGGACTTCCCTGGTAGTCCAGTGGTTAAGAATCCACCTTCCAATGCAGGGCACGTGGGTTCGATCCCTGGTCAGGGAACTAAGATTCCCACATGCCCCAGGGCAACTAAGCCCGTGTGCCACAACTACGGAGCCTGTGCGCTCTGGAGCCTGTGCACTGCAACTAGAGAAAAGCCTGCGCGCCGCAACTAGAGAAGCCTGTGCACCGCAGTGCAAGACCCCGCATGCCACAGTGAAGATCCCACATGCCGCAACTAAGACCCAACACAACCAAATAATAAAACTAAAAAACAAACAAAAAAAAAACAACTCCATCCAAAAAAAAAAACCCTCCACATGGCTCAGTGTAAGCTTCCACAAAACATTGCAGCCACAAGCACATGCTTACTGAAGTCCAGACCTAAAGCTACAGACCCCGGCCTCACCAAAAGCCTCTTCACATGTTAGTTGGGTCCCCAAATTCTACTCCCTGTTTATTTCTTAAGGCTCCTGGTCCAGTGAATCAGATGTTGACGTTCTGTGGATCCTCAATAAATAGGTCCCTCTTTCCCTCTCCTGAGTTCAAAACCAATTAAAAAGTAGAAGTCAATATATTACTTGGGTAAAGTTAATATTGGAGAAGGTGGCTCGTATCATTGGATAAATGAGCTTTCCAATGGTGAACCCCAGAAATAGAGTCTTACCCGGTCATAGATCATTCTAGAAAACGGAGGTCTCCCTGTTGGGGCAAGTCCGTTTAAAACATCCTACAGTATGCATGCTTCTATGGTCGGCCTGACTCCCAAAAAGAGACATGGAGGTGCTGAACTAATATGCTCAGTTTGTTCTCAAATTTGCCATTCCACTAAGTTATTAACTCCTCTTCTGGGGAGAGAGGCCAAGGGTATTACTCTGGAGAAGCTCCTGCCATATAAACAAACTGTAGAGAGTTGGGGGGAAAGCACTTTTCTTCAATAGCAGTCACGATTAATCATCCTAGATGACACCAGGACACATTTTTGTCTTCTTTCTGCTGTGTGTTGTGAGAAATGTGAAATGACCGTTTTCCAATCTAATGAAAATGGCCTTGACCTGGGTAGTGAAAGAATCTTGGTGTCAGGAAGCCAACATTTGGGGAATGATTATTAACGTATAATGATGAGTAATGACATTCCCATCTTCCACACAGTGGGAAGGATGGCTTTTCCTTCCTCCTGCCCACTTCTGCCTGGTGGCTGCGTCCTGTGCAGAGCTTTCTGCAAATCAGCCTTGAGTCTTCTCATCCTCTGTCAACAGGTCCTGGGAGGGACTTGAGGGAGGGTGGCATGAATTGTATTCATTTTAATGACTGCATAATATTCCATTATAAGGACTATTCCATCACATTTTCTTGAACCAATCCTCCATTCCTGGTATTTTTGTTATTACAAAAAAGCTGTGATGAATACCCTTAGGTAGGGCCCTCCTGTCAAGGAGCTTGTAGTCCAGTGGAAGAGACTGATATTAAGTCACTAATTATAATTGTGATAAATGCTGTGAAACAAAAGTACTAGATGCTGTGACAATACATGATACGAAGACCTTAGCTCCTGGGGTTGAGGGTGAGTCTCAAAGTGCCGCCCTAAGGAAGTGACATTTAGGCTGAGACTTGAAGGATGAGTAGGAGTTGGTCAGATAGTGCACGTGATAGGTGCAGTGCGTGTGAAGGTCTCCGGGTGGGGTGTACAGCAGCAGCGTGCCACATACACAAGTGCATACGGGCAAGAAAGGGATGCCCTTTAGGGAGCTGCCAGCAGCCCTGTCTCCCTCATCTTTAGAAAGCGCTGGAGAAAGGCTGAGGGCAGCAGGGACTGGATGGCCGAGAACTTTGGGCACAGCTGTGAAATGCTTGGGCTCTGTTTTATCTTATACTTATTACAGAGCCATTGGAAGGTTTTAAGGAAGGATTTTCTGAAGCTCAATCTGGTGGCCGTGTGGAGGGTGACCTGGGGGGTATAAGACTGAAGATAGGAAAACCAGGTAGGGAACAGAACTAGCTGTGTGGCCTTTGGCATGCCACATAGCCTCCCTGAGCTCCAGTTTCTTCAGCTGAAAATGGAGGTAATAATTCCGACCTTATAGAATTCTGTTATGATTAGTGAGATACACTACCATAAATGTTAAATTCTTAGTAAATGTCAACATTTATTGTTTCCCTAAATTCTTTATTCTCTTTATCTTTCACATCTACTTTGGCACAAAATCCTATTTACCTTCCCTCCTAAAATACCCCTCAAATCTGTTTTCTTCTCCCTATATCCCTTTTTAACTGAACTCTCATAAATTCTAATTTGGTTGCCAAACTGGGTTCCTGCATACAATCTGTTCCTCCTCTAATCCACACCATACCTTGGCTACCAGAGTAATTAAACAGAAACCTGAATATGTCACCTGCCTACTTGAAAACCCTCCTGATTCTTTTTTTTTTTTTTTTTTTTGCGGTTCGCAGGCCCCTCACTGTTGTGGCCTCTCCCGTTGCAGAGCACAGGCTCCGGATGCGCAGGCTCAGCGGCCATGGCTCACGGGCCCAGCCGCTTCGCGGCATGTGGGATCTTCCCGGACAGGGGCACGAACCTGTGTCCCCTGCATCAGCAGGCGGACTCTCAACCACTGCGCCACCAGGGAAGCCCTTTACTCATACTTTTGTTTCCACCCCAGACACCTTCCCTCATTTGTGCCACACAAACAAAATCCCAGTCCCTATTTTGAGACTCTGCTCAACGCCACCTCTTTCTTCCCCAAGTTCTATATTCATTCCTCCCCTGGGCTCCCACAGCATTGTCTACATCCCTATGTTACAGTCCTTATCACATTTAAATTAATTTAATATGTTTATATTCATTTTTCGCCTCCAAGACTATGGACTTCTTAACAACAGTGACCTTGTTTAATCACCCTTGTACCCTCAGTGCCTAGCACAAATTCTTTATGTATTGGACCTACACTTGCTGAGCAAATGAACATTAAAAAGTCACTCTGCATTTGGAACTAGTTGGTCTGGTGCTAACAGGACTCAGCCTCTAGGTGGCCTGTGTTTAGGGGCTCTCCCTTGTCCATCAAAGCCTAGTTCCTCCCTTCCTCCAGGGAGTCTGGGCGGGGAGGGGCAACTAATTTCTTCTAACTCCCATGTGTCACCTGCTTGTACCTGGACCCCACCTTGGGATCCAAGCCAGCAGCCCCCTCTTCGTGTGAAGCTGCAGTGCCATCTACTGGTGACTGGAAGATCTGCAGGTCATGCTGAAGGAGGAAGGAGAAGGAATTAAAGGCCACTGCGCTTTAATCTGGCTGTGGAATCTCAGCTATTGCACCCCACACTGGGCAGTTTTTCCCACCTATGTGAGCCCAGACTTTTCTTTTTTTAATTTTATTTATTCATCTTTGGCTGCGTTGGGTCTTCGTTGCTGCACGCAGCCTTTCTCTAGTTGCAGCGAGCGGGGGCTACTCTTTGTTGAGGTGCACAGGCTTCTCATTGCGGTGGCTTCTCTTGTTGCAGAGCATGGGCTCTAGGCGCGCGGGCTCCAGTAGTTGTGGCTGGCAGGCTCAGTAGTTGTGGTGCACGGGCTTAGTTGCTCCGCAGCATGTGGGATCTTCCCGGACCAGGGCTCGAACTCGTGTCCCCTGCGCTGGCAGGCGGATTCTTAACCACTGCGCCACCAGGGAAGTCCGTGAGCCCAGACTTGATGGAGGGAGCCTCTTATTTATATTTTCCATTGACCAAAAGCCCTCAGGCATGTCTTGGTGGTTAGCCCTTTCTTCAAAGCTGGGAACTCCACACTCAATGACCCTAACTCTGGAATCCAAACACCCTCCTTGGTCTTCTCAAGGAGTAGAGCTTTTCACTTTGGAACCATTGACCACACTCAAGAATTTGCGCCCAGAGACTCTTCTTCAGGCTTTGGTGACCAGATGCCTCCCCCAAACCCCTCAGTAAACAGGGCCACTGACTCAGATGCTTCAGTGATGGGGACCTTTCCTCAGGTCCTCAGTGACCAGGATCCTCACAGAGATACCTCGGTTAACAGAGGTCTTGCCTCCATTCCCTTAGCAGCCAGGGCCCCTCCCTCAGACACATTGTCAGGGACAGATTCCTCAAGAGGCCGACAAGAAAGACCTTACGGCATTACTAAAGTGGAAACACCAAAACAAAATGGAAAAAAAGTTTCTTTTAAAGAATTCAACATTTGCAGAAAAGCATCAATATGACCTTCATGAGATAAACCTAATTAAAACCTTCTTTGCACTTATTTTGTGGCTTAACTGTTTTTACTTTGAAGGATATATGGAGACCAATCATAATCTTTAATATGTTTAGACCTTTAACATTCTGGATCCAGCCCCACTCCCTTGGGGGCCCAGTGCCCACCGTTCAGGGCTTCGTGACCAAAGGGCTTTAATTAAGGTCTAGTGACATAACAAGAGCTCAGTGGGTCTCTTCAGGTCACCCATCCACCTTCTGCTTCCCTCTGGTCCCCGGAGAAGCTGCCAAAGCCTCTTGCCTCCAGGACATCTGCCTCCTGCCTTGTCCCTGGGCCCCTTGTCCAGACAGGGGCCGCAGCTGAGTCCAGATCTCAGGAGGAGGTGTGAGCCTGCTGGACTAATTGGAGCAGTCGCAGGGATTGTCCCCCAGAAGGTCAGCTTTGGCCACCTCTGCCCCAGCCCACCTGCACTGGGAGTGATTAGCAATAATCCTCTTTGAAATGTTGCTGCCACACACTAACCCACATGAATGGTATAACAGACAAACAAACCGACTTCCACTTTTACCCCAAATCCTCTGAGAACGTGGTTCAGGGTCCAAAGTAAATACAGTTATGGGAGAAATTGGTGGGTAGGGTGTAGGAAATTGTGACCCGAATTCCCACTCCCATTTTCAGCCCTCCCCGAGCCATTTGTTCCCTCTATTTTGGCCCAAGCTGGGCTACCCTGCACTTAAACAGGTTGCCCATGGGTCACTTTAAGCATTAAACACTGCTTTTGGCCTCCAATTGCCCCAAGACCTGTTTTTCCCTTTCACAAATAGAGCCTTCAGTGTCTAAGGCTTCCTTCCAGAGAAACAAAACCATCCTCTTTTTATCAAAGTCATAATTGGTCATTCATTCAGTCTACTAATTCCTGTATTCATTCATTCATTCATTCTTATCATTTTTATCTTTATTGAGATGTACTAGGTATTGGGTCCTATGCTACATGCTGGGGATTCAGAAGTGAATTAAATAGAGTTCCTGACCTTGTGGAATTTACCTCCAAATGGGAGATACAGATGTGAGACAAACTGTATGGTTACTTATTTAATAAAAATCGTAGTACATGCTGCAAAGGAGGTGGGCCTAACATGTACCTAGACCTGTACTACATGCCTGTACTTCATGTTCTGAATGACATAAAAGTGGATAAGACATAAATATACTGTCAAAGAGTCAAAATCTAGTTGAAGAGCCAACTTAGAACTCCTGCTGAGGGGACGAGAAAGATGGAGAAACCTCTCACTCTAAATAAAGCTCTCAAGGGACTTCCCTGGTGGCGCAGTGGTTAAGAATTGCCTGCCAGTGCAGGGGACACGGGTTCGAGCCCTGGTCCAGGAAAATTCCACATGCCACGGAGCAACCAAGCCCGTGCGTCACAACTACTGAGCCTGTGCCCTAGAGCCCGCAAGCCACAGCTACTGAGCCTGTGCTCCTAGAGCCCATGCTCCACAACAAGAGAAGCCACCGCAACAAAAGTAGCCCCCGCTTGCCACAACTAGAGAAAGCCTGCAGGCAGAAACAAAGACCCAACGCAGCCAAAAATAAATAAATAAAACTAAATAAATCTATAAAAAAAACAAAAAAGGAGACCAGGAAACAGGGCCAAGGTGTCAGGACTGGCAGGCTAGACAAACATAAACAGGCCACCGAGAAAGCAAACAGTTTAGAAAACGTAGCAGCAAAGGGCTGCTGGTGGCACTGACCTGGGAGACAGGACTAGAAGGAGAGTGGGATTTCTTAGAATCAGAGCAAGACGCAGACAGGCTTTACAGCAAAATGGGTTCATTCAGTCATTCATTCAATCCCTGTCCACTGGTCAACGTCAGGCACAGTGCTAGGCACTAGGGATACAGCCACTAACACATAAGTTTAGTTGGGAAAATAGACATACAACTAAACGCAATAATTGCTCTAAAAATATATGCGTGAGACTTAGTGGTGACCCAGTATTGAGGTTATCCCTATAATGATGTCACCCTCACTAATTTGGGAGAGGAAGAGGTAGCATCACAGCCAGTACCCAGGAACTGCATCTCCAAAGCCTGTGCTACGTGTGCAGCAGACTAGAGCGGGCAGACTGCTAACACACCAACAGCCGTGCCAATTTCAAATCATCGTACTGCATTGAGACGTAATGGTTATTTTTACCATTGTCTTTCATTTCCTGCCCAAATCCTTCCTGGGTTTAGATAAAATTGGGTTTAACCTTTGAGAGTGTGTCTGAATAGGGATGTCATCCATCCCACACGGTGGGCAGAGAAACGACTGAGGGTGGCTGTTGCATGCAGCTGAGTGTGAGTCACATTCTTAGACCAGAAAGAGAGCTAAGTGGGAGGCTGAGCGGGAGGGAGCTGCAAGTACGAGTCTGGCTTTTGCAGCCTGGAGGCAACAAGGACGTCAGGAGACCTCTCTAATGGGGAAGGAATCAAGGTGCCTCGACCTAGTCAGGTCGGGAACTTGGAGAGGAAGCCAGCCCACAGGCTCAGAAAGTCTAGTGGTAGGGCAGGGTCTCCTTATCGTGGTATCTTCATGCTCTGCTTGGAAATGTGACTGTTGGTGAACTATTTATATTTTCTAATTTTTTCTTCCTCTCAGTTCTTCAGAAAAACTTTCAGAATTGCCAGCTACGTGTGTATTTCCTCCGATGAATATGCATTGCTTGCTTAATTTTTTTATGGAATGTTGCTATTAAAAGTCATAGAAAGAAAAGACTTTAAAGTGAAAATGCCAGTTTGAGCTGTGTTTCAGAGAAATTAATGACAGTTTTGTTCGCATTCCCAAGAGCATTGTAAAAAAGGAACAGTTTAACTCAGATTAGGCGTTGGGGGCGAAGGTGGGCTGGTAGCTGGTTTTTAAGTCAGAAAAGTCCAAGATTGCTGGGATAGGTGAGATGGGGAAAGTCAGGGTCTTCAGCCAGCTCCCAACGCCTACAGCCACAGAATTCTCGCTCCAGAACATCCCCCTGCTAGGCCTGCCTGAGGTTCCGTGGTGGTTTGTTTCTGTGAATAAAGTCCTTTTGATGGATAATGGTGGCCAAAGAGACACTAAGGAGAGTGTCCCGCTCTCGGCCTCAAAAGCCCTGCAAAGTCAGAGGGGAGCCGGGAGAGGCTAGTGAGCAGGAAATGCCACCCAAGTGTGTGACATCTCCTCCCTCCATCTCCATAAAGCGCCTACCTTCACATAAGCTGACACTGCACCTCACCTGTGAGATCTCCCCTGACTCTTCAGGTCACCACGGACCTCTTCCTCCTGGAGTTATCTTTCATTATTATGGTTAAACACCATTCCACGTCTTTCCTTTTTGGGAAAACATCTGGTCACACACTCTATTTATTCACTGGGGCCTCCGTGTATTCTTTTAAAATCAGTTTATGAAAGTTCTTGCTGCAGCTAACTGCAAATATTTCCCCGGTTTGTTTGTCTTTTTATTTGGGTTACCTTTCTTTTTTTTTAACATGCAAAAGTTTACAATACTTATATAGTCATCAGTTAACCTTTTCCTTTGTGACTGCTTCTGTTGCTTCTAAGACGGAAAATTCCTTCCTTCCAGATATTTGATAAATAGGTTAGTGTTTCCGAGGTTTTTAAAGCTCTTTAGCCCATCTGGAAAGTTCTTGGTATACAATGTGAGGAAAAGACAGATTATGGTTTTTTTTTTATGCTAGCCAGTTTTCCCAGCCCATGTATGGAATAAATTTCTTCCTTTACCAATAAATTTCTGATTCCAACTTTATGGTATATTGAATTCATGTCCATCAGGGCCATCTTTTTTTCCAGGCAACCTCTTCAGTTCCAAGCAACGATTATTTTGACACTTGACTGTACATTCTGTATTGTTCTGTGTTAACTATACTCAAAATTGTTCAAAGGAAAAAAATCACATATTTTCCTCCCAATAATTCATTCAACAAATATTTATGAAATATTGACTATGGGCCATTGCTTATTTGGTCCTAAGACTACGCTGACTCGCCAGATTCCTCAGACTGGCAGGGACCCAGGTCAGACTTTGGAATCTCTGAGCCCATATACAACGTTGTCTTTTCAAGTCCTAAGTTCACCACCCAGACACCTGCATAGCTCAGTGAGCTCATAAATACTCATCAGGACCTGAGGGTTGTTGCTGACATCACACCGAAGTTCAATACAGTGCATACAGATGCAGGATCACAGCCTCGCTGGGTATCTTTTGGGACTTCTTTCCCTAAAGTTTCCCATTCCTATTTGTTCCACACAGGCCATGCCCAAGGCCCACCCATCTGGCTACCATCTTTCCTTCCTCTGTACCCTGTGCCTTAGTTGTTCACGCCGGCCACGTCCACCCTTCACACGCCCCTGATGTGTCACAATAAATATGGCAACTATTCGTTATTCCCGTGCTGCTCGAGGTGTGGCCGACACCCCAGGGCCAGGCCACAGATTGTTACCAGTCCATGAAGAGACAGTTCAGAGATGAAGTGCTTAGAAACTTTTATATCAGTTTGACAGAATAATTATATGTCATTGGAACCTAATAATAAAAAGTGCAGTGTGGTATCCCAGATTGGATCCTGAAACAGAAAGAGGACATTAGCAGGAAAACTGCTGAACTCCAAAGAGAGTCCATAGTTTAGTTAATGGTACGATGTTAATTTGTTAGTTTTCACAAATATACTTCAGTTATCTAAGATGTTAGCATTGGGGAAGTTGGGTGAGGACTATACAGCAACTCGCTCTCCTCTCTTTGCAACTTTTCTATAAATTTACAATTATTCCAAAATAAAACCTCTATTTTTTTAAAATATGGGCTTATACTTTATATGGCTTTTTTCTTTTTTTTCAGCTCTTTTATTCCTTTAACACCTTAACAAGATTCCCCAAAGTTTAAAAAAAAAACTTTGAAAAATATACAGTTTCATATTATTTACATAACATATGAGCACAGGTTCCAGTATCATACAAACATTGTGATGTTAGAAATACAGTGGGAAGGCATGATGTAACTCACCTTGTATGGCTCTTTTCAATTTCATTTTTCTAGCAATTTAATTGCACTTTACAAAAGTGTCGGTCCGTAGTGGATCCAAAACGGAAATTTAAAAAATGAAACTGGTCTTCCATCACAAATAGTTGGCAAAGCACTGCTTTATACACTGTACCCTCCTCAGCACTTGTCACCATGATCATTATAGATGCCAATCATGAATTCTTGTTGATGACGGCCAGACTCACAGGTACAGGTTTTGAGACCAGTTATTGTACTCTCTGAATAAAGTCACAGCCCAGGCCCCTGTCATCACTCAAATCCAGGCACATTTCAGTGTTTGGTCATGTACTCAATATGTCACAGCTCAGCTGTCACGTCGCAGATACTATCACAGCTCAGGGCCAAGCATGGGCTGTGACAGCACCCTGGGAAGACTGACAGTTCAGGCCCCGGGCTGTTCTGTGTATGAAGGGTGACAGGGTCCCGCAGGGTGCCTTTATCCATGGGATGACAGAGCACTGCTCGTAACTGTATCTGGGGTATGACAAGGCCCTGGAGTGTGACACAGTTCTGGAACATGACCAGGCCCTGGGATGTGTGCTATCAACCAGGTCTGGGCTCTGACAAGTTCTGACCATGACAAGGTACAGACTAATTCTGTCTGGGTTTTACAGGACACCAAATGCTCTGGGAAACAACCTCTCTAATGTTCAGGGTGGATCCTAGTTTGCCTGGGATTTATGGACGGGGACATCTGAACCAATCCAGAGGGGATAATATATCTGGGTATGTGTGGCCAGATTTGGAGTAGAGCTTGTTCTGGGCTCCGGAGCTATTGATCAAGCCTGTCCTGGCTCCTGGTGTACGAAACACACACAGGGCTCCTAACCCACAGCACAGAATTCGCTGCTTCCAGGGGATCTACCTTGGGCCATCACCCCAGGGAGTCTGGCCAGAGTTCATCTAACTCCCCACCTCCCCTCCGACCCGCCCCTGCAGCTCCTGAGTCTGGTGAAGGAGGCTGCGCCTGAGCCCATCTCAGCTGAGCTTCTCCACCCCAAGGACTACCTGCCCGAGGACGGCCCCCCAGTCTGAGATCAGGCCATGTGTGAGGCCACAGTGCCATCTGCTGGCTCTCATGGGCCATGCTGGTCAGGCCGGCAACATGCTGAACAGATTGGGGGCCCTGGGAAGCCTCCCCCATGCACCTCAGCTCAGGATTAACAGAGTGTCCTCTCCCTTAAGCCCCCAGTGACCAGGGCCCCTCACTCAGACTTCAGTGTTCAGAGGCCCCCCGCTCAAGCCCTTTAGTGGCCATGGCCCCCAGGACAGGTCCTCAGGGATCAGGCCCCTCACTCAGCACCCAATCCCCTCCCCCAGAGACCAGGGCCTCTTTCTCAGGCCCCATAATGACCAGAAACCTTCACTTGAGCTTCAATGGCCAGAACCCCTCACTCAAGCCCCATAGTGACTAGGGCCTCCCTCTCAGGCCACTCAATGACCAGGACTTGCAGCTCATGAGTCCTGGTGACAAGAGCCCCTCGATCAAGCCTCAGTGACCGGGGCCCCTCAGTGACCTTGAGTCCCCTCATTCAGGACCCTCTGCCCCTCAGTAACTAGCGACCCTTACTCAGAGCCCAGTGGGCATACAGAGTGGCATTTGGGAGGCTCTTGGCCCCCAAGAGCTGAGCAGGTCCCACCTGGTTTCCCAGCTACCTTCCGCCTTCCCCCCAGTCTCCAGAGAGGCCAAGACAGGGGCCTCTGGTCACCAGGGCTTTCCATCTTGTTTTGCCTTTGCTCCTGGGTCCCTATTTCAGACGTGGCCACAGCTGTGCCCAGGTCTCATGAGGAGAGTGGGCCCTGCTGAGGCAATTGATCGCATCCCAGGAACCCTGGCCTGAGAGGACCAGATTCTGTCCAGAGCAGAGAAGCCCACCCGCCCCCACCTGAGGCTCACATCTCCTGGCTCCCAATGCCAGGTCACACGTCTGGGTCACCTCACCCCTTCTCCCTCACAAACAGGGCCTCTGTCCCATCACAGTCCTAGAAAGCTGAGAGCTCCTCAGACCCAGCATCCCGCTAGGCCTGACACCTACCCCAGACCCTAGTGTTACCGGGGCCCTTCTCAGATTCTTGGACAGCAATACCATAGAAATGAATATCACTTCCACAAGACTCTTAGGCAAGCAAAGCTTTTTATTTTAAAGAGATAACTTGTGGGACTTCCCTGGTGGTGCAGTGGTTAAGAATCCGCCCGCCAATGCAGGGGACATGGGTTCGAGCCCTGGTCCGGGAAGATCCCACATGCTGTGGAGCAACTAAGCCCATGCGCCACAACTACCGAGCCTATGCTCGAGAGCCCGTGCGCCACAACTACTGAAGCCCGCGCGCCTAGAGCCTATGCTCCCCAACAAGAGAAGCCACCGCAATGAGAAGCTCATGCCCCGCAACGAAGAGTAGCCCCCGCTCACCACAACTAGAGAAAGCTCACGCGCAGCAACAAAGACCCAACGCAGCCAAATAAATAAATAAATAAAAGAGATAACTTGTGCACAAGGAAGAAGGCAGAAAAAAACAAAATGCCAACTCCCACAGAAGGGGCAAGTTGCTTTTGTAACAAAAGAGATCTTGTGATCACTGAAAATTTCCAGAAATCGTCAAGCTTCTTTGACCAGCAGCAGGTGACTCCATGGTGGCTCTCAGGAATTGGGAGTGCTTCTGTGAGGGGAATGGAATGCATGAGCATTCTCTGCAAGAAAGCGCAGGGACACGTAAGGTTAAAATTTATAGTTGAGCTTCTTGTCTTGTGGCAACTAGGTATACTTGTTAGTGTGATGGAGATAAAGTTAATCTTTTACTCCTGCGAGCCTGGTTTTTGTCTCCAGGGCTCAGGTCCCCAGGGACTTTGTCTTTTTAACTTGAAAGGCCTCTTTTGTCCAAAGCTGTTCCCCAATCCTTTCCCCAAATGGCTGTACTCCTGTCTTCCTATCTCTCTAGTGCAGACTCTCCCTGTCTCTCTTTCTTCCAGACCCCAGCACAATTCAGGCCCTTCCCTCCTCAGTCCTCATGCCACTCCAGTCCATCTATTTATTCAAGCAAACATTAAATGAGCTTCTACATGGAATCATGCAAAGGAGGGTTGGGGTCTGGTGCGCAGCGTACAGCAGCACAGAAGAGGCATTTGGGCTGAGATTTGAAGGACGAGTAGGAGTTTGCCAAAGGGTCAAAAGATAGGAAGGTATTTGAGGAAGGAACTGTAGGTACAAATGCACAGAGAGGGCCGGGGGGTGTTCCGAGAATTCCACACCGACACAGCTGCACATAAAGTGAAAAGCAGGCAAGAGGGAGAAGAGAGACGTGGAGGGAGCTGACTGTGGGAAACAGAGCATGGGGTTGGGAGCAGGAGAGGAAGCAGGGACACCAGTTAGGATATCTTGAAGCAATCTAAGCAAGAGACGATAGTGGCTTTGGCTAAGAGGGGAGCTGCAGAAGTACTTAGCAGCAGCAGGTTTTAGGATAGACTTTGGAGGAGAAGTAGACATAACTTGGTGATAAATAAAAGTTAGAGATAAAGGGAAATGAGAGGGCTTCGCTGGTGGCGCAGTGGTTGAGAGTCCGCCTGCCGATGCAGGGGACGTGGGTTCGTGCCCCGGTCCGGGAAGATCCCACATGCCACGGAGCGGCTAGGCCCGTGAGCCATGGCCGCAGAGCCTGCGCGTCCGGAGCCTGTGCTCCGCAACGGGAGAGGCCACAACAGTGAGAGGCCCATGTACCGCAAAAAAAAAAAGAAGGGAAATTAGAAGCCAAAAACGACTCAAGTTTCTGGTACGAATAATGAAGACTGGAGCACCGCCAAATCCAGGAAACAAGATCAAAAGTTCCGTTTTAGACTTAGTTAAGTTAGACATGTCTGAGCTCAGCAGCAGAAACTGGATATATAAATCTGGAATCATCAGCATAGAAAGAGTCTGCGAGGCTGTTGGTGTGGCTGAGATCACCTGGTCCTCAGGAGGTGCAGGGATGCCTGGTTCAAGCTGACCAAAAACAGATCCCAATATAGGCAGCAGATCTTCCTTAGCACTTTGTGGACAGCTAGATTCCCCTTATCTAATTTTTTTTTTCTTGGTCAGGAGTGAATCTTTGCTTTCTAGTATGGCCTTTAGACTCCTACAAGCAAGGCCCCTGCCCCAATCCCACGACTCAGGGGATCCCTGCTTTGGAGTGCCTTCCTCAAAGTTTGCTGTCTCCTCTGGTGCCTGGGACTGGCTGGGGCCAGGAGTGCTGCCCCTTTGGGTCACCCTAAATCTGTATCAGGATCTCTGTGTGCCACAGTCCCTATTTTCTCCCTTCAGAAGAAAGCACAGGATTTTTCTAAAATGAATCCTGGAGTATAGAAGATCTTTCTAGATATGTCACAAAACTCATAACCCATAAAAGAAAAGATCAAAATTTTAACAATGTAAAATAGAAATTCTGTGTTGCAAAAACCACCGTAAGCAGGCTTCCCTGGTGGCACAGTTGTTATGAGTCTGCCTGCCAATGCAGGGAGCACAGGTTCGAGCCCTGGTCTGGAAGGATCCTACATGCCGCGGAGCAACTAAGCCCATGAGCTGCAACTGCTGAACCTGTGCTCTAGAGCCCGTGAGCCACAACTACTGAGCCCACGAGCCACAATTACTGAGCCCACTTGCCTAGAGCCCATGCTCCGCAACAAGAAAAGCCACCACAATGAGAAGCCCCCACACCGCAATGAAGAGTAGCCCCTGCTCGCCGCAACTAAAGAAAGCCCACGCGTGGCAACAAAGACTCAACACAGCCAAAAATACATAATAAATTTTTTAAAAAAATGAATATACACATGGCCCTAAATATAAAAAGATGCTCAACTTTACTCATAAAAATAAAAGGTGCAAATTAAAACAGCTCAGAAATATTTTTTATCCGATCAGATTAGCAAAGATAATGCTTTGTTATGGTGAAATTGTTAAGAGATGGGCACTCCCAAATATTTGTTTTTATATTCAAAGATCATCTCTGGAAAGATACCAAAGAAATTAGTAATAATGTTTGCCTCTGGGAAGGGGAACATGGTAGGGGGAAGATTTTCTTTTAATTCTGTATCCTTTTGTTCCTTTTGAATTTTGAACCATGTGAATGTGTTACCTTTATAAAAAATTAATAAAATTTTAATTAATAGAAAATATAAATAAATATGGTTGTCTGAGTCCAAATCTATGTTTGGAAACTTTTTTGGAGGATGCCGCCCCCCTTGCTTGGTCTATCCAAATCCTATACACCCCATAGGGCGCAGTTCAGGTACTGCTTTTCCTGAAGCCTTTTTTTTTTTTTTTTTTTTCGCCACGCAGCACGTGGGATCTTAGTTCCCCAAGCAGGGATCAAACCCACATCCCCTGCACTGGAAGTGCAGAGTCTTAACCACTGTACCGCCAGGGAAGTCCCCTCACAAAGCCTTTCTTGATCACTTAGCCCATACTGACCCCTCCCTGCCCTGAACACAGTGACCTTTTCTTTACAGTCTGGGTCAGGTAAGTACAAGTAGTTAAAGAACACCAAAGTAAAAGTAGAAAGCTTGAATTCTTATCTAAGCTCAAGCCCTTAAGTCATTCAAAAATTCAGACCATTCTCTGAGCTTGTGTGGGCCAGACACTGTGCAGGGGGGTGAGTGCAGAGAGGGAATACCAAGATAAGTTTAATTAGACCTGGCACTGAAGAGTTCCACATTGTGCTCTCCAAGAGCCCTGTTCCCTCCTTCCTCGGCCCACAGCCAAACTAGGTTCCCCAGGCTTCCTTTTCCCACTTCCTGCCAAAGGAATGTGGGCAGTGACGGTGGGTACTATTTCCAAACTTGGTGCATAAAACTGCTTCCAAGCCCATTATCCTCTCCCCCACCCCCAGCTGCCGCCTCCCCCTGCCCCATCTGATGTCTGGATTTCCACATCTACAGGAACTTCAGGAGTCATGAGTTGAATATGATAGAACCTCTATCTACCTGGGTCCCCCTCATTTCTCTTTCACCACAGATCCACGCTGGACAGTGACAGCTTATATCAGGTTAAGTCACTGATATTTTAGGATGTTACTTATAGCAGCTAGTGTTACTTATCCTGATATACAAGTACGGAAATAGAGTCCTAATAGTCCTATAAACACAAATTTGTCCTGCAACATTACTATGCTTCCCGAATCAAATGGCTTCTGAGCTATCCACAGCACTATTTTTTTGTTTGTTTTTGTTTTTTGCGGTAGGCGGGCCTCTCACTGTTGTGGCCTCTCCCATTGCGGAGCGCAGGCTAAGCGGCCACAGCCCAGGGGCCCAGGCGCTCCGCTGCATGTGGGATATTCCCAGACCGGGGCACGAACCCGTGTCCCCTGCATCGGCAGGCAGACTCTCAACCACTGCGCCACCAGGGAAGCCCCACAGCACTATTTTTAACTTTCCTCAAATCATCAACTTCCCATCCACACGCCCTTCATTTACATCTTCATACTATGGTGATACAAATCTGCCTGTCCAGGGAGAGACAGCCAAAGCCCTATCCTTTAGCTAAGGAATCGGATCACTTCCTTAGTCATTTCTTACACTTCCTGCTCTCTTCTTACCCAGGCAAGGAGTAGAGAAAAGACCTTTCAATTATTTGTTGTAAAGTTACTCATTATGTTATTGGTAGGCATTGCAGTGTCACACACGTTTCCCACCTTTGCAATAATGTCCCGTCCCTAAGGCACACTATCTGAGAGGTTTACATGGCACCCTGAAAACTACTGTTTCCTAAATTGGAAGAAATCTGAACATCTCATAGCTTGTGTGACTGGCAAGATTTTCACAGTGGAATGCTGACAGAGAGAGGCAGTGCAGTGGAATCACTGAGAGTACAGCCAGGCACTGGACAACCTGGAAGCAAGTCCCAAGCCTAATTCCACCACTCACTGGCTGCATGACTTTATTCAAGTCATTTAATCTCTGTAAGTCTCAGTTTCCTATGAACTGAGGATAATTATAGTACCTGTCTCAGGGTCATGTGATAATTTGATTAAATTTTCTGGTCCTTCCAGGCTTCCTCTCCCCATTCTTAGCTGCTAAGATACTAGAGCCCAGCTCTAGAATCAGATTTTGTAAGCCCCTCCAGACATTGTAGAGTAAATCTCTGACGGCAGCAAATAAAAATTAGAACTCCACCATTTGCATCCAAAGAAACGGTGAAAGGGACAAATTAGATTTCAACAGAAAGAATACCACAGGCCCGGCAAGTTCTGGAAGGTCACCTGCCCTGTCCACACTGCACAGCTGCCCAGCTCTGGGAAAGCAGCCAGCTCTTCAGTGAGGTGGGGACTACAGGCTTTTGGCCACAGAGACTCCCAAGTATCTTTGTGTGATTCATGTGTTAAAGCGTCTGCTTTAACACAGGAAAGTTAAAGCAGGAAGCCTGCTTTTGGCTGGAGTTCTGCAGTAGGTAAAAAGCAAAAGAAAGTCCATTATTGGCTACTGGTAGCTTCTCAGTGTCAAAAGGAGGAATAGATAAGAGATTTTTTTTTTAAAAGAGAGAAATAAAAAGGAAAAAAACTTGCAGAAAATAATATACTACCTTCTTGGCTTAGATTCAAGAAAGATAAGAAAGGTACCAAGAACTACCAAGAGGTAAAGTCCTGAGCCAGGCAGCCAGGCAGGCAGAAGACTCTGTTATGGGATGTATCCTTACATTAGAGAGTGAACTTTCTTATATTTTTAGGTGATAGAGGCTGAAATTAGCTGCCTTGCTCAAGAGGAAGTGCAAGGCAAAATGCAACTGTGTTGCACGTTGGTTTTGTCAGAGTTGCATGGTCTAAGGGGAAATAGCATAAAACCAGGAAGGTCATCCTAAAGGAGAATAAGACAGAGGACTGAGTGTCAAATAAGATCTAGAGTTTGGGGCTCTGTTTGAAGCTGGGAGCAGAACCATGATTTTGGCTATCAACCCACGTTACTTTGTAGTTTTTTGGGTTTTTTTTTGCGGTACGCGGGCCTCTCACTGTTGTGGCCTCTCCCGTTGCGGAGCACAGGCTCCGGACGCGCAGGCTCAGCGGTCACGGCTCACGGGCCCAGCCGCTCCGCGGCACGTGGGATCTTCCCGGACCGGGGCACGAACCCGTGTCCCCTGCATCAGCAGGTGGACTCTCAACCACTGTGCCACCAGGGAAGCCCCTGCAACCCTCTCCCCAGATTTGCCTATAAAAACTTCCCTGAAACCCATCAGGGAGTTTGGGCCTTTTGAGCACGAACGGCTCGTTCTCCCTGCACGGCCCTTGCAATGAACCTTTCTCTGCTCCAAACTCCAACGTTTCAGTTCATTTGGCCTCACTCTTCGTTGGGAACACGAACCTGGGTTCGGCAACCGGAAGAGCGGGAGAGTGTGGCGGAGACTGTTACTGTTCTCCTGTAGCCACTCTCCCATATTCTGTGGTGCTTGAATCTATGAATGGGATGAAACAGAGAACAATAAAAGAAGTATTGGCCTTTGGTAGAAAGAGGAACACTTCCTCTATTCAGAACTGAGCTCAACACCTTGTGTGATCTTAGGCAAGTTCCTTAACCTTTCTGCACCCGAGTTTCATCATCTGTCAAATAGTGTAAGAGTAGATACACACACAATACAGTGCTATATAAATGTTCGCTGTGGCTGTTAGGACACAACAGAAGGGAAAGGGAGAGGATAGCTATAGATGTGAGTAGACTTTTAATTTGTTATAGCAAAAACAAGGATGTTTCTTTGTGGTGGCTCCTAAATTATCTGTGAAATAGAAGACAAAATCCTTAAATGCAACTTATGGTGTGGGAGCAGATGAATCAGAGATACAAAAAGATTTACAAAGTCTACAAACAATAAATGGAGAGGGGGCTTCCCTGCTGGCGCAGTGGTTGAGAGTCTGCCTGCCAATGCAGGGGACACGGGTTCGTGCCCCGGTCCGGGAAGATCCCACATGCCGCGGAGCAGCTGGGCCTGTGAGCCATGGCTGCTAAGCCTGCGCGTTCGGAGCCTGTGCTCCGCAACGGGAGAGGCCACAGCAGTGAGAGGCCCGCGTACCGCAAAAATAAATAAATAAATAAATAAATGGAGAGGGTGTGGAGAAAAGGGAGCCCTCCTACACTGTTGGTGGGAATGTAAGTTGGTGTAGCCACTATGGAAAAAAGTATGGAGGTTCCTTAAAAAACTAAAAATAGAGTTACTGTATGATCCAGCAATCCCACTCCTGGGCATATATCTAGAGAAAACTCTAATTTGAAAAGATACAATCACCCCCATGTTCATAGCAGCACTGTTTATGATAGCCAAGACATGGAAACAACCTAAATGTCCATCAACAGATGAACGGATAAAGAAGATGTGGTACATATATACAATGGAATACTACTCAGCCATAAAAAAGAATGAAATAGTAACAGCATGGATGAACCTAGAGATTATCATACTAAGTGAAGTAAGCCAGACAGAAAAGGACAAATATCATATGATATCACTTATATGTAGAATCTAAAATATGATTCAAATGGATTTATTTACAAGAAAGAAACAGACTCACAGATATAGAAACCAAACTTATGGTTACCAAAGGGGAAAGGCTGCAGGGGTGGGCGGAAGGGGGGGATGAATTAAGACTTTGGGATTAGCAAATACAAACTACTATATATAAAATAGATAAACAATAAGGTCCTACTATATAGCACAGGGAACTATATTCAATATCTTGTAATAACCAATAATGAAAAAGTCTATATATATATGTATATATAACTGAACCACTTTGCTGTACACCAGAATCTAACACAACATTGTAAATCAACTATAATTCAATTTTTTATAAAGGATTTACAAAGTTATGGGACAAGCTGTAGAGAAAATTAGGGCAAGCGGGCTAGAGGAAAGTAGAAAACTGCCAAGCAGCACTGATGGGCCATGTGAAGCTGTGGATTACGAATTTATCATCATATCAATCTTCTCCCCTACAGAATTTTCTATAACAATTTCAGCCCCTAGGATTCAGTAGTAGAAAAGCCAGATGAAAAGGACAGTGGGAAGAGGAGCTAGGGAGCTGCAGGTGTCTGTGGAGAATCATTATAATGTTGGATTATAGAATATGATCTAGAAAGAACGTGAAGCCAGGAGGGGTGGATAAAAGAGGGGAAAAAATAATGACAGATTGAAGGTATTAATAAAGCCAGAGAGCTATTGCAGTGGTGAGGAGTAGTGAGCGCATCCAGGCTCACCACTCAGTTGCACATGTCCGCACAACTATATATATCGGTTTTCTAATTAAATTCCTGATTTCTGGCTGAAAAGTGCCACCATGGCTTAACTTCTATGGATAGTAGAGATGCTAATAAATGTAAATGATCCATAGGTTGTGGACCGGATTCCACCCCCCCACCCCCGCCCCCCCACCCCACCCACCCACCCCCCTGCCCCGCTCAGCCCCACACCAGTACAGGATGGTCCCTCTGGCATTTCACTCCACCCATGGTGTCAGAGACCTGATCATCTGCTTCAGTGGAGCTCAAAATATCCTGAGTCACTGAAAGTGGGGTGTCCGCATAGGGCAGTATGGTTGGGGTGCAGCACTGTCTCAGGACACACACAGGTAACCTTCATCATTAGTAACGTGCACGCATAGTGGATGGGGAACCTCCTCCCAATGATGACTGGGAGATCGTCGGCCAACACTGGTGACATGGGGTGGTCGTGTGACTGTTGACAGGCCGTCCGCAGGGCATGGCTTCTGCGCAGCTTCCTGATTCTGGCTGATGGAGGTGGTACGGGCTCAGGCATCTTGGTGCTGACCCTGGAATAAGAGTCACTCCCGGTCCAGACTCCCTGCCTACCTTATCACTACCGTCTCCTTGCTATCAGAAGTCCCCACGATCCTTACCTAGTTTCTCCAGGGCAAGGATGTGGGATTTGAATTACCTGCCTATCCCTGTTCTGTTCCCTATCTATTGTAATGGCATAAACTCCATGCCTTGATCCCCTTCCCTTTTTATTCCCCAAAGCTTGTTTGAAAATAAACACTACACCCAGTTATACACACACACACACACACACACACACACACACACACACACACACACACACATACTACTCTAAACATTAGCCCTTTGCTTCTATTTGCATTCCTCCTACTAGCATAATCCTAAATTTCCTTGAGGTAATATGTATTTCCCACCGTCTAGAGCCCTGGGCAGCAAATATTTCCTGTAAAGGGCCAAATAGGAAACACTTTAGGTTCCAGGGTCATAGAACCTCTGTTGCTACTACTCAGCTCTGCCATACTGGTGTAAAAGCAGCCATAGACAGTCATAAACTAGGGAGGGTGTCTGTGTTCCAATAAAACTTTATTTATAGGCATTGAAATTTGAATTTCCTGTAACTTTTATATGTCACAATGTATTATTCTTCTTTTGATTTTCCTTAACTTTTTTTTTGTTGTTGTTGCATTGGGTCTTCGTTGCTGCGCATGGGTTTTCTCTGTTGCAGCGAGCAGGGGCTACTCTTCGTTGCAGTGCGCAGGCTTACTGCGGTGGCTTCTCTTGTTGTGGAGCACAGGCTCCGGGCGCATGGGCTTCAGTAGTTGCAGTACATGGGCTCAGTAGTTGCAGTGCGTGGGCTCAGTAGTTGTGGCTCGCAAGCTCTAGAGAGCAGGCTCAGTAGTTGCGGCACATGGGCTTAGTTGCTCCGCGGCATGTGGGATCTTCCCAGACCAGGGAGCGAACCCATGCCCCCTGCATTGGCAGGCAGATTCTTAACCACGGCACTACCAGGGAAGTCCCCTCTTTAACTATTGAAAAGTGTAAAAACCATTCTTAGCTTATAGACTGTCCCAGAAAAACAACAATGGGCCAGATTTGGCCCATGGACAGTAGTTTGCCCACCCTCTGTCTAGAGGAAGAATATGCAGAAAGGAAACACACACACACACACACACACACACATACGCACACTCACACGCACACACACATAAAGAAAAATATTCCAGGATATCTCATGATTATTTATAGTGGAATACTAAACTGCTTTTAAATTTTAGAGTAGAAGGTGCTTATTACAGTATTCTTCAAGTTTTCATAGAGGGGAAGTACTTCTGTTACATTTGTGAGCAGATAAGGTAGGGGGTCTCCAGGGAAAGAAAACCAGGAATGGCTTTCATGACATAAGAGAAGCCATTTTTTACCTAAACTTTGTGGTCTAAGCCTGGCCACAATGCTAGCCCTTGAACAGGTCTCAGTAATGAAGGATCTTAAAGGAACAAAAGAATGCAGAAATAAACTGTTATCAGGCAAGAGAAGTAGCAATAGCAAAGATAACAAATTAGCTGTAAAGGCTCCCAGTTCTGTTTCAAAGACTACCCTAAAGCACTGTCTCGAGCTGTTTTGCAGAATTTAAACCTTCCTCAGGTGCTCAACCACGAGACCAACTGGAACCTAAGGGATGAAATGTTGACCTTTTCTGACCCTCATGACTTCTCTCAACTAAAGCTTGGACTCTTCAGTCACCCAAGCCCCTTCATGGATATGCATGTGCCCTTAACTTGAAACTTCCCTGATTTTGCTGTTCGTGGAGACACTGCTTTGGGAAAGATCCCTAGTCTTTCCCAAAGATCCCTGGTTCTCCTAACTTGCTGCAGGTAATAAATCCTTCCTTCTCCCAATCTTTGCCTTGGTTGTGTCTTTTAGCTCGACACCCACCAAGAGGTGAACCCAATTTTTGGGTAACACGTTCTCCACAAGAGAACTCTATTGAAAGAATACTTCAGGTCTCTTTCTCCTCTCACCAAACTCGTGACTCAGTTGGTGAAATGAGGCAAGTGGCTGCTAAACCACAGCCCAGTCTTCTGGCTTTTGCTCTCACATGGGACTTGCAGGCCCACACGGAACACACTCTTTCTCCACTCTCATTCTCCTCCTTCTGGAGCAGCAGAGTATACACATCCCAGGCAGTGCACCGATCAATCCACTGAGATGCGAGAATAAAATATGAGACTATTAGAAGAGGTATCTATTTTTATTTATTTCCTTCTCTTAAATTTATATTTTAATAATTTTTAAAGAAAAATAATGCAACAGTAAATTTATATGAAGTGATTTGTAAATGAATGAATATATGAGAACGTGTACTCAAAAATCATTTAAAAAAATTTTTTTTTCAAAAATCATTTATTCATAGGAATTTGCCTGTAAAAAAGTGTGTTGCTCTCTCCCAGTAGATGGGCTATGGGCCAGGCTGTGACCCTCGATGCTCCTCGCTGAGTAAAGAACTGCTCTATAGCCCCAGTTCTCCCCACAGATTGTCCCAAAGGCTGAATCTTGCTGCAGGGTGGCTTCAGGAGAAGATTCATAGGAGGTCTCATGCTGGCCTCCAGCCTCAGCGTCCTCCTCCAGCACAGCACCAGGTTAAAGCAGAGGGTGCCCCTCCATCCCCATCTGCCTCTGGCCATTCTCCCTCCACTCAGAATCCAGTGAGGACCCCTGTGATTAACTGGCTCCCTGGAACCACCCCAAAGTTAGCGCTCTATATGTTGACATGAAAAGATACTTTGCTAAGTGAAAGAAACAATGTACCTTTTTTCCTTTGTGTGTTTTGTATTATTGCCCATAAGTACATATGCAATGGAATATTGAATGAACTGAACTCAGTGAAGTACAATCACGTCTCAGCTTTCTTTCCTACCACTGCCTTCACACAGGCTGCACTGAATTCCCTTTCACACCACCCTTCCCATGATGTCTCAAGCAGATCTCATAGATTTCTGGTCACTTTCAGATGGAAAGAGTCTCACATTGGTAATTAAAACTAAACTCAGGATTTCCCTGGTGGTCCAGTGGTTAAGACTCCATGCTTCCTCTGCAGGGGACACAGGTTCCATCCCTGGTCAGGGAACTAAGATCCCACAGGTCGCGCAGTGAGGCCAAAATAATAAATAAAATAAATAAAATAAAACTAAACTCACTTCGAGGTATTGAAATGATTCTGTTCTGCCTAAATCAAAATTCAAGACATTTCCAATTCAGAATTTCCCCCATTAACCTTGCACTTCCAGCTTAGGCCAGTTCTGTGGCCTGGGGACATGTAGCAATGAAAGATGTGAATAGCTCTTTCATTCTCCATCCACCTCCTTCACCTCCCACAGCTGGCTCCGCCAGAGTCCCCAGAGCATGTTTGTACATGAGTTTACTTGAAAGACATAGCTGGAAAGAAGGCAGCAGACTCTGTGTCACATTTCAGCTCTTCCAAGAACTCTCTCACCACACTTTGCCCTGATAACGTCATTGAGATTGCGCTGGGTATATGTTTCTGCAACTCTCCCAAGACTTTCTCCCCAAGAAAGTTACCAGGTTCCCAATCACTCTGAGTGGTTTTCTTGGAACACCACGCCCCTCCTCCCATCTGACACACACACACAAACATACTTAGAAAACCATAGCACTTGCCCCTTATGCTTTAACTTTCATAGAATTTCAGACTTATTTTAAATAGACTGAAGGTGGATGTTAGGGTGAAGGTCAAAGGATCTATTCAGCCAACTTTTAAGTAATCCTTTGGGTATGTGTATTGCCTAAGGCTAGAGCGTTTGTCAAAATATTTAGATATCAGAAGTCTCACTCGGGCTTCCCTGGTTGCGCAGTGGTTGAGAATCTGTCTGCCAATGCAGGGGACACAGGTTCAAGCCCTGGTCCGGGAAGACCCCACATGCCGCAGAGCAACTAAGCCTGTGCACCACAACTACTGAGCCCATGTGCCACAACTACTGAGCCCGCACGCCTAGAGCCTGTGCTCCGCAACAAGAGAAGCCACCGCAATGAAAAGCCCGCCCACCACAACAAAGAGTAGCCCCCACTCACCACAACCAGAGAAAAGCCCGGGGGCAGCAACGAAGACGCAACGCAGCCCAAAAAATAAATAATAATAAAAATAAATAAATAAAATTAAATAATAAAATCAATTTATTAAAAAAACGAGTCCCATTCAACATTCTGTTACACAGGTGTACACACACACACACACATTATGGCAGGAACATTCTACAAACACACAGAGAAGTAGTCATGTTTCTCTCCAGAGAAAGGCTCAGGAGTTTGGGGTAGGAAGAAGGCATCCTCTATTTTAAGTATACCCATTAAAGTACTTAAAAACAATTTTTAACATGTGTGTATATTACTTTTTCAATTTTAAGAAAACTGGTCGTTAAAAACATTGAAATCCTCCCTGTTCATTCTCCCATCTCCAAGATGGTCTCTGAAACACCTTACTGGGGTATGGTGCCTACCCAGGTGTAACAGAAAAGTGTGGGGGGTATTACACAAAGCCAAGCAATGGCCTTGTCAAAGCAACTTCTCAGACAAGTTGATTTAATCAAGGGTTAAAGTTTTATTTTAAGCTATCCCTCAAGGGATCCAGGCTTCCAAGAAACCCAGTTGAAAAAAACTTTTTCTTTGGAGGAAAAAGGAGTATGTAGATAAAATTATTAGATAAGATGCAAGAAAAATACGTTTGGTTAAAGATCATTAGGCTCATGACAAGACTAATGGGCAACTCAGAGGGTTAAATTCTAACTTTCTAAAAGGGACTGTTAACCAGATCAAACAACAAAGTTCTTTGCCATTTAGTCTATCCAAGTGGTTCAACTTCACCATCCAGGCAATAGCATGAGAGTTCATCTTTTCTCAGGTTTTGGATCATTTTTTTTCCATATCCATATCTGGATTCCCAGTCTTTTTTTTTTTCAGTTTTATTGAGATATATTTGACATATATCTCTGTGTCAGTTTAAGGTGTACAGCATAATGACTTGACTTACATATATTGTGAAATGATTACCACAATAAGTTAACATCCCTCATCTCATGTAGATGCCAAAAAAGAAGAAGAAGAAAATGCATCTTTCCCCCTTGCAATGAGAACTCTTAGCAACTACTCTCTTAACTACTTCCAAATATACCATATAGCAGGGCTAACTACAGTCATCCTGTTGTACATGACATCCCCAGTACTTGTTTATCTTATGATTGGAAGTCTGTACCTTTTTTTTTTTTTTTTTTTTTTTTTTTGCGGTACACAGGCCTCTCACTGTTGTGGCCTCTCCCGTTGCGGAGCACAGGCTCTGGACGCAGAGGCCCAGCGGCCGTGGCTCACGGGCCCAGCTGCTCCACAGCATGTGGGATCCTCCCGGACCAGGGCACGAACCCATGTCCCCTGCATCGGCAGGCGGACTCTCAACCACTGCGCCACCAGGGAAGCCCTGGGAGTCTGTACCTTTTGACCTGGATTTCCAGGCACACTTGTCAATAAGGTTGGTTGTTTCTCCTTAAATTCTTTGTCCTTCTGCTATCTCTGTACTGTCAACATTCTCCTCCAGACCCCCGCCTCAGCCTCACTCCTTTCTCAGAAACAAACACACAGGGAGCGCCATTCCAGGAAATGGGGACAGAGCGGTGACACGGAAGCTGCGCCCTCGCAGACACCCGGTAATTGGGTAACTGTCTCAGGCTGGGTGCCTGACGTGCGTGTTGTGTGGAGACGCACCCTGTGAGTGCCCTGCCCGAGTGGCTGAGCTGAGACCTCAGCCGCTAGGACCTGTTAGATGAGGGAGAAGGCAGTACAGACCAAGGCCTGTGCGGCCTCAAACTGCTACCCGCTGGAGGCCGCAGGGACTTTGAAATCCCTTCACTTTCTGTCTTCTTCTCCCCCTACACAAGGCTGAAGTACAGCACCTTCAGCCTCAGGGAAGCAGTATCTCTTTTCTTGTCCCGGTCCAACACTTACACATGTGCTCCATCTGCCTATCTCCCAAGCCGGAAACCCTGCTGTCTTTAACTCGAGTATTCACTTTTTTCACTTATTTACCTATGGATCTGATGTGGCTGCTTGGAAGGTATCAGGAGTTCCCTCCCCACAGTGTCCAGTTGGTTCTTTTGAGGCCGCTTTCAAACATCTCTTCTATCTGTATGCCCAGCAGAAAGCCCCTCTTCAATGCCACTTTTCAAAATTCATCATCTCTAACTTGACTTATCACCATTCTTCACCAGCTGATCTTCTGGCCCTTCCTCACTGCAACCCCATAGCTTATGGGGACAAACCCCTGATTAAAGGATCCTTTAGTGACTCACTTGTCCAGATTGTAGCTAAGATCTAAGATCTAAGATCAAGATCTGGTCTCTGGCCACCCACCTCTCTTGCATCTCCTCTCAAAAGTGCCCTTCATCTAAACTTTCAAAAATTTCCCCTTGTTGCATAATATTTCATACCTTTTGTTCTTTACTTATACTCTCAAGTCTAATTTATTTAAGCAACCATTCTTTTTTTTTTTCTTTTTTTCTAATAAATTTATTTATTTATTTGTTCTTGGCTGCGTTGGGTCTTCGTTGCTGCACGGGGGCTTTCTCTAGTTGTGGCGAGCGGGAGCTACTCTTCATTGTGGTGTGTGGGCTTCTCATTGCGGTGGCTTCTCTTGCTGCAGAGCACGGGCTCAGTAGTTGTGGTTCATGGGCTTAGTTGATCGGCATGTGGGATCTTCCCGGCCCAGGGCTCAAACCCATGTCCTCTACACTGGCAGGCGGATTCTTAACCACTGAGCCACCGGGAAAGCCCCCACTGAGAGACTTTTATTGTATTTTTGTGCGTTCTTATCTGTATCTTCCTACGGGTCCACAGAGCTGTCTGAGGGAGCTGCTGCTGTCTTTTTTTTTTTTTTAACATCTCTATTGGAGTATAATTGCTTTACAATGGTGTGTTAGTTTCTGCTTTATAACAAAGTGAATCAGCTATACATATACATATGTCCCCATATCTCCTCCCTTTTGCGTCTCCCTCCCTCCCACCCTCCCTATCCCACCCCTCTAGGTGGTCACAAAGCACCGAGCTGATCTCCCTGTGCTATGCGGCTGCTTCCCACTAGCTATCTATTTTACATTTGGTAGTGTGTATATGCCCATGCCACTCTCTCACTTCTTCCCAGCTTACCCTTCCCCCTCCCCATATCCTCAAGTCCATTCTCTAGTAGGTCTGTGTCCTTATTCCTGTCTTGTCCCTAGGTTCTTCATGACCATTTTTTGTTTGTTTTTTAGATTCCATATATATGTGTTAGCATACGGTATTTGTTTTTCTCTTTCTGACTTACTTCACTCTGTATGACAGACTCTAGGTCCATCCACCTCACTACAAATAACTCAATTTCGTTTCTCTTTGTGGCTGAGTAATACTCCATTGTATATATGTGCCCCATCTTCTTTATCCATTCGTCTTAGTCATCTCTGTGTCTCATGCTCCCTGGCACAACACGGGGCACAGAGTAGACTCCCCCAAAGTGTTTGTCACCTGAATGGCCAGCTGGCCAGATGAAGGAAGGAATAAAATTAATAATAAATACACCCATTCCTTTGAGGATTAAGACTAAACTCTTTAACGCGATCCTCTTAATTTCAGCCTGTGCCGGCCTCTGCAGCCTCAGCTCTTGGCCCTTTCCAAGTCCCACTCCCTCTCAGGGCCCCCATCTTCTCTCCCAGTTCCCGACCCTGCCCAGCCCTCCCTCGCCGGAGGACGGTGCGAGAGGCAGCCCTCCTACATCTATGCACACAAATCTCTTCCTCTGGAAACCTCCGCAAGGGCCCTCAGTTGCAGGGGACACTCCTCCTCTCTGCTCCCACGACTCCGCTCGCTTAAACCGGTGAAGCACTCATCCGACTGATTAGAATTGCTCAGTTACCAGCACGATCGGTCCTCAGTATCCACGAGTTTGGCATTCACGGATTCAACCATCTGAGTGGTTGGTTAACTCCACGGGTGCCAAACACGCGCATATGGAGGGCGGACTGTACTCATTGTACGATGCCATTTCATACAAGGGACTTGAGCATCTAGTGGATTTGGGTACCTCCCAAGCTCCTGGAACCAATCTCCCACGGATACGACGGTCAACTGTATAACAATATAGAGAAATTTCTAACTATATTTTTCTTAGATGCAGAATTAATCCCTCTCCTTTCAGAGGAGAATTGTTTGTATTGAATGAATCCTTTGATGAGAAGTCTAGGGGTGGGGAGATTTAGGCCCCGGAAGGCTGCATGAATAACAATACTATACAGTAGGGCTTTTTTAGGGAGACTGAATTCAATGAGGGTTTTGTTTTGACAAATCAGTGTGTATGTGTGTATGTGTTTTGAGTGAATGAATGCATGACTTCCTGGCTATAAAAGGAGCTGTTACTGTCTGTTAAATAAATGTTCCCTACATCTTAGGTGGATGGGGTAGGGGCGATTTTTCAAAGTTTCCCACATTCTTTCCTTTGGCCTTCACCTCACTGCAGCCAGAGTTCCTTTCCCCTGACAGTGGACACCGTGAATAGGGGGTGGGAAGCCGGGGAGGGCTGGGAGTTGGACCTCATTAAATTAAATCAATGATCGTCACTACAGACGGCAGATGACACTGTATTGCTGTGCATTGCTCTAAGTACTCTTTAGCTCACTGAATCTTCACCACAACCCTGTACTATTATCTCCACGTCACACAGGAAGAAACTGAAGTTCAGAAAGTGACGTGTTTTGCAGGGTCACACAACCAGCGAGTGGCAGAGCCAGGATTCTAACCTAGCAGCCTGATTCTAAAGCCCAAACCCTTAGTCACTGCCCTGCCACAGCGGGTTCTGTACTCGCTGCGTTGGAACTGCCTGTCAGAAGAAACCATTTCTTCAGGGTCTCTGGTACTCCCTAAAAATTCCACAAGAGGGAGACATTTCGCCATCAGTTCTTCGCTGCTGATGAATTACAGACTTAATTTGCAGTTTCGAAAGCAGCCCAAGAATCGACTGGTTACCTGTATAGAATCTGAACAGGTTTCCTGACAAAATGGAACATTAGGTACCCTAAATGGGATCAAATTAGCCCAAATTAATTAGGAAGTTCACAGTCCCAACCAGGCAGCCCATATTATCCCTCTGCCAATCACTCTCCTAGACTGGAACCCAGTTTGCAATGGTGGCAAGGGCTGTGTGAGCCTTAGATCTTTAAACACTGGGGCCCCCCTTCCCTTCTCCAAGTTCTCCCCATTGTCCAGGAGACTGGGAGCCTCAAAAATAGGTTTCAGTGGTTCTAAAGGCTGGAGAAAATCGAGAATAAAGTTGTCCTTGACCACTCTCACTACCAGCCCTGCAGGGCCCCACTCATAATGACTCTTAGGCCACAGTATATCCCAGCTGTCTCTGTGCCCTATCCTAAGACAGACATTGGGAATAAGAGCGTGGTGGACGTGGTGTTATGCCCCCAGGTTCCCCTTCAGGTATGAAGGACTCACTCCTCCAGCTGCTGGGGTGCTGCTGGAACATGGCCCTCAAGGATGAGGCACTATAGGAGGCTCCACCTGGGACAGCCACCTCGCCCAAGGCTATACCCCCTTTCTGGGGCAGCCCTCATCCTATGACTGATCTGTTTTGGAGGAGAAAAAAGGTCCAATCCCCTTGCCTCAGCTTGGAACAATCCTGAAGGGTCATCTCAGCTTCAGAGTTCACTGTAGGGTCAGCTGCGGCCTCTGAAGGGAATGCATCAAAGCTAGTCCTCTCTCTCTGCCCAGTCCTACTTGCTTCCTTTCTGCCACAGGTGGTGATCCTGAGACCGCTCCCTAGTACACCTGCTGCAAGTTCATCTCCATCCTAGGGTCTGATTCTTGGGTAACTCAACCCGTAACGGTTGGTACCAGGGGTCTCTGAAAAAGCTGGGATGGGATTTGGGATCAGCTGGATCACTCACCACCCAGCTGACAATGAGGACCCTATCAGTGGTCAGGTGGAGCTTGGAGAGACCGTACTGAACTGGGATGGTCTACCAGTGGCAAGAAATGCATCAGGCTTTTGAGAAACGTGAGGGAAATAGTAACTATAAGGATAAGGGAATTGCTCAGTCTTAAAAAAGAATGAGGGCTTCCCTGGTGGTGCAGTGGTTTAGAATCTGCCTGCCAATGCAGGGGACACGGGTTCGATCCCTGGTCTGGGAAGATCCCACATGCCGCGGAGCAGCTAAGCCCGTGTGCCACAACTACTGAGCCCACGTGCCACAACTACTGAAGCCCGTGCGCCTAGAGCCCATGCTCCGCAACAAGAGAAGCCACCGCAATGAGAAGCCTGCGCACCGCAACAAAGAGCAGCCCCGGCTCGCCACAACTAGAGAAAGCCCACACGCAGCAACAAAGACCCAATGCAGCCAAAAATAAATAAATGTCTTCAGAAAATAAAAATAAACAAAAGGCTCAGAAAGTGGGCATTGAGAATGGATATATCAGGCTGGAAAACCCACTAAATAATTATGTTCCTTGGGGCAGCCTGGAGGATACACAATTTATGAAAGCAATAAGGAATGCGTGATGAGAAGGGCGCCAGCATCACTAAGAATCTCCGTCATGGCTCTCCTGTATAGGCCAAGACCAATGGTAGGAAATGCCGCTACTGAGCTGTGCGCACGGATAGCAATGGAAATGATAGTACTTTCCCCCCAAAATCGAGGCTAGGTGGCAGCATATAACCAACAGAAGCCCACTAGCATAGGCCCAATAGCAAGGGCTCCCACTTACCAAGGCTGACACAGCTGACAGTGCCTAAGCTGCTAGCAGCAAAAACAAGTACCATCTTCCAGCATGCAGTGTCTCCTTTAACACAACAACCTTTATATGGAGCTGTGTGCCCAACAGACAGAACACATGAGTCTAGAAACAAGGGGAGAGGGAAACAGGAATGGCGTGCTTACCATCACTCCTGTGATCCGCTTGGGCAACTGGTATTTCCTGCCCCTACAACTCTACGACCTCATGTTGAGAGTTCCTGGCTCCCAAACAGAAAACGTGTCCAACAGGAGAAGGAGTATGGCTGCTGTATCGGAACTCTGGGCTCCTTGTGTGAAGGGACCATCAGGCAAGAAGAGGCATCGCCATGTGGACTACAAAGTAAATCCTGATCACAAGAACAAGGGGAGGCAGGATGGGGGGAGTTCCCTGGTGGTCCAGTGGTTAGGACTCCGCGCTTTCATTGCCCAGGGTGCGGGTTCAATCCCTGGTCCGGAAGCTAAGATCCTACAAGCCGTGCAGCACAGCCATAAATCACCTAATATCAGGTTAGCCAAAAAGTTCATTTGGGTTTTCATGTTACAAAAAACAGGAACAAACTTTTTTGCCAACCCAATAAATAAATAAGGGGAGGCAGGATGGCTGTTACACAAAGGAGACGTAAGGGAATGTGTTTGGCACCAGCTGGTCCACTTGGGAGCCTCTTGATACTCCCCTGCTCTGCTCTGTTTGACAGTAATGACAAGTGCAGCTGCTATGACTTGAGGAGAGCATGGATGCCACGGCTCAGACCCCTGAAGGGAAAAGTCTGGGTCGCATCATCAGGTGAGCCACTGAAATCAGCAGGAGTGCTAGCTAAGGCAATCTAAAAGGTCTAGAAGAGGAAAACGATAGGTAACAGTTGCCGTCCTGAGGTCAGCTACTGGGATTTCCCCAAATGAAGCTGCCCCTCACCCTATTTCAGGACAACTCTGAAGGGTCATCTCAGCTTCAACACTCCCATAAAATCCACTGGGTCTTCTACGGAGACAGCATCACAGCTCCACTTGTCCCTCTGCTCAATCCTGCCACCTTCCCTTTCGTTCCACAGCTGTAGATTCCAAGAGCACCTCCTAATAAATCTCTTGCTTTTTCTTTTTGTTGTTTTGGCCGTTCCTCTTAGTTCCCCGACCAGGTATCAAACCCGGGCCCACAGCAGTGAAAGTGCAGACTCTTAACCACTGGACCACTAGGGAATTCCCAAACCTCTTGAATGTTAATCTCTTTCTCAGAATCTGATTTCTGGAGAAAAATGTCGTCCATGTCAGAGGAAGAGGGGCCTTTGATCACTTATCCATAAGGATAAGGATGCTTGATACGCAGCAAGTGATGGTTCCATCAAAGGCAACAATATATGTGAAAACACTGTGAAAAGAGGACTGGGCAAATGAAAAAGGAGGGAGTGATCAAGGATGGTGTTATTGGAGCTTCCCTGATGGCGCAGTGGTTAAGAATCCGCCTGCCAATGCAGGGGACACAGGTTCAAGCCCTGGTCCAGGAAGACCCCACATGCCGCAGAGCAACTAAGCCCCTGCATCGCAGTTACTGAAACCCGTGTGCCTAGAGCCTGTGCTCTGCAACAAGAGAAGCCACTGCAGTGAGAAACCCGCGCACCGCAACGAAGAGTAGCCCCCACTCGCCGCAACTAGAGAAAGCCCGAGCACAGCAACAAAGATCCAATGCAGACAAAAAATAAATTAATTAACTAATTAATTTTTTAAAAAGGAATGGTGTTATTAAGGAGATGGGATATGAGTGAAGGATAAGACTGTCGACTGAAAGAAAAACGCGCAATGTAAATTTGTGAGTTAAGACCTTACTTCGGAACTACAGCCCAGGAGACAGTCTCTAGGATAGCTCTGAGGAATTGCTCCAAAGAAGTAAGGGAGGAGCCAGGGTATAGATGAGGTTTTTGCTGGGAAAAAACAAACATATAGTTGAACATCAAAAGATTGCTGCTAATCACAAGAACAGGCATCTCAAGTTAATTATTTTAGTTCTTTTCCATGTATGGGAAGATGCAAGGATCTTGGTTCATTGAAGTTATTCTTTGTTTTTGTTTTTTTTTGGCCATGCCATGCGGCACATGGGATCTTAGTTCCCTGACCAGGGATCAGGGCCGTGCCCCCTGCACTGGGAGTGCTGAGTCAACAAAATGGACCACCACAGAAGTCCCTGAAGTTATACTTTAAACATGCATCTTAACTATCTAGGCAACTGCAGTGCTTGAGCCTTGTAGAACTGGAGTGATACGCAACATTTTTTGTTTATGAGACTTTGGAAGATAAGGTCTTGGAGAACAGATAGAATGTGGGCCCTGAGGGTCATCAGCGTCCTACATGAGGAAGGACAGAGACGCAGAGCAGTAGCAGTTGAGGAGAAATGGGGCTACTTGAAATCCCTTTCTTAATAACCATCTAAAGATATCCACCCTGTTGGGATGAGTCCCTGGATTCTCCCATCCATGTCTCCCCATTCTCTTGTTAATTAATATAATGTTTTTATTAGCATCTGTAAGACCCATGAAGGGAAGATAACAAATTCAATATGACTTCTTGGACTGGTGCTCCATTATGTAGCAGTAAAGTTACACGAGGTGTCAATGCAAAAGTGATGCCCATGCAAAAGGAGCCTGCTTAACCATAGCATTTCCCATGTCCTGGGTAATGGGTATAGTCAGTGGGTGAATACTCAGGTCATCATAAAGCCAGTTCCACTGTGGCCTGCATATGAAGCAGATCAGCTGCTTTAGCTGAGGTGTTCCACTTGACATTTATGAGGGTTGCTGAATAATTACCCTTATCAGGGTAAACAGACCTTACAGTGGCCTTTATCCAATCCAACAGCCTGGCCATTGCCTCAGGAACAACCTGCTGTGTGTCTGGATCATATAACCATCTGTAATTGTTCCCTAGTAAGCTATGGGTCCTGTATCAACCCAAACATGCTCTTCCATTCTGTAGCATTTAAAAGCAAAGATACTGTCACCAAATTAATCATTCTCACAATCCATTTCAGCGAAGATTATTTAGGAAGTTGATGACACTAATCTATCAAATATAACAACTCCTTCACATTATATCTCCCGGTTTTAGTAGTTTCTTGGTTTTGCCTTCTCCCAACATGTACTACCGTCTTGGTGACCAGAGTCTTAGAGGTACCTGCTGTCATCCCCACATAATTTTTTCCCTGTGCAGGTGGCTCTGAGGCTAGAAACCGAAGCTCAGACCAATCAAAGTCCAAGCCAGCACTCTCTCTTACTTTCATTTTGGCTACTACAGATATCAATAACCAAGAGATTACATAGTTTGCTTTTTTCTTATCAGTTTCCATTTCCTCAAGTACCTAGTGAACCAATGCCCCAGGAATTGGATCTATCTCTAAATTCCACTGCTAAAATTTACCTCTTGCAATTGATTACAGCACATCTGCTGCTTCATACCATGCGTGCCTATGTGGCCACCCAGGAATCCAAGGTTCCTCGTCCTCTGCCCTTTCATCCTACCTCTTCCCAAACCACTTGTTTCCATGAGCTAGGGCCAAGCTAGCAAATCCTACTTCTGACACCAGTTCTGCGGGTGCTTTCTTTGACACCAACCAATTCTCCAACACCAACTAATTTTACAACAATTCAATTAAATTCTGATACTATCTACCTGGAGTTAGCATCAGATTCCACAAATTAAAGAGTTCAGTAACACAAGATTGTCCCCACTCCGGCGGCCAGTCACAATGTTACCAGAAAACTGGGTTAACCTCTCAGTGGATGTCAAGCCAAAAGACACAAAGGAGCCAGAGATTAGGAGAAGGAAGGGTTTATTACTTGTAGCAAGTAAGGTGAACACCAGGAATCTTTCCCAAAGCAGCATCTCCCTGAACAGCATGATTGGGGAAGTTTTAAGCAAAGGGCTCATACGTATTCACGAAGGGGCCTGAGCAAGGGAATTCTGCATAGAATTGAGGCAAAGGTCGAGAGAGTCCCAGCTTTAGTGGACTGAAGTCAGAAAAGGTCAACATTATCATCCCTTAGGTTCCAGTGGCTCTGGTAATTGGGTGCTCACTCAGAGGAGGGGTTTAAATTCTGAAAAACAGCTCAAGCAAGTGCTTCAGGCTGATCTTGAAACAGAACTGGGAGTCTTTGCAACGGATTTGTTGTCTCTTTGCTATGGTTACTTCTCTTGCCTGCTAACAGTCTTGTTTTTTCCCTTAAGATCTTTATTACTGAGACCTCTTGAAGGGCAGGCATTGTGCCAGGCTTAGATCACAAAATGGCTTAGGCCAAAAACGGCTTCTCTCATGTCAAAAAGCTATATCTGATTCTTTTCCTCTGGGGACACCCTAACCTATCTGCTTACAAAATGTCCCAGGTTGCCACCTATACTTCTGACCAACCAGCTGTAAGTTCTAGGGTTCTATGACCCTCTACTCAGGTTTGAAAATTTGCTTAGAACAGCTCACAGAACTCGGGAAAACACCTTACTTACATGTCCTGATTAATACAAAGGGTATAATTCAGGAATAGCCTGAAAGACATGCATAGGGCAAGGCACGCGTGGCGGAATGTCACAGAACTTCCACGCCCTCTGCAGGTATATCCCCCTCCCAACACCTTGATAATGTTCACCAACCCAGAAGCTCTGCGAGAGTTTTTATAGAGCTCAGTCTCCAACCCCCTTCCCCAACCAGAAGACTGGGGGTGAGACTGAAACATCTCACTCTCTGATCAGTTCTTTCTGGTGACCAGCCCCATCCTGAGGCTATTCAGGGGTCCCACCTTAACTCACCTTATTAGCATAAATTCAGGTGTGATTGAAAGGGGCTTGTATAAATAACAAAAGACACTCTTATCACTCAGGAAATTCAAAAGGTTTTAGGAGCTTAGTGCCAGAATCTGGAGATAAGACCAAATATATTTTCTATTATACCATAATTACTCTATCTGATATGATTGGGGTGGGAGGGGCGGGGAGTCACTTGAAAAAAATTCTCAAAGGCAAGCACTGACAGGACTTGGTAGACCTGTGGATCCTGGAGAAGCACTGAGTTACACAGTTTAGGTTTTAATTGCTATTCTGCCACTTAACTTTCCTATGCTTCAGTTTCCCCATCTGTGAAATGGAGGTATTAATAGTATTATACTTACTTCTTAGGGTTGTCGTTAGAACTGAGGATTAGTCATTATAAAGTACCTGTTTCAGTGCCTGGGGCATCCTATAGAGCTCAGTAAATGATAGCTTTCACCATCATCGTTACAGGAAGGTGGGAGACCCAAGTTCTAATCCCTGTTCCTGTCTGTATAGTCATTACCCCTTCTTGGCCACTTCACCATTTTTGAGTCTGTTTCCTCATCCATATAATGAAGGTATGGGTGTCCCCGCATGAGCCCAGGGCCCCTTCCATCTGGAGAAGTCTGAGTCGAAAAGATGATCAGTCAGGGCGACTCAAGGGTGTGGATAGCAGTGGCAGTACATAAGAAATTGAGGGTCGGAGCCCTCTGGGCCGGAGAGGTAACAGTGTGAGAATCCCCGCCCCGCGGTGCTCCCGGCCACCAACACCCCCCACGCCCTCTCCACTTCCCCAGTTTAAAGCCCGGTGGGCCAGGCACTTAGCTATTCCAGGAATTTGAGTGCAGGTTTGGAGAGAGGAGGGGCCTCTCACCAGCCACACAGGATCGGCTTCCGCAAGAGCTGGGCGGCTACAGCGGCCTCGCACAGCTGGCAGAGCCTGGGCGGAATCGCAGGCGGGATCCTGGGCGGGTCCCAGGGGCGCCCGGCCCACTCCGCCTGCACCTCCGCCTCGCTAGGCTTGCCCAGGCTGCCAGCCACCGCGATCAGCTGCGGCGGAACCGAGGCAGAGGAAGGGGCGGAGCTGCTTTGTGGCTTGTCGCCGAGCAGTCAGCCGACTGCCGCGGGGACTGATCGGTGTCCCTGGCACCGCCAGGGATCCTGAGAGCCGACCAGGGCCTACGCCATCCGGGGCCGGGTGCGCGAACCTGCCTGGTCTAGGAAGCCGGGCGATGCCCCGCCAAGGAGTGTCTTCCGGCCAGGGCCGCCCCAGGTCGGGCCGGGAGCAGGCACTGGACAGGTCCTCGGGGGCCTCCAGCCTGAGGCTCCTGTGGATGGGCTTGGCGCTGGCGTTGGCCCTGTCCGACTCCCAGGTTCTCTGGGCCCCTGCCGGGGCCCACCCTCTTCCCGCCCAAGGCCATCCCGCCAAGTTCATTCGCCTAGCGCTCCAGCTCCGGGAAGGCTTTAGCTGGTGGAACCTTACCTGCTCCGCCTGCAAAGGACTGTTCACCGCCATCGACATCAGGCTGCAGGTGAGCGCTCAAGGGGCTGCGGGAGGTGCAGGCCAGAAGGGAGGGCTGGCGGTGGCGGCTGGGGCTGAGGCCGGCGCTCCGGGGTCCCCAAGAGCATCGCTGATGGAGAGGCTGTCCTCCACAAGCCTTTACTGAATTTGCCCCCCTTTGGGGCCCCCCGCGGCTGCACACCACCACCATCACTACCTCCACTGTGACCTTCTGAAGTAAGGAAAGAGCGCGAGTTACATGCTGGGCACCGTGCCAACCCTTTTACACAGGCTGAATCTAGCCTGAAAGGTGGTTTCATGACTGTGGTTATCTCCGCTTTACAAATGAATAGAAGCCCCGGAGCTGAAGTCACTTGTAGGAGGGGCCGGCTGCTGGGGGGTGGGCTGGACTCCCACCCTGGCGTGCCTGACTGAATCCCCTCCGCCTTACACCTGGCACCTCCGGTGCCTGGGACCAGCTGCTCACTCAAAGGGGACCTGAGTCAAGGAGTATCCAGAGGTGTGGGACTCGTTGGGGCTGGGCTGCCTTGACTGACCCTGATGGGGGTGTGAGGAGCGCTGGTTGGTGGCCGTGCTTCGTGGGGCTCCTTGGGGCATTAGGGCCCTCTCCTCGTGTGTGTCCCCAAACCCTGGTCAGTCTGTCATTCCACCCAGCCCAAATTCCAGAGCACTCAGCAGACAGTGCCCGAGAAAGCGAGCTGTGCAAGCAAAGGCTTGAAATGCCACTGAGCTGAAAAGGAAGTGCCGGCCTGGTGACGCCCGAGTCAGGGCAGTGTCTGTGAGAGGCAGGGGTGAACCGACATCTCTTCACCACGTGGTACTGAGTCCATTCTAGCCCCGGTGTGGATGTGGAGGCCCACGGGTCGTATCCAGGTGTTGGCCTGGTCCCTGTGCTCTGTTTCTGACTTCTCGCCACTGGTTCTTCCCGCCACAGAACGAGGCCAGCGTGGCCCACGTGGGCTCCATGGCCATCAAGATATGCACGCTGCTGAAAATAGCACCTCCGGCGGTGTGCCAGTCAGCCGTCCAGCTCTTTCAGGACGACATGGTGGACGTGTGGACGCGCTCGGTGCTGCGCCCGTCTGAGGCCTGTGGTCTGCTCCTGGGCTCCTCCTGCGGACACTGGGACATCTTCTCATCTTGGAACGTCTCTTTGCCGGCCGTGCCAAAGCCATCGCCCCAGCCGCCCGAGCCCCCGGCCCCAGGCTCCCCTGTCAGCCGCGTCCTCTTCCTCACTGACCTGCACTGGGATCAAAGCTACCTGGAGGGCACAGACCCCAACTGTGAGAACCCCCTGTGCTGCCGCCAGGATTCTGGCCCGCCGCCTGCCTCCCGGCCAGGTGCTGGATACTGGGGCGAGTACAGCAAGTGTGACCTGCCCCTGCGGACCCTGGAGAGCCTGTTGAGTGGCCTGGGCCCCGCCGGCCCTTTTGATATGGTGTACTGGACGGGCGATATCCCTGCCCACAATATCTGGCAGCAGTCTCGTCAGGACCAGCTGCGGGCCCTGACCACCGTCACAGACCTCGTGAAGAAGTTCTTGGGGCCGGTGCCCGTGTACCCTGCTGTGGGCAACCACGAGACCACACCCGTCAATGGCTTCCCTCCCCCCTTCATAGAGGGCAACCAGTCTTCGCACTGGCTCTACGAGGCGATGGCCAAGGCCTGGGAGCCCTGGCTGCCTGCTGAAGCCCTTCGCACCCTCAGGTATTTGAGGCCCACGGAAACCCAGGAAGGGAGGAGAAAGATGGATGAAAGTGAAGGGAGCAGGGAACCTAGCATTATGTGTGACTACTCTAGGCTGAGTCCTCAGCTCTCTTCACTGGCCCTCCAAATCGGACCCCACTTTCCATTTCCACCCTTAGCTCCAGCCACCCTCCTTCACAGGGTGAAGGGCTAGCAGCGCACCTCCTCCGTGGTAGTCCGGTCTTCTCTAAAATGCCTTCCCCTCTCTAACCTCCCAGCTTTTCCCAGCTTCCCCAGGCCTAGGTCCTCTTCCCTCTGGATGGCCTTTGCCTCTTCTCGCTCACTTTTCTGTCTCCTAGAGCCTTTAGTCCTCGGAGCCGCTTGCTTCAATCACACGGGCCCTATAATCAGTGCTGTCTGATCTTCAGCTAGAACGTGGGCTTGAGAGTAGGGATGACGTCCTAGGTGCCTCTGCCCTCACCCAGATTCCCTACACAGGACTGGGCATGCAGGTCTAGGGTTATGAATGCATGCTGACCCGTGTTCACTTTGTTTCAGAATTGGGGGGTTCTATGCACTTTCCCCACGCCCCGGCCTCCGCCTCATCTCTCTCAATATGAATTTTTGTTCCCGTGAGAACTTCTGGCTCTTGATCAACTCCACAGATCCTGCTGGACAGCTCCAGTGGCTGGTGGGGGAGCTTCAGGCCGCTGAGGACCGAGGAGACAAAGTGAGCAAGCGTGGTGGGAACCCAGTGGGGCAGGTGCCAGTAGGGTGGGAGGAACAGCAGGCCCTTCACAAGTAGACTTCTCTCTGGATCCGGAGCACCTGTGAGCAGAGAAGCTTGATTTTCGGGCACTCCCAACAGTGTTCCTTGGGGTTTCAGCTCACGGTCACCCTTAGAAAGTCCTTTCTTTTGCTCCCCCTCTCTCTGGCCAGGAGTGCCAGCCACTGTAGGAAAGATGAGTACCAACTAGCCTGGCCAGGGCTTCCTGGACCCCTCTTGCCCTCATAACCTTCCTTAACTCTCCCCACAGGTGCATATAATTGGCCACATTCCCCCAGGGCACTGCCTGAAGAGCTGGAGCTGGAATTATTACCGAATTGTGGAGAGGTAGGAGGGAGGTGTGTTGGGGGCGAGTGGGTGAAGTCTAAAGGTCAGAAACTCCCTCAAGCGTCTCACCATCCCTGCTGCCCCACTGGGGTGGGGACGCTACTTCCTTGAAAAGGATGGAGAAAGAAAGCATCCAGTCCTCCCCAGGTCTCCTCTTCCCCCTTGCTTGAAACTTCTGAATATGATTAGTGTCTTCTGGCCAGGTATGAGAACACCTTGGCTGGTCAGTTCTTTGGCCACACCCACGTGGATGAGTTTGAGATCTTCTATGATGAGGAGACCCTAAGCCGGCCGCTGTCGGTTGCCTTCCTGGCGCCCAGTGCCACCACCTACATCAGCCTCAATCCTGGTGAGTGAGGTGAAAGCAAGTTGTTGGGATAAAGGAGGTCTCTGGGATAGAGGAAGCTGATGAGAGGGAGGAAGTTGTTGGGGTAGAGGAAGGAGGGTTGGACCCAAGGCCGCCCAGGGGCAAGCTCTGCCTCCCCACTGGAGTTGCCTTTGTCCTTTCCCTCTCTGGTCAGCCCTCCCTCCTTGCAGGGTACCGTGTCTACCAAATAGATGGCAACTACTCCGGAAGCTCTCACCTGGTCCTGGACCACGAGACCTACATCCTGAACCTGACGCAGGCGAATGAGCCCGGAGCGACACCACACTGGCAGCTCCTCTACAGGGCTCGGGAAACCTATGGGCTGCCCAATGTGCTGCCCGCCGCCTGGCACGACCTGGTGTACCGCATGCGGAGTGACACGCAGCTTTTCCAGACCTTCTGGTTTCTCTACCATAAGGGCCACCCGCCCTCAGAGCCCTGTGGCACACCCTGCCGCCTCGCCACTCTGTGCGCCCAGCTCTCCGCCCGGTCAGACAGCCCTGCCCTGTGTCGCCACCTGATGCCGGACGCAAACCTCCCTCCTGGCCAGAGCCTGTGGCCAAGGCCACCATTATGCTAATACCCCTAGGGCCCAGAGGTGGGAAAGTGCTTGTCTTAGAAAAGGAGCGAAAACCCCAGAAGGCCACTGTGGTGAGAAGAATGTCTGGTGGAAGAGCTTATCCCTGGGCCCAAGCACACCTCGGAAACAAGACCTCCTTTCCTGGATCTGGTTTAGCAAGATATGGGAGCGGGGCTGGCTGCTCTGAGGCTGCTATCCTTTCATGGCCGTGGAGCAGAGGTCTAAGTTTGCACTGCCCTGGGAAGACCAGACAGAAGCTGTCACCCCAGGCCTGTGCTGGCCAGCCAGGAACCCTGTACTGCTGCTGCTGCCTGGTTGCCAGGCTGTTAAAATAAAAACAAGAGACTTGGACTCCAGACCCTGCTGTGACTGTCCCAGTTTCTTGTTTTGAGGCAGGAAGGTCAAGGGGGCCCTGGAAACGAGCCTAACTGAGGGATCAGGGTACCAGGAGTGATGGTGTGGTACAGGCACAGGAAGGCACACAGCTCAGCAGGGCAGACTTTATTAGTGATATCAGTACAGCAGAGGTGCCCATGGAGCAAAAGGGAGGGGACCCATGCCAGGACCGGTCCCCTCCTTCTGCCCCTGCAGGACCCTGCGAAGATGGGGCCTGGCCTAGACCAGTTCCTCCCGCTCCAGTGGAAACGTGGCGGTGGAGAGCCTGGGGCTGGCCTCGCTTCTTGCTCCTCTTCTCATCCACCCAGTATTGTCACTTCCTTGCAGGATTAGATCTCCCTCCCAGCCCCTAGGCAGGGAACCCCAGCTACTGGGGAGGGGCAGCTCTGGGGGGGGGGCCCTGAAGTCTAAGAATAACCTGTAGGGCCCCTCCCTGCCCCGTGCCCTTGAGTTCCCTGGGGCCCAATGCAAGCAGGTGGAGGGAGCAGAGGGCTTCAGGGCGTGTGCGCCCCCAGCCGTTTGGGCTTAAGGGAGCCCCACAGCGACTGAACGCCCCTGCGGACGGTCCACCCTACACGCCGCGCAACAGACTCAGCTGGGGGTGCCGGGAGGCAGGAGGTGGAGGCCTGGGAGCGGGCATCCAGACACTTCTGGTAGCGGAGCTGCAGAGAGGCGGGGGCGGGGGGGGGGCGGTCACGCTCCAGCCTGCCCCGTGTGGGCTGGGGGCCACCGCTCCACCACCCTACCCGCTTACCATGCACGCAGCCTGCACGGCCTCTGAGAGGCTGGCAGCATTGGGCTCGCACCAGAACATGTGGCAGCAGAAGGAGGCTGGGCCGGCAGCCATGATGAATGCAAACGTGTGGACATCTCTGCCCACGGCCAGGAAGGACAGGAAGCGCACTCGGCACTCCCCCAGCACTGCCTCCGTCTGCGGGGAGGGGAGCCAGTTGGAAAGGAATAGCCCGGCCCTCTTATACTGGGTGCGTCCATCTTACTGACGGCCCTTCCCCTCATTCCCGGTCTCCCCTCCCTGGCAAGGCCCCTCCATACCTTCTCCACCCAGGTCTTTACCTGCTGGTGCAAGATGGTGAGGGTGGCAGGGGCCACGCTGACGTGACTTGGGGTCCACTGCTCACGGCTACTGGAGGACAGGACCGATTCCAGGGCCCCATTTATCACATCTACCCCTGAAAGGTAAGGATATGAACATGGCACTGCCGGAGGTAGAGAGAGGATACCCCCGCTGTACGCTAGACTTTCCAGCTCTGCCCAGTCCAGCCCAGGGCCTTTGCTCCATCCCCACTTCACTAGCCTACAGCCCCAGCTGCTGCTGTATCCCTTCCTTGGTACTCTCCTGCTTGGCTTCAGTGACTGGCACTTTTCTAGCCTCTTCCACCTTGAATCCTAAGCTTGGTTTGCTTCACTGACTCTCCTTCTCCAGCCTCCTAGGCAGACTGACCCCCCAAAGCTGTCCTCTCCATACCCTGCTCTCCACATTCAGACATTCCAGCGCTTCACACCACAATCCCTTCCAAATCAGCCCCTATAGGCCAGTCCTATCCAGTCCTCAAGACCCAACCTTCATTTTTGTTTTAAAGATTTCCATTTGAGGAATGTTTACTCTTGTGTCATACCAGTGCTAAGTCATTACAGTGCACTATGTCATCTACAATCTCACAAAAGATCCCTTTATCTCCATTTTATAGATAAGGAAACTGAAGCTGATAGAAATCAGGTAATAAACCTTAGGTCACACTAAGAAATGGGGATCTGAAGGTAAGCAGTCTGATTCCAGGGCCTGGGTTCTTAACCAGGCCTCTCCCCTGCCCCTTGCCTATAGTCCTAGCTTCGGAACGAGAGTGCTGTCAAAATCTTAGTTGTGGGCTTCCCTGGTGGCGCAGTGGTTGAGAGTCCGCCTGCCGATGCAGGGGACACGGGTTCGTGCCCCAGTCCGGGAAGATCCCACATGCCGCGGAGCGGCTGGGCCCGTGAGCCATGGCCACTGAGCCTGCGCGTCCGGAGCCTGTGCTCCGCAACGGGAGAGGCCCCCAGCAGTGAGAGACCCGCGTACCGCAAAAAAAAAAAAAAAAATCTTACTTGTACTCAGTAATTTCTATGACTTGCTCAAAAGCCAAGGAACGCAAGGTTCCTGGCCTTTAGATCAATCAACTTTCCCTTGTAACAATACCTCCTCTACTTATAACTGCTGCTAAACATTTCCACCCGTGCGCCCCACTTTTGCTTGTACTCAGCAGAGAACCAAGGCAGGAGCACACTGGCATGGTGGGGCAGGGGTTCTGTTCCCTGCACTGCTCGTGAGCTGGCTGTGGCATCTGGGTACCATCGCAGTGAAGAACTTAGGGTGAACGATGCCAACGCAAAAGCACACACCTCTGTGGTCTGCTCTTGGGCCCTCGTGCCCCTTTCAGTGCCTCTGGGCTCCCACCAGGAGCAGAACACATGGACCCTTTGAGGGCAGAAAACAGATCTTCCTCAAAAGTCCTCCCTCTTGGCCTTGCTAGCCTTACCTCTGGCTGCATCAAAGCCAAGCTCCTCTCCTAAGCATGAGGGACTCCAAAAACTGGCCTCATCCGATCTGTCAAGCTTCGTATTTTACTGCTCCGTGGGCTTCAAACGATTTATGTAGCATTATTAACATCTAATCTTGGCGAATGCCCAGCGAGGCAGACGGGGAACACAAAGTAAGAGAAGAGGATGCCCTTGAAGGACACACTGTAACTGAGGGGAAAGCCTGTCTAGAGGGCCCTTCCCCTCTTGACTGTCTGCGAAACTCCCAATTCTCACGCCTCAGAGTTCCCCCAGGGCCCACCTGGGAGGCCTTCCCTGCTGTAGGGCAGAGAGGGTGTTGCTGGGACAACTCTCAGCATATCTGGTAACTGCTGGGAACCCTTTCTCCACACTGGGCTGTGGCCACCTCAAGGACAGAAACCAAGTTTCATTCATGTCTGTGTCCCCAGTCCCCCAGTCCTAGCACAGGGATTATCTACTGAAGGAATTCCAGATGCTTGAGCAAGTCACCCGCGAGGCAACATGGGCAAATGCACCCAAACCGGTATAACCAAGCAACCCAGAAGCCACAGGAGGGTGACAACACAGGAAGGAGTGGGAGGGCCAGGGCAGCCTGCAGAGGGCTCAGATGTGAATGACATTGATGCCAGTCAATGGAAAAGCTCAAAGATCATGCGTGTAGACCATACATCAAACTGCTTAATAAGCAGATGGAGCTGCGGAGGTGGCACCTGGCCCCAGGATGGGGAGAAGCATGCAGGCGGGGAAAGCAGTGGAACTAGGTGGCCCGGAAAAAGTCTATTTGGTAACAGCTCAGGACTGAAACCTACACCCTGACCCAGCCCCAAGCTCCCAATCCCCCTTATATCCTTACTTTTTTGTTGTTTTGGTTTTGGTTTTTTTTTGCGGTACGCGGGCCTCTCACTGCTGTGGCCTCTCCCGTTGCGGAGCACAGGCTCCGGACGCACAGGCTCAGCGGCCATGGCTCACGGGCCCAGCCGCTACGCGGCATGTGGGATCTTCGCGGACCGGGGCACGAACCTGTGTCCCCTGCATCGGCAGGCGGACTCTCAACCACCGTGCCACCAGGGAAGCCCAATGTCCTTACTTTTTTTCCATCTCAGTTGTAGCCTTCTAACATACTATATAATTTACTTATTTTATCTATCCTGAATAGAATGGCAGCTACTTGAAGGCAGGAATCTTGGTCAGTTTTGCTCATTAACACCAAGAACCTAGAGTAGTGCCTGGCACAAATCAGGCACTCAATAGTCATTTGTTGATGAACGAATGATTAATGAGTGAATACTGCAGCTTCAGGAGGGACCAATGTTAAACTCATGGAGGTTAAAAAGGGAGCACAAATAAAGCATGAAGTGGGGCTTCCCTGGTGGCACAGTGGTTGAGAATCTGCCCACCCATGCAGGGGACACAGTTCGATCCCTGGTCCGGGAAGATCCCACATGCTGTGGAGCAACTAAGCCCGTGCGCCACAGCTACTGAGCCTGCGCTCTACAGCCTGCGAGCCACAACCACTGAGCCCACACACCCCAACTACTGAAGCCCGCGTGCCTAGAGCCCGTGCTCCACAACGAAGAGGAGACCCCGCTCTCCGCAGCTAGAGAAACCCCGCGCGCAGCAACGAAGACCCAATGCAGCCAAAAATAAATTTTTAAAAATAAATAAATTTATAAAAAAAACAAAAATAAAGCATGAAGTGAGTTTAGGGACTACTGTGTGAAAGCTGTGGCTTCCGCAGAGCAGACCCACTGAGCTGACGGACGGCAGAGGGGCCGGCGAGGGCTACAGACAGTTGCTTTAACGTGGTGAGAACTTATGTGAGTGGCAGGGGGACAGGGGAGTAGGGTAGTAACTGCAAGAGGCATGAAGTTGGGGGTGAGGGAGAGGAGGAAACTAGCACAAAGGTGAAGGGCTCAGCCACACCTCCTTCCTGCTCCCCCAGCAGGACTTTCTCACCTGCGGTGGCAGTGCCACGGAATCCAATCCACTCCTCTCTGCTAATCCAGGCCTTCCTTCAAGCCCCAGCTAAATCCCCACCCTCTCTAAGAAGGTTCCCTCACTGAATGGAAGGTGCTGGTCACTAGTCAGGATGGTTTGAGAGGAAGAGCAGAGAAATGAAGATGACCAGGGTTAGAGTCCTTGGTCTGCCATCTCCTGGGCTACGTCATCTGAGGCATTCTTTCATCTGTGTGTTTGTTTATCCATTCACCCAACACTGTCGAGTTCTTCCTAAGTGTCTTTTGACACGACACCCAAGCATTTCTTCAAGCCGTCTCTTTTTTTCCCCTCTGACCTCGCTCCTCCACTGTCCATTAAATGTTGGAGGGTCTCACCGCCAGGCCCAGGCTCGTTTGCCTTCTCGCAGTGGCTGCCCACTTTCCGGGCTCGATCTTCTTCACACTCGTGGCTTTGATTACCTCTCTAACCCAGTGGTGCCCACACTTGTATCTCCAGCCCAGACCCCTCCTCCGTGAATCCAGATGCCAATGTGAGTTTGCCACTCAGGATGCCTGAAAACTGAACTCAAACCTCCAAACCCAAACTGGCCTCTTCCAGTGCTTTCTACCTTTAGAGAATTGCACCACTATCCGGTTAGCTCCGAAAGCCAGGGGTCAGTCTTAGTGCCTCTGCCCCTCACGCCGCATCCAAACAATCACCAAGGCCTCTGCTGACTTTAACTGTCTAATCGTCTCTTGAATCCACACACTCCTCTTCAGCCCCAGCACAGTCCAAGATGTTCTCATTACTGGCCACAACTACTGCAAGGTCCTCCTGGGTTCCCCACGTCCCCCTCCCCCTGCTGAGCAGCCTTCTCCACTGGTATAGCCAAGGTGAGCGGTACAAAACTCAAATGATTATGCCTAGTGCGCTCCAGAGAAATCCTCTTATAACTCCCTGCCGCTCCTAGGACGAAGAACAAATCACTAACGTGGCCTACAAGGTCCCGCAGGGCCTGACTGCCGCCGAGATCCCAGCCTCATCTGGCACGGCTGGCCTTCTCTCAATGCCTTTGAAGTACCAAGGTGCCTCCCGTGATGGGTCCTCACACCGTCCACTCTGCCTGGAGCGATCCTTCCCACTTTACTCCTGTCTCCATGCCACCTGGCCACATTAGATCCTACTCATTTTTTAAATCTCAGTTCAAATGTCACTTTCTCAAGTCTTTTAGGACTCCCTAGCCTAAATGAGGCTCCTCTGTTACACAGTTTCATAGCATCTTGCTACTTTCTTTCAGCAAATGACTCAACTTGTAATTTGACATTTATTTATGTGATTATTTGATTTATTCCTCTTTTTTTCTACTGTAATCTCCTGTAACCTCCATGAAAGCAGGGCTGTGGCCATTGTTCTCCCAGGACCTGGTACATGGTAGGCTTCATAGGTATTTGCTAAGTGAATGAACAAGTGAATAACAGGTACCGTAAAAGCACTAGAAACGTGAGTGGACCTAACAGTCTCTAGCCTCGGTTTATCTATAAGATGGGTATCATCATAATCCCAACCTCACAGGATCCTCAAGGATTAAGTGACACATAAGGGAGTACTTTACAAGCAATAAAGCACGTTGACAGATATGCTCACTGCTTCCTCTCTAGATGCTCACAGCCCATACCCAACCCAGCCCCCGGCTGCTCCAGCGTTTCCAGTCATCGAAGACCCGCCTCCCAGCCTAACCAAAGCTTTTCTGTGGGATTCAGGAGTGGGTCTCCCTATATGCCCAGTTCACTGGTTCACAGTGAGTGAAGGCAGGGTATGGAGTGCAGCTGGGACAGAAGTACAGGAGGTGGGATGCATTTTGAAGGGCAGGGAGACATCAGCATGAGGAAGGTCTGGTAGAAGGGGCACTGGGAGGCAGAGGGTGGGAGCAGAGTTTGGGGATCAAGGAGGTGGTCCCTGCGTGAAAAGGGACACACATACCAACAGGCTTAGCAACAGGCACGTTCCCCAGGTAATAGACTTGGAACTTTTGTACCAACTCATTCTTAGGCGCTGGGAATTCCACTGCGGGGAAGAAAGGAGAGGATCAATCATAGCGGCAGACCTTGCTCACTGCCAGTCCCCACCACCAGGGTATAAGCTGGACATTCACCCGGCCAAGGCCCTACCTCCACCCCCTCCCCCTGCCTCCCTTTAACCAAAGTCCCTCCACTTATTTGACCCAAAGAATTGAGCCTCCATTTTTCTATCACTCTGTCCAGTAGCTCGTGCCTCTTCTTGGGTCACCCCACCCTTGCCCACAAAGCTGAGGCAGACCTGGTAGGGTTGTGACACTGACCTTGGAAAGGGACATCCACAAGTTTAGAGTGGTCCAGAGAGAGTCCATTTACCAAGCAGCGGGCGTTGCGCCGTTCGGCCATGATCTGCAGAAGGGGAAAGAGGGAGGGGAAGAGCGAGGGAGGGTGTGTTAGGCTTCACGGCCCTGGAGCCCCCCACCCCGCCTCAGTGACCCCACCCACATCCTTGTAGAGCAAAGGTGGCAGCTAGCCCAGGGTGCGGAGGGGGCCGTGCCTTAGAGCAGATCTCATGCAGGCTGGTGGCGATGTTCTTGGCAGGTGCCTCACAGCGAAACACGTGGCACTTGAGCATCTGGGTCAGCTTATCGCGAGCCACGTAGGCAAAGTCCCTGTTGGGGGGAGGGGCACCTCAGCGTCTCCCAGTGCCCTCCAGTGCCGGGCCTCATTCCGCCCCACCCACGCCCTCCCCATCCATCGCAGCTCCTCCAGGGCTTCTGCCCTCGGGATGGGGTGCTGCGGGCGCTGCCTCCTGGCCGGAGGATAGACAGGCAAGCATGCCGAGGTCAAGGAGGACAGGCGAGCACAGCGGGCAGGAAGGGGCAGGGCAGAATAGGGGAACTTGGGTGCTTCATGGCATCTGGTCCAGGTGTGGGAAGAGGAACGGTCAAGGCAAAGTAGGCATAGTACCTCTCTCTGGGTCCGGCAGCACAAGAGAGGCAAAGAGCAGAGTTAGGGAGGAGGGCCCCACTCTGACTGCCCGCCCCCCCAGGACCCCTGGCCCTGCTCCCACCTTCCGCTGTCCCGCCCGACGCCCCACACGCGAATGCTGACGATGGGCTGGGCGTGCAGCAGGGCCTGACTGTGCGGCTCCACCAGCTTTAGTGTCTCATCCTCCAGCTGTAGCAGCAGATCCTTTCCCTGCAGGCCCAGGAAGCGGACGCTCAGCGGTGCCCCAGCTGGGAAGGTGGCTGAGCTTTGCCACTTCCAGCTTGAGGGAGGGTGAGCCCCAGCTCGAGGGCCCTTGCTTTGGTGTCGGACCAGCCACCCTGCAGCCTCCCTCTAGTAAAGGTCCCACCTGTCACCTCTAACGAGACTCCTTTTATCATCCCCATCGCGTCTCCCAAGGTCCCAACGTGGAGTCACACGTCCACCTCACAGGCTGTCACCTGGCGGGTGTGCACCTCCCTCCCCAGCCCTTGGGGCGGCAGCTGGGCTCTCCCAGCCCTCACAGTTCCCTTCACTTCTCCGTTGCCCAGCCACCCTGCCAGCTCAGGCCCTCACCTCCCCCCAGCCCCCAGACATGGGGTCGTGCAGATTGTTTTTGTGGTAGGAGAGCTGACGGATGCAATTGTTGACTGCCACACTGCTGCGGCCAGGGGCCAGCTCCTCCTCCGTCATCTCCACCCAGCCAAGGGAGCGCACGGCGAAACACTGCCAGACACAAAACAGGGGGCGGGAGATAGAGGCTCTGAGCTAAAATCGGAAGAGCCCCCAGCCCAGGATGCAAGGAGGTTTGCTGAGACCAGAGGAGTTCCTGACTCAGAACACAGTGGGTGGGAGGGTATAAGACTAAGAGGCTCTACAAACAGGATATAGTTGCAGGAGGGGTGCTGGTCTCAGAGGAGACCCCTGCCAGTCGAGGAAGCGTCTGAGCCAAGCCTGGAACGGCCCCCTGCCAGGCCACAGGACTGGTTGAGTTAAAAACTGAAATGCCTCCCACTCAGACACAGGGGTCTCTGCTGAGACTTCAAGAGCTCAGGACCTGGCAAGCTGTACTGAGACCACAGAGGCCCGCAGAACGTGACCCAAGGGGCATTCCTGTACACAGGGGGGCCCAACGTGGGAACGGGCATTGGTCTTGAACAAACCTTGATCCCTGGGTTGGCATTCCGTGGGGGCAGCTTCTCCTCCTCTTGGGGCAACGGCTCTGGGCTGGAGGCAGGTGGTAACACTTGGTACAGGCCCCCAAACGGGGAGCTGTCCCATGGTCCCTTCCAGACAGACCCATCCCACTGTCAGCCCACTGTGTCATGCCTTCCCACTTACCTGAGGCTCTGAGCTGGGAAAGGCAACGTCCCCTCCTCAGGGTCCTTCAGTCCCAAATCCATCGGGGCCTCCTCACTGGGCTCATCCTTGGGAAGGGGAGAGAGGAATCAGGACCAAAATGATGCCCCTTCTCCAGCTCCTCCATTGTGAAGGAGGTCCCCTCACTCACCTTCCAAAATTCTCCATCCTCGAAGCCTTCTCCATGCGTGAAGCCGGTCCAGGTGAGCTAGGAGGGGTGGGAGCCAGGGGTGGGTGGCTCATCTAGCAACAGCAGCGCCACCCTCCCCCCCGGTCAAAACCATCAGGCCCGCGAGCCTCACCTGGGACTCCTCGCGGGGGCTGCTCCCCTGTGATGGGGAGGCCTGGCCCGGGGGCTCCCACTGCGTGGTCCCTGTTGGGATGTGCCAGTAGTAGGTCCCTGAGGTGTCCTGGACCCTCATCCATCCAGCTGGCAGGTCGGAATCCGTCTCGAAGGCGTTCGGGTTCCAAAAGGAATCTGCTAGGTGGGGGGTCTTGGTGAGGGTCTGCCCACCCAACCAGCAAATCATGGGTGCTATGCCCAGTCCCCTCCCAAGACCCCATGGTGGAGGAAGGGCAGGGGAAGGGCTCCAGCACAAGGTTCCTCATCCTCCTAGAGCTTGAAGTCTGGAGTCACAGCATGGGGGGCCCCCAGCGTGAGACGTGACTCAGGTCTCCTCCTGGGCTCTGCTCCTGGCTAACATGGCCAAACAGAGGGAAGGAGGGAGGCAGAGAGAAGGGAAGGAGGTTGAGTGACCCCAAATGACCTCCTGTCAGACATATCCGGATCCCAGGTGCACACACTTAGCGGCTCCTGCACACACGGGTGCACACAGACATACAACATATACAAGCCCTACCACATACCTGTGCAGCCACCACAAACCCAAGGGTGTACACACACAGGAGATACCCGCAGACAGCAGGTATCGCATACGGGTGCACGCGCACGTGCAGGGGCAGACACACACACACCAACTCCAGCCATCCACTGATGCGGCCACCATACACAGAGGAGCGCGCACACACAGCAATACAGTCCAGCCCCTGCCACATGTGTGTGCAGAGACCACACCCACAATGACCCCCAAAACATGTGTGGGTACCACACAGACACTGAATACACATTCAGACACACAACATATGTCAGCCTCTGCCACATGTGTGCAGATTCCGTAGACACCCACAACCTAACCCTTGCCACACACGAGTGCAGGCGAACATTCCATGCACATGCACACACACCACGCACCTGTGACATAGCCCCTCCTCCCCCGGCAGAGCCACGCCACTCCGGCCCTGCAGCCCAGCTCAGGCCTCCACCACTTCTGTGCTCCCTGCCAGCCCCGCCCCACATCACGCCCGGGGCCCGTGCTGCCCCTCACCTGGGCTACTGTCCTGCAGGACGATGGCCAGGAAGAAGTCCTGGGAGAACATGGCGCTTGTTCCCAGCCCCTCCTGCCTCCACCCTCCCTCCTCACAGCCCCTCCAGCCCAGCCAGCTGGGCTCACAGCCTGGTGCTGGGCTGCAGAGAAAAGCTCATCCCGCCCCCTTCTCACCAGGGCAGAGCGCCTGCCAGGCAAGATCCTCCCCCGCCTGGAGCTCACTAGGGAGGGGCCAGGACCACCAGGTAAGGGGACCCCACTGGGGTGGGGATGTGGGGTAGGGCTCATGAGACCCCAGCCTTCCCTGCTCACATCTCTTCTTTCTAATCCTGCGTCCCCTCCCCCCAGTCCTGAATCTCCATCCCACCCCAAAGCGGTCACCTCGGTGCCACAGTCAAGCCCAGTCTTAGGGACACCAGGAGGCTCAGGCCTTCAGGAATCCCCCAGCTACCTGGGGCCCTGCAAAGCCTAGAGCTCTCAGTACAAACAGGGTGTGGCTTCAAGGCTCCCGGGGATCCCTCCCCTGCCCAGAACCTGCCCAGCAGTTCGAGCGGAGAGTGGGCTTCAGGGGCTGGGCCCCGGCAAGCTTGAGGCTGGGCTTGGGGCTTCCCAGCACCAACCCCCCTCACCTGCCAGGGCCCAGCTAGGCTGCAGCGTCTCCTCGGCAACCGCAGCACCAGGACCGGCTGGGAGCGCCCAGACTGCTGACGTGCTTCCCGTTACCAGGGAAACCAGGAATCCTGACTGGTCCAAGAGGCAGCACTGAGGGACAGGCAGTCCCCAGACCCAGGCTGCTGGGCAAACAGGCACGGAGGGCTGGGAGTGGGCGTGGTTACACCAAGGGGGCTGCATACCTGATGTGAGAGTCATTGGAGCGAGGTGCCTCACTGCCCTCAGCTTCCAAATGAGGTGGGCCCACGGAGGAGGGGCTCTTCTTGCCCATCCAGCCTCTAGGTACCCATTACTGTCTCTTTCCCCCCCCACCCTCCCCTCCCCTCAGGCCCTAGGGAATTAGAATGCCCGCTTTTCCCCAGAGACCCTCCATCGCCTTCAGGGCTCTCCCGCCAAACCTTCCAGGAGCCCCACGCGCAGGGCAGCCGCGCTCCGCAGACCCACACCTTTCTTCCTGAAGGGCCACAGGCCCCTTGAATCTGCGGACCAGTTCACCATCTTCTGACTGAGTCACACACACCAATCCATCTGCCATCCCTGTCAGCCTGCACCTTCCTGCTTCAAAGAGCTTCATCCTTCCGATCTGTCCTGGAGGGGCCGCTCTCCCCCCTGACCATCTGGGAGGCCCTTCTGGAGCCTGGCACGTCTCCCTCCAAGCACAGCCCCACCCCGGTCTTTGCTTCCACAAGCACGCATTTATTCAGGAATGTACACTTTCACTCCTGCACCAATTCATTCCGGCGCTCCTTCACGCACTCAGAGGTTCGTGTATCATTCATTCACCCACGCATGCCTCCCAGGCTAAGCCAGATGTAGTCATTTGCTCAGGAGTCAGGAACGCTCTCCTTTCCCCACCCCCACGCACGCCCGTAGTCCAGACTAGTATCTTCTACCTGGGTCAATGCAGCAGCCTCACGAAGGGTCTCCCTCTCCTTGTTTAGTCTCCTCCAGTCTGAGCTGCAGGCTACATCCCAAATGATTGTTCCAAAATGCTAACCTTCTCTCCAGTTGAATCCTCTAATTGTTTTCTCCTTGCCCTCAGGATAGAACCCAAATTCCTCTACAAGGTTTGTTTGCTGTTATGAGCCCCTAATCGCCTGCCTCTCAGCCTTACCTCTGACCACCCTCCATACCTCTGGTCTCTCTCTCCCTGCCTGGGACACGCCCCTTATCCTCCCTGAGCCCAGCCTCTCTCCCCTCAATCTTGACCTGGCACCAGCCACTCCTCCTTCCAGCATCAATGTAAAGGTCGCTTCTCAAAACTGACCCACCCCCTCTCCCCAACCACGCACACAGGCAGGGTGCGGGATGTCCCTCCTGCACCTCCCCCACCCCAGGGCCCAAACAACCTGTTTACTTCTGTCTCCACCCTAGACTGTGAGTGCCATTGAGGGCAGGAACATCTGACCCCTGCAGTATATATTCTTAGCATTTAGGACAAGGCCTAGCAATGAGTATGAACCCAACACAGTGGGTTCCCAGTATGAACCCAACACAGGTAGGAAAGTTCATTGATTCAACATTCATCATTTGGTCATCATTCGTTCATTCATATACGTATGCATGCAATCAACAACTTGGTGGAGATCCTAGGGTGGGAAGGAGAAAATAATGTTTGCTCAATTCTACCACATTCCTACAGGAGCCCAGACCTCCTCTGTGGCCTTCCTGGTCATAGCAACACAGTTACAAAAGAGGCAGTGGCGCAGCCCCTTCTGCTAGCAGCCCCTTCTCCAGCAGAGCTCGATCCTTGCCCATCCTCTCGCCACACCAGCTCGCTTGCTGAGGTCACTGCCCACACCCAGCATACCCTTCCCAGCTCTTCAGCAGTTCTGTCCTCCCACTCGCAGAAAGCTCATAGGAGCGGCCACTACAGTGACCATTCAGGGGCCCCAGAGCAGCCAGGCTCTCCATTATCTGGCCCCAGATTCACATCCCCTAAGGCAGAGGTTGCAAATAAGCAACCTGCAGTCTGATGTAAACCTCAGATAGATTTTGTTTGGCCTGCATGGTGCTTTTTTAAAAAACAGACTTGGTTGCTAACATTTAGAAATTGGGATGTTTCACATCAATATCTAGTTTTCAGTTTCCCTTGAAAAGTTACATGAACTGGCTCCATTGAGACTACATTTCCCCCCACCTAACCCTATAAAAACCAGCTGGAGTGGAGTAGTAGCTGTTCCCTGCAAAAGGGACCCAGGCGAGGACCACTGACTGCCGCTAACATCCCCCTAAAGACAGGCAATCAGACTTTGTCTTTGGTAGAATTACTCAATACCACCTGTGAAGTGTTCTTACAAAAACAAAGAACCCCTCAAATCTGAATCTGATCAAGGCTCTAGAATTCACTGTCAATTTACAGGAAATCCAGGGAAAGAGGAACATGTTCAACACCACACAGGGAGGGTCTGCAAATCCAGACCACGGAAAGCCCAGGGCAAACAACACAGTGGCTTCAATTAAAACAACAACAACAAAACACCGAGCAAAAATAGAGAGATGGAGGAATAATGTATAGATCAAAAGAAATCTTGACATATTGACTAACAAAAGGTCTCTTCCTGGGCTTCCCTGGTGGCGCAGTGGTTGAGAGTCCGCCTGCCGATGCAGGGGGCGCGGGTTTGTGCCCCGGTCCGGGAAGATCCCACATGCCGTGGAGCGGCTGGGCCCGTGAGCCATGGCCGCTGAGCCTGCGCATCCGGAGCCTGTGCTCCGCAACGGGAGGGGCCACAAAAGTGAGGGGACCGCATACCGCCAAAAAAAAAAAAAAGAAAAAAGGTCTGTTCCTATTTGGATATTGATGCAATGAATCAAAACTTTTTAAAGAGTGGGGAGAACGTTTATCAGACAACTGGGAAATGTAAACATTGACTGGATATTTGATGATATTAAGGAATTATTGCTAAATTTCCGTAGGCATGATATTGATATTGTGGATTTTTTTTCAAGAGTTTTATCTTTCAGAAAGGCATGAATGAGTGGGGACTTCCCTGGTGGTCCTGTGGTTAAGACTCCGAGCTTCCACTGCAGGGGGCATGGGTTCGATCCCTGGTTGGGGAACTAAGATCTCGCATGCCGCACGGTGCAGACAAAAAAAAAAGCATGAGTAAACATTTACGGACGTATTTGCTTCAAAATAACTTAGGCTGGGGCCCAGGAGTAGGTGCGGGTATAGATGCAGCAAGGTTAGCCACGTGTTGCTAATTGTTGAAACTGGGTCATGGGTAAATCAGGCTCGTTATTCTATTATTTTTGTATATGTCTGAAAATGTCCATAGTAAGTTCTTTGAAAGGGGATGACACGCTGCCCTTGGCTCATCTGAACTGCATGCTCCCTGCAAAGGTCCCCCAGTTTGGGGTCTGGGTAAGGTGCCTGCTGCCTGGTGTGGGAGGAGTCTTTCCTGACACTAACATCCAGCCCAGGCTTGTGGCCGCAGCCCATTATCTCTGCCCCTTGCTCCTCAGCTGTCTGCATCTCTATGTGACACTAGCAAATGCAGAGACTCAACTTATTTAAATGGGACACATTTAATGGTCAATCCTGGGAGTCCTAATATCTATCCCCCCCACCCCAACAAAGCATATGTTTATTCTTCCTTTGCTTCCTAACTTTTAGTCAATATCTTATTCCTGACTAAACGGTACTCTTGCAACGTCCAGTGTGGTGCTCTGCACACAATACCCCATTCTTTTCCAAATAGACCTCGGTGGGGAGGAGCTGCCTCTAAATAACAGCCCGGAGTGCACCTGGGCTCATCGTGCTGTAGGCATCGGTGACAGCGTAGGGCCAAGAGCTCGGGTCTGCACTTGGACTTGGTTTAGATCTCAGTTCTACTGTGATCTCAGACTGTCTGTGACCCTGGGAAAGGACTAAACCTCTCCAGGCCTCTATTTTGTCACCTGTAGTATGGGCATAAAAAAATAGGATTCCACACGACAATGCTGAGCACAGTGCCAGTACCTGGTAAGTGCCTCATACACAGACCTAGGCCACCATCCACCGGGAGTGTGGGATGGATGGGTCTAGTGCTTGTTCAAGCACTCTCTGAACGTAGGGGCCATGTCCTTCAGGAAAACCTGGGCGTGGCCTGCTGAGGACTGAGGATACAGGCTCTGTGACTCACGCCCAGGCTGGCCCTCTGTATGGAGGGACCCCCCCCCCGCCCTCTCGCCCTCCCACATTCCCCACAGCAAGCTCCACAAGGTACCTGTGTCCTCCGGGGAGCCATAGGAGGGGCTGCCCTGGGATAAGGTGGCCCAGCTCGAGTCCTCGTCACTGGCTGCGCTGTTCCGCATGCCAAACAGAAGGCTGGCACTCTTGCTATGCTCTCGGGGGCCGTCTGCGAGGGCCTGGGGCCCGGGGGGCACCTCCGCACTCCCCAGGGGCGCCGGCAGCCCTGGGGGAGAAGACAAGTCGTCCTCGTCTTCCTCCTCGTCCTCGTCATCCTCCTCGGCCTCCCCTGCTGCCTTCTCCTCTCCCTCCTCTGGGCCCTGCTCTCGGGTGCCGATGATCAGGCCGGGTCCTCGGAGCCCTCTGTTGGCCGCATTATGGGCGGAGAGCTCCAGCTCAGAGTACAGGTGCATCAGGCCTTTGGGGCCCAAGGGTGCCATCTCGGGCTCCTGGCTGGCTTCCTCAGCCAGGGTCAAGGTCACGTTGCGATTCTGGTCACGGTGGGCTGTGGCGGCCCGCCGGAGCTGGTTCTGGCCCTCCTTTAGCCACTTGGCATTGGCGGGGCCCGGCTCGGGTCCCCCCCCCTCCCCCATGGCGCTGCGCAGGTCCTTGGGTCCCACGGCCGTGGCCTGCAGCTTGGCGTTGAGCAGCTGGTTGTGGGCAGCGTGCAGGGGCAGGGGCAGGCTCAGCGCGGGGCCTCCGTGGCTGTTGGCATTAATGGCCGACTGGCTCAGGGATGATGGAACAGACATGGCCTTGGCAGATCCTGCAGGCGGGGAGGGGAGACCACGTTGAGCCTCCAGGTCAGGATAGCAGCACCCCTGCTTCTGTCCCAGGCCTGTGCCCTGCACCTCCTCATCTCCCTGCTCTCAGCAGACCAGCACACACCGCTGTGTCCGCTGAGCTATTTTCCCAGGAGAATAACTGGGCTCAACTTCTGTCCGCCATCACCACCACCACCGGCTCAAACCCCACCCCCACTGACCAGGCCCAGGCCCACAGTCCACCCCATCCCCAAATCCCCAGCGCTGAGCTTGCTGGGATAGCACAGCCAGCCCCTGCTTTGCCCTCACTCCCAACTGCAGAGACTCCACACAATGGCTCTCTGTGCGTCCCCACCCCCAGCTCATCCAACTGGGGCTTGCTGTGCCAGGGGCACAGATGGTGAGGGACTGGCTCGTGTGTTCTGGACACTGGACACTGCCTGCCCCCTTCCTCCTGCCACACCGCTATGCACAGCCCCACCACTATGAGCTCCCCACGCTCTGTTCCTATCGTCATAAATCGCTGGGTCCAATCAGCCCCCGAGCCCACCCCATCCTAGAGACCATGAGGATAAGAGAGAATGAGCATAGACCAAGCCCTCAAGGGCAAGGTCCTAGGAAGGCAGGTCATAAAGGAAGGGCCTTCAGCTCCAACTCGTGGTTCCTTTGACCAGTTGAAGCAACATTTTGGTGACTGTTTCGATAAAGTATCGCACCTCGGGTACCAATTCCTCTGCCAGCCCCTATGATGCCCCATGCCTGGGTCACTGCAGGAGTCTTTGATCTGGACCCTCCAGCCCTTCAGGTCTTTGCCCAAATGTCACCTTTTCAGTGAGGCCTTCCCCGGATACCCTTTGTAAATCTGCAGGCCACCGGGGCCCCTCCCAGCAATCCCCAAACTCCCCCCAGCACCCAACACCATCTGACAAGCTAATTTATTATTTACTTCGTTCAATGATTGTCTGCTCATGACTCTAATTTCAGTTCCACGGTGGTGAGGATTTTGTCTTTCTTGTTTTTTTTTTTTCAATGTAGTATGCCTAGGGCTTAGCACAGTGCTGACACAGAGCAAGAACTCAATAAATATTTGTTGAATCAGTGTAGGAATCTGCCCTCCCATCTGCCCCAGGCCCCATTTTGCATCTCCTCTGCCAGTTTCAGAAAACATACTCCAGTCGTGTTACTGTGTCTCAACCATTGCTCACGATGCCCCAACCAAACTCCACCTGCCCTTCAGGTGAGGTCTCCTGTCCCACAGTGAAAGTCCACCAGTCCTATCCCCTCGGACCCCCTCCTGCATCCTCAGAAGCGCTTCGTGGATCACCTTCTCCTCCGATCAGCCAAGCCCATCACCCTAACGACTGATCTCACCCTCAAAGCCCCATTCCACCCTCCCCATCTCCCTGACCTTCCACTGCTAGGCTTCTCTCCTTCCCTGACCCCGCTATAATGTGCTCACTCCCTGGACCCTCCCTGGCCACCCCCTCACAGTTTATTCTCCCTGACCAACCGTTATCCGACTGTGTCTCCGCCTGACCCTCTTAGACACTATCCTCCCCTCCCTGATACCCTCACTCAGAGGTCTCTTCCTACCTGACCTCCCCGCAACATGCAACTCTCCCCTACGGACCGCCTCCCAGGCACACCTTCCCCTCAGACTCCCGCTGCACAGTCCTTTCTCCTCAGTTTCTTACCTGAGCGCTCTCCACCTGCCTGTGTGCCCTGAGTTCTTTCTCTCCTTGAACCCATGGCCCCAGTGTTCTCTGTCTCCACAGCACAGCTCTCAACCCCGAGCACTGACAGCCCGGAGGTGTTTAGGCTGCCCCGCAAGGCTCTGCCGTCTCTCGGGTGCAGTGCCGGGTCCTGGGGCAGGGGCCGTAGCTCGCCTTTCCATCACTCCTAGCCCCTCAGACCCTAGCACAATGCTATGCACACATGTGTGAAATAAATGTGAGAAGGTCCCTGTCCACATGTCTGCCTCACGTGTAACCACCTGCTGGTCTGCTCAGTATGGCTCCACCTCAGCAATGAGAAAGCTCGTGGCCACCAGCATAAATGAGAAAGACAGACGGCCCTGTCTCTGCCCAGAACCACAGTAATCTTCCAGAAATGGAAACCAGATTGTGTCACTCTCCAGCTCAAAAAGTCAGATGGCTCAGGACTGCCTTTAGGATAATGTCTGTACTCGTTAGCAGATCACCAAGAGCCTCCTTGAGCCAATGCCTATGACCTCTCGGGCCTCCTCCCCGTCCTGCCTCCTTCCCACCTGACACTCCAGCCACAGGAAGTATGGTGGATTCTAGAACATGTCACACTCACACGGCCCTGGCTCTTTGTCTACACTGATCCCTCGGCTTGGAATCCCGTCTCCCCGTGTGAGGACCTCTGCTTATGTTTCACTACTTGGCTCAGCAGTCAAAGCTCCTAAGCAGTAAGTCTTTTCTGTCCAGTCCCCTATCCCCATCCTCACGTGCCCATTCCCTCCCTGGCTCACCATACCCAGTACTGCATTCTGTCCGAACATCTGAGACCCTGTCTCATTCAACTTCGCACCCATTAGCAAAGAGAGTGTGCTGTGCGTCTGCACAGAGTGGGCCCCTGGTCAGGATGGAGGGGTGAGAGGAACAGGAACTAGGAAGCTCAGAACTAATTGGGGATAGACACTGAGACAGGCTTGTGTGGCCTCATGGGCTGGGGATGGGAGTGTCAGGGAGGGTGCTGGAGAATGATGAAGGGTCCCTGAGCAGGAAGTAGGATGGGGTCCTGGACAGGTGAGGCCTGAGATCTAGGAAAAAAGGGAGGGAGGGAGCTAGCTTAAGCCGATACCCTAGCTCAAAGGCTGTTCCTTTGAGTGGCATCTCCATGAGTTTCAGGAGATGGAAGACCCCATGACTCTGCCACACTCAGGGCATCACAGGGGTGCCAGGCCCTTCTCTGAAGCAGCAGTGTACGGAGCCAGGTTTCTCAGTGTTCAGGCCAGGACCAACCTCCTTAGCATCTGGAAGTGTGGTCTGGGAAGGGCACGTGCCCCGTGAGGCTGGGACAGTGAAGAACCAGGGTGACTGCAGGGCAGTCATGGGGGCAGAAAGCACTGGGGGAGGGAAGGGGGAAGCTCTGCTGTGTGAAGAGTGCTAAAGCCTGAGCGCCTAGCCCAAAGCAGTGCGGTCTCCTTCACCTCACTCTTTAAGGTCAAAGGATGACCAGCTGCCCAATACCTTCAAGAAGGGGCACCACCTAACCTCTCCCCTCTCACTGGTGCTACCCATACCTGGAGCCTCTCAAAGGATGGAACGAGACAAATGGATTCTGGCTCAAGGCAGGGAGCTGGGCGGAGCCCTCAGGGGAGGAGCTAAAAGAGTGGCCACTAAGCCTGAAGGGGCTGATAGGAGACCACACGGGTAGCCAGGCGAGGCCTGCTCAAGGTCAATGGTCTTCTAACCTGACCACTTACTATATGCCAAGCACTGTGCTGGGCATGGGGGGAGAGTGATGAATAATAAAGAAATGACTGTTCCCCGAAGGAGCTCACAGTCTAGCAGGGAAACAGTCACTGAACACCTCGTTACAATGCAGTGTAACGGCAGTACCTGGCACTCGAAGCACTCCCTATTTGTTGAATAAGTGATTGACTATTTTGATGGGGAAAGAACAGGGCACTATAGGAGCCCGAGGCTTACTTTGACCGAGACATTGGCGAAGACCTGCCTGAGACAAGAACACGACTCTCCTTGGACCACCCCCTTCACCATCCCTCCCTCTCAGAGGATGACCCCCAACGCACTCCCAGTTCACGGAGGAAATGGCAGCTATCAGCCAGAGAACATCCTCCAACCTACAAACTCAGCACCTATCCTTTTACCTCCTTTTTCCTAAAACCAGTTGCTTCACCTGTCACTTAAATCCTTCCTTTCATGCCTTTCCAGGAATTGTATGCCACTGTTAATCCATGTTTTTCTTCTACCTAATCAACCACTCCTCAGCGGGATCCACCATCTCCCGACGTAAACACAGAGTCTTTCTTGACCTGACATTCTTCCAGCGCCACTTGCTACTCTCTTTTCTCCCCCACATCCGCAAACTTCTTGAAAGAGCTGTCTTCACTCATGGCTGCCGTGTCCTCACCTGGGTCTCACTCTTCAACTATTCCCAGTCCTGCTTCCACTCTCAACATGCTTCAGTAACAGCTCCTACCAAGGTCAACATGACCCCTGTGTCATTTAATCCAACAGACCCTTGGAGTCCTCATCCTGGTTGTACTCTCAGCAGCATCTGACACCATGGGCCTCTCATGCAGCTTTCATCCATGGCTTCCACACACTACATCTCCTGGTTTTCTTCCTACTCTCTAGTTACTGCCTGGTGGTTTCTTACACTCCTTTGCTGGCTCTTCATCCTCTGCCAGCCGTTACACACTGGAGTTTCTCACAGCTTGTTCTTATGCCCTTTTCTCTTTCTCACCCGATATTCGACACAGGTATTCATTCATGCCCGTAGCTTCAGGTGCCCCCTACAAATTGATGCTTTCCAAAAGTACACCTTCATTTCAGACCTCTCATCTGAGCTCTAGACACACACATTCAACTTGCTACTCAACATCTCCACTCGGATGTCTCAAAGGCCTCTCAAACCAACATATCCACTCATGTTTCTCTCTCCCACATCTTAACTGGTCCTTTCAGGATCCTGGCTCATGGAATGACATGACCACCAGCTCTGTTCTATAAACCAGAAGTAGCAATACCATTCTTTTTTTTTTTTTTTTTTTTGCAGTACGCGGGCCTCTCACTGCTGTGGCCTCTCCCATTGCGGAGCACAGGCTCCGGACGCGCAGGCCCAGCGGCCATGGCTCACGGGCCCAGCCGCTCCGCGGCACGTGGGATCTTCCTGGACCGGGGCACGAACCCGTGTCCCCTGCATCGGCAGGCGGACTCTCCACCACTGCGCCACCAGGGAAGCCCAGCAATATCATTCTTGACACCACCTTCTCCCTCACTCCCCACATTCAATCCATCCCCAGGTACTGACGATTTTCTATCCAAGAAAAATTTTTGGACTTGATCGACTCTCTGCATCCACTACCGTCAAGAGTCCACACCAAGGACAAAGACTTTAAGATCAAAATTCTTAACATGCCCTCGATTGTCCGGCTCAGCCTTCCTCTCCAGCTTTGGCACTCTGCTGTCCAGCATCACTGGCCTGCTTTTGATTCCTCGAAGACATCATGCTCTCTCTTTCCATCAGGTGTCTGCACGTGATTCCCCTTCTGCCTGGACCCTCCTTCCCCTACCCTCTCAGTCTAATTCCTTTGCCTCTTAGGTCAAATGTCATGTTCTCAGAGACGCCTTCCTTGACCCTCTCTCCCTACCTCCTAGTCCAGTTTAGGTGGTGCTCTTGTGTGTTCTCAAGGCACCATTCACCTTTCCCTTCATGGTATTTATTACATTCGTAATTTTATTCTTATCTGATTTTCCCCTTAGACTGTCAGCTCCATGGGGACAAGGACACAGCCTATTTTGCTCGTAATTATATATTCAGTGCCTGACAGTACCTGGTATATATTAGGCGCTCAAAGCATACTTGTTGAATGAATAAATGATCAGATAGTTTTGTTTTTTTTTTAAGGAAAACACTACGTTAGAGTATTAAGAGGAGGTAGGCAAGAGGGTATGTTATCAGAGCAATCAAGGAAAAAAGGGGGTGTGTGGCCTAGATTAAGTTTGGCAGCAGTGGGTAAGATGCAGTGAAATGAATGGATTTGTAAAATACTTAGGTAGTGGACGTAACAGAACTTGGTGACATAAGATGTACAGAGTGAGAGAGAGAGAGACAGTAATCTAGAATGTGGCCTAGGATTCCAGCTTGGGTAGCTGATTGGAAAGTATCCATTTCTGAGAGTTGAAGGAGGAGCAGATTTGAAAGAAGGGGTAGAGAGGGAACATAGGAAAGATAATACAGCTTGGGATCAGTAAGTCTGGAAACTCCTGTTGGATTTCCAAGGGGATGTCATGAGGCCTGTTGGATATTGCGTCTGGAGTTCAGGAAAGAGATCTGGGCAAGATGTATAAATCCGAGAATCATATGTGTGTGTGTGTGTGTGCATATATATATATATGTGTGTGCATATATATGAAATTTGAAGCTTTGAGAGTGAATAAAGGACCCGAGGAGAAAGTGCAGAATGAGCGAAGATGGCCCAGGAAAGAACCAAGAGCCTCACCAGCATCTAAAGAGAGGGGAAGGAGGTAGCAGATGAGATTGAGGAGCAGACAATGCTGCAGGACAGAAACCAGGAAAACGTTTCAAGGAGAGCTGACACACACCACTAATACTAGAAAATGGAAGGCGGATAATAGGAAAGTGTCCATTGGAGTTGGCCACATGGACATCTCCAGTGACCTTGGCTTGAGCAGTTTCCGCGGGTGCCAGAGACAGAAGACGGAGTGAAGTGAATTAATGGGACGTGAGGAAATAAAGACATCAAGTGTAGACGAGGTTCTGGCTTTAAGGAGTGGAGAGAGCTGGGCCTCTGAGGTACTGGGAAAGCAAGAAACGCACAGGCAGATTCAATAGGTTCGAAATATCCTCTGAATTGGCAGCGGGAAAACTGCTCCTAATGGGTGCTCCTGCCAGTGCTAGGCCTCCTGGCCGAGGGGGGGCCACAGCGGCCCCAGGGCACACCCCTCGGTCGCCGAGGGCAACAGAATGCGGCTTGACAGATGCCAGGCCTGGGACCCTGCAGGAATCCGTGCAGCCTCTGAGCTTACCTCACCACACGTCCTCTTCCCAGTCCTTGACCTCCCCTCCCCCATCCCCTAGTCCCCATCCCCCATCCCCCCACCGCCCCTCGCTTCCCTTCCCCTGTTCTCGCTCCCTATTCATCCCGGAGAGGCAGGAGGTAAAGGTCGGGGAGGGGACGGTGTGAGGACCGAAGTAGAGTCCGACCTTGTAAGGGGGAGAACAGGAGGGTAGTCGGAATACGCGGTGGGAGGGCCGCGCGCGGGGATGGGGCCTGGCGGGGGTACGCGGGCCGCCGCGGAGCTCGGGCTGCGGGGTCCGCCGGCCACTGGAGGCCGGGATCCGACCGCCCGGGCTGGGTCCCGGCAGGGGCAGCTCCTACCTGCGCGGGGAGGCCCCAGGCCCAGGTGGCGGAGGTGGCTCAGGCTGCAGGGCTCGGGCTCCGCGGCGGCTTCTCCATCACAACATCCCCCTCCCAGGAGCGCGCGGGCCGCGGGGCCGCGCCCGGAGCAGCGGAGGCGCGCGCGGGGCAGCGGGTGGGGGAGGGGCGCCATCTTGGGCCGGACGCGGGCCGGGGAGCTAGAGCCCCTCGGCGGCGTCACTGGTGGCAGCCGAGCGGAGGGCCCCTCCCTGCGGGACCCTCGGGCCTCGATGAGTCCAGCGGCCCAAAGCCCCTCGCCGGCCGCCATCCCTGCGCCCGGGTCCCAGGGTTCCAGAGCGCTGCCCCAGCCTCCGCCGACCCCCGCCCAGCCCGGCACCGCCCTCCACCACGAGGCCTTGGACTCACCCTGTGCGGCCCACAGGGCCCCGGCCCCGCACCCCGGCGGGGCGACTCACCGAGGGGTTGGAGCGGGAGCGGCTGTGGCAGTGCCAGGGCCGCGGCCGCGCGGGGAGGGGCTCCGAGGAGGCAGCCTGCTCTGCTCTTGCGGCAACACTCCGTGACGTCCTGGTGGAGAAGCGATGAGGGCACAGCGTTGGTGATAATAATAGCTCTTATTTAGTGGCCGCTTACACGGTGCCAGGCTCTGTGTTAAACCCGTTATATGCATTCGTCCTCACATCAGCCCTGTGAAGTCGCCACTATGATCATCCTCAGTTTTCAGAGGCAGATGCTGAGGTTCAGAAAGGTAAAACGACTTGCCTGCAGTCACAGGTAAGTGGGGGAGACAAACTGGAACCCAGATGTTTCTTAACACCCTACCACTGCTGCTGAACATGAAACTGTGACACCAAGGCCTTGCAGATGTGAAGAATGAATCGCTCCCTGGTGGAAATTCACAGGAGGGAAGGAAGAAGGGGGAATGTGCATGAAAAGTGTGAAGGAAGGAATGATGGGGCCCAATATTGCACAGACTCGCTGGATAGTGAGATAGTTCCCAGTGGTCAGGTCAGCGGCACAGAGGCTTTCAAAGATAGTGAGGGGGAATATTACCATCCAGAAGCCCTCTCCTGGCTCATTCCTCTAAGGCAGACGATTTAATTTATTGTAACTACTAAGTACTGAGCAACTGACTCAAGATGCCCTCAAGGTACCTAAAACTAAAAATGTCCAAATCTAAATTCATTGTCTCATCCCCTTTATTGGCCTTCTAAGAAGTTTCGCTGGGGTGAAAAAACCCTCCCCAGTGCATGTGTGCACGAACACGAACACACACACACTCACACACACACAAACACACACACACACACGACTGGATGCAGCTCCACTTTATCCATCCCAGTGAGTGGCACCACCATCTACTGCTTGCCTAAGCCAGGAGCCTCAAGGTCATCTTTGACTACACTTCAACTTGATTTGAGGTGAATATAAATGTTTTAACTTTTTGTTATGGAAAATTTCAAATACATATAACATAAGGAGACAGAACAGTATAATGAACCCTCATATACCCATCATTCAGCTTCAAGCATTATCACCTCCTGGACAAGAATTTATTATGAATTGACAAGCTTCTATGATATATGAATCATGTACCAAGTCCCAAGCTAAGTCCTAGGGACCCAAAGATGAATCAGATTTGACTGTCACCCAACCTGGAGGGTATAACATGTGACCTTTGTCCTTGAAAGGTAAAAGTTACCCAGAAGAAGAAAGGTGTCCTCATTCATTTGATCATTCTCTCTCAACAAATCATCATCATGTGGGAGGCACTGTCCTTGGTGCTAGGAACTTGTAAAGAAACAATATTGAGTCCTTGCCCTCAGGGAGCTTGAATAACAAGGGAAAGAGATATTAAACATATTAGAAATGTGATGAGTATTTTGAAGATGTACATGATGCTATGTGAATGGACTAAATTTGGTCTGGGGAGGTTTGAGAAGGCTTTCATATGGAAGGGCACTTATGTGAAGGGAAGGGGTGAAGGAGATAGAGGTTATCCAAAAGAAGAGAAAATGATTCCAAGTCAAAGGGGAAGTCCAATAATGGGTGGCTGGTATGGGTGTGGAGAAGAATGGCATAAGGTGAGGTGGAAAGGTGGACAGGTACCAAATCAAGGAGGGCCTTGTATGTTAGGCTTAGGGTTTTGGACTTTATTTTAAGGGCAATGGAAAATCAACATAGAGTTTGAGGCAGGAGAGGGGCATGTTCACCCTTGCATTTTAGATCACTTCTGGCTGCTAAGTGGAGGATAGATAGGAGGAGAGCAAAACTGGCAGGGTGGGGACCAGTTAGAAAGCAATTGATATAGTCTAGGAAGGAGATGACTATAGTGGTGGGAGTAGGGATGGAAAAAATTGCATAGGTTTAATAAATGTTCAGGAGGTAGAATTCACAAAAACTGGTGATCAGTTGATTGATTGGCTATGGTAGTATAAAGGGAAGGATGACTTCCGGATTTCTGCTTGAGCAAATGAAAAGAATCCAGAAATATTGCTCATTTACAAGCAGCCCATCAGAATACTTGTCTTGCCAGTCCCATTGAACAGAATGGCTTCAGTATCCAGGGAAGTCTCTTCAGGTAATCAGAGGTTCGCAGATAGGATGGTCAGGATGGGGAGAGGAGTCTGCTTAGCTAAGATGAAAAAAGTAAAGTGTGCAGTTCACATACAGTGCAGTGTGACCCACACACCATCTTCCTGAATCCCTGATCTCCTAGGTCTGCAAAGCCTCCTGATCAGTGGGGAGTCAACCTGTGCCCTTCATCCATCCCTTCTCTATTGTATCACATCCCCCTTCTGATGCTTTCTAGAGCAACCAATAGCCTATGAGCCACCTCGGATGCTATGTGTGGTTTTGACCAATGTGGGTTCCTCTGAGGCAGCAAACTTTTAAAATGATTACCTTGGACCTATCAGGAAAAACTTGAATTAGAAGCAAATCCATCCAGAGTCATTAACCAAGAGTACTGGCTTTATGCTATTTGGTTTGCTAGATCAGCCTGGTGGACAACTGCACTACCAGGCAGTTGGCACCCAAATCACCTGTAGGGAAGAATAGAGCTTACAACTCAATTAGCGGCAAAGACACTTTTGGAGCAAAGGCAGCCTTTTCTACCACTACATGTAAATGTTGCTTTGATATTGTAATTTTTCTTGTAGTTGATCCAATAAACCCTCTTTCTTCAGGGTGGTGGTTATCATTTGGGAAGTCCAAAGGAGTAGAATCTTCCTACATATTATATCCCAGTGGAATTCATCAGTCAGTTGCTAGTCCTGGCAAGGACTTCCTCAACACCCTTCTTCAACAGGATTGTTCTAATACATTCCCAGGAAGAGCATATAGGATGAGAAGAGAAAAGGATGGAGGATTGAACTCTGGGAATGCCAGCATTTGGCAAGCCAGCAGAGGAAAAGAAGGCCAAGAGGAAAGCTGAGAAGAAACAGAGAGTAAGAGACGATCAGGAGAGAGTAATGTCATGGAGGAAATCCAAGGGAGGAAAGACTCAAGGAGGAAGACATGGTCCACAGCATCAAATGCACTGCCCTGAACATAGGAGGTACTAAATGCATGGACGGAAGAAGCATGAGTTGGACCTTTTCTTGGAGTCCTTGGACACAAGCTAGAGGCTTCCCTGCAACAGAGCAGATGGGAGAAGAGAAGAAAGAGGAGACTTAAGTTCTCCTTTCTCAATAGAGAGGAGGAAGTTAACCTTGAGTATCCAGCAGAGTTGCTGGATAACTGTTTAGACACCTCTAGCCTCCCTGACATGATGCAGGGATGGCCCCATAGGTGACACATGGACTGAATAAGGCCCAGAACTGAGACTCTGGCCTTGTTCCCACCCCTCAGACTGAAGGAGGAGCAGCCATCCCATGAGGAGAACCATCCAGACATCTTCCGGGTTGGAAAAGAAAGCTCAAGACACTCCTTGGAAGTGGACCCCACAGCCCTGGTGCCTGGCCCCTACCTTAGTTCCCAGCCCCAGCCAACCGCAAGTGCTGGGTGGACCCTGATCTAAGGGGCCCAGGTTCATCCCCTGCTTCCCTTCCTAGCTGTTGAGGCTGGGCAAGGAACCTCAGGCAATTCAACTGAACCGCAGGGGCCTGGTGCCTATTGGGAGCCACTCTATGGCCTGGCCTCCCAGTGCAAAGCTTGTCCATCTACTCTTCTACCCATGAAAGAGCAGGAGGCCACCAGGTCAGGAGGGGCTGACCCTAAACCAGGAGAGGCCATGGGCCAGAGTGTGGGTATCCTTTCAGGCCCCTTCCGGAGTGAATCCAAGAGATGGGTTGAGTCCATCCATACTCATTGTCACTGGGAGGTGTCTAGTATTATACCCATTTTATGGAAGAAGTCACTGAGGCTAAGATATGGAAGCTCAGAATGAGGGCCCTCTGCTAGAGTCTGAGGCTATTTTTTTGAGCCCAAAACAAACAAACTTTCAAGCTCAGGTGGGTTGGAAACGTAGAGGAGGAAAAGGGTCTCACCTGAGACCCAGTTGTCTATAGTCCAGGCCAATCCCCAGTCAAATGGTTGTCAGTAAGTTTGGAGCCTAAAGCCTTGGTCAGCTTATGACCTGAAAAGAACAAACCACTGCAACCTCCACCCAGACGACATTTGCTGGCCTAGATGGTGCAGATACCCAGGGGACTTAGCCAGCAGGACCCCCCAAGGGCTGTGTGACGTTTTGCAAATGTGTTTCATGGTGCCACCCCCCCGAATCAGGCTTCCTCCCCTTTCCCCAGCTTGCCTCAGGTGAGTGAAAACACTGTGTTTTCATTCCACTTGTTATGCCTAACTCATAGCAACCAAAGACTTGTCTTCTGGAGTGATGCTCCCTGAACCCCCTGGACCTACAATTTGAGGGCCCCCGCGGCCCTCCGTGGCAGCACCGAGCCAACCCACTTTGCACAAACGTAGCCGCCTCCAGCCCTATTTTCCCAATGTCCTGGGGCCAAGCTGTGGTCAGTTATTAGCAGGTGGGGGCAGAGTCCCTGCTCTGCCTCTTACGTGCTGGGTAGACACAGGGCTTCCTTTCTCTACTTTTGTTCCTCTGTTTCCCTCTCTGTCTCAGTAGTCTGGAAGAAGTCAGTTTATGACCGGGGTTCAGGAATCACCTGTGCAGAAATGAGGTCTGTCCCTGAGCCCTCCCCTCCCTGGTCTCCCACAGCCTATTTAAGAGCCTCCAAAGAGAGGTTACGAGCTGCTCAACTCAAAGAAAGAAGGGAGATTGTTCCACAACCAGGGCCCTTTGATCCAAGCGAGGGAGCACTCTGGCTTTATTGTAAGGAAAACCAGGAGAAGGAGCTGGGCCAGCCTCACATCAGCAGTGCTGTCAGTGAGGGCAATCCAGGAGGCTGTTTACTTTCTGGGGCTGGGGAAGGGCCTTGGCCACATTCAATTTCTCCACGTCTCCGTAGCAGTACAAATTGGGGCCTTGGACGAGGTACAAGCCGAGACCATTGGCGGAACACGAGCTGGGGCCCAGAGACTTTTCCGTACACAGGGCCGTGTCAACCTTTTCATGGGGCCAAGGAAGCTCTGTCCACGTGGCTTGAGCTCCTAACTTCAGGTCCAGCCACCACAGCCGCCGTCCTGGGAAGAAACACCGGACATAACATGGCTTCCACGTCATGGGGATCCTGACCTGGCTCTTCTCACGCCATGACGGGGATCTGTGCCACGGAGAAGTAGCAGAACAGGCCCCCCCTCAGCGCCCGACACCCCTCACCTGCCATGATGTGGAGGCGAGAAGACCCAGGACAGGTAAAGGCTGCATCCACAGTATCAAGGTTGATCCCATGAGGGCTCCCGAATTCCTTCTCCAGCCGCTTTGGATAACCATCTACTAGGATATAGCCTCCCTTTGTCAGGAAGATATATACCTGGGTGCCCTGGAGGACAAAGGACATTAATCAGCACAGAGCTGGGTATTTTCCCAGTCTCCACCTCATGCGTCACTCCCAACACACACCTGGATCAGATAGAGCTTATCATCCCAGGAAAAGGCAGTATCCACTGTTGAAGGACCATGGGGCCACAGATGCTCAATGGGCCAGCTATGCCACCCATCCTGGCTGGTGTCCAGACGCCAGTAGTGGGATCCTGTGGGGTAGCAGAGGTACCTCTAGTACTGGTGGTAAAAGGCCAGGCAGTGAAGAGGCAAGTGACAGAGGCAGGGGTGAGTCTCGAGAGGGAGGAAAGAATGCATCCAGAGGCCAAGAGGGAAGAGGCCATGTGAGGAGCTGAGGAAGACTTGGTTGGCAAAGTTGGGCATTGTGACCTAATTGGAATCGGAGTCAGTAGGGGCCTGATGGAAGGGCGAGCTTGGAGAACAGTGGCCAAGTTGCCAGGTAAGGCCAACGTCCATCATGGGGTTCAGTGGGGTCTCCTTATGCATCTCAGATGTCTGTGTGCAGAGATGCTACAGTGAGACAGTGGCCAGGAGTTCAAAGGGAAGCAGCGCAGCAAGCTTCCCCTGGGCGTTCTCACGCTGGCTGTGTTCTCTAATCCCTTGAGATGGTAGGATACGGAGGGAGTAGCCAGACCAGCACCCTAATTTTCCTCTCCCCTTTTCATAACAACTTATTAGAGGAATTGTCTAAACTCTCATTTACCTTTGCTTCCTCAGCCCACTTCACTTACATTCCTGTTTCCCTTTGCCATTGAGATTTCTCTTTTCAAGGTCACTGGTATCCTCCAACTTGCCAAATCTAATGTCTACATCTTACTCTACCTCTCAGTGGCATTTGACTGCTCACAGGTCCCTTCTTTAAATATCTTTTTTGGATCTTGGCTCTGTGATTCCAGACTCTTCCAGGGTTCTTCTTAACTATCTGACTCCTCTTCAGCCTGATATCTATTATTGGAATCCCCCAGTTTGGACCTCTGCTCTATCTATACTCACTCTCTTGGTGATTTCACCTAGTCCAGGGCTTTAAACACCACCTATATACTGATGACTTTTGATCTGTTCCCTTTGGATCTGATGGACTGCTTCTTTGAGTGTCAGGCGCAAACTCAGCTGCCTACCTGACCTGTCCATTTGGAACCATTAGACACCAAAACCCTAACGTGTCCAAACTTACTTCTGCCCCCACCAAACACACACACACACATCTCCTTCCCTAGTCTTTCCCAATTTTAGAAAAAGAAACCACCAGTCACCTAGTTTCCCAGTCCCTAAAAGCCAAGTCATTCTTGAAACCTCTCTTTCCCCTTCCCCACTCCGATCAATATCCAAGGCATTGGTTAAATGCTATGGGCCCGACTTCCAAAATACGTCGCGATGACCCCTCACCACCTCTGCTGCTGTTATCCCAGTGCAAGCTGTCATCACCTCTAATCCAAACAGCTGCAAGAACTCCTTGCTGGATTCCCTGCTTACACAATTGTACCTCTGTGACTTATATTCCACAAGAAGCCAGGATGATCTTTTAAAAAAAATAAGTCATGGGCTTCCCTGGTGGCGCAGTGGTTAAGAATCCGCCTGCCAATGCAGGGGACACGGATTTGAGCCCTGGTCCGGGAAGATCCCACATGCCACGGAGCAACTAAGCCTGTGCGCCACAACTACTGAGCCTGCGCTCTAGAGCCCGCGAGCCACAACTTCTGAAGCCAGCGTGCCACAACTGCTGAAGCCTGCGCACCCTAGGACCCGTGCTTCGCCACAAGAGAAGCCACCGCAATGAGAAGCCTGCGCACCACAACGAAGAGTAGCCCCCGCTTGCCACCAGCTAGAGAAAGCCAGCACACAGCAATGAAGACCCAACGCAGCCATAAATAAATTAAATAAATAAATAAGTAAGATAAAAAGACAGATGCTTAAAAAAATAAGCCAGAACATATCACAGCTCTGATCAAGAGCCCTTCCCGGCTTCCTTTTACAGTTGAAAATCCTTACCAGGCCCATGTCATCTGACCCCTGCCTCCCTCTTTTCAAGCCACTTACCTGGCTCCTTCTCAGCGTGTCAGCCACACTGGCCTCCTTTCTTGCCTCCCCGAAGTATTTGCTGTCTACCCTCCCTAAAATGCTTCTCCTCCAGTGCTTTATGTGGCTAATTCCTTTTGATCACTGAAATCTCAGCTCAAAAATTGTCTCTTCAGTGAAGGGGCCCCTAATTCTCTTCACCTCTATCCCATTATCCTGTCTTATTTTCTTCACAGCTTTTTGGGGACACTTAACATTCTTTTATTTTATATTTTAAAACATCAACGACTCATACATTCATTTATTCTAGCTTCAAATGGTATTTGAGAATAAGAAGCATTCTGATGTTCCCAGAACACATCACAGCTGTTAACACTGCCTGAAAGTATTCTCTTTCACTTTCTCTTTTTTACTGTCCTCTCTCCGTCTAGCAGGCTCTCTGAAGGCAGGTGTCTCATCTGCCATGTTCACGACTGTATCTCAGTGCCTAGAAAAAATGCCCAGTGCCTATCAGGTGCTCGATTATTTTTCGGTGCTCGAAAAATAGCTGGTATTCCCAATGCAGCCACAAGTTCTCCTTATGGGTATTAACTGGGCAAGTCACAGTAACTACATATCCACCTTCCCCTCCTGCTGAAACTACCCTGCTCGTGGCCCCTATTTGGAGAATCAGAGCTGCGCTGCATTTTGTGCAGAGGAAGTAAGTGCTGAGCCCCCAGTCCATTAGAAGTCGATGCAGAGGCCGACCAGCGGCCACTCGAATGTGGTCTGGAATAAAAATATGGGCTGAGCCAGTCCCATTCTCTCTCTGGAAATCCAAGTAGGAAAAAGAGCCGAGGCAGTTATCAGTCGGATCTGAGGCTGAAAGATCCTGACTAGAGAGAAAGTAGAGAGGGCGTGACGGTCCCTGTGCGAGCGGAAGTAGTGACAAAACAGAAAGAATGGATTAGCAGCTATGAGGTACAGACAAGAGATTTATCAATAAGGGAGAGGAGAGGACCAGCCCTGTGCTGAGTGGCTGGGTCACACTGGTGTTTTCACCAAGATAGTGCGTTCCCACCTCAGCTGGGTATTTTTAACATAACAATGTTCTCTCAACAGCTATAGAACATCTCTAATACTCCTGATTTAGGAATTCAGCTCCATTCTACTTATGGACACATGGTCTTGAGGTTCCGTGATCTCTCCATGGCTGGGTGTTCTCTCTACATCTCTGTGTGGTCCCTGTGGCCCTATTTTCTTAGCGTCTCTATCTCCATATCTCTCTCTGTCTGTTTATCTCTCTATCTCTGTAAGCATTGCTATTTCGCTTTGTGTATGTGTCCTCCCCATGGTGCCTCGCTCTCACCATAGCTGCATGTTCTTGTGACACTTTTGTGTTCTTACTCTGGCATATATTCTCAGCATAGGTCTACCTTTTCACTACAGGTGTGTGTTTCATCACGGAGGCACGTTCTCATTACAGCATGCATTCCTGCTGTGGGCATATGCTCTCCTTGCAGCTGTGTGTTTTTCATTATAGCTTCGTAGTCATATCTGATCAGATTTATTCAGGGATTAGGAGCAAGAAAGGATTTTCACTCTTCTGTATTCTCACCACTATTTTACATTTGTGTCTGATCATACATATATCTTAGGCTGCGTGTAATGTGGTAGGTCACTCCTTCTCTTGGAGCTGTCCTCAAGTATAGATCAAGACTTATCACTACCTGTCTGACTAGCCCCAGAACATCCTTAGGTATCATCAGATGGTTTTTAATGGCACATGTCTGGGGAGAGGGGTTTCTCCTGGTCACTCAGAGGAGAAATCTCTTCAGGCTGGTGAAACTATTGCCTAAAGGTCTAAGGGACTGAACAGTTGTTGGCTGGTTCTCAGCAATGGGAACATCTCATCCCCAGGTAATGCTGTGCCCAGAGGCCTGCACATAGGAACCAGGCACCTGGAACAAGATGGAGCTCCTGTTGAGAAGCTCAAGGTGGGGAGGGCCAGAGGACCCTGCGAGACGTGCAAGAGCAAAGAGAATACGAGGAGTCATGGGGCCAGGAGGTCCCTATGTACCAACAGATGGTACTGGGAGGCAGACAGGTGAAGCTAGAGGCCTCAGCGATGAGAGACAGGTTGAACCATATGCATCGGATGAAGTGAGGGGCGAAAAGGGGCATGATAGCGTGTAAGGATGGGGGCCGACGGGACAAAATATGGGGCACAGTGATGAAAATGGAGGAAATGTGCCAGAGATGGGAGACACACGTGAAAGAGACGGGAGGTATGGAGGGCAGAGATGGGGGAGTTGGAGGGCATCTCTTACCACTGAAGGCATAGGTGGCACCGTGTTTGTCAGACAGCAGTGCAGACAAGACTAGATCTGGGCTACAGCGTTTATCCCCATGGCGAGTCGCATTCCCGTGTGCATGGCCTTGGGGGAGAAATGGGTGAGGGGGAACACAGGAAGGCAAGAGGTCAGAATGCGTTCCGAGGTGGAAGAGATGGCTGGGGTTATTGGGGGTGCAGGTTGTCCCCATATGAGGACAGCTGGGGAGAGCCAGAATGGAAGTGGAGCTAGGGCAAGGGCCAAGGTGTCATTCCACAGGGTGAAGGTAGGAGCTGGCTTATATGGGGTCCGCGAACTCAGGGAAGGTGGACAAATTCCAGGCGGTCCCAGGGCTTGGGCTTTCTCACCTCTGCCAGGGCAGGGCATAAAGTAGTCTCGGACATCCAGAGGGTATTTAGGAAACACCATTCCCGTGACAGGGTTGAAGCGCAGGAATTGGTTACCCCGGAAGCAGTAGTAGCGGCTGAGCCATCGCATGGCAGAAGAGCAGTTGCCAACAGCCTGCCAGGAACGTCGTTCCTTTTTGGTTTTTGTAGTGGAGTCCCAGAACCACGTGCGGTTGCCTTTGTCCAATCAACCAACAAGCATTCAGTGAGGCCGGGCTGTGCCTTCCCTTGTGTTTGTACTGGCCCCAGGATGGACCAGATATGGTCCCCATCACGTGGAGCTCACAGCCCAGCAGGGAAACAGTTGAGGAAAGTAATCATACAATAAAATGGAGCAGCAAAGTACACGTGATCAGCTCAGCAAGGGCGGTGGGACGAGTCAGGGAAAGCTTTCCAGAGAAGGTGATACTTAAACTAAAATCTGAAGGAGGAGTTACAAGGCAGACAAGATGGGGAGATGTAACTCCAGAAACAAAAGTCTAAAGCATGAAGCAAATTGGGTGTACAGGGAACAGCATAGCGTTTCTGGGGCTTCATGTTCAAGGTAAGCGTTTGATGAGACTCAAGGCTGGAGGATCAATAGGGACTTGGTCATGGAGAACCTTGTATGTAAAACTAAGGAACCTAGATTTGTCCTAAGGGTCATGGGGGGCAATGAGGGACTTTTAGCAGAATTACACCCAGTTACCTTCTCCAGGATGACTTCCCCTCCTTCCCCTACTTGACCACTAGACCATAATTGGCTTCTCTACTCCTTCCCTTCATCAGGAAACCATATAGTGGTTCCACCACCACCACCATCCCTACCACTACCTCTATAACCACCAACCTACCACTACCCCAGGCTCTCTTATTCCAGCCTGGACTGACCTTGGAAGAACAAGACACCCTCATTTATGCATTCTTCAGTGTGACATTCCACAGCTGCATCCACTGGGGATGGGATTCCAGGAAACTCCTCTTGGAGCAACTTTGGATATTCCTTCTTATCATGAGGGTATACCCAGACTCTGTCCCCCTGCATGCAAAAACATGCTATTTTTAGTATGCACGCCAGATACTGCCACTCTGCCGTCCCATACATCTTTGATCTATTGCACTTACATAATATCCTTCTGCAGTCCCACACACTCTCAGTCCATCTGTGGACAACAGTGTGCTGTCCCCTTGCACAACTTCAGTTTGTGCAAATCCCATCACTGTTACTGTACCACACACAACTGTCTATGTACAACCAGATACTCCCATGGCACAATTATCTGCAATACCACTGGTTTTGGCAAACACATCCACAAATAGTCATCCTGCAATCATCCATCCATTCATACATTCATTTGTTCATTTATTCACTCAAGAAACAGTTGCTGAATGACTTACCATATGCCAGGCATTGTGAGAGGCACTGGGGATAAAGGGGTGGCAAGACTCTGTCTCTGCCTTCAAGGAGTTCACTGTACAAAAGCAGAAAGGATCCTACAATCCTAGCCATGTGAGCCCCAAGGTGGAGGCATGTGAAGTGCACTGGGAATAAAGGGGGAATACCTAAGTCAACCTAGAGAATTCCTGGAAGGCTGCACAGAGGAGGAGGCATTTGGGCCAAGAGTTAAAAACTGAGCAGGAATATTCCAGGTAGACAAGTGTGGACTGGGCGTTATCAGCAGAGGGAGTAGCATGTACACAGCATGCTCATGTGGCTGGCACACAGTGAATGTGGTGGAGGAGGAGATAAACCTGTAGAGATAACCAGGGTCCAGGTCTCAAGACCCATGTGCACCTGGCTTGCAGGAATCAGCACGTGGTGGTACCATTTGCTGAAACAGGGAACTCAGGAGGAGGGGTGAATTTGTACAGAAGATACTGAGCTCCGTTTGGGGGATGCTGAATCTGAGGTGCCTACGGAACGTCTAAGTTGAAGATGTCAGCCTGGAAATCAGAAAGAGATGTCTGGAGCTCCGGGGAGAGATCCAGATCTGGGGTCCACAACGTGGAGAGAACTCAGAGCCGTGGCAGTGGTTGAGATCACCCAGGCAGGGTGTATGGAAGGGCTGGGGAGGATCCCCAAGAAACATTCAAGGCGTGGCCCAGGATGAGAAGCCTGAGAAGAGCAGGAAAAGAGGCAGGAGGGAAAACAAAGCTGGTAGCGAGGGCCGCCCCGACCACACAGCATCCTTGTGCAAGTCAGGGGAAGGTGCTAGGAGCAGACACAGGCTGGGCCAAGGCCTGGGACTTGACAAGCACAGTGGGCTGGATCTCATCCTCCACTTGCCCCTCGGCCAGGTACCACTGTGTTGTGAACAACCTGGCAACCACAGGAAGAAGACTTGACGCAGGGTCGTGGAAGCAAGGGAAGAAATTTCCCGGAAGGAAAGGATGGTGGACAGATTGAGGAGTAGCAGAGAGGTGTGGATGCAGATTAGGACTGAGGAAGAGCCACTGGCTGTTGTGCTTCCCAGGCCCGCGTGCACACCGACTCCCCTAGCCTGAGCTTTCTCAGAAAAGGCAGGCGCAGGGGGAGGAAACCTGGAACCTGTTGGTAAGGGCTCCATGCCAGGGCCACTTGGCGGAGGGTCTCTAGTGTTGATTCCAGCACTTCCTGGCCTGGCCGTGACCTTGGCCCAGCCGTACCTTGATCAGAAAGATTCTGTCATGACCATGGCGGAAGGCAGCATCCACGGGGCCGGGGACATCCTTCCACCTCTCTGAGATTAACTCCCGAGTCCAGTCTTGACCCTTCCACACGAACTCCCCTGCAAAACGCACACTCACTGAGGGACACGGAACAAACTTTTGGCCTACTGAGCTAGTTACAAAGAAGCTATGGGTGATACTCTCAGATAATTCCTACGATCTCCCGCAGACGGATACACCCTCGATGAAGGGGACCAAGTCTGAGGTCCCAAATGCCCCAATCCCAGCCCCTCCTACCTTTAAAAAACAGCATAGTCCCATGCTCATCCAGGGTAGTAGCATCAAAGCCCCAGCCATCCGAGCAGCGTTCTGGGAAGGAGGTGGGGCGATAGCAAATAAAAGGCCAGTCAGATGATACAGCGCAGAGACACAGCTAGACAGATAGACTCAGGAAGTCAGGGTCTCACCGATCACATCGGGGTCCAACTTGGTTGCATTCCCACGTTCAGCTCCATGCCTAGGGGCATTAGCCCTAGAGAGAAGACACGGAGATGTCTGGCTCCACAGGGTCCAATCCCTCTCCTTTAGCTCCTGACCCCAGACTTGCCCCAGACCTAAAAACTGACCCTAGCCCACTCTTTTTTTTTTTTTCTTTTTTTTTTTTTTTGCGGTACGCGGGCCTCTCACTGTTGTGGCCTCTCCCGTTGCGGAGCATGGGCTCCGGACGCGCAGGCTCAGCGGCCGTGGCTCATGGGCCCAGCCGCTCCGCGGCATGTGGGATCTTCCCGGACCGGGGCACGAACCCGTGTGCCCCGCATTGGCAGGCGGACGCTCCACCACTGCGCCACCAGGGAAGCCCCCTAGCCCACTCTTAATCTGGAGCCCGGTCCTCCTCCAGCCCCGGCTTCACTCACAGAGAAAGAGGATGGGCGTTAGCCAGAGACCAGCACAAGCCCAACAACCACGGTACAACTGGTGTTCCCAGTGCCCGAGCCATGATGAGCTGGAGAGGCCACAGGACAGTTCTGGGCCCCTGGATGAGCCCCTATATAGGCATGGCTGCAGCACCACCCCACCTCCAAGCCTGTTGGGAATGAGATCTCTCAGGGCTATGCCAATATTGGCTGATTACATCAGTGCAAATAAGGTCAGGGTCTGGACAGAAATCTGAGTCCAAGACTAACTCTTCCCGGCAGGAGGGCCATCCCCCTTCAGTGACTTTTGAGCAGTGACTAGCCCAGCCCACTGGTGTTCGACTGTGACTCTCTTCACCTTGGTGATGGGTCTGAGTGCCCATAAGGTCGGGAAAGGGGGTAGATTGATTGAGGGCCACCTTTCTGTGGTTGGATTTACCTCAACAATGCAGGAGGAGAGAAGAGGAAAGGAACATTTTTGTGTACGGTGCCATGCCCAGCTCTGAGACCCCTAAGGACACTGACACTTACATATACTGAGTAACCACACACATACACTAACACACTTAGAACTGCTCAGAGAACAGCTTCTTCCAAGCTCCATCAGGGGCCTTTTGGGGGCATTCCCCAGCCTCTTTAGCTTTACACTTGATGGGTCAATAATATTTCACTGTTGCCAAAAGTCCAAGTTCCACCCTAGCCCCCACCCCCATTGACAAAGAACTTTGCAAAACTCACCTGGGAGGGAAGGGCTGACAGTAATGGTGCAGGAAGAGGTGTCTCTCTTCCAGAGAGACCTACTAGTAATTAGACTTTCTCCGTAGTTTCCACCTTAAGGGGAAAGTGTTTTGTTTACCTATCACAGAATAAATAGAACTGTACTGGGGTTTCACAATATTTACAGTTGATTCTTGCTTAAATGTTATCCTCTCAATGAAGCCTTTCTTGACCACCCCTTCTAGCTATTTCAGACTCTCACTTGTTTCCTTTGTTACTTAATAAAACTTGAAATTATTGTCTGTCCGCTTACGCTTCTGCATGCTTGTACTTTGTTTCTTTGCTTGTTTTGATTTGCCTGTTTTATGTACCATTACATTTTTTAAAAAAATTTTTGCCACACCACGCAGCATGTGGGATCTTAGTTCTCCAACCAGGGATCGAACCTGTGCCACTTGCATCGGAAGGGCAGAGTCTTAACCACTGGACCACCAGGGCAGTCCCTGTACCATTACATTTTCTCCATCTAGTACCTGGCATGTACAGGCATACCTCAGAGATATCTCAGGTTTGTTCCAGACCCTTGCAATAAAGTGAATATTGCAATAAAGTGAGTCAAACAAATTTTTTGGTTTCCCAGTGCATATAAAAGTTATGTTTACATGGGACTTCCCTGGTGGTGCAGTGGTTAAGAATCTGCCTGCCAATGCAGGAGACACGGGTTCAATCTCTGCTCTGGGAAGATCCCACATGCCGTGGAGCAACTAAGCCCGTGCGCCACAACTACTGAGCCTGCGCTCTAGAGCCTGCAAGCCACAACTACTGAGCCTGCGCTCCAGAGCCTGCGAGCTACAACTACTGAGCCCTCGTGCCACAACTACTGAAGCCCACATGCCTAGAGCCCGTGCTCTGCAACAAGAGAAGCCACCGCAGTGAGAAGCATGCCCACCGCAACAAAGAGTAGCCCCCGCTTGCCACAACTAGAGGAAGGCCGCGTGCAGCAAAAAAGACCCAACTCAGCCAAAAATAAAATAAATTAAAAAAAAATAAAAAATTTTTAAAAGTTATGTTTACACTATACTGTAATTTATTAAGTATGTAATAGCATTAGGTCTAAAAAACATGTACATACCTTAATTTAAAAATACTTTATTGCTAAAAATGCTAACCATTGTCCGAGCCTTCAGGGAATTGTAATCTTTTTACAACAGTAACATCACAGATCACCATAACAAATATAATAATAATGAAAAAGTTTGAAATATTTCAAGAATTACCAGAATGTGACACAGTGACATGAACGGAGCAAATGCTGCTGTTGGAAAAAAGGTGCCAACAGACTTGCTCAACACAGGGTTGCCACAAACATTCAATCTGTAAAAACAATGCCACATCTGTGAAGTGCAATAAAGTGCAATAAACAAGTATGCCTGTAATAGATGCTCAATAAATATTTGTTGAATGAAAAAAGTTAATTTCAAGTACTGCATAGTGTTACTAACGTTGCAGCCAAATTGCTAACAATTTTCCTGCTTCTGGGGTAAGGAGAATATCAGGATTGGGGGTGTGTTACTTTGGAGGCATGTTGTGATCTAAGGGTCCCAGGTCTCCTTGGCACTGACCATCTTATGGTCTTGTTTCTCTCTCCAGTGTCCTTGCCCTACATCCCTCTCCTCCTCTTAGCCCTGCTATCTCTGGTACCTGCTATCTTCGGCACTCACTGGGGCTACTCCCAAAGTCTGCCCCATTTCTATCTGAGATGTAGTTACAGGAGACAAATATGGGCAGAGTCAGCTCTGGGCCAGGCTGAGGTTCCAGGATCCCTGTTCCCCAGTCCAGCCTGAAGGAGCCCTGATCCCTCCCAGATGCCCTTGACATATATAACCTTAGCAAAGGTCTCACTTGCCTTATCTACTCTGCGAAGATTCCTCCTAACAGGAAGACAGAGATTTCTGGGACCTCTGGAACAGCGTGTCATCACGCCTCTGCCAAAAGCCTCAGCATCCTCTCCTGACTTGCAGTGGAGACAGCCATGTTAACAGCATTCCTCCCCTTAGGTTAGTGAACAAAGCTGGACTCCCCAGGCCCTTGGCAGTATGGAAAGTGCCTCGGCTCCCTCAACACATACCTGACACCCACCTTCTCCCACTGCAGGGCGTCTCTGACTGCACCTGCTTCCCCCCAGCTGCTGGGCACTGGGGGCCGCTACTCCCAGACTCCCCCTCTCCTGTTCTTTAGCCTCTCAAACCTTATATAACCTTCCTGGGATTCTCCCTGCTTGAGCACCCTGTGAACCTTTCATCAGCAAACCCCTCAACAGCTGTCTCTAGCTCCAGAACTGTGTCTGCGTGTCCTGCAGATTTCACTGAGCCTGCCTGGGGAGATGGAAGCGTTCACACCGAGTCCCGGACACCCCTCAGAAAACCCACAGTGAGGGTCTTCGATAGTTGTGCTGGCAGGGCCCCGCACGGGCCTGCTGGTCCAGGCAGCAGCCTCCCTGTGCCCTAGCCGGGCTCTTTGAGGGGAGACAGCACATATACTGGATGGCGGTTTTTCAGCTCAGCCTCTTCTTTCCCACACAGCTCTGGTCCCCTTCATGGCACCCCTACCTACCTGTCGCAGAAGAGTGATTTGTGGCACTTTTCCAGTGTTGTTTCCTAATTTGCTTGTCTACCCTAAGGTGGCTTAGATGGCATAATTGGAAGCCTTCCTCCTTCCTCCCGCCCACTCCCATCCCCCCAGCCTCTCAGGGACTAGACTAGCACAGAGTCTTCTGCATGGCAGGCAGCTCAGGTCGAAGCTCATATTCTGAGCAGGGGCTGAGAGGCCATTTGAGAACCCCGGCTGTGGATATGTTGGCCATCCTGGTGCTGGTAACAGGGCACAAGGCAACTGTTCTCAGGGGGCCCAAGATAGGGCTGGCCTTGCTTCTCTTCTCCTCACTTGAGACGGCTGTTTCTGCTTGTCCTGAGTCCTTCCCAGCGCTCTGGCTTCGGCTCAGGACAAAGCGCTTGCCCATACTTGGGCCTGAGCGCCCCCTGGAGGCCGAAGGGATCAGTGCGCTCCCACCCTTCGACCAGAGGCCACAGCCCCGGAGTTTTTCCTCCCAGAAACTGGCTCCCTACAGCCTTCCTCCTTCGCTCCTCTCAGCCTGGCTGTGGGGCCTTAGTGCCACGTCCTCTCCCTCTGCAAATCTCTGCTGCCCAGAGCGGGTGTGGGGATCTCAGTCTCTTGCTTGATTTCTTGGGGAATTCAAGCCCAGAAATATACAACCGTCCCCTTTTCCATGTAGCCTTCCCAATCCTCATAACAAGCAGCTTTCTGGCTTGCCCCTAAGGCAGTCTGAATATGGGCCTGCAAACATCTTCATGGACAGAGCTTTCCCCTGCATTGCCAGGGACCACATTTAAGCCGGACACTGACCCACTGTCCCTTGGAATGGATGTGTACAGCCTGCCCTGCTGTCATCTGAGTTCTCTGACCTCACTTACTTCTTCTGGGTCCACTGAGTGCTGCCTGTGCTGGGCCTGCTGCCTGTGGCTGTGTACTCCAGGGAGCAGAGACTGGATTCTCCCTTGCCCTGGGCTTAGAAGAATTGGGATACAGCTCCAGGTACCAAAAAGTGCTTGCTGCTCCCAACCAACTCCTCCAGGATTTTCTCTTGCTCTGTTTCTAATGGACCTTCCTGCATAGTCTATTCTTGCTTCCCTATGAATAACTAATTATAATAATAATTTGCTCATATCTGTTGGGCACATGTACGTGCCTGGCATTGTGCTAAACACTTAACATGGATTATTTTATTAAATCATATTATTGGTATGATTTAATAAAATATATACTGTATTATTAGTCCCATGTTACACATGGGGAAACCGACTTTTGGTGTCTTAGCCAAAGCCCATTATTAGCAAGTGGTAGAGCCATGATTAAGATCTGACTGCCTGACTCCCTGGGGTGTGCTCTTTACCCTCTCAAGGGGTGTCTTGTGCATGTTTAACAGCCAGCTTTCCAGAAGGGAAAAAGCCCTGATTTGTAGCATTTATTAGTTTCTGTGGTGTAAATACTCCTATCACGGCCATCTTCAAGCTACCAACAAGCATCTTCAAGCTGCATCGTCTCATGGAGTTGAGAAGAAAGGCACAGTAACATACTACTTACTATGTGGTATTTCCACCTTGCAGATAGGACACATATAAATAAGCCCACGAGCACAGGTAATAGTAAAATGCAGTAAAATAATTAGGAAGTGATGAGTTTTGAGTATTTATTATATTTGATTTTAATAAAATGAATTTAATTTTAAATTTACATAATTTAATTTTTAAATAATGGCTGAGTTTTCAACAATCAGTTGTCAAAATTCCTGCAAATTTTGGGAATCCCCTGGTGGTCCAGTGATTAGAACTCCGAGCTCTCACTGCAGAGGGCCTGGGTTCAATCCCTGGTCGGGGAACTAAAATCCCACAAGCTGTGTGGCACGGCCAAAAAAAAAAAAAAATTCCTGAAAATTTGACAGTGAGCCCTCGTGGGCCAGTATGAACCAGCTCCAGCACTGCACTGTTCACCATCCTGCCTTAATGAACAGGACCAGGATTTTATCTGCTTTATTCAATGCTGTATCTTCAGTGCCTAGAGCAGGGTCTGAAACACTGTATGTGTTTAATAAATATTGAATTCTATTGTTCCTACTTCCTAATTAGACCTAAGAGTGCAAACACCATTATTTCTTATCTGATTACTGAAACAGCCTCTCCCTCTCTGCTTCTCCTGCCCCTCTATAACACGTTCTTTGTAGCAACCATGGTACTCTTCAAAAACATATCTGAGACCACATTATGCTCCGGCTTAAAAGTCTTTTTTCTTGAAGATAAAAATCAGTCTTAATTCTACTAGCCAGAGAACACCACTATATATTGACATTTTGTCTATTTCAGTCTTTTTCTATTCTTGCAATTTCCTTTTTAAAACAAAGGTATGATTTTATAAACCTTTTTTTCTGGGACTTCCCTGGTGGCACAGGGGTTAAAAGTCTGCCTGCCAATGCAAGGGCACGCGGGTTTGAGCCCTGGTCCGGGAAGATCCCACATGCCGCGGAGCAACTAAGCCCATGCGCCGCAACTACTGAGCCCACATGCTGCAACTACTGAAGCCCGTGCGCCTAGAGCCCGTGGTCCACAACAAGAGAAGCCACTGCAACGAGAAGCCCTCAAGCAGCAACGAAGACCCAGCGCAGTCAAAAATAAACCAAAAAAAAAAAAAACACTAACTTTTTTTCTGTTAACAGTGTGTCTCAGACTTTGGCATTTTGAAAGGATGCATATAATTCCATTATACGTGTAAGCAGAACTTTATATAACCATTCCCTGCTGATGGTCATCTAGGTTTCCCTGGGATTTTTATTTTCTATTATAAATAAAGCTCTGATACACATTGCTACACACACCCTCTTTGGGCATTTGCCCAATTATTTTCTTAGCAGACATACCTAGAAAATTGCAAGACTATAGATGATTTTAAGGCATCCAAAGTCTTAAAGAGGAGCAAGTTAGAGATGTTTAAATTTCTTTTGTTTTTCAGATTCACTTCTCTTCCCACCCCACAGAAGCACTGTCCAGCTGCCAGTTCATCCCGTAAGGCATCCCTTTCATCCCTGTCACTTAAACTTTTCCATGGTTTACTGTTATACTCCAAATCAAATCCAAACACTTTACCTGAGTTAAATGATCCAACTCAGGCCTGACTCTCCAATCACCCCGGCCTCCTTTCAGATCCTCCAACACACCAAGATCTTGACCCCTCAGGACCATTGTACCTGCTCCGCCTTTGTCTGGAAATCTCTATCTCCTCTCTTAACCCAGCTGACTCCCTACCCACCCCGCAACAACCCGCAGGTCACTGCTCAAAGAGGTCTTCTTCGCCCACCCTATTTAACACCGTTTCACTCTCTATTTTATTTAATGCATTCCATTCATTTCCTTCACAATTTAACACAAACTTTCATTACACCTTTAGTTGCTTGTGTCTACTGGTTTGCCTGCCTTCCCCACTAAACTACAAGCTCCATGAGGGCAAAAGACCATTTCTGTCTGTATTCCCAGGGCTCAAAACTCTGTCCAACCAAGAGGAAGTCTTCAGAAGTACTTTTTGAGTCAATAAATGAACCTGTAGGCCACATATGGTCATAGGGCTGTTCTGATCTCCAGACAGCCCTATATAAGCAAGGTATGAGCTCTTGCAGGACCACAAAATAACTTTCTGACCTGTCCCAACAGGAGGCTCTGCTGCAACCCCCAGGTCTGTAAAGATCGTTTAAGACTTAGGCCAGGGCTTCCCTGGTGGCGCAGTGGTTGAGAGTCCGCCTCCCGATGCAGGGGACGCGGCTTCGTGCCCCGGTCCGGGAAGATCCCACATGCCGCGGAGCGGCTGGGCCCGTCCGTGAGCCACGGCCGCTGAGCACGCGCGTCCGGAGCCTGTGCTCTGCAACGGGAGAGGCCACAACAGTGAGAGGCCCACGTACAGCAAACAAAGACTTAGGCCAAGTAAGTCAAGGCATATCTTCCACTCCCTGTCACCCCTTCCATCTACTTCTGGGCCCAAGGTCTGAATTGGAAATAAAATGCCCACTGTGATCAGATCTAGGAAAAAGTGAGTGACCGCCCCCCCGCCCCACACCACCCCCCGCCCTGGCTTGAGATGACTTCTGCATGGCTTAGGCTGGTGCTGGGTGACTGACGATTGAGCACACCATCTCTGCTGGCCAGGGCATGGGCTCAGGCAATCCTACTCCTAATTGGCGCCAGGCCCTGTAACACTTGCCTTAGAGCCTTCAGGGAGTTCATCTGTCCCTCCACCTGCTTACCAGGTCCCAACCAGTGGGGCCAAAAAGCACCAGGAAGGTGAACACACCATGTGGTCCACACGGTGTCCCTTCAATCTCTGCAAAGCCCCTATGGTCTTCCACAGGTCCATGGACAGACCCTCCCACCCTAGCCCTGGGAATCATGCTACACCAGGACGAAGTCTTGAGCTTCCCCATGACCTCTTATAACCAACCTTCCCAGATCCATCACTCCCCAGATATTGTTGAGTGCCTTCTCTGCCAGTTACCATGCTAGGTGCAAGGGGCGTAAGAATGAGTAAGGTGCTATAACTTACCAGTTAGGAGTATGACACCTACAGATTCAAGACTGGGCTCTGCTCTTACTCAGCAATGAAGAGCAGCTTCAGCCTTTTGTAGACAGGGAGAATCACAGTCCCTACCTCCCAAATCACAGAGAGCTAGTGGTAATCATCTCTGGAACTGCAGCCAAACCCTGGCAGAACAGAGCTCAGGAGGGGATGCTAGGACCCTTGTTCCACTGTGGGGAAAGGGCAGCAGTCTTGGCACGAACAGCAGGAGGGGGAAGCAGAGCTCCGAGCCTCCAGGACTGAGTTCTAAAATCGGCCACGGAGCCTCCCACTGCAGCTTCCACCTGGGCTCGTCCCAGGTCCCTAACCCAGGCCTGCGTTTCAAGGATTGCTGTCATCCCTCCAACTGTTCTCCCTACAGCTGCTGGCTGTGTTCTAGGCCAGGGTCATTTCTCAGCCCCAGAGCAGATAGCCAAAGGACTTACTATTTCTGCAGGAGACGTGGGTCTGGGGACAGGCATTCAGAGGTGGCTGAGCCCCAGGCGTTCCCCCTCTCTGCTCTCCTCTCCTGAAGCTTCAAAACATCAGGGCACATTTGGGAATCGGGGTCCCCTTCCCAGCTGCCTGCCCACCTTTTCGTCAAGAGGTAGTTGCACCCTCCCCTCCCCTCCCAGCCCCGGCCCACAAGAAAGCAACAAAACCATCGTGGTGAACACATCTATTTAATGTGAGGGGTGGGTACTGCTGTCTCTGTCAGTGTGTATGGGCTGGTAGGGAGACAACCAGAGGGACTTCTGCCCTGGAGTACGAGGCTGCTCTGGCCCCAGGCTGGGGGGGTGGGGAGCAGACCGAGGGATGGGGTGATGTGTAAGGAGGGGAGGGGAGGGTGAAGCTCTGCACACATCCTTGGGACCATGGTCCAGGCCCACCCAGTCACCAAAGCAAGAACCGAATAAATAAAGTGCAACCGTGGGGTTGGGAGGGGGGAGAGGGAGGGCACCGGGCGCACCCGCGCCCGCAGCCCACATTCAGTGCTGCCAGGTCTGGCCCACCTCCTGGCCAGACCATCTTGTCCAATCACCCCTATGTCCGTCCCTCCAAGAGCCAGGCAGGTCCCGTGCAGCTACTGGAGGTAGCGATAGGCCTTAAAGCAGTGGTTGCCCGCGTCGGCCACCACCACGTGGCCATCCGAGGTCAGTGCCAGGCCCTGCGGGCCATACAGTGGCTCTGCAGATGTGTTGATATAGGACAGGAAGGAGCCAGAGCTGTCGAATACCTGAGGGACGAGCAGAGATTGGAGGGAGCCGTGAGATCAGGCAGATGAGTGGCATTTGGGGAGAGGGTGCCTGGGGCCCAGCGGGAAACCTCACCCTGGTGCCATCCCCGGGCCTTCCTCACCTGGATGCGGCTGTTGCCCCAGTCAGCCACGATGATGTTTCCATTGGAGTCCACGGCTACTCCCGTGGGGGCATTGAACTGCCCATTGCCCTCGCCGTGGGAGCCGAACTTGAAGAGGAACTCTCCGTCGGCACTGTACACCTGGCAGGGGAAAGGGCTGGGGACTGGGGACCCGGCCTCAGGCAGAAGGCGGGGCCTTGGAGGAGGATGGGGTGAAGCCCCAGGGCTGAGGACCCCCAGATCTGCAGCTATAAACCAGTTCTTCTTCCCAGGCTTCACATCCATGCATGCCACTGCCTACTGGACATCTCCAGCTGATGTCCCTTGGGCAGCTTATCTTCCCTGGAAAAGTCCTTCCCATCTTTCTCCTTCCCAGTGACTGGCAACACCCAGGTAGCCATGAGTCATTCTCGACTCCACCTTCTCCTCTGTTCGACGGCCAAAGAATTACCACAACCCGCTGATTGTATCGCAAATCTGTACCCTATGCATACATCGCCACTGCAATGGTCCTCAGCTAGATTACTGTAGAAGCCTGATCTTCCTGCCTCTAGTCTCGCCTCAGCCAGAGCGATCTTTCTAAGACACACAGGACTGCATCACCCTCCTGCCTGCAATCATTCAGTGACTCCCCATAGCTCTTAGGAAGAGAGCAAGCCCCTTGAGGGAATGAGCAAGGCTCATTCTCACCTGGCGCCACTCCCCTCTTCAAACCTCATCTGAACTACTTGTAGTTTCTTGACTACATGGTATGAGTTCCCACCTCCTTGGCTTCTCCTGTCCCCCTACCTTCTGGTGAGTTCCCACCTGTGCTTAGTTCCACCTGAATCAAATGCTCCTGCTACCCACACCCCCACCTCACTCAGTTTCCCTGCACTCTCCTAGCACAGAATGCATCACATCACACTGTAATATCCTGGTACTTTCTTCTCTTCCCCACTAGACCATAACCAATAAGATAGGGAATGTATTTGCTTTATTCATCACTGTATTCCCAGCTTCTAGCATAGTGCCTGGGACAACGCGGCCACGCCATAAATGTTAATTGTTCAAATGAATGATCTCAAGGGGGAGAAAAGGGAGGTAGGTGAGGGAGAGAGGAGTCTTGTGCAAGAGGAAAGGATGATGGAACTGTGGTCATAGAGGGAGGGAGAACACTGACCTTCACTGAATGGTTATGGAAATCCGTCACTACAATCTCATTCTTGTTGTTCACAGCCACAAAATGGGGCCCTGAAAATACAAAGTGGGCTCTCTGGCAGTAAGCCAGGATACTGAGTGGGATGGGGGAGAACATCTGGGATGACAAAGCTGTGGTGTGAGGAGAGGGGTGGGGTGTCTGGGATGATGGTGCTAGGGTATAGTGAAGGGATGGGGTCCCCTAGGGTCAAAATATAGGAGGAGGGGGTCTGTAGAGCTGGGACATCCAGGGGAGTTCTCTGGGACTGGGGTATCAGAGACTAGGTCTCTAAGTTCTTTCCCAATACCTGCAAAGTGGCGGTCGGTGGCCCCGCGGCCCCCAAAACGGCCAACCAGCTTGCCATTGGGCTGGAAGGTAAAGACGCAGCAGGACTTGTTGTCGACCACGATGATATGCCCGTTCCGGTCTACAGCCACTCCCTTGGGGCCCATGAGGCGGCCAGCTCCAAGCTTGGTCTGGAGGAAGGGGATATCCGTTAGGGGCTTTATCCCGCCCCGTGGGGAGAGTAGACCCAGCCTGGCACCAAAGCAGAACCTCAGGCTGAGGATGGATCGAGCAGTCCAGGCCCTGACCACCAGAAGGCACTAGAATGGTCATCTCAGCTGGCCACCAAGGGTGCAGAGTAGAGACAGCAGGCCTCTCACCTTGAACTTGCCCTCAGGGGAGAAGATGCTGACCCAACGGTTGTCATAGTCTGCCACGATAATGTCTCCATTGGTGTCCACGGCCACACCTGTGGGACGCTGCAGCTGCCCAGGCGAGCGTCCTCGGACCCCAAAGCGGAACTTGAACTGGCCTTCATTGGAGAAAACCTGGAGCAGAGGAGCAAGGGAGGGAGGGGGCAGGAGGGGAGAGACTGTGGTCACAGAGGGGAGGGAGCAGGACCCTGAGGGAGGAGACCCGCCCCCATTCATTCAGCGCTCAACAAGCACTTCTGACACCCTGCCGTGGGTAGAATCAGAGGTTGCCAGCGCAGACCTTAGGGGACAGGCAGCAGAGGCATGAATGGGACTGTGAGAATGTGAAAGGGGTGAGAGGTGGTCCAGGAGCAGGGGCAATCTGAGCTAAAAGCCTAATAAGGACGCCAAGAGCTGAACCAAAGTTGGCGAGTAAAGAAGGAGGAAGAAAGGTGTTTAAGCAGAGTCAGCAGTACGCAGAAGGCACAGAGTCCAATAGGGGCGCTGCTTGAACTCAGTATGGGCCCTACTTGCCTAGTGTGGATGGAGGGCAGTGGGCACTCCCGTGAAGAACAGAAGGAGTAAGGTTTTATTCTGGGTATGATGAGAATTCACTGAAAATTTCTGAGCAGGAAAGTGACAAGAGGAGATCTGACTTTGTAATATAATAAGAAATATATTTGAGGGACTTCCCTGGTGGCACAGTGGTTGAGAATCTGCCCGCCAACACAGGGGACACAGGTTCGAGCCCTGGTCCGGTGAGATCCTACCTGCCGCGGAGCAACTAAGCCCGTGTGTCACAACTACTGAAGCCCGCGCACCTAGAGCCCCTGCTCCACAAGAGAAGCCACCACAATGAGAAGCCCGTGCACCACAACAAAGAGTAACCCCCACTGCCGCAAATAGAGAAAGCCCACGCGCAGCAACGAACCCAAGGCAGCCAAAAATAAACAAGTAAATAAATTTGGGGGAAAAAAAAAAAGAAATATATTCGGCCTTTGTCCCCAGTGCCTGGCACAGAGCTCCTCAAACCCTAAAAATTTCCTGATCAGTAAGTGTCTTTTGTCATTCATAAGGAGTCTCTTTTGAGTTTATGCTAATGAGGCGACTTGGGTGGGGGTGGGGGGGCTAGATTGCTTCAGGATGGGGCTGGTCACCAGAAAGACCATCTGATTAAAGGGTCGGAACTTTCAGCTCTACCCACCAACCTCTGGGAAGGAGAAGGGGTGGGGAGCACAGATTAAGCTTTATAAAAATTCTTGAACAAGAAGATATGATGAGCTTCCGGGTTGGTGCCAGGAGGGTGTGTACCCCAGTTCCACAGGAACCAAAACTCCTTATACTAGGGACTCTTCCAGACCTCACCCTATGTATCTCTTACCTGGCTGTTCATCTGTATCTTTTATAATATCTGTTACAGTAAACTGATAAACGTAATTAAATGTTTGTCTGAGTTCTGTGAGCTGCTCTAGCTAATTAATTGAACACAGGAGTGGGTTGTGGGAACTTCCACTTTATAGCTGGTTGGTCAGACTACAGGCGACAAACTGAACTTTCGATTAGCATCTGAAGTAGGGGCAGTCTCATGGGACTGAGCCTTCAACCTGTGGGATGTGATGCCATCTCCAGGTAGATCATGTCGGAATTGAGTTGAATTTAAAGGATCCCTGGTCAGTGTCCACTGAGAACTGGAGAACTGCTTGGTGGTGTTGGAAAAAGCACATGGGAGCTTTTTCAGAAAGAGCACTCTGGCTGCAGGGAGGAGTCGAGACTGGAAGCTGGCCGGCCAGGCAGAGGTGCTGCAGTGGTCCAGGTGACAACTGATGATGGCTTGGACCAGGGCACTTCCTGGAGGGAAGTAGATGGATCGAGAGACATACAGGAGGAAGACTCCACAGGACTTAGCAGCAGACAAGAAAGGGGTAGGTGAGGGTGGGGGAATGGACATGGATTAGCCCGTCCAGGCTATGAGGCTGATAAGGTAATCTGGACAGAGGAGACCTTTCAACCTCTCACCCTCTTGTACTTCTTCCACCTTAGCAACATGCTCAGGTCTCACCATCCTAAAAGCACCTACGATTTTAATGCTCCTCTCCTCTATAGCTAAGCCTTCTTGCTTCTCCTTCACAGCCACAACATCACTCACTGCAATAAGGCTCACACATTGCTTTGTTATAACTCCAGGGACACAAGATAAATCAGAGCCAGGAGCAGCCCTGGAGGACTCAAGTTATGGGCCTTGGCCTTGTTCTTTGATCCAGATGTTCTCCCTCCTGCGTGGACTGAGCCCCCCGCCCCTGCATCATCTCTGTTTCTTAGGCCCGCAGGGCTGTTTGAACTGGTCTCACCAATGGACATCACTTCCTCCTGATGTGGACCTCCCATCATGCCCTTCCCTGGCTGATCAGAAGTGCCCCTGGCTTCTGCCCTGGTCCCCTGTGGTTGGACAGCACTTGGAGAAGGTAGGCGCCACGGGCTGAAGAGGTGCTGTGAGAGGGACGAAAAGGTACCACCAGCTGGGTAGTGAGGCAATGTGTCTGCCTCCTCCACTCCGAGCAGCTTAGTTTCTAGCTCAACACTGAGGCTTTAGGGGGTCTTCCTCTTCCCAACCTATCCTAACCTATCCCACCCAGTACACCTGGCCAACTCCTACTCATCCTCCAGTTCTCAGAATTTCCAGGTCACTTCTTCAGGGAAGGTTTTGTGTTTTTTTTTTTTGTGGTATGCGGGCCTCTCACTGCTGTGGCCTCTCCCGTTGTGGAGCACAGACTCCGGACGCGCAGGCTCAGCGGCCATGGCTCGCGGGCCTAGCCGCTCCGCGGCACGTGGGATCTTCCCGGACCGGGGCACGAACCCATGTCCCCTGCATCGGCAGGTGGACCCTCAACCACTGCGCCACCGGGGAAGCCCCAGAGAAGGTTTTAATGATTAACTCCATCTCCTAAATCAATATACACACATAAAGTTAAGTCTCCGTGATATATGCTTTTTAGCTCTTTTCATAACGACTGTCACTCCTGTCACTAAATAACCGCTAAGTATCCTTGTCCCCCATCTAAGGATGTAAGCCCCAGGTGGGGCAGGGACTGTGTCTGTTTTGTTCGCTGCTGCATTTGCAGCACTGGAATAGCAACTGGCACACAGCAGACGTTCAACAAATGAATAAATCCGTCAGCTCACTCCCAGACCAGAATCGCACACCTCCCCTTGGATGCCGCACAGCTATCTCAAACCCACCGCAGGCAAAAGTGAATTCATCAACTTATTCCCAGGCCCGCTCCCAAATGGCAACACCGCCTACTCAGGTCACCAAGGCCAGCGATTCTTGATCCCTCCCTCTCCCTGGATATCTGATGGCTCGTCAAAACCTGCCATATTCGCTTCCTTATCTCTAGAATCTGCCAGTGCCCTAATGTGATGCTTAACATCTCTCTCTTTTGCCGTGGTAGCAGTAAGCAACTTCAGGATCTGAGTCTACTTGGGGGAGAGGCCAAAACAAAATAAAACGAACAAACCAGTGATTGTGGCAGAGAATGAAAAGTGCTATATGGCAAAAGGCTGAGGGAGCTTGGAGGAGAGTGTGATTAGCATTCTGCCTGAAGGAAATGAGGCTGTTTTCACAGAAGAGCTGATAAAATTTCTGGACTCAGACCATTACACAAGGATGTAATATATCCAAATCAAATTCTTCATTCAGAATCACAAAATGTTTCTTCTTTTCTGTCAGCTGATGCTGATTCAGCACAAGGAGAGGATTTGCCTCAGCTGCCACCACAGCCGGGTCCAAAGGAGAAGTTCACGAGAGCCCCAATCCTCATGAACTGAGGGGGAGTCACAGTGCATCTGGGAGACCCATAGCAGACCTGAGGACCCCAGAGTGAGAGAACCTCAGCTTTGGAATCGAGAGCCAGGCTCCTAGCAGCTATGAGGTTGCTGCATGGGTGGCAGCAGGGGCAAGGAGGACTGAGGTAGTAGAAGGAAGTGTTTGGAGGGGGAGGGGCTGCACTAGGCCCTCCCTCTTAAGTCCCCACCCTGAAACAACAGACACAGGCCCTCGTCAGGGAGACCAAGTGGCACGTCTTTCCGGGGATATGAGTACCCGTGTGTGTGCACCCCAGGGGAAGTTTCCCAAACCTCAACTTTTGTGCCAAAAAGCATCCTTGGCATAAGAAGGCAGAACGGAGCTGGAGGGTGGAGGCTGCGACGGAGCAGGGCCTCAGCGCCACCCCTACCCATCCAAACCCCTCCACTTCTCACCATCCAGCCTGGACCCAAACGCCTCCCCGCGTGGACCTGAGCTTCTCCTTTCCTCTGCTCTTAGGAACAAGGTGGGAATAAAGGCGGGCTAGACAGGCTTGGGAATATAGCCATGGAAGAGTTCCTGGCTCTTTCAGTCGGCTAGGTGGAAAGCAAGGGCCAGGAGGAGCTGATGCTGAGGTGACAGGCCTTTGACAGAGCTGCATCTGTGACGGGGGTACCCAGGCAGAGGGTCAGGAAGAAGTTTAAATGTACAGATGGGAAGTAAGGATCTTCAGGGAAAAGTTTTACTACCTGACAAAACGTTTCCAAGAACTGAAAGCTTACAGTAGTTAGAAACAATCCTGTACAGAATAAAATCAAAATTCCACAGCTTCCTCTCCAAAACCATTTACAGCGTGACCTCAGCTACTCCACTTCTGATAGCAATCTCCCTCCAGCCACTCTGGGACCCTTCCAGTTCCCTGAACAACGCCCTATAGCACCTTCCCACCTCCTGGCTTTTGTCCCCACCTGGACAATGGTATTTTCAACAACAGCTAAGAGTCAGAAGGTTCACTTGGTGCCAGGCTCAGTACATGATGTCATTCAATGCTCCCAGCAACCCTCTGAGGTATTCTTTTCCTAATTTTACACATGAGTTAACCTAAGCTCAGGGAGGTCACATGACTTGTCAGTAAGTGGCAGCGCTAGGATTCAAGCCCAGGTGTCTGGTTTCAGAGCCTGAGCTGTGAACTGCTCTGCTGCGCCTACCATACTGATGGCCGTCACTGGCTCTGCCTGTTCGTAGGCTCACTACAAGGAAAAGAGAAAACCGCATTTTCTGGCTTTATGGAGCTCAGAGTGCAGCAGAGGCTACGTCCATTCAAGTGGCAGATGCTTTACTCAGGTGTGTGAGGCGCTGGGAGGGCCAGAGGCAGGACCACCTATGAGGATGCACTATAGTCTAGCCACTGGAAGGCACCCCTTTTCACAAGTTATCCCCGTTTGACTGTCTAGTCAACTGGACGTTTGCAGAGACGGGCACAGACGACACGCATTCTGGGTCCACACAGGCATGTTGGAAGATAGTGCAGAGCTGCACTTTTGTGCCAAAAAGCATCCTTGGCATAAGAAGGCGGACTTAAGAAGTCCGGCATAAGAAGTCAGTCCGGCGGACATAAGAAGGCGGCATAAGAAGTCAGACTGCATCCTGACCACTGTGGTGGGCAGAAAGTGAGCCAGCCAGGGACTCAGGTGGAGGCAGAGGGGAGGGAACAATGAGCCGGATCTTTGGGGTCCAGGAGCTGGTCTGGCCTGAGCCACAGCCTGGGAGGTAGAGGCCGCCAGCACAGTCAACCCCAGTGCCTAACTGTGAAGGTGCTGGTTACTGCTGTGGCCCTTGTGGAACGGATGGCGAGTGAGTGGGGGAGGGGTGGTGCTGTGATTCATGGCCCTTCAAGTAAAGGTACTATCTGTAGGGTTTCACCCTTCAGGAGGCGACCTGTATACTTTGTTGGGTTTTTGTTTCTTTGTTTTATTTTTGTTTTGTTGTTGTTTTACTAGGCTGTAGCTTGAGAACTTCTATTTTGGTGTTAGGGGAGAGCTTACCTGGATACATTGGTTGTTGCTGTCTGCTACCACTATGCGGCCGCTGCTGGCTGCGGACACACCCTGTAAATTGGTGAATTCACCCTTCTCCCTTCCACGACTGCCTGTGGGGAAGAAACGGGATGGAAGCAAAAAATTCACACTGAGGTCATTTTGAGTCTCTGGCCCCGCCTCATCCCCCCTCTGCCTCCGCCCAAGGCTCTCTGTACCAACGCGGAAGACGAGCTCGTCCTCAATGGGGTTGTCCTTCCGTTTGCCGCCGGTGCTGTACATGGAGCTGGGCCTACGCACCGCCTTCTGGCGCACGTGGCTGCCCGGGCCTCCAGGGGACTTGACGCGGCGCTTGACGTCGTCCGGGGAAGGTGGCAGGTCCCCAGGACGCAGGGCCCTCACGCGGAAGGGGCTGCCGCGCACCGGCTGTCCATAGAGCAGCACCGAGAGGAGCAGCTCGCCTTCGGAGCGCGCCGTGTACACCAGCTCGTACGTGCCGTTCTTGTGGTCCACCACAGGCACCGGCAGGCGTGTGCCGTCGGGGCCTGTGATCTCCGCGCGCAGCTCGGCGCTGCCTGTGCGCACCAGCCGCCCATCCTTGTCTTTGGTAGTGACAGTGAGAGAGGCGGGCTGGCCCACCAGCGCCTGGCGCAGGCCCTCGCCAGTGGCCACCGTCTCGTGTGCAGTGGCGCTCGTAGTGAGCAGCGCACCCAGATTGAGCACCGATCGCCGCAGCCCATCGACCTCGAGGACCAGTTCCAGCTGCGCGTTCTCGTGGGGCCGCTCCGGGAAGGCCTGTGCTGCCAACGCCGCCAGCCGCTCTCGCATGTGCTTGCGCACGAGCAACACCTCCGGGGCCGAGCCCAGGCGCAGTGCCTGCTCAGCGAAGCTGCAGCTACTGCCGATGTGTTCCTGCCCCTGGCGCAGTGTGTCTAACTGGGTCTGCAAAACCTGAGGAGGGGTCAGGGGAGGGTTGGGTAAGCAGGCTTGTGGAGGGGAAGGTGAGGGGGGTATCTCTGTGATCCCTGATGAACTTGTACTATGGCATGAAGGGAATACAAGAGGGTGAGTGTGGACGAGGGACACAGATGCCCGCAGTACCTACTGGCCACGCCAGAAGGGGGCAAGTATAGACTAGGGGAAGGGGTGCGCGCGTGTGGGGAGCAGGGGACGCGTGGAGGCGACAGGCCATCTCATGATGGGCGGTGGTGGGAAAGGGTGAGCGGACACACCTTCTGCTTGGCTCCACAAATGGCCTCCAGGTCGCTGACCAGGGCCTGCTTGCGCTGCTGCAGCGCTTGCTCCAGGTCCTCGAAGGCCGCGCTGATCTGGGCCAGGGCCTCTGCCTTGCGCTCCTGCAGCTGCTGGTTGATGCCCCCCACTAAGGCGATGGCAGCGGACAGCTGTGGTAGTCTGGGGAGGGGAAACAGCTCATACCAGGGCTGCTTGAGGATGCCCTCACGAAACTGTCCCTTCTCCCTGGAGACCCTACTGCCGCCCTCCAGGATTTCCGCTCCCTGAGACCCCCCCCTACCCTCCCTGAGAATTTTATCTCCACCCTCCCGAAGGTCCCTCCTCTGCCCCCGCTGAGACACCATCCCAGACGGCCCCACCAGCCCGGGCTCCCGCCGGGCGCCTACCGGCCGCGCACCGCCTCGAGCTGGCGCTGCAGGGCCGCCTTGTGCTGCTCCACCACGTCGCGCAGCAGCACGGTGCCGTGCTCCCGATGCTCGCCGGCGCGGCACTCGCCGCACATGGCCGTCTCACAGGCCTCACAGTAAAACTCCATCGTCTGGCGGCGCAAGGACTCCCATCAGGCAACGACTTGACACCACGCTTCTCTGTCCCCTACCCTCCCCCACCCCACCTGCCTTCCTTGCCTCTCACCTTCCAGGTGCACCCACGCTACCTGGACCACTTAGAATACCCTCTGACCCGCAGCCACTCGGCCCCTCCCCCGACCTCTCCTCCCCCTCCACCCCAAGTCCTGGCCTCACTGGGCCTGCTTGGGCCCACCTTGCCTTCATGGTTGGGGCAGGAGAGGGGGCGGCCAGCCACTGCGCTGAGGGGGTGGGGGTCCTCGGGGTCGTGGGCCCCATCAGGTGCCTGCTGCATGGCCTCCATGAGGCTGCTGATGAAGAAGTTGTTCTGCAGCGCAGAGACGCCCTGCTCAGGGAGGATGGACGTCTGCCGACACACTGGACAGGACAGCGTCAGGCTCTGGGCAGGGATGTAGTTCTGGAGGCATCTGGCCGGGGAGGAGGGGGAGTCAAAGGGATGAAGCGGCAGGGCGGTGTCAGTGCACCCCTCCTGTCACCTGCCATGGGCGCCAGTCCTTGTGCTCACAGCTGTGCTGTCACATTCGTTTAGAAACCTCTCTGGCCAGCACACGCATCTTGTCCTAACAGCAGGGGTAAAAGGCCTCACCTCTCACAACTGAGTGGCAACACATCCCTGACGTCTCTCAGAGGATCAGACATACACGCATTCCTCACAGTGTGCACAGACACAAGTTCACCTTTCACAGGTGTTTACAAACCCTTCTCACAGAAAATGTGTGACTACCTACCCCCGCACCATTAACTCATTAAACATTTACTGACTACCTGCTCTTGCCAAATTTATGCCAAGCTCTGGGGATACAAAGATAAAGCACAGTGCCTACCTCTAAAATACTCCCCGTTTGTAGAGAAAAAAAGTAACAAAATTAGAGTTTGTAGAAGTAAACAGTGTGATGATTAAAGGCATGGGTCCTGGAGCTAGGCTGCCTGGGTTCAATTCCCAGGTCAGTCAACTATTATACTGTATGACCCCTGACAAGTTACTTAACTTTTATAAGCCAAGGATCTCTCCTTGGTAAGACGGAGACAGTACAGGCTTCACAAGGTGTGGAGAATTAAATGTAAAGTGCTGACATGCCTGACTCAGAAAGTACGATATATTGTAGTATTACAATACTATTATAATACTAATTATAGCTATTAGTATTACCTGTCATTAATATAAGGAACACAGAAGGGGCCTCTGGTAGTAGAGAGGGTAGCCAGAAAAGGCTGAAGAGGAGGTGACGTAAGCAAAATCTTCCTGGACAAATAATTTTTTTGTTTGTTTGTTTGTTTTGTGGTACGCGGGCCTCTCACTGTTGTGGCCTCTCCTGTTGCGGAGCACAGGTTCCGGACGCGCAGGCTCAGCGGCCATGACTCACGGGCCCAGCCGCTCCGCGGCATGTGGGACCCTCCCGGACTGGGGCACGAACCCGTGTCCCCTGCATCGGCAGGCGGACTCTCAACCACTGCGCCACCAGGGAAGCCCAATAAATAATTGTTAGTCTGACCAAGAAAGGTGCAGGGAGAGGAGGAAGGGTGTTCCAGATACAGAAGGTGGCCAGAAACAACATGTATGAGTAGGGAATTATAAGCAGTTCAAGGTGGCTGGAGAGGACGCCCAAGGCAAGGAATGGTAAGGGAAGTGTGGAGAGAGAGGCGTGGGCCAGTTCATGGAGGGCTCCTGGGTCTCGTCAAGGAGCTTAGACGTTATCTCAACAGCACGAGCGAGCTGCAGGAGCATGGTACAGCCAGCTTTCCATTTGATCTGCCTCTGTGTGGAGGGTGAACGTGAACATGATGAGACAGCAGACAAGGGGCAGGAGCACCGTCCTCCTCAGCACCCAGCTACCATTTATTAAGCACGATGCGGCAGGCTGTGCTTTGCACTTGGTGTTTGTTAATGGACTCAGAAAGGGTAAGTGGCCCAAAGTCACAAAGCTAGTGAGCACGAGAGCCAGATCCGAGGCGAAGCACGTGCTTAACCAAGGTGCTCTTGTAATAGTCCAGGCGAGAGGTGAGGAAGCCCTGCATTTGGGCAACAGCAATGCAGACGGAGGTGGACCAAATTTGAGAAGTGTTTAAGAAGTGCAGCCAGTGGGCAGTGTTGTCTGATTAGATATGGGGAGGGAGAGATGAGTCTCAGTTGACTCCCAGATTCCTAGCTTAGATGACTGAGTAACATTCACCACGATGAGAAACACAGAAAGAGGACCGGTTTACAGGGAAGTTCAGCCTTGCCCCGGTTGAGTTTACTGTAACGGTGGGACATCCAGGCAGAGGGGATCGGTAGACAGCTGGGGAGAAGGCAGGTTAGAGATAAAGACAGGGAGGCCATCAACATTTAGATGTAGCCATGGGAGACGATATGATCACCAAGAAGGGGATTACAGTGCCAAGAGCAGGACAGAGCACCCAGCAAATACTGAAAGAGGAGAGCAAAGAGGAACGGGCAGAGAGGTAGGAGGAGAGAGAGTGTCAGGGCAGCAAAGTGAGTGGTGCAATTTCAGAAGCAGGGAATGAGTGGTCATCAGTGTCAAAAGCAGCTGAGGAGTCAGGGAAGCTAAGGACTGGAAAATGCCCACGGAAACTGGCAACTGTAAGAGTACTTTTGTCTGTAAGGAAAACAGTGAGTGGAGGGAGGGGTAGGGGAAGGAAGGCTTGACTCTTGCCAGTTGAAGAGTGAATGGGAGGTTGGAAGTTTGAGTAAGAAGTAGGTTGATGGGTTAGATGGCAGCTGGGAGGGACAGAGGGACAAAGGAGTGTTCTTATCTGTTTGTAACGGGAGGCTGAGCACGTTTCTAAGTTGAGGAGCCAGGAGAGGAGGAGGGAGGGAAGACACTAGAAGACATGGGACGAGGTCTGGGGATGGGAGAGTGGCTCAGGCTGGCTTGAAGAGAAGGAGTGGACCCCATCCTCTGGATGGAGGGAGGGGAAAATGAGGTGGATGCACTTGAGCACAGGGGGCAAAATTAGAGAGAGGATGCCCAACTTGCCTCCGGCAAGGTCAGCTGCTGAAAGCGAAGGAGTGGGGTGGTGGTGGGAATCCAGGGGGACAGGGAGGCTGGGATCAGTCACTGAACAGAGCGGGAGAGGAATCTTACTAGAAACAGACTGACGGCGGCTGTGTTTGGAGACCACAAATTTGTGGAGGGAAGATTTACCTGTTGCAAAGTTTCCCACATCCTCAATCTCTTCTCTTAATGTTCTCTACACTTCTTGATCTGAATTAATTAATTTTTCTTTATTTAACAAACACTATGTGCCAGGCACAATGCTAAGTGCTTCACAAATATTAACTTATTTGTGACCTAGATTCTCCTTCAGTCTTCTCGAGTTGAGAGTGTTTTTTGTCTCATACTCCACATTCCTCAGGACCAGAAGGTGGGGTTGAGTCCTCCCCGCCCCCAACTGGAACATTTCTAAATTCTTCTCCTCCAGCTCCTTGGAAGCTCAGGCCTGTCTACAACACCCCTCCCTGACGTTGTCTCCACTGACTCAATGGTTGCTTCCCCATTGGCCGAAGTCTTTCTTCTGGCTCACTCTCTTCTGTTACCCTCCCTCCCACCCCAACACACACACACTCCTGCCATCATTCTCGGTGGCTCTGACATCCACAGGGCGACCCACCCACCATCAAGATTTCTTAGTTCCTAAGCTTCCTCTCAGCCCCTCCCCCCGTGATCTTTTCCTCCAGTTCACCTCAGCTATCCAGTCCCATGCTCCCAGCACTACCTATGTCTCATCACCCATCACGGCATCAACTATGAAATCTGCATTTCAATCATTCTACTCAGCTCCCCTGTAATTCTCTCCCCAGCTTTGCTGAATCTGGAGTTTACCCTGAATACCTTTGAACTCATCAAGATCTCCGTCCTGCGTGTCGCACATACCTGGCTTACGACTGCTTCCTAACTGGCTTCCTGTTTCCACTGTTGCTTCTCTAGAGTCCACTCTCCAAACGACAACCAGAATGAGCTTTAAAAAAAATCTAATTTATGGAATTCCCTGGCAGTCCAGTTGTTAGGACTCCGTGCTCTCACTGCCGAGGGCTCGGGTTTGATCCCTGGATGGGGAGCTAAAATCCCATAAGCCATGCGGCGCGGCCAAAAAACAAAAGTCTAATTTATGTCACATTACTTCTCTGCTAAAAAAAAAAAAATCCTCCGGTGGTTTCCCACTGCATATAGAACAAAATCCAAAACTTTCCTAAAACCGCCAAGCTCCCCCGTGAACTGTTCTGACTCTTTCGGACCTCACTTCATCCCACTTTCCTCCTCACTCAGTCACGCTGGCTTCTCCCCTGGTCTCTGAACATGCCCCACTCACTCCTTTCTTAAGGGCTTTGCATGGAACAGCGCGAAGATAATCCTGTTGCCTGGAACAATCTGTACATGTCTGTTTCCTTCTCATCCTCAGGTCTCAGGTCAAATGTCACCTCCTCGGGGAAGCCTTCCCTGATGACTCTACGTAGACTATCCCCTGGCCCAACCGCCCGCACTTACTCCCTGTTTATTTCCTGGAAAACACTTAGCCCAAGCTGTGACTCTCCTGTTTGATTATTTGCTTGCCTGTCTGTCACCTCCCACTAGAGCATAAGTCTTTGAGAGCAGGGACCAAGGGATAAATGAATGAGTAGTATTAAGAGAGAAGGCTCTGCAGTTAAACCTGGATTCAGACCTTGACTATTTACTTGCTGCGGAGCCTCAGAAATATCTCTTAATTACTTAATGACTCTGAACCCTAGTTTCCTCCTCTCTAAAATGGGGATAATAAAGTATCTGTTGTGAGGATCAAGTAAATCAATACGTGTAAATCACTTAGCCAGTCCCTGGCAAACAGTAAGCAGTCAATACACGGTAGCTGTTGTTATAATTTCTCCGGCACTGATTTTCTCCAAGAGTGCTCAGTGACCTGGGTATAGGAGAAGGTATGGAGCTTTCCAATTACAGCTCAGATCCAGGATTGAGCTTCTGCCACGTGGGTTTAGAAAAGGACAAAGGCGTGTGGGAATCGTAGAGGCCTATGGTCCACCATGGGATTCAGGATGGGTAGGAAAGGAAGGGAGACCAGGAAGGAGATGGTGGCTGGGAGAAGACGGAGCAGTCAAGGGCATTGGACATCTACATCCAGTCAAAGCTGGTGTAGTGAGAGTGGGGTAATGGAAGCCAAGAGTGGGATACTAGAGTCTGTAACCACAGAAGAAGTGGTGTTATTCTGGGTGATGGCAAGATGCAGGGCGTCGTTGGGAGGGTGTCTGACGGAGGTGGCACGGACTACATTTATCTGTAGTCTGACTGTAAGATGATTTGATTACTATCTTTCTCCTTCACTATACTGTAAGCTCCTTAAGAGCAAGGATCATACCTGTTTTTGCTTATCACTGCTTGCCCAGTGCCTGGGACAGGTCTGGCACATAGTAGTTGCTCGATAAATAAATATTTGTTAAGTGAATGAATAATAGATAGAAGCCCAGAGGCTGGGAGGGGTTGCCTTTCATTCAGTGCCTCAGGACAACAGTGAGGACAGGCAGGGAGGACAGACCTAGTTTTGAACATCCTCCCACTGGTCAGAAAGTTCTGGTGCCAGAGCTGGTTGAGAGTCTCAGCTCTGCCTGATTTCTCTGGTGGTGTCGAAGGCTGCCTTGGGGTTTGGGCTGGGGCAGAGGAGGCCCTGTCCTGGGCAGCGGCCACAGCCCAGTGTTAGGAACCTCTGGTCCTCTCACAGGTTCTTGCACCGAACCCTTACCTCCTGTAGGCTGGGGTTCATCTCCTCCCCTCCATGAGTGCACACATCTCCCTCACCTCTTACAGGTTTACACATGCCACTCCCTTCTCTGGGGGGCCTGCGAGGTCCTCATCCCTCCCCGGTACACACACCCTCACCTCTCACAGAAGGTGTGCAGGCAGGGCAGAACCTTGGGGCACCGGTACCGATCCAGGCAGATGCTGCACACCAGGAACTGCTTGTCCATTGGCTGGACCTCTGGGCCAGGGCTGTCCTCCCTCTTCGCCATGGTGCCCGCGGATGGCAGCTGCCACTCACACCAGCCTGTGTACAGAAAGACGGTCAGCACCAGGGAAGCCAGCAAACCCTCTCCCCACCTGATCCCCTGCAGAGCACTAGCCCCATCTCTTCTCTGCCAGGGACCGAGCAGGGTGAAGAACATGGACTGAGTACCCTCCGGGCCTGCTGCTCTGGTTAAAAGCACAGGCGTCAGGTTAGATTGATTTAAACCCAGCTCAGCCTCTTACCAGCTATGTGACCTTGCACAATTCATATACCCTCTCTGAGCCTCAGTTTCCTAATTTGCAGTTATGGAAATAATAATCCCTACCTCAAATGGTTGTTTTGAGAATTTGCGATAGTGTATGTCAAGTGTGTGGTACGGGGATGTCCTTCACTGACACACCCAGCCTTCATCTCCTCTGCCTCCCCCAAACCCTCCCCCGGGAGACTTTCCTGATGGAGTGTCTCTCCTCTGACCACCTGCAGCCCTTCTATCTATGCTCTGACCCACCTCCCAGCACAACTGCCCGGGATCACATTCTTTTCCACATCCAATCAGTATCCAGGTCTCGTGGATTCTGCCTCCCAAATACCTTATCCCCTTTTCTCCAATTGCACAGATACCACCCCAATTCAGGTGCCACCAATTCTCTCCAGCGATACAGCAACAGCCTCCTAACTGGTGTCCTTCTCCTCGCCTATGCCTTCTCATCCCTCTCCCTCACAGCCAGAAGGAGGCTTCGAAACACACATTCCACCTTATCACTAACTCCCTGTTTAAATTCTTCCAATGGTTCTCCATTGTCCAGAGGACAAAGTCCAAACTCCTTAAATTGGCCAACAAAGCTTAGCTTTGGCCCATACCTCCCTCTACCACCTCACGTCTCAGGATTCTATGAGTAGTCACACTGGTTTCTTTCTTTTCAGTTCCTGGAAAACTCTTTGTTCTCTTTTGCTTCTGGGCAGTCACACATTCTGTTCCCTCTGCCTGAGATCCTCTGCTCACCCCCACTTCGTCTGGCTAACTCTTGCTTATCTTTCAGGTCTGCACGTAAATGTCACCTCCTCCAGAAGGCCCTCCCTGATTTCCTGAAGTCTGGTGAGGTGCTCCACCTTTATGTCACTCTGCACCTTGTCTTTCCTCCATCCTGGCCCTTATACACTATACTGTAATTTTCTTGTTATTTCTCTGCTTTTTCCAGAGTTCTTGAGGAGAGGCATTATATTTTATTTCTTTTTTATTCCTAGCACTTAGCACAGAGCCTGACATAAGGATTGGTCTATATTTATTGAATTAATTCAGTAATTCAACAAATATTTATTAAGTGCCTACTTTGTACAGGCGCTGGGGATAGAGTGATAAACAGAACAGATATGGTCACTGTCCTTGTGGTGGGGAGGTAGTGAAAAGTAAATAAATGAATAAATATATAATTACAGATTGGGAGAGGGGAGTGCTATACAGAAGAAAAGGATGCTATGAGAAAGAATGCTTTTTTGATTGGGTGATTGGGGAAGGCCTTTCCAAGCAGGTAACTTTTAAGTAGAGCTTTGAGGGCTAGAAGGAAAATAGTAGGGATGAGGGTGTGGGCATCAGAGAGTGAGGGAGGGAAATCATTCTAGGCTGAAGGAACAGCGTGAAGGAAAGTCCTTAGGCAGAAACTCACTGAGAACCCGAAAGGGTTCATGTGGTCAGAGCAAAGGGAATAAAAGGCCACAGGGGAGTTTGGGAAGGTAGGCTGGAATGAGATCACAAAGGACCTTGATGTTAAGAATCTGGGTTCTATCCCAAATTGGGAGGGAAATGATGCAATTTACAAAAAATAAAAATAAATTAAAAAGCTACACTGGCAGCTATGAGGATTGAAGAGGAGCCAGGGTGGAAGCAGGGAGACCGCTTGGGAGGCTATCCCAGTTCTTCGGGTAGGCTGATGTTGGGTATTAGCAGAGCTATAGGCAAAAAAGTGGACTGATTTGAGAAATAACCATGAGGTTGAGTCAAAAGGACACCACGACGAATGGATGTGGGAGGGGAAAGGAATGACAATAAGGCCTCCCAGGTTTCTCCCCTGAGGATGATGGGCTATGCCTAGAGACAGTGAAAGCTAAGGAGCTGATTTGGGCCATTCCATTTTAACCATGAGACGTCTGAGAGGTGCCTGTGTGACACCCAGGTAGAGATGTCAAGTAAGAAATAGAATATAGGAGCTCCAGGGAGAGGTCTGGGCTGGTTTTTGACTTGGAAGCATTGGCATATTAATGACACAAGGCAATGATAATGGATGGGACCATCTAGGGATAGAGAGTGAAGAGTGAAGGAGAACTCAGAGAGATGGGAGGAAGACCAAGAATGTGTGGGGTCAAGGAAGTCAGGGGAGGAGGGGCATTCAAGAAAGAAGGAGCGGTGAAGTAAGATGAAGACTGGAGAGCGTCCACCAGAGTTGGCTGTGGTGGAATGGGAGGGGCAGAAGTCAGGTCAGAGTGATGGAAAGATGAATGGAAATGAAGAAATTAACACAGCAGTTGTAGACAATTCAGGAGAGAAATCTGGCCATGAAGGGAAGCAGAAAGAGAGCCAGACTACTTCAAAACAGGCAGTGACTGGGAGCAGGTCACCACTATCTGTGCCCAACTCGATGCACCATGGCCCTCTCTAAAAACAATGCGTGAATGAAGAATGAATGCAGTGGGGCCAGTCCAGAGTCCAGAGCTCTCTCCAGGTTTGCGGAGGGGCAGGAGAGGGGCTCAGCTGCATGTGCCTTATGTTTATGTGAGGGTGGGCATGGATAGGATAGGAAGGGCATCCCTGAATGTGGACAATGGGATTCTGAGGTTCTTTCTCCAGATGTGCAGGGTTCTGAACCTGGAGACTTAATACAAAGACAACAACATAGCAGGAGGAGGACAGCCCGAGGGTTGGCAGAGGGAGCAGGAGGCCGGAGCCAAGCTGAAGCTTCTGTTTGGCGAAGGGGAGGGCTGAGAGGAAGAGTAGGAGTGGTCTACTGGGCCCTTCTGGGGCAGCTGGAAGTCAGGCTCCGCCTCTCTCCAAGCCCAAGGGGCTCTCCCAGCCTGTCACACAGGGGCGGTGATTGGGCAACATCCAAGCACGGACAGCTCCTCCCTCCCTTCCCCTTCCTGCTTCAGTTCCCCACCCAGACGTGCTGGGCATGCAGCCGCTGAGGTCACACCCCTGCCTAAATCACCAAGACTCCCTTCCCCTCCTGGGCTTTTACTCCCACCTCTCCCATCTCGCTGCTCCTCAGAGATCTGCCCCCGAGGTCCTATAGGCCATGGCTTAAATAGACTGTTTATCACAGCAGGTACTTGGAAGATCTTGAACTCAGAGCTGAGATTTCACCCTCCTTCCTCGGGCTGCCTACTGCCATCTCTGCATCCCTTATCCTTCCCATCTTTTAACTGAGGTTCTAAAGGCACTTCATTTCCTTTTTCAGCATTCATTCAACACCTCTGCTAGGCCTGGGGATACAGAGATAAATACTCGCAGCTCAGCCTTCATGGATTCCACAATCTAATAAATCAATTCATGTAGTGCAATACGGTGAGGGCTATGCCAGGGAAGCACAGATTGCTGAGAGTCACCTAACCCAGATCTGGGCGAGGGAAGGATGTACAGAAGGCTGGGGGTCCAGAGAGTCCTCCTGAAGAAAGGGCCATTCAAGAGCTCCAGGATGGGTAAGAGTTAAAGAGAGCACGGTGCCTTCTGCATCAGGAGACTGAATCAAACACTGTGACAGGGGAGGACTAAGGAATGAGATGCAGTGGTAGGCAGGAGCTAGATCATACAAATCTTTGTTGGCCTTATCGAGGAGTTGAGACTTTACCCTTCCCTGCTAGGGGATTAAGGCTTTATCCAAAGAGCAAAGGAGCAGGGTGGGGAGCTGAAGAGGGTTTAAGTATAGAGTGAGAGAGCAAAAAGAGTAAATTTTTGACTGCACAGTGGGAAACAGTTGAGGGGTATCATGAGCAGAAAGTTAAGAGACTGCCATGATATCGTAGAGGAGAGATGACGGTGGCCTTGATTAGGGGAGTGGCTAAGGGGAGGTTGACAGAAGTGGATTTTATAGGGAGGAATCAATAGAACTTGGTGACCAGTTGGTTAGATATGAAGAGTAGAGGGAGAAGAAAGAATTAGAGATGATTCCTAGTTTTCTGGCTTGAAAACTCTGAAAGACAAGCAGTTTGGATGGGAGGGTGACAGGCTCAGTGTTTAGTAAGAGGAATCTGAGGTGCCTATGGGACATTTGAGAGGTCCAGCTGGCAGGTGGAAAGACAAGCTGGAGCCTAGGAAAGAGGTCTGGCCTGGAGATATGGATTTGGGAGTTGGTGTAGAGATGGTACCTGAAGGCATGGAAGTGGATGACATCACCCAGAGAGGGCACAAGATGAGAAAGAAGAGCCTGTGACTGTGCCCCAACGAACCTCAACATTTAAGGGACAGGCCCAGAAAGCAAAGCCTGAAAAGAGGGCTTCCCTGGTGGTGCAGTGCTTGAGAATCTGCCTGCTAATGCAGGGGACTCGGGTTCGAGCCCTGGTTTGGGAAGATCCCACACGCTGCAGAGCAACTAGGCCCGTGAGCCACAACTACTGAGCCTGCATGTCTGGAGCCTGTGCTCCGCAACAAGAGAGGCCGCGATAGTGAGAGGCCCACGCACCGTGATGAAGAGTGGCCCCCGCTTGCCACAACTAGAGAAAGCCCTCGCACAGAAACGAAGACCCAACACAGCCAAAAATAAAAATAAATAAATTAAAAGAAGGCTCAACATTTAAAAAAAAAAAAAAGCCTGAAAAGAAATTGAAAAGGTGTGGCCAGAGAGGCAGGAGAATCAGGAAAGAGATATGAAAGCCAAGGGAGAAGAGAGTTTCACGAGTAAGAGAGCAATCTTCATTGTGAAATGCTGCAAACAGTTCCCATGATCTAAAGCCCAAAGGAAGCTGGTATTAACCTCAGGGAGTGTGGTTTCTAAGGGCTGGAGGAAAGGAAGCCAGATCCAGGGGGCTGAAGAGGAAGTTGATTGTGAGCAAATGAGGACAGCCAGTGCTGATTCCACCTGATCTTTGACATCTGCAAAGGATGTGTTTCAAGGCTTTTCAGTTTCTCCAAATTCTCAAACAGCATCTAATTTCCTCCATGACTTCCTCGTACAACCTCAGGAGAGTCCCAGTATACATGACTGACACAGCTGTGAGTGAAGGTAGGTGACCGAGGCATTGTTAAAAAGTGGATGCAAGAGGCCAGTTAGGCTCACTTGCTTCTGAAAATGACTCACTCCTGGTCACTAGCCTCCAAGTGTATTTGATCATTTTAGGCTTCAGTAAAATGACAAATGACTGCAGGCTACAGTCTTTGGGTTTTCTTTGAAACAGATGAAGCCTTGGAGGAGGTGAAGTCCTCAAAGCCAAGGAATCCTTGAAATAAGATTGGCAGGGAAGGAAAATGATGAAATCTGCAGTACCAACTCTCCCACTCACTACTGCCAGACTGAGTAAGTAGGTGAATGAACCATTCAATGAGCTGATCAACCTATCAAACAATCAAACTTCCTGGGCCCTCTGCACAAGGCCCTTAAAGTGGTTACTGGAGACACCATGCTGAAACAGACACACTCCCTGTCCTTCACAAGTTCTCAGACTAGTGTGGGAAACAGACATGGAAATATACAACTACCATGTGATAAGTGTCATGATATTGACATATTCAAACTGCTATGGCAGCAAAGAGGAGGAAGTACCCAACTCTGAAGGTGGTGGAGAATAAAGAAGACTTGCAGAGGAAGGCATATATGAGCCGGCTCTTGGGGGACAAATAGGAGTTTGATAGGTACACTGGGAAAACAGTGAGTAATGGAACAGAAGCATGAAAAATTAAGAAACACGGACCAGTTGGGCAAGAGAGCAAGACTCAAAAGGGCAGAGGCTGTACTTGATGCTATCATAACCCACTCAATGCGAGTTCTCCACTTGCCTCTCTGGCTGCTCCTTCACTGTCCATTCCTTATATGTCTAGCTCCTCAGGGCTTTGTTCTAGGGCCTCTTCTCCCCTCACTTTCATACTCTGTCTGGAAAATCTCACCATCTCCCATGGTTTCAGTTACCATCCACTTGCTAATGACTCCCAAAGCCTTATCTCCTGTGCAGAAAACTTCTTGAACCCACACCTGTATATCCAGCTGTACCTCGGACATCTGTACAGGGATGATGCTAGAGACTAGTCTAAAACTGAATTCCCTTTCCCCTAACCTACTCATCTTGCTGCGTCTCTCATCTCAGTAAAAGCCACCACCATCCACCTAGCCACATCAGCCAGAATCCTGGGAGTCTTTTCAATTCCTCCTCTTCTTTCAACTTTCAGATATAAGGTATGACTATTATCCTTGCTTCTGCTCCTAAAATGTGTCTAGGTTAAAAGTCAGGAGATCCAGGAGTTAGTCCTGACTCTCACTAATTTCACCAATGCAAGGTAAGACTCTGGACTACTCCATCCCGTTACTTGCAGATTGGGGGAGGGTATCTTTTTCTTCCCCAAATCTGAGATTCCCAAGGTTTTCTGTCCAGCCAAAGGTCCCTACAGACTGTAATATGCGCCCATGATTAAATCCAATCTTGTACTACCTTGAGTATGATTGCTGGTTTCCACAGGAAGGCTAGGTGTGTTAGAGAGTGGCTGTAGTTGTCCCCACCTCCCTTCCAAAATAAATGTTTGCTGAGTTTAGGGCACCCATGACACTCCCCCTGGGCAGCCCCTACCCTAGCCTAGCAAAATGGTTTTGCTCCATTTTTCTGAACACAGGCTGTACTATATCAACTATGGGCCTTTGCTCAAGCTCTTCTCTCAGCAAGAATGCCATTGTCCCCTAAGTGGCTGAGGCAGCACCTGGCACACAGAGGGTGCTCAGTATATGTTGGTGATAAGAGAGCCATGTTTAAATCACTGCAGTATCCTCTCACCAGACAGAGAGGCAAAATCAAAGGCAATAACAAGACAAGTGAACGAAGTTCCAAGGAAAACGACCTCCACTTATCATAAAGAAGCTTTCCCATAGCAGAAGTAGTAAGTGCTCTGTCACTGGAGGCATGCAAGCCAAGAGAAGCAGGGCACCTGTCAGGCCTGCAGCTCTGGTTCCAATTCTGCAGCAAGTCAGAACCCTGCTTAGGGGATGAATGGGCACTGATGAGGTGGACAGACAGGCAGGGAGAGACCTGTGAAAAAGACCTCTGCACCTGCTCCAACCTACCAGATCTCATCTTCCTACAGGGGCCAGTCCTGGGTTTTTGCTTTCCACATCGGAGACCCACACACCAGGAACAAGCCCAGGGCTGGTCTTTAGTGGACTGACCTCCCTGGGGTGCAGCCTGCCCCTCCAACCTGCAACCATCTGTCCCTGCAGGTTTGCAGCCCATGATCTGAAGCCAAGTCCAGAAGGGAGGAGGCCAGAACCAGGGAGGAGCCTGGGGTCCTCCAGGCGGGGCCCAGGCTGCAGGGGAAACAGAAGGGTCCTTTCCTACAAGAAACAGCCTCCGGATGCGGCTTCCTGTCCAGAGGCCAGTGCTAGAGGAGGAAAGGGTGTCCTCTATGCCCGCTGGTGGGCCTCTAGGTGCCTGAGGAGGGAGCGGGTAGCAAAGGGTGGAAGTGTCTGCACCAGGGAGAAAGGAACCCTCGGACAAGCTGGGCCACAAGATTCCAGAGTCCCACTCAGCAGCCCCACCCGCTCCCCCACCCCCCACCATCCTCGGCCGCAGCGTTCGACACCCTCCGCCAACATACACAAGCTCCCAAACCCCGCGCTCCTCCAAGGAAGCATCACCCATCCACCCGCGCCTCCCCCCTCAAACATGGACCTCACGTGAGCAGCCACAGCCCGAAGAATCCCCCCACTGCTCTCACGGACAGGGACACGCCTCACGTGGACAGAGACAGGCACAGCTTTTGAAAAGCATCTATGCCCTCACCCACAGACACTCGGACAGACACACCGCCGCTCGCACCCGGACCGGGACCTGGGCAGACAGGGATACAAACGCACCCCTGGGGGCCGCCCGTCGCACTCACCGCGGCGAGGCAGGATGGGAGGGCCAAGACCCGGACTGCGGCCACTCCGAAGGGCCCGCGGCGCTGCTGCTGCCAGCGCCCGTCCGCCCGGCTCTGCCCGCGGCGCCGCCCCACGTCCCGCGCCTCCGCCTGTCCCCGCGCCGGCGCCGCCGCCGGACCCGCCGCACAGGCCGGAGGGAGGGGCCGGGGCGGGGCTGCGGACCAGCCGGGGGAGGGGGCGGCTCGGAGACCGAAGACCCACCCACGCCCCGCCCGCCGCCACGGAGGCCCCGCCCGCCCCAACCCCACCCGCACCGCTCCTCCAACTCTCCCGAAGCTCCTGCAGGAGCTGCCTACCCTGTCGGGCTGGGGAACCCTTGAGCAGGATCCCGGATCCCGGATCCTCGATCCCCGCCAGCCGCCTCTGGCTCCCGACGGCTCCAGGAAAGGGCAGCGCAGTGGGTCTCAGGGACTGGGCGGACGCTCCGTCACGAAAAGGCAGCTGGACAGCAGGGTGTTCGGACTCTGGGAGCCGGTAAGGGCTGTCTCCTGGAGGTGCCCTTCCAGGCTTTCCTGGGGGGGCTCCTACGGACTATGCTACTGTGGTCTCTGCTGAGCAGGGGGAGACAGGGATCGCCTGTGCCTCGGCACGGATCTCTGGGCGGCGGACGAGCCCCAGGGTAGAAGGGCAGTACGCAGAGCTCTGGGGAGAAGGGGCTGACGGGGTAGAAAGACGGGGGACTTAACTTGGCTCAAGGTGCCTGGCTCTCTCTCAGGAGCCCCCTCGCGAGGAAATTATGGTTCAGACCATCCAGCGACTCCCTTCCACCCTCCAAAGACCAGAGCAATTCTCAGAATCATCACCTTGTGGAAAAGCAGCCCCGGTGGAAAATAATAAAAAGTATAACAGTTAACAAGGACTGAGTGCTTATTATGTGCCAGACACATAACGAATCACTTTACATATATTATCTTCTTTAGTACACATAATCTTAATAGGTAGCTTCTTTTATTAGCCGTGTTTTGCAACGGAAATAACTGAGGGCCCTTGGCTCCCCAGACATTAACCCTGATCACTCAGGCAGAAAGTGCTGGAACCAGGGTTTGAGCTCTGCTTATAGGTCCTGCCTCCAGTCACATGGAACCTCAGTACCTTTCATGTTGAAAAAGCCCCAGTGGCCCATAAAGTGAGGGGCCACCCCACTCTATAATGAAGCTCCAGTCAGATAACTGCACCCTTCCAGAGGTAGGGGAGAATGCTGAAAAAATCTGGAGCATTCCTTGGTCAAGGAGCATAGGGTGATGGTACCTGGTCCCTGAGTAAATCAAAGTGCTATTGGGGAGCTTTCTTGCACCACACAAGGTTCAGATTTTGGCTCAACACCGGGATGCAGCAGGGACCCTGGGAAGTGCCTTGACTTCTCATCTGCCTCAGTTCTGGCACCCAGCACAGGTGCTCTGGTGCTTGCTCAGACAGGGTTCACCCTTGCTTTGGAATATGGGGCCAGGGCTAAGAGACTACTCAATATGAGGCAACTCCGGTCTGTATAACACTATTTTAAGCCTCACAAAGACTTCTTTCCTCAGTCCTAAACTCCCCTGTCGTCAAACGTCTGCTGATAAGGCTTCACAGCTCCTTTGAACAAAGGGCAAAAGTCCGTAAGCAGCCTGAAGAGGCTCAGCATGGTCTACCACCTTACCTCTAGAGTCATCCTCTAGCCACTCCCCCTTCATTCTTCCCAAGCTGAATTCCTTCCTGTTCCTACTCAGGGCCTTCACGTATGTTGGCCTCTTTGCCTAAGATGATCTTCCCCCTACTCTTTACCTGGCTATCCTCTAGTTACCCTCAGGTCTCAGCTTTCAAGTTGACATCCCCATCTCCACCTATCTAGGCTAGATGCCCCTCCTCTGTGCTCCCATAGCCCCCTGTACTTCTGTATTTCTGTATCCTAGTACTTATCACTGTATTGTAGTTGCCTAGTTACTTGCCTCTATCCCCCACTAGGCTGTAAGCACTGTGGGCAGGGACCGTGTTTTATTCCCTGATGTTTCGCCAGGGTCTAGCACAGTGCCTGGCAAATAAAAACACTCAGTAAATATTTGCTGTATGAATGATTGGATGATGGAGGTCAGTGGGCCCAACCCGCTCTGGGCCCTGTGTTTTAAGATCCATTGCTATCTTGGTGCTAGCCTAAAGGGCAAATAAAGCTTTGGCTCCTACTGGGGCTGGGGGAGGAGAGTAGGCCCTCAGATTGTTCCTGAAACCTGTGACTTCAGCTATCTGGCCCCAGCTCTCCTGAAATGATAGGATTTTGGTGTGTAATTAGACTGAGTGTTTCTCTACCCAGACCACCCTCCTAGAGTCCCCCACAAATTGACCTCACTGGGCCTGCTTTTATGAAAGGTTTATTCCTAGTGCTAGGTCCCAATCTTCCAGGGCTCTAAGCACAATTAAACTGGGTGGGTAGGTGAGGGGAGACCCATTCAGATGCAGGGCCAGAAATGGGGCTCCCCATATCCCCACCCCTTTGGTCCCAGTCCCCTTCTCTGCAATGGGCACGCATTGAGGAGGGACAAAGGATATTGGAGGCAACATCATTGGCCCAGGGGAGCCCAAGAAGAGCTGCCATTGGCTGACAGGGCCTTTTGAGGCTCTGCCATTGGTCAGGGGGCGCACCCCAGGAACTGGGATAGGCCTGAGGAGTGATGCCATTGGCCAGGGAGTGGTTTTTGTCATAGCCTTTGGCTGTGGAGTGGAAGGAAAAGATCTGGGAATGAAGCCCAGTGGCCAGGAAGATAAAGGACAGGGCAGCAGCTGCTGGGCCTGCAGACCTCCTGTCAGGCCCCAGCCAGGGAAAGGGAACCCAAGCCAGAGCGCAGGTGGCAAGGGATGTCCCATGTCCAAATCTCCCCCACCCTGGGACTGCCCCTCCCAATGTCCTTGACAGCCAGGTTGGGCTGGAGTGGCTCACTGCTCCTCCAGCCAGGAGGGCTTCTCAGCTCCTGGAGGCCGCAGCTTGATGTTGAACTGCTGCAGGGTCTGCTCCAGCTGTTTCTGGTTCCCAGCGAAGTAGGCTGACACGGCATTGTGGAAGAGCAGCAGCTGCTTGTGCATCACCTTAATCTGGGGGGCCAGCAAGGTCAGCTGAGACTGGACTCAGACGCCCTTCCTGAGGGGCTGTGAGCCTGAGCCCAGACCAGGGGCACATGGACTCTGCTCTGATCGTGCTTTTGGAGTGGGGGCTGACCTCCATCAAGGGAGCCAAAGGATAAAAGCCAGTGTGATAGGAGAAACCTGACCTGATTGGCAGGGCCAGAGGTTCTGGTACCCAAGCCTAAGGGGTGGATTTTTCCCAGTTATGTTCTTGGGATCAGCAGTCAAATCCTCAGGGGATCAGAGGGAGGGTGACGGGAAAGGCCCAGGGCTTGACTGGGCTGGGGAAGATCCCACTCCTTAGCCAGGCCGCATTTCCCCATCCAATAATGGGAAGGGTTTTTTTTGGGGGGGGGGGTGAGGTCAGTGTTACAGATGGGAAGGTGGGCTGGGTCAAAGGGGTGGGGTTAGCACCTTGTTTTCTTCCAGGAACTTGAGCTTGATGGCCACATCTCCCCGCAGCTTCTCATATTTGTCCCGATGGGCCTGGAAAGTGGCCTGGGCACTCTCAAGTCGACCGCGCATCCCTGCATCACGGGGGCCTAGGCTCAGCTCCTCTAAGTCTGTCCGGTAGGCATCGTATTCCAGCCTGGGGAGGGGGTGATATGGGCTGGTCTCCACCCCTTTGCCCTCCACACATACTCTCCTTTCTTTTCTCAATTCTTGTGCCCCTAAAGCTCAAACTTCCACCCATGCCAGCCAAATGCCCCAAACCCTAGGCCCTGCCAGTGCCCACACCTGGCAGCCTCATACTGTTTGACAGTCATGAGTGTGTCTTCCATGGTCTTGGTTACCAACGTGTTGATGCTAGAGACAAAGAAGTTCACAGCCCCTAGCAGCGTCTCTCCATTCTTGCACAGCAGCTTCTGCGTCTCTGCATTGTAGCCAAATTCCTCCTGAGGGCAGAAGGGAGGGACAGGCCTTGAGTAACAGTCGGGGCTGTAGGGCCCTTCTTTCCCCTCCTCTCCCGGGAGGAACCAGCCATTGAAAGTGGAACAACCCAGCACTGCCTCCAGCAAGGCTCTCTTAGCCAGAAAGTTAGTGGGGCTGCCCTGGGGATGCCTGGGACAGGAATGTGGGAGTGAGGGCCTCAGATGAAGTTCACAGAACTGGAGTAGGGAAAGCTAGTGCAGCAGGCAAAGGAGGGGCTCCGATTAGGCTGAGCACTGAAGGCATTCCTGTCAATGCAGAGAGGGGTACTTGTGAGGCACCTGGTGTGCCGCCTGCCCCACCCCCTCCAACTTCTGGACCTCCGTACAAGCCCCTGCCTCCACAGGTGGGTGCTGCTGGGGGCAGAGCTGGGCCCGCCCTGGAGGGGTTCTCCCTCTGGGCTGCAGGAGGGAGGGAGGCTGAGGGGTGACTGCCTGGCGGGCCCGGGCCCAGCCCCCCACCCTCTCAGGCCTGGATGAGGCACCTGAAGCTCTGGGGACTTCTGGCTGAGGTCAGCAAAGGCGTCCCCTAGTGCATGCTGGGTCTGCAGCAGGCTGTAGAGGTGGGCTGTCAGTGCCCGGCCCAGCTGCAGGACACTTTCATACTTGCGCTTCGTCTCACGCAGCAGCTCAATCTGCAGCTCTAGCTCCAGGTCCACAGTCCGGGAGCCTCGGCCAAATCGCTCTGATAACAGCTGCTTTGTACACTGATTGGGAAGTGAGGGAATAGGTCAGAGACCCTAGCACCCTGTCCTCCCAAAACGTACCTACCCCAGCATCCCCAGGCTCCTAGTCTCAGCCACAGATGGGACATTAGGATCTGGAAGATGGGGAAAAGGTACCCAGGGGAGTTTGGGGGAAGGGAGAGGTGCCTGAATCCCACCTTATATGTGTTGATGCCCCATTTCTTGACGATGTCAAACTTCTCTCCAGCGATGCCCCGAGCCACCTCATCTCCAGGGCCAGCAGAGTTGGTATTGTGAGATGGATGGCGGCCAGACCCTAAAGGACCAAGTTCTCTGACACCAGCCTCTCTCAGATACAATCAGACACCTCTGTGGTTCCGCCCATACTTCCCTCCCAGCACATGAAAATGACTTCCCTGAAGGAGCAGAACCTAGAGACAATTAGATTCTCCTACTCACTAGGAGGAACTCATACATTGTGCCCTGAGACCCAAAACCCAATATACATCCGGCCTCCTTCTGAAGTGGCGGTGGGGACTGAAGAAGGAGGGAAGAGGGAGTTGCTAGTGTACAGGGGTGGAGAAAACAGCAGGAAATAGGCTGAGTATGGGGTGACTGATCAAGGATAGTGGGTCCATCAAACAGAAAACCCGGCTGACATTCCCACGTGGATACTAGTGAGTGTGAGATTCAGAGCTGTTTGTTCCTCTAAATGTTAGAGTCTAAAGTAAAACCCTGAGAAGCCTCACAAAGTTCCAAATCAGATTCAGGCTCCAGAGCAGGCAGGGGAGGCCTGTGAAAGAGTTCTTTGCTTGACTTAGGTGGTGACAGCAGAGAAAGGACAAGTGGGGCTAAATGACAAGTGGGAGCAGATGGACAACTCTGGGAACTGGCCTTGGGCTGAGATTCCATAGGGTTCATACTAGCAGAGGTTCCCAGGATCTCCAGACATAATTCAAGCCTTCCTAGACATACTCTATGCTCCCTAGAACCACCACTCTCCCCCTCTCCACTCAGGCTTCCTGTCCTGTTCTGATCATTCATACCTGTGGGGATGAGTCCATCACCAGAGCCCCCATAGCCACCAGACACAATGCTGGTTTCATTGAGGTTGGGTCCTGACACCATCACCTGCTGGAGGTCCTATAGGCCAGAGAAGAGGGGGGCTTCAGGAACATAGGGGCAGCTGAAGCATTTTGGGGGTGAAAACAAGCTTGGATTGAAGCATCATAGAGAGAGCACACAAGGGAAGTCTGCACAGAATCAGAACAAAGATTTGTAAAAAGATTGAAGGGAGATTAGGTAAGTTAGGGGAAGGCTACTGGAATAGGGACGAGGGTTCAGGGTTTATGAGTTGGGATTCCTCAAGTGAAACAATATGAAGAATCAAACAGAAGCACCTGCTCCAGCCCATCATCCTCAGGAAGCTGCCCAGCTTCACCATTCCCGTGGATGGGGATCTCCATTGTGGCTGCCTTCCCTAGGATCCCGTCCGTCATGGCTAGCGAAGGGACTGGAGTCAAAGTCTCTACCCCAGCGCCCTGCAAAGCCCAACACAGACAGTTCTGGAAACTGGCCAGGACTCCAAAGAGGAAGATCTCCCCTGCCATTTCGGAGGTTGTCCCAGGGCCTCAGTGTTCTGGGGTTTGGCCACTACTCTTCCCTGAAGTATATGTATTTCTCCCCTCCAAGGTGCATATTGGTAACACGCACACCCAGGCCTCAGGTGTGCCTGACCTGAGGTCATGTTCTCATGAACCCCCCTATCCTACCAGGACTCCGGTGATCATTCATGCATTCACTCACTCAACAGACATTTAATGAGTGCCTACTACGTGTCATGCACTATTTTAGGCAATAGAGAAACAGCAGTGAACGAGAGAGATAAAGTCTGTGCTCTCAAGAAGCATATGCCCATGCAGGTGTTTCTCCCCATCAGGAGATGAACCCCTTTCCCAGGGCTCAGGTGTGTACCCCCATTCAGGTATGTTCTCCACTGCTCGGCCTCTCACACTCCTTTAGTGTTTCTTCCTCTTTCCTGCAGGGGGTCTCCCCTTCCTCCATCCCATGCACCTCCTCTTCCTCGGGCCCTCCCCCTTCAGGCCTTTGTTGAATCACTTGGTATAAGTTCACAACCTCTGGGAAAAGCCTCTTTTTCCCAGTACATAGGTAGGTGATCCCTTCCAAAGTCAGTTATGTCTCCCCAGGTGTGTGAGTCTCCGCCCTCCCCCCATACACCTGGGCATCAGGTGTGTCCTCATCCTTCCCCAGGGTTCAGAGGCATCTTGCCCTCACGTCAGGTTCGTGCATTCAACTTGCCCTCGCCCATGCACGTCCCTCTCACCTCGGGCCGGGCGGCTCTTCCCCTCAGGGCGCCAGGCCCGGGCCGCGCGGGGACCTCGGGCTCCAGTTCCTGTCGCGATCCTAGCAGCAGGTCAGGGACTTGGCGGAAGTGACGTCCTCTCACGGGCAGAAGAAGCCGGCCACGTCGCAGATTATGAGGGCGGAAGTGACGTTGGCATCTGGGGGCAGGGCTATCCTGGAGCCAACCTCTCTGTCCCTGGGGAGTCACGAGAGGTCACTTCCGGGGCGTTACCGAGAAGCTGTGAAGGAAGTTACGTAGGGCACGCGCCGGTGGCGTGATGGAGCAGCAGCAGCAGCAACAGCAGCAGCAGCTCAGAAACGTGAGTGGGAGCTTTGGGGCCACGCGTTCAGCTAGCATCCCTGTCTGCATGGCGGGAACCCCAAGGAACCAGGCATCAGAGGGCTGGGAACGTCGGGCCATGGGGTGCGGTCCTGGGAAAGCTCGGGCGGCGCGGCCTTGAATTGAGATGTGGCCCCTCTTCGCTGAGTTCCTTGTCCCCCTTCTTCCCAGCTGCGGGACTTCCTGTTGGTCTACAATCGGATGACGGAACTCTGCTTCCAGCGCTGCGTGCCCAGCCTGCACCACCGAGCTCTGGATGCTGAGGAGGTTAGGTGGGGGAACCGAGTAGGGAGATTACCCTCGATCCTCAGAGTTAACCGTAGACTGCTTCCCTGTTCCGCCACTTCCCCTACCTCTGGCACTGGCCTTTCTGCGACCCTCGCCCCTAGGCTGGGGATGGGAAGGAAGAAGACGGACCTGACGAGACACCTTTGGCTTCTACTTCCACCCTGTCTTCCTTCCAGGAGGCCTGTCTGCACAGCTGTGCTGGGAAGCTGATCCATTCCAACCACCGCCTCATGGCCGCTTACGTGCAGCTCATGCCTGCCCTGGTACAGCGCCGCATCGCAGACTACGAGGCTGCCTCATCTGTGCCAGGTGTTGCTGCCGAACAGCCCGAAACCTCGCCATCAGGGAGCTAGCCGTCCCCAATCCCGGGAAGGGAGGCACTGGATGGACCCTCATATTTAAGGAGCCAGTGGACCTTGGGCTGGGTGCGACCTGTATATAGAAAGTGAGGAGTTGCCTGAGAGCTGGGTACTGTTGCTCCTTTTCCTGGAGCTAATAAACCCACTTTTACTTTGTTTGGTTTATATTCTGGGCAAGGAAGCTTTGCCCACTTGATTGACACCATCTTTATTATTCTGTCAGGATGCTTCAGCCCTGGCAGCAGAGAAATTGCCTTCAATGTGTAGAAGGAAAACGTCAGCATTCCCAGGCACCTGGTTAAAGCGACATCTGTGGGTACAATTTTAAGACTGGTAATAGCGACAAGAAGTTGGTTTCTGCCCAGATGACAGAAAATGGGAACTCTGTCTAGCTGTCCTTAAATCTGTCTGACTTAAATGGCTCACTTAGAGATATCTAAGGACAGCAGATTAAGAATCCACAGGGCTTTTAGGCGCTACCTCCTGGGAAGTCAGTAGCCTCAGACAGAGATGAAACCTGTAAGAATTCTGGGGTGTTCTGGAACGTCAACCACTTCCTCAAGTTGTTACTTACTTAATATTTTCTGTCTTCTTAGGATGAGCAGTAAAATCTTTAAACAAAGAAGATCTGTGTGCTTGTCTTCAGGAGCAGTCAGAAAGGGGAAAACTTGTGGAACCATATTCTGCAATACAGTCAGACTCGAGGGATAAAAACCTAAGGGAGAAGTAGATGGTGATGGTTATGGGAAAAAAAGGAAGAAAGCCAAATCTTCAGGACTTCTTGAATGTTACCTTAATGTCTCACTGCTTGTCTGTAATCTCCTGATTCCATCTCTTCCTCTACCCCAGACTGTTCCCACTGTGCCTGTTCTGTGATTTCTAATTCCAGCCTGTCTGTTCTTTCCTCATTATTTCCCTCCGTGTGGAATTTACTTCTGTATTCAGCAATCTGAGTGGCCTATACATCACTGAATTTTCTTGCCATTTTTGTGTCCTTTTTGTATCAGCTGTTTTAACATTTCTGTTCCTCCATTCACACTGCTAGAGAAAAACAAAGCTGTGTAGTGAATGCCACTAAATATTCAAGATCTCCAACCTCAACCAAGCCCTCGTTACAAACAAGCAACCCTTTGTGAGTTCCTGGTCTGTTTGCTCTCCTAATCACTACAGCAGTTATTTTACACCTTCATTGCTCTCCTTAATCCCCTGCCTCATCCTTGACTATTCCCCATCAGGTGACCATGTTTGATTTTTAAAATGGAAGTAGAACTTCTTAGACATTGGCTCCTACAATCATTAAAAAAAAAAAAAAAACGAAATAAAAGAAAACTTACAACCATCCACAAAGCAGATGTTTCCTCTCCTGTACAGATCAGGGCATTGAAATTCTCTGGTAGCAGACCCTGTCTGAAAATGCAGACCTGTCTTTAAAATCTTTTACTACACCAGGCTGCCTTTCAAAATATCTGTTGAGCACCCGCTTTGTATAGGTTCTGGTCTTGGTATTATCCCCACTTAACAGATGAGGAGGCAAGAATTCAGTATGTACCAGAAGCCCACCTTATACGCAGTTACCTATTGAGAAAAGTGGCTCTAATCAGCTTTTTGCCTCATTAGCTGAACAAATCTTGAACAGAAAGGTTTGCTAAGACCCTTCCTTAATAAAAAAAGTTGTTGATCAGGAACTTTCCTACTGAGTGGCTTCATGTCTGCCCAATAAAGTTCTCTCCTTGAAAAGTGTAAATGCAGGTAAAGCAGCTTGTGAACTTTGCAATTCCCAGAGACAGGATTGGGGACCTGGGATATTCTGATCGTGGGAGGATTCTTCTCCATCGATATTTATGTATATCCCTGCAATAAACTTCCACTGTGAATTATCTATGTTTCCATGTCACGTAATTAGTAATTGCTGGAGAAGGGCTAGGAACACAGATCTGTCTGACTCTAAAGCCTATGTCCTTTGAACTTCCAGAGCTTATATTTGCCTGCTCATCTGCAGTCAACTTCTCCCTAGGCATGGAAAGACAAGTGTCCCTCAGTCTGATCCACCAAGACTTTTTAATCTCTTCTTTCCTTTCTGTTTATAAATAGGTTCAATACTTAACGAAAAGTACCTTCTTCCTACTATCCGTCTTCCTTTGTCACTGAAATCTCCTTGAGGTCTTACCATGACGTCTTAGCCATTGGTATAATGAGCAATGTGATGTTTCAAGCACAACACGAGGATAAATGTTGACAAAGCTTTATCCCTTTATCACAAACACATATTTGAGACAGGGTTGTTCTTGCTATTGTGGCTTCAGAACTTAACTGCCTACTCCTTTGCAAAGTGTAATTCCTTTGAGCCTATTCAACTGTATCACCTCTCTTATTACTTATCTGTAGTAACTGCCACTCTCCTGCTTTCCTCTGCAGAGCTAGCCGTTGGTCTTCCTCTTGATACTTTAATGTTACACAAGACAGTCCGTTCAGTGTTTTTTGTCTCTTAGTTCCTTGACCCAATCTCTAATGATTTCTACTCTGTCTCGGCTACTCTTACTTACATCCTTTCCATTGTCCACCACCCCAAACTGTTCCATCTTCAAAACACTATTACTTGCATCTTATTCACTGACTGTATTCCTTCCTCTTTGTTTATTGGACTATTCCTCTACCATTTTTTTTTTTTTAAATTTCAATGCAGCGTTCAGACCATTGCTTCTACATTCTCTCCATTAACACCTTCCTGTCTTTAGATTCCTGTCGAGCTTAAATTCTAGTCATTCTTGGGACTTCGCTGGTCGTCCAGTGGTTGAGGCTCCGCACTTCCACTGCAGGGGGCCTGGGTTCGATCCCTGGTCTAGGAACTCAGCTCCCGAACACTATGGGGCGTGGCCAAAAACAAAGTCCTTATGAAATTCTAGTAATTCTTTTGGAATAGGCTAAATTTCCTTCCCTCTCATTTCTTTGTTGGGCCTGGGTAAAATGAAACATTTGTGCCTACATTTGGACATCTAAAAACTGCCCAAGGTAATGACTATAGAGCAGATTTATATCGCTGTGAATCCATGGTTATCAACTTCAAATGGAGTCTGAGGCCCTGTAATCCCACTAGATTTTTCTAGTCGTCTTTCCTGTTCCCTGCAATGACTATTTCAAATCAATATTCCTTTTTTTATATAAATTTATTTATTTTTATTTATTTATTTTTTGGCTGCATTGGGTCTTTGCTGCGCATGGGCTTTCTTTAGTTGCGGTGAGTGGGAGCTACTGATCATTGCGGTGCGGTGCGCGGGCTTCTCATTGCAGTGGCTTCTCTTGTTGCGGAGCACAGGCTCTAGGCACGTGGGCTCAGTAGTTGTGGTTCACGGGCTTAGTTGCTCCACGGATCTTCCCGGACCAGGGCTCGAACCCATGTCCCCTGCATTGGCAGGCAGATTCTTAACCACTGTGCCACTAGGGAAGCCCCAAACCAACATTCTTAAGCCTCTTATTATCCCCATGATTCTCTTCACTTTCCGCAGGTAACCTTATTTTAACTTCATAGGCAAAAGTAAAAGCTATCAGTTAGGAACTTCCGCAACATCTTGCAACTCAAAACTTGGTCACCCATGTACATCTGCATCATTCTCTCCTCTTTCCCTCCTGTCTAAACAGGACAAATATCGCTCATGGCCAGTGCCTGTTCCTGTGCACTGAATCCTAGTCCTTCCTTTGGAGATCTCTGACTTTTTCCCACTTTACTAAATTCTCATCAGTGTTTAAGCATGCCGAAGACTCCCGTTACAGCAAACAAACCACTCTACCTCACAGGTACCGTCCAGTTTTTTTCCATTTTACGGCTAAACTCAAAACAGTGGATACTTTGGTCTTCTCCATTCCCATTTCTCCCCCCACCCTATTTTGACTTCTGTAACCTTTATTCTATTGAAATAGTTCTTGCTGAGGTCACCCTAGCTCACCAAGTGGCCTTCATATCCCTGAATCCAGTGGTTATTTCCTCAGCTTACTTCACTTCTTAGTGGCATCTGGTACTATCGACTTGTTCCTCATGGACACTCTCACTGGTGTCTGTGATTCCACTTGTGTTTTCACTACTACCTCTGGCCACAGCTTCTTAGCCTCCTTTGCGGGCTTACCCACCTCCAGCCATTAAATCTAAAAGTTTCTCAAGGTCCTGTTATTTCTCAGTGTAATTTTTCTGGGATTGTTTCATCCCCATTTTGAGCGTTAGTCACTGATAATTCAGAAGTGAAGTTATCATCAGAGAGTAAAGCCAAAGAAAATGGAAGATGAGAAAGTACAGCAGAAGGTTTGAAATAGTCATTGCACAGAATGAGAGAGTGAACTGACAAAAGGAACATAATTAGATTATTAGGTAGTGTTGAAGGCTCAGTAGAGGTTACTGAACAGAATTCCCTTTTGGCTTTGTCTGTCTGGAAAACTTTTTTTAATTGAAGTATAATTGATATACATAGTTATATTAGTTTCAGGTGTGCAACATAGTGATTTGACATTTATATACCTTATGAGATGACCGCCACAGTAAGTCTAGTCACCATCTGTCACCATTTAAAGTTATTACAATATTATTGACTGTATTCCCTCCTCTGTGTATTACATCCCCATAATTTATTTTATAACTGGAAAAAACTATTATTTTAAGGCCTAAAACTTTAAGGCCTACCTGTAACTCTTCCTTGCCTTTTCCAGGAAGGATTCTTATTTGTGCCCTCATTGAACCCTTTTATGTCTCGTTCACCATTACGTCCACAGCACTTGGTAGAGTGCCATAAACAACAACAAAAGCACGCAGCTCACACAGGTCAGTTATATCATGTGTGTACTATCTACCAGGCTCTAGTCTAAGCATTTTATATACATTAACTCAGTTAATTCTCACAACAACCCTATAAAGTAGGTACTACTGTTATCTTCATTTTACACAAAAAAATAAAATTGCAGTAAAATATCCCATGACTAGCAAGTGGTGGAGTCAGGTTTTCAATCCAGTCAGTGTGACTTCCAGAGTCTGTCCTGTTTCTCACTAATGACGATTGATTGCTATACATTTATGCCTTTGTTCCACAAATATTTTGTGATCACCTACTCATGGTGCCTAGTACTAGGGGCTGGGGGTACAGCAGAGAGCAGTCAGAAACCGCCACCGTGGAGCTTATGCTTCTAGTCAGGGGAAACAGACAATAAGCAGTTAAGTAAGTATTGATATGAGATGGTAATAAGTGCTATGGGGAAAATCAATGCAGGGTAAGAAGGATAAGGAAGCTGGGGACAGTGTTGCTATTTTAGGCTAGGTTGTCAGAGAAGAACTCACTAATGAGGTCTCCTTAAGCAGAAACTTGAAATGAGGGAGGAAGCCTCGTGGACATCTGGAAAAAGAGTGTTCACTGTGGCATCAGCCTCTACTTGCCCATAGCATCCATCGTCCCCTTCTTCCTTTACTAATAGAACCCCTGACTTTAACCTGGGCAGATGATGGCTGAAAATAAAGATCAGATTTTGCAACTTTCCTTGCAGCTAGGTGTGTCCATGTGATCGAGTGATGCATGCATTGCCAGGTTGTGCCCTTAAGGGTAAGGGTGGGCCTTCTCCTACTCTTTCCCCCATCTCACTACTTGGGATGAGGCCCAACACACATGGTGGTGAACTGTCTTGGACCTTGAAGATAAGGACCACTTCCTTGAAGAAGGCAGAACAACTAAAAGGCTGCCATATTAGCCCTGGAGTACTTATTCCTGGACAGTTGTGTGAGAGAAAAAGTAAGCTTCTATTATGTTTAAGCCATCGTATTTTGGGGGTCTTTTTGTTATTACAGCATATGTGTAGTAGACAGAATGTTAACATGGTGCGCAAGATTTCCCACCCCCTGTGTACACACCCTGTATAATCCCTAGGACTGTGAATATGACAGATTTTACTTCTGTGATTAGGTTGTATTATATGACATACTTGACTGTAAGAAAGGGAGATTATCCGGGTGGGCCTGGCCTAACCACATGAACTTTTTAAACGCAGGGAGTTTTCTCTGGCTGGATGCAGAAGAGAATGTCAGAAAGATTTGAAACATAAGAAGGATTTGAGGCACTGCTGCTGGTTTGAAGATGAAGGTGCCATATGGCAAGGAAGACAGGTGGCCTCTAGGACCTGAGAGTGGCCCCTGAGGCCCAGGAGGAAACAGGGACCTCAGTCCCACAACCGCAAGAAACTGAATCCTGTCAACAGCAAGAATGAGCTTGGAGGAGGATTTTCCCCCAGAGCCTCCAGACAAGAACTCAGCCCAGATGACCTTTCAGGCTTATGATATCCTGAGCAGAGAACCCAGTCAGGCCATGCTGGGCATCGATGTACAGAACTGTGAGATACTAAATGGATGTTGTTTTAAAGCTGCTTAGTTTGTGGCAATTGGTTACACAGCCACAGAAAACTTCTCTGTCTTCTAAATGAACCGTAAGCAGAGATGTACTGTATGAAGGCTCTGGCGGGGGGCGGGGGGGGGGGAGCATGCTCAGTGTGATCCAGGCACAGAGGAGTGGTGTGAATAGGGATAGATGGTCAAAAGGCCACAGAGGTAGCAGCCAGCTGATGAGATAGCAAATTGTAGGCTGTGTAGGACTTTGGCTTTCCTGAGGGAATGAGATGATAAGGCATTAGTGAGTTTTGAGCAGAGGAGTCATAGGATCTGCCTGTATTTGAAAAAGGTCACTGGCTGCTCTGAAAAGAGCAGATTGTAGGGGCAAGGGAGGAAACAGAGACCAGTTAGAAGTCTATGGAATAATCTAGGTGAGAGGTGATAGTGGCCTAGACCAAGGTTTAGCTCTTAGGGTGGTGAGAAATAGTTGGATTTTGGATATATTTTGAAGCTATAGCTTAACAAAATTTGCTAAAGCATTAGACATGGGATGTGTGTGGGGGGAGAGGGGAGTCAAAGGTGACGCTAAATTTTGACCCAAGCAACTGGAAAAATGGACTTGGTATTTACTGAGATGGGGAAGACAGTGAAAGGAACAGGTTTATTTGGAAGGAGGCAGTTAGGAGTCTGGTTTTGGACATTTTAAGTTTTTAAGTTTGGGATTCTTATCAGATTTATAAAGCAGAGGTGGGACTCTATCACGTGCTGAGTTTCTATTCATTGTAATCATTCAGGCGTTCCCCCCACCTCCAACCCCAATTTTGAGCTCCCTGTGATCAAGGAGTGTGTCTTGTTTGGGTTTTTTGCAGGGGGTGAGGTGGGCTAGGCAGATACTTGCGAGTGTGTGTCGGGTTGGGGAGTGTCCCGAAGACTGCTTGCTGGTGCCCGTGGCAGCTTACAGGCTCAGTAATAGATAAACAGGCACGTGCATTACACCTGCCCACGACGCCCTCAGGATTGCGACTTCCCCAAATCAACCAGTAGCTCTTTTCCAGACCCAACCGGTCAGACGGCCTGTTCCCAAGGCCGGCAGGCAGCCTGTAGGTTGGGCCTGGGCTCGGCCCCTCCCCCCTAGGCCCCGCCCCTTTCTGGTTTCGCCCGGGCTCTCAAAGGAGGCTCGGGCCTCAAGCGATCCAGTAACGGTTCTAACCGCTGGGAGGGGGTGGGGCTGCGGGTGAGTCTGCTGCTGGGCATCAGCTTCCTTTCGCACCGCCCCCTGGACACCCACTCTCGCCACTGCCCCCAGGCGTGTCCCCTTCTCCTGCGCTCCTACGGACCCTCCTCCCCTCCCTTTCCTCCCCTCCTCTTCCTTCTTTCCTCCTCCTTCCAGCCTGGCCCTCTCCGGTCTACCCCGGGCCCCACTCCATCCAACCAAGTAGTTCTCTGTACCCACCCCTCTGCTTTCTGTCCTCAACACATCCCTCAGCCCATGGGCAAATGGGACTGGGGCTTTGCTGCCTCTGAGTGACGACCTGTTCCTCCCTTCAGGCGATCGCCAGGCTCCAATCCCAGTGACAGTTCCCTGCTGTTCTAAGGTCCTCTGAGTGAGCCCTTTCGGTGTGTGTGTGTCTACAAGTGATCACACGTGTGTGTGCGAGTCTCTGGGTGGAGGTGGCTGTGAGTAGAGCGAGCCTGTGCCTGGGACCCGAGTCTAAGTTCATCCATTTTTCCAGCAGGCACTTCCCCATGAAACCTCACCAGCAGATGCCGTTCTCTTCCCTTCCCTTGCCTCCTGTGCCCCTTAGGCCAGGTGAGGGGACAGTGTTCTGGGCAGTGGGAAGGGACTTTTGTGCGGGGAGGGCCCTACCTCTGTCCTGGGCCTGCTTTTTAGCAGTCTTGGGGGGAATCTGTGGGGTCGGTTGAGGGTCTCAGGAAAGGCCCTCTGCTGGTCTAGCTCTGTCCTGCAGCTCCATCCATTTTCCTGTCCTAAGTCCCTCCCTTCCCCTTTCTCCCAATCCCTTTGACCCTGCCCAGAGCCTAAGCCCCCTTCTCTTGCCCTCTCTTGGGCTGAACTAAGCAGGTGAGATCCAGCAACCAGGAACCTGGAACTGGCAGTCGGATCCCGAGCAGTGGGCAGGGTCAGTCCGACGGCAGTTGAATGCCTGGCTCCTCTTGGTCTCGGATGAAGAGGCGTCAGCTAAAGCCCTTGAATCTCGGCACTCTGTAGGTGTCCTAGACACAGCAGAGCAGCGCTGGGCCTGTCAGGGAAAACAGAGGCAGTTTCTGAAGGCAGTGACTCAGCCAGGGCGGCCTGCAGTGCTGGAGCTCCTGGTAGCTGAGCTCCAAACTCTGTTCTCAGCAGTGCTGCAGGATGGCGGCCCTGCAGCTTGGTACTACATGTACGCAGTGCTGGGTCTGCTGCCTCCATATCGTGCGCTGCTTGTTGGTCGCCTTGATTTGCTGCCTTTCCTGGAGCGGCTATACCGCTGGGCACCCTGGGTCCAGGCCCAGCTCCAGCTGGACCTGCTAGGTGCCATGGACCAGGCCTTTCCCCGAGACACCTCTTTGTTAGAGGGCACCTCCCATGTTGACTGCTATCCCCAGAAGCAGAGGTTCCATCACGGGCCCCCACGCCCAGCCTGCCCTTTTGTGCAGGCCCGGTGGGGAGGGCAGCAAGTAGAGGAGGGGCTGGCCACATGGCTTCGACCATTGACACTGCCTGAGCTACAGCACAGCCTGGGTATTGTTGGTACTGAGGTGGCCCTGGAAGAGGCCCACTGGCTAGATGGCCTTAGCCTCCTGCCCTTGGCACTAGCGACGGACATCCCTGTACAGTATGAAAGCAGTGACGGTGACAACGCAGAAGAGGAGCCTGTCGGAAGAAGAGAGACTAAGTAAGTGAGGGACCTAGTCTGGGGCTTTGAGCAAAAGAGAGGAAGAACCCTCTTCCTTTCTGTCTGCAAAATAAACCCAGCGGTCTCAGTGTTAATCCCCATAGGGAAATGCAGACATGAATGAAAATCAAAAGTCAACGATGAGGAAGCCAAAGCTTCAGACAATAGCTTGAGTTTCCAGAGTTTCTAGACTTCTTTTTCATATAGCGCTTAGTTGTTTTTCTCACTTGTTCGTAATCCCTGAGTCTGGCCTCTGGGCCTCCCTAGTGCTGGGTGCCGGATGTTTGATCCAGGTCCTTCCCTCGGGATGCTCCTAGGTGAGTGCTTGTCTGAGGACCCTTCCCACTCATGTCTGTGTGAACTAAGCCAGCTCCAAGGCACATTACAGTTGGCAGCACTGACAGGTAGGACTTTCATTCTGACCTTCCAGAGCCTTCTTCCTGCCCTGCGAGTGAGGGGATCCTGGCCCCTGGAGAGGTGATTTTCTCCCCAATCTGGCTCTCACTGCTCTCTTCAGGGTTTCAGAATGCCTCCAGAGACCCCCTCTTCTGAGAGTTCTCTAACTCTAATCTTGGAATTTCTCCTTGTCCTCTGGCCAGCTTGTCTGTGACATATTCACTGTCTGGGAAGAAGGGTAGTTTTACCTTCAATCTAGCTTGGCTTTCTCAATTTTTGCTCTAAGTTAATGGCGGGGTCAAGTTTTTCCTGAAGTCTTACTGGTGGGCAGATAGGCAGGCTCCTGGGGGCCTGATGACAGGTGGCCAGTGCCAACAGTGTATGCCTTCAGTAACCCCAGCAGACTCTTCTTGTCAAAGATCTTCCCTGGACCCTAAGTATAAGTCTCCTTTCCCGGGGGAATCTAACTGGAGTGAGAATGGGCTGAGATGTTGGCAAGAAGCCAAGTTCTTTGTCCTCTCTTTGGAGCTGGCGGTAAACCTCTGAGGCCTAGCTAATGTGACTTAATTTGTACCATGTTCCCCAGGCCTGGCCTCCCAGGCATTGATACATTCAAGAAGTATTATTGGTTATCTAATATATATCAGGAACTGCTAGATGGTGAGGATACAGAAGTGGTAAGATAGACTCAAGCTCTTCCCTGGGGTTTTACAGCTTAGTTAAGGGAGATAGATGTTAAGTACGTTGATTTAAGTAAAATATCGTGACGATTTCTGTTAAGTGCTATAAAAATCAAAGAACACGGCCTTTCCCCTGGCTGCTCCTCTGGAGTGTGTGTGTGTGTGTATACACATCAGAGTTAGGGGAAAGCACGTCAGAGGAGTTTGGGTTTAGATTAGGGTTAACAAAATATCTTGAAGATTAGGAGGTGAAATAAAGAGGAAAGTTTCAAGGAGGAGGGAGCAGTCAGTAGTGTTAAATGCTACTGAGGCAAGTAAGAAAAACCTGAGAAATACTCATTGAATTTAGCAATAAGGAAGAGGTTGGTGAGAGTGGTTTCAGTGGCATTTTGTGAGAAGGAAGGCAGATTGTAGTGCATACAGGAGTGAATGGAAGGTGAAGAAGTGGAAATCACGTTTTGTTATTCTTTCATGAAGCTTGGCTTGAAAGGGAAAGAGAGAGATTAGGACAGCAGATTGAAAGAATAGTGGTGTCTGAGTAGGACTCCAAAAAATGGAGAGATGTTTATAGTCTTTAAGACGGTGCTTGAGAAGTAAGTGCTCAATAAATATTTGTAGAGTGAATGAATAAATATAGGCTAACAGTCAAAGAAGAAGAGATTGAAAATACATCATGAAGGGAACTTCCCTGGCGGTCCAGTGGTTAAGCCTTCACCTTCCAATGCAGGGGCTGCGGATTCAATCCCTGGTTGGGGAGTTAAGATCCCACATGCCTCAGGGCCAAAAAACCAAAGCATAAAACAGAAGCAATATTGTAACAAATTCAATAAAGACTTTAAAAAAAATGGTCCACATCAAAAAAAAAATCTTAAAAAAAGAAAAAATACATCATGAAGGCGGGATAAGTGATCCTGAGCACAAATGGACGAGTTAGCCTTGCAGAGAAGAAAGTCACTCCTTCCTCGCAAATTAGGAGACAAGATTAGGATGGAAATATGTACAGATAAATGTGTGGAAAGGCAGCTGAACTTGAGGGAGTTATTTCATGGCTGAGAGCCTCAGTTTCCCCTGGGCAGAGATGGAGGCAGAGAAGGTGACTGGGAGCTCAGCAGGGCTGGGCATAGGTTGAGGGGGTGGGTAGGTTGAGGCCTGGAATAGCAGCTGAGGAGACTGCAAGGGGTAGCTCCCTGAGGACTTGTACTAAGACATCGAGCAGAGTGAGCCCACAGATGAGACTGGACACCAGGAATCTATAGAGGAGCTGATGACATTCCTTTGTTCTGAGATCTTTTGAACCTACTTAGATCATGTAGCACTTTAATTATTGAGGAAATGAATCTTTAATAGCAGTACACCATTAAGATGTCCTGATCTGACGTCAAAATCATAAACCCTACCGTTGATGTGAACTTTAGAATACCCCCAGTTATCCCTGGGGTAACTTGTTCTGTTGATCTAGATTTGGGTCAATTAATGACACAAAAATACTTTGATTAATTTTTCAGAGTTTTATTTTTGTGCTCTAACCAAAATTATTAGTCCAGGTAATTGACTTTTGGCTTCTTGAATAATTAATTTTAATACCAATTTTATCGACTGGTATGGTAGAAGTGTAGGAAGATTGTTGGTACTGGTGCAGGCTTGAGTGGGCTGAAGGATGCATCATCGGATCCCGGCTGGGAAGAGATGGATGTGAAGCTGGAAGTTGGGTGATGATAGAGGAAGAGTAAGAAAGAATCACAAGCATGGAGATCACGCAGGGTTGGAAAGCAGGTATAACGGGGGCAAAGATAGGAGATCAAGAATGTTAGGAAGGCTGCCAGAGGGAAGAAATCCAGGACCGTGCGCTTGCAAGGTGATGAGTTGGGACAGCCAAGTATTCCCATTACTTTTACTCAGTATTATGTAATACTGACGTCATAGTAATCACAATCAATCCAGAATGATTATTCACTTATCAGAAAGGGAGAGGTTATTCACACACAGGTGTACGAATATAGTTGCCTGACTGTATCTCCTCATGGGCTGTATTTGCTCAGTATGTGAACCTTCGGGTGTAGATGGTCGACAGGCTCTGACAAGGTCACATCAGGTCCTCTCAGGCACCTGATCTAGCTCCTTCATTCACTGGCTGACAGTGGCCACCTGACCGCTTTGCTCTGCCTCTTCTGTCCTGATTTTTTATCATACAGGTCTCAGCTTGACTCGGAAGTTCCTGGGGAGGAGATCTTCCAAGAAAGAAGCACTGGCTTCTTACCGCAGACTTCCCTCCTGGGTACCCAGATAATGACCGTAATGAAGACAGAGAGATACCTGAAGAAGATCCACTTCCTCTATCTCAACGTGGCTCCCAGCAGCGACTTTCGGTGAGAGCGCCCGCCTAGACCCCTGTCCTACTCCTCCCGCCCCCGGACTTCCTCCCGTGCTGCCTCCCCACCCCCCTCCTCCTCTCTAGACCCGCTCCTCTCCTATCTTTCTCCTCTTCCCTCTCATTTCTCCTCTGTCTCCTGGTTTCCCTCTGTCTTCCCTTCTCCTCAGCTTCCTCTCCACTCTTTTTTTTTTTTCCCGGTACGCGGGCCTCTCACTGTTGTGGTCTCTCCCGTTGCGGAGCACAGGCTCCGGACGCACAGGCTCAGCGGCCATGGCTCACGGGCCCAGCCGCTCCGCGGCCCGTGGGATCCTCCCGGACCGGGGCACGAACCCGTGTCGCCTGCATCCGCAGGCGGACTCTCAACCACTGCGCCACCAGGGAAGCCCTCTCATAGCTTTTTGTCTTAGTCATTCTTTTCTACTTTTTTCTCTGTCTTCTTTGTTCTGTCCTAGAGTGATAGAAACATTTGGTCATTGCCTCAGAAGGGAATTTAATGGTGATCTCTTCTAACTCCAATGCAAGAATCTTGGTGTTTGTTTAAATCTTTACACTCTCAGGGAAGCTTTGTGTTTTGCAAGGCATCCTGTTCCTTAGACTACTTTCTTTTTACTTCTACATTTTCGTCCTAATTTTATCTCTGTGCGATAAAAACAAGTCTCAATCCACATGACTTGAGAGGCATTCATTCACTTTCTTCCATTAGATCCAAATCTTAGTATTTTTAAATGCTTTATTCAAGTCTCTTCTCTTCCCAGAAATAACAATAACAATTACCATTAATCAAGCTTTTCTATATCCATGTGTCATTTAATCCCCACCTACCAGATAGGTGCCATTATTATTTCCATATATGAGATGAATAGACTGATGCATAGAGAGGTTCAGTAACTGGTCCAAGACCACATAGTAAGTGATGGAAAAAGGACTTAAACCTAGGACTGTCTCACTGGTAAGCAGTATCTGATACCCACTCCCAGGAAGCCTTATTTCCTGCATACACTGACCTCTTCCTCCTGAACGTAGGTAGCGCTAGTGAGCTGTACCATCCATTGATTTACTGATCAGTTCATTTAACGAAAGTTCACTGGGAGCATTGTGCCAGTTATTAAGCAATGGTCTCTTGGCTCTAGTTCTGCTCTCCTCTCCCTGCTTTGTAATACTGGGGCTGGGACTGCAAACTTCATTTCTCCTTTTTCAGCCAGTTTCCTGTTAGGTTCGATTAATAGGGGGTGCTAGAAGGAGACTGGACAGCAGGATGAGAGGAGAAGGGACTCTGTCCTTCCTTTGCTTGTTCTTCATGTCTTTCACTCTGGCAGCAGCTGCCAGTTTCTGAATCAGCCTCCTCTGATCCTGAGAGGGACCAACGCCAGCTGGGTAGCATCTTCCCATCAGAGTTCTGAGTCACCGCTCTGCAAGGCATCCCCCCACACACACACCCCTGCAAACTCCTTATATACTAGTAACAGCCAGGCAGCATCTCCTTCTTAGAGAAACCTCTTCCTTTTGCTCCTCTAGTTCTAGGGCTGGCATCCATTTCCTGCAGTTATTGTCTCTGCGCTTAATATTCCCTTTTTGCTTTTTAGGTGTCCTATGACACTTTTTCTAAAACACATTTTCTCTGTTAAATTCACTTTGTTGAAATTCCTAATGCAATTTCTGTTTTCCTGACCAGACTCTGATATTACGAGTGGTCCCAGGAAACAATCCTCAAATGTGGGATTTTGATATTATTTTGGTAATGTCCTTGGCCTTGGACAGTACCGGCCTCCTTCTTAATGGGAAATAGTATACTAGTAATCCATGACCTATAGTGGCATCACAATTAATTAGTCACTGTGGTTGGAAGTGATAACCTACCTACTGACACCTAGCGGCTGCTACACTTGACTGTTCGGCAGTAGTGATAGTAATGGTAGCAATGTTGGATGAGATGCCTATTGACCATGGTGGAGAGCCTACAGAAAGAAAATTACAAGCTTAGGGCTTTCAACTATCAGCTCAGTCATAGTCAGAGAAGCAGCACAATCAAAGACAATTAGGCACAGAGAGAGACAAGAAACCATGAGCAAGCGAACTAAAAAGGCAGTGGATAATCACAGCGCCAACATCTGTCAAAGAAGGGACCCAATGAAGTGAGTTTCGCACTTGGTTCTGCTTTTCGCCAGAGATTCCAGTAGAGGCAATGGTGTGTCAGTTTTACTATATGCTCCTGAAAGATGGAGAAGAGGAGCTGAGCTTTCAACAGACTCGGAAAGCTAAACAGCAGAAGTTGCAGCTGGGGGCCCACACCAAGGAGGGAGGTGTTTTCTGGTTCAACCTGTGTTGTAACCAGGGTCCCAACTGGAAGCCCAGGGGATTGATTTGTGGGTTATCTGATGATTTTCATATTTTATCCAGATACTTTGCCCAGTTTTTCTAGTTGTTCTCAAGTGGGAGTGTTGGTCCAAATTTCAAGTGCACCATCAGTAAAAGTGGAAACTGGCATTTTTTGTTTCACTTTATTTATTTGCCATGTAACAGGTTTTCTTTCAAAGTATTTGCATTTATCGAAATTTTCTTGGTACTTCCCTGGTGGCGCAGTGGTTAAGAATCCTCCTGCCAATGCAGGGGACATGTGTTCGATACGTGGTCCGGGAATATCCCACATGCCGCGGAGCGACTAAGCCTGTGTGCCACAACTACTGAGCCTGTGCTCTAGAGCCCGCAAGCCACAACTACTGAGCCCTCATGCCACAACTACTGAAGCCTGCGCACCTAGAGCCCATGCTCCACAGCAAGAGAAGCCACTGCAATGAGAAGCCCATGCACCACAACGAAGAGTAGCCTACACTCACTGCAAGTAGAGAAAGCCCGTGTGCAGCAACAAAGACCCAACACAGCCAAACATAAATAAATAAAATAAATAAATTTATAAAAAATGTTTTTTTCTTTTATTTGTCCTAGTTTTTTTGTTTTTTTTTTTTTTTGTCATACCACATGGCTTGTGGGATCTCAGTTCCCTGACCAGGGATTGAACCTGGGCCACAGCAGTGAAAGCCCGGAATCCTAACCACTAGGCCACCAGGGAACTCCCTGTCCTAGATTTTGATTTATACTTAGGGGAGAACATATTCCCTCACTTCCTTAGAGTCTTTGCTCAGCTATCCCTGACTCTTGGCCCTGTGCAGGAAGAGTAGCCTCCATTAAGAAGGCCACAGGGGAAGGAGTGTTCCCTTGGGAAGTCAGGCTTCAGTTAGGGTAGGTAGCTACCCTGTGAGATGCCAACTGACCCAGTGGTTAAGAGAGGGGGCTTGAGTCATGTAGATTTGTTTTTTTTGTTTGTTTGTTTGTTTTTTTGTGATACGCGGGCCTCTCACTGTTGTGGCCTCTCCCGTTGCGGAGCACAGGCTCCGGACGCACAGGCTCAGCGGCAATGGCTCACGGGCCCAGCCGCTCCACGGCATGTGGGATCTTCCCGGACCGGGGCACGAACCCGTGTCCCCTGCATCGGCAGGCGGACTCTCCACCACTGCGCCACCAGGGAAGCCCCAAAAATAAATATTTTTAAAAATGAATAAATGCTTTATTAAATGTGCCCAAACATAGCATTATGGCAACTAGTTTTCTGCAACTACTATATAGTTACATATAAATTGTATTTAATGTGGGATGTAGGTGCATTTTCTTGAAATAAGACAACTTAGTAGGATGTTAAGATGGCTCTGGAGGTACTTGTCTGGTTCACTAGGTGGCAGTTTTCCTCTTTATTGGCCTGTGTCTAGTCTTCTAGTTACTCTTGCTTTTCCCCATTCTCAGTTACTCCAAACAGCATTCCCTGATTATCTCTGCATGCTATTTCAGCATCTAGGGATATACATATTTTATCATTTCTAAGATGCACATTTTTTTTCACATTTCAACATCTCTGAAATTGTGATGCAGCTTACAAATTGGTGGCATATCATATTGGTGGCATTTTTTTAATTTTAGCATTTCATAAGAAAATGCTGCAACTAGGGACTTCCCTGGTGGGCCAGTGGGTGGGACTCCTCGCTCCCAATGCAGGGGGCGCGGGTTCAGTCCCTGGTTGGGGAACTAGATCCCGCATGCATGCTGCAACTAGGACCTGGCATGGCCTAAATAAATAAACAAACAAATAAATAATTTTAAAAATGCTGCAAGCTTACAATTGATGGCATCTTAGATTTGATGGGATGTTAGCTCTCTGGGTCTGGAGATAGGAACTTCTTGGGACTGGCTAGGGGTCTTTTTCTTTCTTCCCACCTATTTTTGGCTTCTGTTTCTTCTGAATATTCCATCTTTCTGGTTTGAAGATCATTCTGCTCTCTTTCCCCTCTTCCCACTTTCTTCCGCCTTCTTTCCTGCCTCCTTATTTCCCCCTTCCTGTCCTTCTTTTGTCCCTCCCTGGAGTCTGCACAAGTTTGCAAGGCTCTGATCTGTGCCCTTTCTTAAAGACCTTACAGCCTGATGGTGGTACCACCCAACAAGGTGAATTCTGAGCACTACATCTTCTCTCCCTTTGGGGTCCTGCATGTACATCCTGTGGAGGGCAGTGAGGCAATGACGCTGGGTACCTGGCACCACCACTCTGTCCTCTGGCAACAGCTCCAGTTCATTCCGTTCTTCAAGTATTTCCTCTTACGCAAGGCCTTGGCCTGGTAGGTGATGACGGGTATGGGATTTGGGAAGAAGTGTCATAAAGAGCAACAGCCACTGTCACTGCCCTCTGATCTGTAGCTGGAAGAAGGGTGTGAAGTTTCAGAGGCTGCACCGGCACCGGACTTTCCTAGAGAAGCATCTGCTCTTTGCCGTGCCCCACTTTGGAGTTGGGCTACTCCATATTAGCAGGTGAGGTCTTCAAAACACAACTTCAATGAACTTTAAAAAATTATTTTACAAGAAGTAACAACACGTTCATCGTAGAAGATTTGGAAAATACAAAAAAAAAGCACAAAGGAAGAAAATCTTCAGTCTCACCATCTACAAATAACCATGACAAACATTTTGTTGCATATCCTTGTAGTCTTTTTTCCATCACATATACCAATGTGATCATACTTTACATATTGTTAAGTAACCAGTTTTTTTCTCTGAATAATATATTCTAAACATAGCTCTATGTATTAATTAATTTCTACATCAACTTGCCCCAGATCATACAATTATTAAATATCAAATTTGAGGATGATAATGCAGGTGTTTGAAACTCTGCTCTTACTATGGTATTAATTGGATTCTTTTTTTTTAAAGAAAAGCTTAGTTACTCCTATTTTCAGTACTTTCTTGCTTTCTCTGCACAACTCTTCAACCACTCCAGTTATGTTCTGTGATAGGAGTTGCAAGCTCAGATGCCTACAGGTCCCAAGGAGGAGCTATGGAAGAAATGCAGTGGGTTCGATTCAAGACTTTAGGGAGTGTGGGACTGCAGTCAGTCTGGAGATTGCACCTAAAGAGAACAGTCACTACTCAGTTCCAACTGACTGTTGCCATGGGGAACATGGGTCCAGTGTGTCAGCCACATTATTTTTTCAGGATGACCTGGGAATCCACATTTTGTTGTCAAATCTCTTAATTTTACCTGGTTAGTGAAAATTTTTATTAAAACACTGTGCTGGCCAACTCTTAGTGGTACATATACAAACCTTTTCAGTCTGAACTCGGCCCATGGGCTACCAGTTTGCAACCTCTGCTCTAGGTATCCTCCAGTCTAGCTTAATCATCATGGCATAATTGGGTGGCACAGATCTGAATTTAAGTCCTGAACACTAGCAAGGGACTTTACTCTTTGAGCCCCAGTTTCCTGATCTGAAAACAAGAGAGGAAGATTTCTGCTACTCACAGCTGTAGTGAGAATTAAATGAGATTGTGAATATAAAGTACCATGTTCAGTGCCCCAAGAGGTACTGAATAAATTACACCCATTGTGATCATCCTCTGCTTATTGGGGGGGTCCTTCATTTTTTCAAGGATATTTAGAGATGTAGATTTTTCAGGGTGGTTGTTTGGGGAATGAATAAGAGAAGTGGGGTTTCGTCAGGGATGAAACTTCCCCATAGGGAAGTTGAAGGTTCCTCACCTTTGATTCTAAAACCTACCTGTCCTATATACACTACCAAATGTAAAATAGATAGATAGTAGGAAGCAGCCACATAGCACAGGGAGATCAGCTCGGTGCTTTGTGACCACCTAGAGGGGTGGGATAGGGAGGGTGGGAGGGAGATGCAAGAGGGAGGAGATATGGGGATATATGTATACATATAGCTGATTCACTTTGTTGTACAGCAGAAACTAACACAACATTGTAAAGCAATTATACTCCAATAAAGATGTTAAAAAATAGTAAAAAAATAAAGAAAGAAAGAAAAAATAAAATAAAACCTACCTGTCCATCTAGACTGTTAGGGCCCTTGGCTTCCCCTATTCCATGGAAGAAGCCTCTGCAGTCTCTCCTTCTAAGTCACACCTTGGGATCTCTTTGACCCTCTTTCCTGGCAGAAAGGTAACTCAGTGTAAACATTTACAATAGATAACTAATAAGAACCTGCTGCATAAAAAAATAAATAAAATCCAAAAATTAAAAAAAAATTAAATACATAAAACGAAAAACAAAAAACATTTGCACATACCCCAAGCCTTTCCCAAAGAGTTCCCCAGCCAGCAACTTCCTGGGCTTAAACTCTTCCAAAGAACCCTCAAGAGGAGGCTATCACTGTTGGTCCCTGGGAATATTATAACCTCTCTAAACCTTTGCTCATTCTGATGTGAGCTGGGCTAGGAAGAAGTCAAAGGTGTCCAAGGTAAGAGGGCAGAGTCGCTGGCTCTGAGCAGTTTAGTCCTTGATTCCAGGCTTCTGCAGGAGCTGCGCTCTGTGTCCTGGCTCCCCCGTGAAGCAGATCAGTGCTACGAGTTGCTGGACCTACGGCGGGCTCTAGCCAAGGAAAACCACAAAGCTCTGCGGCTGCTCCATCGCTGCATGCATCTCTGCACATCCATCCTTCATCTGGTAAGAGGCTCCGATTTATTGGGAGCTTTTTCTCCAAGCTGAACTCGCCAGTGTTTCAGCCTTCTCTTGGCTTAAGCTTGCCTGTGTGTTCTGGACTCTGCAGTTGGCTCAGAGCCATTGTCCTGTCCAGCAACAGCAGTCTCTGCTCTAGGTGGATGGATTAATAACAGGTAGGCAGAGACTTGGACTCAACCTTTTCCTAAAGCCTTGAGCAGAGAGGAAAAGGAACATAACAACGTCTTTTTTTCAGTTGTTTGTGCCAGGAGTGTTAGAGAATTTGAGAGTTGGAATCCTCATCTTTCATGCTGCTAGGCTCATGTCTGAGCATATCTTGAACCTTTGACAGGACACTGTGGCTGGTAGAAGCATCCAGTCATGGAGTCCTTCCTTCGTGTGCCTACTTTGTACCTGTGATACATGCCACCTAAATACAGTTTATTGAAATTTTTGCATATGTATACACCCATGTAACTACCAGCAGGTCAAGATATAGAGCATTTATAGCACCTCAGCAAGCTCCCCGGTACCTCTCTCATCAGTGCCTCCACAAAGGTAACCACTACTCTGACCTCTGTCACCATAGATTAATTTTGTCCGATTTGGAATTTCATGTAAATGGAATCAGACAGCATGTTCTCTTTTTCGTCTGGCTTTTTTCCACTCCACATTATGTTAGTGAGATTTATCCATAACATTGCAGGTAGTAGTGGCTCACTCTTTTGTATTGCTATGTAGTGTTTTACTATAAAAATGTACCACAGTTTACTTGTTAACTCTCCTGTTGATGGACACTTATGTTGGTTCCAGTTTTTTACTATTGTGAATAACTGTTATGAACATTTTTGTATGTCTTTTTTTTTTTTTAAGATGTTGGGGGTAGGAGTTTATCAATTAATTTATTTATTTTTGCTGTGTTGCGTCTTTCGTTTCTGTGCGAGGGCTTTCTCTAGTTGTGGCAAGCGGGGGCCCCTCTTCATTGCGGTGCGCGGGCCTCTCACTATGGCGGCCTCTCTTGTTGCGGAGCACAGGCTCCAGACGCGCAGGCTCAGTAGTTGTGGCTCACGGGCCTAGTTGCTCCGCAGCATGTGGGATCCTCCCAGACCAGGGCTCGAACCCATGTCTCCTGCATGTCCCTCTTTAATTACTCTTAACAAGGTTTTGTAGGTTTCCTTTAGAGGTCCCGAAAATATTTCATTAGATTTATTACTAGATATTTGATATTTTTTGTTGCTATTATAAAAGGTGTTTTAAAGCATTACTGTTTTCTAATAGTTGCTATACCATACACAAAAATTAATTCATGGTGGGGCTTCCCTGGTGGCGCAGTGGTTAAGGATACGCCTGCCAATGCAGGGGACACGGGTTTGATCCCTGATCCAGGAAGATCCCACATGCCACAGAGCAAGTAAGCCCGTGTGCCACAACTACCGAGCCTGCGCTCTAGAGCCCGCAAGCCACAACTACTGAAGGCCGCGCGTGTAGAGCCCGAGCTCCACAACAAGAGAAGCCTGTGCACCACAAGGAAGAGTAGCCCCCGCTCACTGCAACTAGAGAAAGCCCGTGTGTAGCAACAAAGACCGAATGCAACCAAAAAAAAAGAAAAAAATTAATTCATGGTGGATAAAAGACATTAAGTATGAAAAGAAAATCCAAAAAGCTTTCAGAAGATATTATGGGATAATATTTTTATCATCTCAGGGTTTCTTAAAATATAAAAATTATAAACCATAAAATAATACATTGTCTATATTAAAATTAATTTTTAAAAAAATCACCATAAAAAGAGTGAAAGGACAAGCAAATGCAACAGTTACCTCTTTCTGTGCCGCTATGTGGAGTGAATGGAACCTGTCCCTGTTGGCAGTCACCCCAAAGGCGGGGGGGGGCAGTGAGGGAAGATGAGTAATCAACACAGCTGGCAACTGGATTGTTACAGAACCAAGCTTGTAATCTGTGCTAAATAAAAACATGCTGCTGCCCGTCAAAATGTAGCATTACTGAACAACTCAAATAGATTAGAAACAAATAAATAATGATATTAAATGAGAATGTTTGGTAGACACTCTTACCAATTTTTAAGGAAGTTTCCTTCAATTCCTAGTTTGTTAAGAGGGTTTTTTTCATGAACGGGTGTTGAATTTTGTCCGATGATTTTTTTTCTACTTTTATTTAGATGATCATGGGATTTTTCTCCTTTAGTCTGTTAATATTGTGAATTCTCAGTGTTAGACCACCTTTGCATTACTGGGATAAACCCATTTCCTTCCTTCCTCCCTTCTTTCCTTCCTTGTGTAACTTTTAATTTTGATATAATTTCAAACTTATTAGGAGAGTTGCAAGTATAGTGTAATAAATTCTCATATACCTTTCACCCAGATGGTTATTTTTGTCCCTTTTATGTTATCCTTTATGCTCTTTTTCTTTCTCTATGTGTATATACATTATTGAACCATCTGAGAGTGAGTTGCAGACATCAAGTCCATGTACCCCTAAATATGCCAGTGTGTTTATTGTAAGAACAAGAACATTTTCTTCCATAACTATAGTACAATTATAAAAAATTAGGAATTTCACTTTGATATGTTCTACTATCTAACCCACAACGCTTATTAAAAATTTGCCAATTATTTCAATAATGTCCTTTTTAACTATGTTTTCTTCCCTGCTTTATGATCCAATCCAGAATCATACATCACATTTAATGGTCACTGAGAGATATACATTAAAAATCCCCTCCTATGGGCTCCCCTGGTGGCGCAGTGGTTGAGAGTCCGCCTGCCGATGCAGGGGACACGGGTTCGTGCCCCGGTCCGGGAAGATCCCACATGCCGTGGAGCGGCTGGGCCCGTGAGCCATGGCTGCTGAGCCTGCGTGTCCAGAGCCTATGCTCTGCAACGGGAGAGGCCACAACAGTGAGAGGCCCACGTACGGCAAAGAAAAAAAAAAAAAAAACCCCTCCTATGACTATAGATTTATTAATGTCTCCTTGATGTTCTTTAGGTTTGCAACATGTACTTCAAAATCATGTTGTTATGTGCATAAAGGTTCATAACTTTATTGATATGAAAATGTCTTCACTCTTATTACTACTTTTCTACTAGAGTTCTCTTTTGTCTGATATTAACAGCATCAAGCATTTGCTTGAACTATCTTCTTCTATCCCTTTGTTTTCAACCTCCCTTTGTTACTTTGTTTTATATATATCTCTTAGAAAGAGCTGGGAAACGTTTTGTCTGAGGGTCTGTTACAGGCTTGGCTTTGTTTTTCCCATCTCATTTTGGAGTTTTCTATTTCCTATGCTTTCTATTTGAGTCTTCCTTGTGTTTTTTGTCCTTCATTGGGTTGTTTTACATTTTTGTTGCTATTGCTATCCTCTTCTGATTTGGATGTTATACATTTTATTCTTCTCGTGATTGCCCAGGAACTACTCAGTGTCTACTCATCTTTCTTAGTTTCAGAATCTTGATTTTATTTCTTTTCTTAGACTCCTACCTGGAGAAAGGCTTGTAACTCAGTTCTGGGCAATGAAACTTAAGTGGAAGTCACTGGGAAAACTTTTAGAAAGAGGCAGATCCAACTGGAATGTCTTTGGGGACCTTTACTCCTGTCTTATTGCCTAACCCTTGGATGAAATTTCTGGTGCTGGGGAAGCCATCTCACCACAATGAGGGCGAAAGGCATATTGAGGATGGAAGAAGAGGAAGATAGAGGGAGCTTTGTTCTGACTGATATTATTGGGGCAATATGCCATCCATGGATTTCTTACTGCATTAAATAAACCTTTACTTGCTTAAGCCATACTTTTTCTGGTTTTCTCTTCCTTGCAGCTGAATGCCTATGTAAGACATTTATACACCTGCCTAACAGAGGTAGCTGTTCAATTTATATTTTTATAACAATGTTTCTTTCATGTCTTTTCCTAAAAACACCCACTCAGAGAGGCCTTCTCTAGTCACCCTATTTGAGATTGTGAAAGCTCCATTATTACGAGAACTCCTGATTCCTCTTCTTCTGCTCTGTTGTTTTTTTCACAGCACTTATAATTTTCACATACAATATAAATTTATTATTTATATGTTTACTGTATATTATTTATTTATTATGTTTCTTGTATTCCCCCCCCCAACAAGAGGGTAGGGATTTTTATCTGTTTCATTCACTAACATGTCTCTATTGCTTACTATAGTGTATGCCATGGAGTAGGTGCTCTGTGAATATTTGTTGACTGAATGAATGCCAAGTTGAGTTTGTGTCTATATCTTTCTTCTAAGCAGAATAAAACCTTAGCACTCTTCTAATTTCCTTTCTCTCCTCTCTTCCTCTCCCCACTCTCTACCCTTCTCATTATGCTTTTATTGATATCTCCTGGAATTTTAGTTCTAGATTGTTATGAACATTCTTGTTTTACAGCTACTCATTTAGAATTAACGATGTGTATCACAAATTGTCTTTTGCTCATCAGAGCTTCTTGTAGACCACTTTATCCTCTTATATTCATTTTCCTCTGTCAGAAATATACTGTTGTTTATTTTTTTTTCCAGAGAGAATCTGTGGATGGTGAATTTTTAGTCTTTGTATATCTAAGAATGTCTTTATTCATCCTCAAACTTTATTCATCCTCAAACAAAAAGTGATACTGTGGCTAGATACAGTATCCTAGGTTTTAAAAATTTCCTTAGAACTCTAAAGATATTGCCCCTAATGATGAGGTTTTAAAAACATATACTGATAAGATGTTATGGAAAAACCAAAACAAACTTTTCGGCCAACTCAATAACTATTGTTGTTGTTGTTTTTATGGTTTTATCCTAGTTATCACTCAGTAAGCCCTTTCAGTGTGAGGTGGTACATTCTTTTTATGAACATTTACTGTGGAACGGGCCATGCCAGGCACTGTGTTAAGCAGTAGAGACATGAAATAAGGTGTGACGGAGGCCTCCTTGGAGAATTTACAGTGTAGTGGATGAGTCACACGAGTAGATAATGGTACACTGGACTAAGGACTATGACGTGGGAAGCACTGGGTATTGAGGGTATTGCTAGAGCACAGGAGAGGACACCTCGCCAAGTCCGAGGCATGTCCGTATATGACACGCCTAGCAGTCTCAACTGCCTTGGGTCTGGATCTCAGAAGACTGGGATCTGAGCTCAGAGTTAGCAGAATACAATCCGCAGACCACTCGTAGTTCTAATCACAAGCTCTGTTGAGCATCAGAAAGAATAGGAGAGCAGCAAGGACAAAAGGTCCATCTGGCCAAATGTGTCTTTCTGGTGTCTCCCCTCTGTTCCTCAACAGGACAGGCCCAGAGGTGGCAACTATCAGCCGCCTGTGTAGGCTGAGGAACTCCCCAGTTGCGAGAAGAACCCACAAAGAGGTCCCCAGGCTTTCAACCCTATTCCCTGTCCCCCACTAGAAAGTCTATGTCAGTAGCCAGAGACAGCTTCTACTCTCACAGAAGGCAGTGTTGTGCTGGTCAGCAGGCCACATCACCCAGGCCTGGTGATCGGACTCCATATCCTGGAATAATTGCTGAGCCTTACTTAGCCAGTCTCTCTTTTTCTTTGTCTAATCTATGCATTGTGAATCTCTCTATTTACACATGCACACATTTTCTATTTGAGTTCCATCCTGGGGGCTCTTGGCAGACAGGCCTGGCCTATCAAAATAACTCACTGTAGCTTCTCCATGTATCTTCTCCATTTCACGTCTTCCCTGGTCGCCTAAAGATTTCCAGGGCCAATCTGTACTAAAAAGCAGCCATTCATGTGTATATCTAGGTTTTAGGCTCCATGACCTGAGGGCTTTGCAACGGGCCAGTGGGTGGCCAGTTTGGTCTCCATCCCCCTTTCTCCAGTGAATTTTCCACTCTCTATTCTGACAGATTCACGAGGATACCTACCACATGCAACAGGGCCTGCAGGAGCAAGTGAAAAACTGCAAGGGGATCAGGACAGGACAGGGTTCCCTATACCTTCAGAGGGTGCAGTGCCAGCAGCTGGAGCAGAAGCTGAAGCAGGCAGAAGCCTGGTTGCTGCAGATGGGACAACTGGCCCGCCTGGTAGACTACATGATTTGCCAGAACCTCGTGTCTATCATAGAGGACGAGATAACCTCTTTTGTGGCCAACATCTTGCAAGTGAGGTGGTGGGTGGCACGTGTGGAGGTTGGCGGGCAGTCAGGGGCCAGCTGGTAGGGAGCGGATACTGACATCTAGCCCCACCACCTCTCCTAACCCTCTTTTACAGGCTCCAAGGCAGGAACCCTTTCTCTCAGCGCAGCTGGTCTTTGACAGTTGTGGCCAGCTGTCTCATGAGCCCTGTATTGAAAATATGATCCAGATTATAATTGGGGGCCTAAGGTCTACGAAGGTCTCTGCCCTGAAGGTATTCTGGATTGGACAGGGGGCTGGCTGTAGGAATTCCCACTTCCTATCCTCTGTATAATCAGAAGCTCTCAGCCTGGTCTGAACCCTCATTGTTTGCTATCTCTGCCCCTTCTCTGTACCTTGGCATGAAGGTAATGCAGTGTACAGACCCGAAGACCTTCTGGGATTCCCTGTATTTTGAAGGTATTTAAGGAGCCCTAGGCAGCGGGGAGGAAGGGTGGAAGGAGGGAGAAGGGCACGTGCAGTGTCCTAATGGCCAGAGAGTCGGGCACTGGGCATGCATGGAGCAGCTCTAACCTGGGTCTGCACATGTGTTGGGGGGTAGGAGAGTGGAGGCATGTTTTTGCTCACTCGTGCATGTGCCTATGTGTATGTACGTGCACGTACCTGAGTGCAGTGAGAGGTGTATGAAAGAGTGTGAATACATTGTCCTCTGATTTGTCCTAACTCCATGAGGTTTTTCTCTAATGTCATAATGGCGTTTCATTTACAGTTGGATTTGATTGCTAAGTTAATTTGTACTTGTTTGAAGAACTCTGCCTGTTCAATATTTGCTTTATTTCATGCAGCTCTTTTTCATTTCATATAGAATAATTCATTAGTATTATTGAGCTATTTTATAGTTACCAGTTATCATTGATTATCAATCCTCAAAACTAGTAAATCGTCAGGGAGGAAATACACCTTCACATTCCCTTTATTTGGAATACTCACGCTGTCACAGATAAAACCATTAAATGCATTCAGTCACCTCTGACATGTAGGTACTTTTTCATTTTCCCATTCAACTAGTACGTTTTCATTAAGATAATGTAAAGACACCAGGTTAATTTTAGGAATTAGGTGACAAGGAAGAAAAAGGGTCATTGAAAGGAGCCTGTGTTTTTCTTTCCTTTGTTTGTTTTTTTGGCCGCGCCTCGCAGCATGCAGGATCTTAGTTCCCCGACCAGGGATCGAACCAGTGCCCCCTGCAGTGGAAATTCGGAGTCGTAACCACTAGACCTCCAGGGAATTCCCGAGCCTGTGTCTTTGACAAATCACACCAGTTGCGGCACATTTTTTTCTCAAGTGAATCTAGATTAATCAATAGAGATTATTGATGTTTGTTTTACATGGTACAGTGGAAAAAGGAAGGGCTCTGAAATCAGACAGGCTAGTTCACTAATCTGTAAAATGGGAAAACAAAAATACCTCACTTGCAGCATTGTTTTGAAGAATAAAAGAGTAATATGTTTAGAATAGTGTTCAGCACATAGTAGTACATGTTACAGATAGTATCTTATTAGTAGTAGTATTAAAGATTTAGGTAAATCATACATTTCACAGTGCTTTCTCATTATCCATACTGTGCACATGCTCCAGTATTTTCCTTTGAATGGCAAAACAAACAAACAAAAACCCTTCAACTTCTATTCTAAATCCAGCGAAAGGGAGAATATTCACTTGCAATGTCTTGGATTATCCCTTCTACTTTTAGAAAAGCATCAGGGACTGATGTATTTAGGGGTGAAGTGTCACGATACTCATATCTTGCAAGTATTGGGTTGGCCAAAAAGTTCATTTGGTGTTTTCCATAACTACGGCAAATCCTGAATGAACTTTTTGGCCAAACCAATAGTTTAGGGAAAAGAAAAATAGAAGGAAAAACAAAAAAAGCAATGTGGCAAAGTGTTAATAATTGTTGAGTCTAAGTGGACAGATAAAGAAAGGAGTGTGTAGATCCTTTAAACTTTTCTACATGTTTGAGATTTTTCAAAATCAGAATTTGAAGGAAAAAAACAAGGCCAGCATGGAAAATCAAGTTAATATCGTGGAGGAACCAGAATCAAAGTTCTGATTTGGGATTTTTCTCTAAGTTCTTTATGAAAATTAGAGTAATATACAATAAACATGTAGCAGGTAAAACACTACAAGTAGTCTTTAAGAAATACATTCATCTGAGAAATCTTTTACTTAAATGAGGCAAAATTTGTATGGCATTTTAACCAAATTACAAAATGATTTCAGTACCTCCATTTATACCCAAAAATATGAAAAATAAGCCCCTTATAACAGAAAATTATATATTTACTAGATTCTAGTCCCTAGAAGAATACCCAGTGCTTTACTAATAAAGTGCTTGTAACATATTCTCTGTTCATAAGCTACGTTCTATGACATTTTCCAGAGGACAGTCTTAGAACTGGAACATTTTGAGACCAAAAAGAGGTTATTAATGTTACTATCGGATGCTCTTACAGTCTTATCAGGAATATTCTGCAGTTTAAAACTGAGAAATACAATCAGATAATCATTTTCCTCATCTGGCAGGTGTCAAGTTCAGGAACTATTACCTTAAAGTTCTTACTTTAACTTTACTATGGCAATATCCTACCAAGATCGCAATATCTTTTTGAGAAATGAAGGAAACAATAGCAAAGATCAACAAAACTAAAAGCTGGTTCTTTGAGAAGATAAACAAAATTGATAAACCATTAGCCAGACTCATCAAGAAAAGAAAGGGAGAAGACTCAAATCAACAGAATTAGAAATGAAAAAGGAGAAGTAACAACTGACACTGCAGAAATACAAAGGATCATGAGAGATTACTACAAGTAACTCTATGCCAATAAAATGGACAACCTGGGAGAAATGGACAAATTTTTAGAAAAGCACAACCTTCCAAGACTGAACCAGGAAGAAATAGAAAACACGAACAGACCAATCACAAGTAATGAAATTGAAACTGTAATTAAAAATCTTCCAACAAACAAAAGTCCAGGACCAGATGGCTTCACAGGTGAATTCTATCAAACATTTAGAGAAGAGCTAACACCCATCCTTCTCAAACTATTCCAAAATATAGCAGAGGGAGGAACACTCCCAAACTCATTCTATGAGGCCACCATCACCCTGATACCAAAACCAGACAAAGATGTCACAAAAAAGAAAACTACAGGCCAATATCACTGATGAACATAGATGCAAAAATCCCCAACAAAATACTAGCAAACAGAATCCAACAGCACATTAAAAGGAACATACACCATGATCAAGTGGGTTTATCCCACGAATGCAAGGTTTCTCCAATATATGTAAATCAATCAACGTGATAAACCATATTAACAAATTGAAGGAGAAAAACCATATGATCATCTCAATAGATGCAGAAAAAGCTTTCAACAAAATTCAACACCAATTTATGATAAAAACTCTCTAGAAAGTAGTCATAGAGGGAAACTACCTCAACATAATAAAGGCCATATATGACAAACCCACAGCCAACATCGTTCTCAATGGTGAAAAACTGAAACCATTTCCTCTAAGATCAGGAACAAGACAAGGGTGCCCATTCTCACACTGTTATTCAACATAGTTTTGGAAGTTTTAGCCACAGCAATCAGAGAAGAAAAATAAATAAAAGGAATCCAAATCAGAAAAGAATAATTAAAATTGTCACTGTTTGCAGATGACATGATACTATACATAGAGAATCCTAAAGATGCTACCAGAAAACAACTACAGCTAATCAATGAATTTGGTAAAGTTGCAGGATACAAAATTAATGCACAGAAATCTCTTGCATTCCTATATACTAATGATAAAAAATCTGAAAGAGAAATTAAGGAAACACTCCCATTTACCATTGCAACAAAAAGAATAAAATACCTAGGAATAAACCTACCTAAGGAGACAAAAGACCTGTATGCAGAAAACTGTAAGACACTGATGAAAGAAATTAAAGATGATACCAACAGACGGAGAGATATACCATGTTCTTGGATTGGAAGAATCAACATTGTGGAAATGTCTACACTGCCCAAAGCAATCTACAGATTCAATGCAATCCCTATTAAACTACCAATGGCATTTTTCACAGAACTGGAACAAAAAGTTTCACAATTTGTATGGAAACAGAAAAGACCTCGAGTAGCCAAAGCAAGCTTGAGAAAGAAAAACGGAGCTGGAGGAATCAGGCTCCCGGACTTCAGACTATACTAGAAAGCTACAGTAATCAAGACAGTGTGGTACTGGCACAAAAACAGAAATATAGATCAATGGAACAGGATAGAAAGCCCAGAGATAAACCCACACACCTTATCTTTGATAAAGGAGGCAAGAATATACAGTGGAGAAAAGACAGCCTCTTCAATAAGTGGTGCTGGGAAAACTGGACGGCTACATGTAAAAGAATGAAATTAGAACACTTCCTAACACCATACACAAAAATAAACTCAAAATGGATTAAAGACCTAAATGTAAGGCCAGACACTATAAAACTCTTAGAGGAAAACATAGGCAGAACACTCTATGACATAAATCACAGCAAGATCCTTTTTGACCCACCTCCTAGAGAAATGGAAATAAAAACTAAAATAAACAAATGACACCTAGTGAAACTTAAAAGCTTTTGCACAGCAAAGGAAACCATAAAAAAGACAAAAAGACAACCCTCAGAATGGGAGAAAATATTTGCAAATGAAGCAACTGACAAAGGATTAATCTCCAAAATTTACAAGCAGCTCATGCAGCTCAATATGAAAAAAACAAACAACCCAATCCAAAAATGGGCAGAAGATCTAAATAGACATTTCTCCAAAGAAGATATACAGATTGCTAACAAACACATGAAATGATGCTCAACATCACTAATCGTTAGAGAAATACAAATCAAAACTACAATGAGGTATCACCTCACACCGGTCAGAATAGCCACGATCAAAAAATCTACAGGGCTGGGCTTCCCTGGTGGCGCAGTGGTTGAGAGTCCGCCTGCCGATGCAGGGGACACGGGTTCGTGCCCCGGTCCAGGAAGGTCCCACATGCCGCAGAGTGGCTGGGCCTGTGAGATATGGCCGCTGATCCTGGGCGTCCAGAGCCTATGCTCTGCAACGGGAGGAGCCACAACAGTGAGAGGCCCACGTACCGCAAAAAAAAAAAAAGAAGAAAAGAAAAAAAAATCTACAAGCAATAAGTGCTGGAGAAGGTGTGGAGAAAAGGGAACCCTCTTGCACTGTTGGTGGTAATGTAAATGATACAGCCACTATGGAGAACAGTATGGAGGTTCCTTAAAAAGCTAAATATAGAACTACCATACTACCCAGAAATCCCACCACTGGGCATATACCCTGAGAAAACTATAAAAAGAGTCATGTACCACAATGTTCAAATTGCAGCACTATTTACAATAGCCAGGACATGGAAGCAACCTAAGTGTCCATCGACAGATTAATGGATAAAGAAGATGTGGCACATATATACAATGGAATATTACTCAGCCATTAAAGGAAATGAAATTGAGTTATTTGTAGTGAGGTGGATGGACCTAGAGTCTGTCATACAGAGTGAAGTAAGTCAGAAAAACAAATACCATATGCTAACACATATATATGGAATCTAAACAACAACAACAAAATGATTCTGATGAACCTAAGGGCAGGACAGGAATAAAGACACAGACGTAGAGAATGGACTTGAGGACATGGGGAGGGGCAAGGGTAAGCTGGGACGAAGTGAGAGAGTAGCATGGACATATACACACTACCAAATGTAAAATAGATAGCTAGTGGAAGCAGCTGCATAGCACAGGGAGATCAGCTCGGTGTTTTGTGACCACCTAGACGGGTGGGGTAAGGAGGGTGGGAGGGAGACATAAGAAGGAGGGGATATGGGGATATACATATGCATATAGGTGATTCACTTTGTTATACAGCAGAAAATAACACAACACTGTAAAGCAATTATACTCCAATAAAGAAGTTTAAAAATAAAAGAATATATTTTTGATATTTGTGGTAAGATAAATCTGTAACCCTGAAAAGGGACAAAGGATTACTTCATTTTTATTATAAAAATTTCTTGAAGTAGATTTTTGTTGGAATGGTGTTGAAGTTAGCTTAGAGATATAATGCAAAGAACGAAACTGTCCTTAGTGTATATTTTTCCAGGGGGCTGCATATGGCAGGGAGGGTCTCTTGGGAATGTGAGGTGTGAACAGTATGACCAGCAAGAGGAAGTATAGATGGAAGCAGTGTAACAGTGAGCGGATTCATAGATGAGAGGGGAAGGAGTTTTTTTTCTTGCCACTCTGTAAGAAATTTTGAAACGATGAAAAGTCCTATAAATATGTTTGACAAGTTGCTTTGCTCTGTGTGAAATGTCTGAGTTACTCCTTCAAGGAAACCTACTGTAAAGACCTATCATTATTTAGGTCTTTCAAGTTGGATGGATATTTTAAAATGCAGCTCCATGTTGACTCATATGTATTATACTAAAACATATATATTTTAAATGGAAGCCCAAATCACCCAGCAGTGACAGGTAACTTATGTTTCTTTGATTTACTTGATATCAGTTCTCTTTATTTCACTCTTACTCTGGCTAAGAAGTCATTAGTGTTCTGTGCTGTTGGGATATTGCATTCGCCAAATTATATTAAAAATGCACTAGCTTTTCTTTCCATTGCTCAGAAGCACACATGAATTGACTGTATAGCACCATATTGCCTGAGTGCTCTCATGGGTCTTGGCACCTTGAATCACAGTTCTCCAACCCCATCTTTGTTTTGGAGCTCACAAAACAGAGAGTTACCAAATTCAAAGGCAGAAAAGATGTAGCAGCACCAAACTTCAGAGAAATTGAAACTAGAAAGTCAGGAAGAGAGTCCCTGTCTCTCAAATTGCTGATTAGCCTTTCATCTCTACTTCTGCCTGTGCTTCTTCCCAATTCCCCTGATTCTCTCCTAACACTAGCTGTCTCTGCTTCCTTTGAACTTTCTGCTCCCTTATAACCATTGCTTCCAAAGGACTTAGACTTTCTATGCCACCAGCTCCATTCTTGACTCTATATATGATCTTTCAGTTAAGTTTTCCTGATTGTGTGACTTAGTTCAAATTTTCCAGACAAGAAATAGGATTGATTCAGCCTACCCTACAGAGAGTCATGTATCCGTAAGATCTGGCAAGAGCAATGGGCCATGGTACGAATTAATTGGTTTTCGCTATAGGTCAGAGCATATCCTCTTAGAAGGGTGTATATGGTGGAGGAGGCTCCAATCTTCAGCTATGCTTGTCCTGGCTCTAAACATCTATTATATGGGCCTAAATGTGCAAGTTGGTTTTGGATTACATATCCTAACTCAAAACTAGCTAAGGAAAAGGGGAGATTTTTTACTGGCTCCTATAACTAAGAAATTAATGAATACAGCTGGATTCAGGCTCAGCTGGATTCAGGGCTCAGGCAATGTCATCAAGGCTTTATCTCTCTCTCTTAGTCCTTTGATTTTACTTGTGAGTTTGAATCCTAAATCACTGAGAATGCTGTCAGCTGGAAGTAACAGAAGACCTAAGAGTAGCCTAAACAATACAATCATCTCACCTAACAAGAAGTCTCCAGGTAGCTTCCAGGGTTGGTTCAGTGGCTCAGAAATGTCATCAAGTACCAGGCTCTTTATATCCTTCCCCAATTCCATTCTGGGTTTAGCTCTAGGTAATGACAGATCCTCTTGGAAGGGTATGTGTGCTAGGGGAAGCTGCAGTCAAAAGTCCTTTTTCATCCTCAGGCTATTACATTGTAGTTGCAAGACAAGTTGCAGCTCCATGCATCCCATTCTCAAGCAAAGCCATGTTTTAAAAAGGGGAGGCAAGGTTAGAGAGAAAGCTCTCCTTGCCTGACTCTCACTTATTATCAGAAAAATAAATCTTCTCCAGAAACTCCCCAGCAGATGCACTCTTACATCTCATTGTAAAAATCCAGGTGTGGGAAATCAAAGGGCTGATATTTTTAGTTTCTCGTGGAAGATAGGCTCTACCACCATGGAAGAAGGGAGAAGCGAATGGCTATTAGTTGGTCAAGCAATATGCCTTCCAAGGTTTCATTCTTCAGATAGGCTCTCTCCTCCTGGCAAGGAAGAGAATCGCCAGCATTCTCTACATTGTCATTTCTGCTATATTCTTACCCTTTTAATAATTTTATTATTGAATAAAACCTCATTTAAGTTGAGTTCTACAAGTAACAATATGCTCACCAGCAGTCCTTATGTTGATGTCTCTTTTAGTCATTTTGTTTGTCCAATGTTCATTCTCTATTTAGATTCCTCAGGATGGGCTTGTGGGAGCAGAAGTCTCAAGTTCTTCTATGTTGATAATAGTTTGTACCCTTTGAAAGTTAGTATTACCAGTTGTAAAATCATTGCCTCATATGTTCTTCCTTTCCATATCTTAAAGATATTACTCCATATTCTTCTGGCATTAAAAGTTGTTGTCAAAAAAATCTGATAATAATCTAATTTTATTTCCTTTATAAATCACTTGCTTTTTTTTTTTTTTTTTTTTGCCTAGATACCTAAAATATTTTTTCCTTGAAATTCAGTAATTTTAGTAGAATATGTCTCGGTATTGAACATTCTAAGATAGTATTCTCAGGTATGCTCCTTTATAATGCAGCCTTAAGCCTTTTTTATTTCAGGAAAGTATGCTTGAATTAAGGTTTTTAGTATTGTTCTCTTCCCTGGCTTTGGATTTTTCTTCAGGGACTCCTATTACATGTGTTTTAGATCCTTATCACTTTTCCCCCAATGTGTGTTCCTTTCTCTTGAAATATATTCTTTTAATCCTTATTTCTTTTTTATTTTGTAATTATCCTTATTTTTACCTTCTATTTTTCTTAAGACATTATTTACCTGTTAAGTTTATTTGCTCTTATCTTCCTTTTAGTTCAGTTTCCATTCCAAAATTATGCTTTCTTTTATTTCTAATTCTTTCCTGAGTTCTGTTGCATAATTTCTGAGTTTTTCTAACTCTGATATGTGGTTCTCTTTCATGGGTTATGCCATTTTCCTGGTGTCTTTTGACTTGTTTTGAAATGGGCTTGATCTGTTTCCTGACATGCTTTCATTGTCTATAAAGATGTTATTCTACTCCCCGTTCTCTTTTTCCTTATACTAGCTTTGTATGGGGTTTGATGTTGGTACTTTTCTGTTACTCATTTCTGAAAAGTTCTCTTTTACTAACTTGTAGGAGACAGCTTGGTTCTCTAACCTTTCAATTTCCTTTTCTGTTGATTTTCTGTAGTGTTCAAAAAATGGGGGCTAACTTTCTGAGGTTTCCTGGTTTCTGTTTCTCTCTCCCAGTTTTATTTGGACCTTTCCTTTTTCTCTATTGCTTCCATTCTGCTCCCTTTTTACTTCACCCCCAGCAGTTTCACCTTAGTGCTGAGTACTGTCCCAGAAGGGAGCCCTCGCCGGTTGGTTTTAGGAGCTCATTGGGCATAGACTGCTAAAGCTTCTACGGACCTTACCTACCTGCTACTGGAGCAGGCAAATCCCCTTCCATTTTTACCTGCTGTTCTCGAATTAGCCCTCTTCTTTCCACAAAATGTCTGTTGGCTGTTGCGGAGTTTTCCTAGTCTCAGGTCAGTCTGGTATACCATTGTTCTCCTCTGCTTCCTTCCCCATAAATGGCGATGCCACTTGGGACTTGAGGCTGTAGGTGGTTTGTTCCCACCCACTTATATTTTAGTGTTTGTAAGGATCCTTTGTCTTCATTTTGTTAAAAAATGTTATCCAGATGGGTTTTTCGTTTTACTGTCTAATTGCTCTGTCAATTTTATATACCAAATTCATGTGGGAATTTGGAATAGATTTCAAAATTATGCTGCCACTTCCACCATCTTCCTTGAACCCCTTCTGGCACTATTTTTAAAGGATCATTCTGGTTATGCAGGGCAGACTGCAAAGGGATAGAGGCAACGACCAAAGCAGGGAGACGAGTTAGAAGGGTATTTCAATAATGCCGTGAGATTTGATGGTGACTTGGGCTGGGGAAAGAGAAGAAGGCAGTGGTACAGGTGGTGAGAATCGGTTGGATTTTGGATATATTTTGAACATAGAGCCAATTGGATTTTCTGATGGCTGGCTGTGTTGTATGTGAGAGAAGAGTCAAAGGTAGCTTTAAAGTTTTTGACTGGAGCACCCGGAAGAATGGAGCTCCTGTTTACTGACGTTGGAGGACTGCATGAGGAGCAATCTGGGGGCGGATAGAGATCAGAGCTCATTTTGGGCTGTTGAAAGTTTGAGGTGCATATTAGGCATCTAAGTAGAGATGTAGACTAGGCAGTTGTTTAAGTGGGATTGGGATTCAGGGAGAGATCTGAGCTAGACATATATTTCAGAGCAAATAGGTGGTACTTAAAACCATGAAACTGGATGTGCTCTCCTAGAAAGTGAGTACTGACGGGGAAGAGAAGGGATCTGAGGATGGGCCCTTGCGGGCACTGTGGTGCTTAGGTGTTGGCAGTATGGATCTAATTTCTGAACATTTTGATGCTTCTTCTCCCTTTTTGTGCAAAGTTTTAACACAGATACTAAAATTGGCAATTAAACAGTTTCTAAGAATCAAGGGGGAGGCCAAGTTCAAGGATATTCCTTAAGACGGATACTGAGGACCGGCTTGCTCACCTTCCTTTCTCACCTCCTCCTCTGTTCTGCAGAGGCTAGAGTGCTATAAACTGTGCTTCTCAGACCCCCTTGCGGCTGGGAGTCACATGTGATTTAGATCTATATGTGACTTCAGCTCAGAATTGAGGTAAGTAGGGGAGAGAGGCAGGGCATATGCCGTCCATTCTGATGGTGGGGCTCATAATCGCTTATGCCCATGTGCTTATGTAGCTGGTGGTATGGCAGTGACATCCCAGTTTGCCAGGCAGCACAGAGCCATAGACACTTGGCCTAGAGTGTTTTTGTTTTTCAGCTCTTGCAGTTATTCATAACCCATGTAATAATCTCTAATAATTTCCTCCCTGCTTTTACTAGCTAGACTGAATTCTGTTCTCTGCACCTGAACCCTAACTAATAAATTCCCTCGGTGGGTCTGGTACTGTGTTTATTATGTAGATGTACGTGTAAACTCACTCATGAACAGAGAATGTGTGTGTGTGTGTGTAATGTGTATGTACACACTCAGGGTAGAGGGAGAGGTTGTATGTGGTCCCTGGAGGACACTCAGGGACAATTATGGCATGTACCCCACTAGAAGACCATGAAAAGGAGGACTCGGACATGGACTTCATGATGCCCAAGTTGCAGGACCAACCCAGAGATGCTGTGGACATCTTCTGCGGCCCGAGCATAGGATTGGTGTGGCCCTGGAAGTCTCACACAGTTACTGAAGCCCTGGAGGTCTGTGGGCACCGGCTGCGAGGCCAGTACTTGCCCCCCAATTATAAGCAGCTGCAAGAGGATCTGGACAACAGCCCTCGAATCCAGCAGGCACTGGCTGTACAACAGGCCCTGCTGGAGGTGAGGACGGAGGTCTAAAGAATGGGACGGTGGCCACCACTTCCCATCATAGCCACCCACCTCTGCCCTAAACACCTTGTCTGCCCCTAGGGCATGCTGCGGGAGGTGCAGGAGTTCTGCAGGGACCATCACTGGATGAAAGGCATTTATGAGTTCCTGCAAGCCTGGGGGCCTCAGAAGCTGGAGTCTATGAGAGGTTGTCCTGTCAAGAACTACGCGATGCTGGTGAGCTGCCTGGATGGTTGGCGGGCCTGCGTCTCCAGCATCCCCGTGGAGCTGATCACAAAAGGCAGGCTGCTGCGGCTGAGCTGCCGTGACATACAGGTGGAGATGGGTGAGCGCTGCTTACCCCCCTCCCTTTGCCTTCTGTACCTTATCCGCACAGCCCTTCTTGGGCCTTCAGTGTCCTCCAGGGACCTTTGGTGCAGGCCCCTCATTGGACCTGTAGAGCCTCCCAAAGCCCCAGGTCCCAGGCCCTTCCCTTTGCAACTGAAGGTGCAATCACTGCAGAGGACAGCCTCTCCGCCTGTCCTGACTCTACTCATTCACCACACTCCCTAGGAATTGTGTGTCCTTGTCTCCTAGCACTTTCTATTCTCATGGCACGGAAGTAGTTCAAACCAAATGTGACTGAGAAAAATCCTAGCCCGCTCCTTAGGCTAGGAGAACCCAGTTTCTTTATAGAGATTCCCAGGAATCAAGGGTGTCCTCTCCCCACATGTGGCAGTCAGAATCGACACTACAATTTGCACGTATAAAAAGTTACTCTCTTTAACTGATCTTGGCTTAGTCTGTAGCCCTAAATTCTGCTGATGGTGAAAAAAGAGACCGTTGGCCCTCCCAATCTGCGTGTTCTGTGTCTGTGGATAAAATTCCAGAGAGTTCCAAGAAGCAAAACTTGAACCGATAACTGTTTATATAGCATTTACCTTGTATTTACAACTATTTACATAGCATTTATGTTATTTTAGGTACTATAAGCAAACTAGAGATGAGTTAAAGTATACAGGAGGACATATATAGGTTATATGCAAACACTATGCCATTTATAAAATGTGTGGATTTTGGTATCCTCAGGGATCCTAGAACCAATCCCCCAAAGGGACAGCTGTATTCCAATTGAAAGTGCACATTTTTTTCTTTTTATTTAAAGCAGCACTTTTGGTCTAATTCAGTCTATTTTGGGTATTTGGTCAATTCAAAATTCATACTACAGTTCTTGATTGTTTTGATTTTCGAGTGTCCTCTACTCCTTCTCCTCCCCAAGGTGGCCCCCGGCATTAGAGAGGGCTTCTGGGCTGTGTGCTCTTCTTTGCTGGCTTCTGCTGACTTGCCTGAGGTCCCTGCCCTCCTTCTGACCTTGCTGCCCCTGGTGAAGCTGTGTCCTGAGCTGGTGTAGCTGGCGTGTGTTCTCCTGGCTAATAGGAGCCCAGACTGTCTACCTCTGCTGACTCAGCTCTGCATTGGCTCTGCTGACATTACATATCCTTAGGGTTTTAGTGAACCCTTCATCCAGTCTTTGTCTTAGGCTGGCCACCCCATAGCTTCTGCTTAAGGGTCCCTCGCCCCTCAACACAGGAACCCTATCTGGGCCCACTGGCTATCAACTCTCCACTATCTCCTGTATCCCCTGCCATTCGGGAGCTGTGGCGGACTTGGGAACGTTATATTTGGCCCTCTTTCTGCCACAACACATCACACCATGATTTCTGCTCTGCTGTGACTATCTCATGCCACATGAGCATGAGGGCGTCCTGCAAGGAGGTATCTTCCCAAAGTGATACACGGAAAGTGGAGCTCGAGCCCACTCTGCTGTCTGTTCCCTGCTCAGCCCATCTCAGTTTCCCACCTCATGTGTCTACCTACCCCCACGAGGCCAAGGCCTAGTTGGTCTCCCTGGGTCTCTGAGAAACCTGGTTTAAGACCTAACCTTGTTCGTCTTTTCTCTTCCTCCCTTTCCATGGGAAGGATGTCTCGTACTACTGGTTACTAGCTAAGTGCCTCCCCCCAGAGATGGCTGTGGAGAAACACACAGAGGGGTAGACTGGGAAGCTGGTGATTTGTTCTTCTGGGAAACAGAGAGGTTTTGTCACCTAACACCCATGAACGGCAGTAACCAATCGTGTCTGCTTCCTGCAGAGACTAGATACTCTCAGATCCATGGCCTCCAGGCCTGCTTTCTTTCTTTCTTTCTTTGGTTGCACCAGGTCTTAGTTGCAGCAGGCGGGCTCCTTAGTTGCAGCTCACCAGCTCCTTAGTTGCGGCTCGCCTGCTCCTTAGTTGCGGAAGGCAGGCTCTTTAGTTGTGGCATGTGAACTCTCCGTTGCAGCATGCATGTGGGATCTAGTTCCTTGACCAGGTATCGAACCCGGGCCCCCTGCATTGGGAGCGCAGAGTCTTACCCACTGCACAGCCAGGGAAGTCTCCAGGCCTGCTTTCTTTATAAGGTGGGAGGCCTTGGAGCTGGGCCTGAAAGAGTTTGCCTGAAAGTGCTTGCCTGCCTAGCCCTCCCTGCCTTTGCTCTTCCGCAGATGAAAGCACATACCTCCTTAGGTATCGTCTAGACCACAGAACTCCCCGCTCTTTCCCCAAGCCTCGCTCCTAAATGCACAGGGGATTCAGGCTGGCCAGGCAGAAGAAGGAGGACCTGTGATTGGCCTGCTTTCTTTCTGACCCTGTTTTGGGCAGGCTTCGCTCCACTCTTGCTCAGGAAGTCAGTGTGCTTTCTAGTCTGTTGGCTTCTTGGTCCTTAGTCCAGGCTCAACTGGCCTCTTCAAGAGGAGCAGACGGAGAGGTAAAAGCACAGGGCTCAGAATCCTGGCTCTGTTTTTTACTGGCTTGCATGACTTCAGATCACTGAGCTTCAGTTTCTTTATTTGTAACATAGGCATAACAATGTAGTCGCTCACAGGGTTATGGGAAGGAGGATTAAATGAGATATTATTTGCAATGTTCCTAGCATTGAGTATGGCATGCAGTAGATGCTTACTTGTTTTCATTTCACCTATTCCCTTCTGTCCACTCTCATCCTTCTTGCTGATCTAATTCTATCTTCTTATCCTGCAACTTTGTTCCTCTTCTACTTGGGCTCCCTTGAATACTTGAATTACCTACTGTTACGAGTTGGCCTCACCAGAAACTTGACTTCATACTTTACTCTTTCCCTCTCCCTAACTCCACCACGTCCAGCCTGTCATCAGATCCTTTCCATTCTTCTGCCTCCTACATATCTCTCAAATGTGTTTTCCCATCCATCTCCAACTTCCAACCCCGAGGAGCCCTGGTATTTTATCAGTCCATTGCTCCCTTATACCACACGGTGTCACTGTTGAGCTCTTCTCTGTCTTCACTGGCCCCGTGCTGCTGGTCAGAAGGCGGCACCATTGCAATAGCCTAGCTACTGTCATAGGTCAATGGGATAGTTTGAAAAAGCATAAGTGTACATCTTTGTGTTCTGTTCAACCTTGGGTACCCCTCAGAAGTTCCCTTGTCTTGGTTTTCTCAGTCTCAGCTGTTGGTGCCATGTCCTATTCGTTACCTCCTCCAAAGCTCCCACAGGTCCATTCCCTGTATGTCTCAATTATCTGTGCCTGGAACTCACTGTCCTACTTTCCAGTTGCAGAGATGCTCATGGAGGATGAGTTAATTTACTTTTCACCCTTCAAAGCATAAAATGTAACACAGTGGAGCCAGACTGCCAGAGTTTGAATCCTTGCTCTAGCATTGTGTGATGTTGATATTTAAACTCTCTGAGTCTCACTTTGCTTATCTTTAAAACAGGGGCAATAATAGTATCTGCCTCAAAGGCTTTTGTGAGGATTAAATGGGTTAATACAGGTAAAGTAGCTGACACTGTGTCTGGCATGTAGTAAGTACTCTATACTATATTTTGTGGCATACTCCATGCCCTATTTCTATATTGTATTTTGCTGCTCTGTGCATATTTTAACATCTCTGAACTTAAGAGGTGTATTATAATTGATGGCATCATTTTTTCTTTTTTCATGGTGTGTGTAAAATAATGGTGCTTCTTACAATCAGTGGTATCTCAGATCTGACGAGGTTTCGTGTTGGTATTATTCCTGTCCTCGGCGACAGTGGAGGTGTTCATATTGCCAAAGCCAGCTTCCAAGATTATCTTCTCGCCCCAAGTCCACCTGACAGCCTCTTTCCTTTAATCCTTAAAAACAAAAGGCAGATTACACACTCTTCTTGGTACCTCTTCTACTAGAGCAGAGGCAGTAAGACTCCTCAGATAGAAAATGTTTATCTGTGGTGGGCAGTCTGCTCTTCATGGACACGGCATCCCTGTGCCTTTGCACATGGTTTCATCCACTTGGCGTGCCCCTGGAAGCCTTAACCACTCAGTACAGTCAGCTCCAATGTCCCCTTCCCTGAGGAGGCCTTCCCCAGCATCCTCAGGCCTCCTGCCCCGTCACTGAGCCAGGTTGAGGGCTCTTTGAAGAGCATCTACCACACTGGTATGTGATTATCCCCTTCTATGTCTGTCTCTGCTGCCATATTGTGAGCTTCTGAGGGTGGGAACACTTTCTGTCTCACTCATCACTCTTGTCTACCGCTGCCCAGCACAGGCCCAAGTGCACTGCAGCTGACTGGACACCAAGCAGGGGTCCAGTAAGTGTTCAGCGACTGGGGGAACGAATTCACGTTCTGGCTGCCCCTTCAACCTGCTCCCACTCCGGCCCCGCCACGCTCCCCTTGTACTTCACCCCCTCATGCCTAACTCTCTCCTGTCTTCAGAATCCAAGCTGGTGGGCATCAGGAAGGACATTCTTGAACAGATACAGAACGAATGCCGGAGCCGCGGTCAGCAGCTAATAACAGAGCTCACAGATTTCACGAAGGCCTTCCGAACCTTCAACACCGACATCCACGCCCTCACGTGGTGCTCCCAGAAGGTGGGCTCTCCCCATCCTCCTTTCCCAGCTCATCCAGGGCTGTCCCGCTCGCATGCCCAGCACACTCCCTTCAAGTCTCAGCTGAGCTCTCGGTGGGGCGTGACGCTCTTAAACTGTGCTCACATGTGTGGTCTGCCCTTGCCAGCTCTCATCCTGTTCAAACGTGGCCCTCAACATCCTCATGAGAGGGGGAGGTCCTGGTGTTTTGAGAGGGAGAAAATCTGGCTTTCAGAGACCGAGTTCTGCTCTCTGTACAGTCGAGTAGGGATCCAAACCCTGCCATCAGGGCAACAATCTGATGGGGGAGGAACTGTGCTGTCTTCAGGGAGACCTAGGTCAGATGGGGGATCTGATCCCAGATTGCCCTGATCCTAGTTGGTTAAAAGGCGGCTGCTGGGGCCTGGAGCCTCTAGCAGGTGGGAGTGTCCCTCAGGATGTAAAGGGCTGTGGGAGTGCTGGTCTCAGTACTCATGTGGGAGTACTGTTGTCCCTGCAGCTGAACGAGGCCAACGAGCGGTACACAGAGCTGGAGGAGCGAATGGAATATACGCGGTCACTCTGTGAGCTCGTCCGCAACCACTTTGGCGTCTTCAGTGCTGAGAATGAGGCACTGGACATCTCGGTGAGAAGGCATCTCTCCCGTCTCTCCCAGTGCCCCTCCCCCATAACCACCTCTGCTTGACTACCCTCTGCCTGCCCCGCAGCTTCTGGACACGTGGGAGTCATTCCAGTTTGAGAAAAGCCAGGCCTCGGGGTTCCTGCTCAGTAAGCGACACGCCATTGTGCCTAAGCTGCAGCAGCTGATGGCGGCGGCGCTGGCGGAGCTGGAGGGCCTGATTGCGAAGGCCCTGTCCGGTCCCTTCATGGACCCTGAGCAGGAGCAGAGGAGCACTGAATGCCAGCTCATCTCCCTGGAGCGTCAGTTCCAGAACACAGCCAGCGGCCTCAGTGAACTGCACCATGCCTACACCACCTTCACTGGTACCGAGGGTCCCGCCCCCTCCATCGCCACCCTGGGATGCCCCCTCCCACTGAGATCAGGGTTGGGACTTAGGGACCTGCATGTTGGGTGACCCGAAGCAAGTCTTGGGAATCACATACCTTCATTTTAGTCTATTTTATATGTGAAAATTGCAGGACAAAATCTAAATACATTGGGTATGTCAAGTGTTGTGCTTAGGGTGGGGATAGGGGGGCACACGGTCTGGTAGAGAAGGCAAATAGGTGAGCGTTCCATCAGAATGTGATGGGGCCAGAGGGCTAAAAGCCTGTGCAGGAGAAATGTAAAGGTGTCCTCATCGTAGTTGTGTAGCCCTGTTCAACCCAGTCCTACACCAGGCACCAGGTCCCAGATAAAAACGGGTCATGATGCTCCACGGCCACTGCTTCCAGCCAGTGTGGTGGAGAGAGGTGGCTGCTAAAGGCCTCACCGGCCCCTAGGAGGAGACCGGGACAGAACTATTGGCCTTAGCCCTTCTGTGCGGTGGTGCAGCTAGGCTGGCTCCCCTCTGCACGTAAAGAACTTTGCAGGCTCCAGTTTCTTTTCTCAGGTGCCGTCACTTCTGTCGGTCACTCGTATCCCTTGGAAGGGCACACTGCTTCTGACTGGCCTCTTGGCCAACCGCCAACCGTTACTATCCCTGCCTATGGGATCCTCAATCCCAGGGAGGGCCATTTGACCAGATGTGAGCTGGAAGACACTCTGGGACCATCCTCAAACAAGGGGCTTTTTCTTTGGTCAAGTATTGGGAGACCCTCATCCTATATTCTAACTGATGTAGACCAGACCTTGACCTTTCCTGCTAGTGGTTGGGGTGTTTGTGGAAAAGCAGAGTAGGGGACTCAGGCCTTGTGGGGTTAGGCCCAGGAAACCCCACAGCATTGCTTTTACTTCTTTCTTCCATCCCTGTCTCCTCACCAAACTTCCGGTTTTTAAAAATAATCTAGGATCTTAGATCCAGACCATTAATACTACTCTATATTTTCCACTACATATCTTTTATTTTACTTACTACCTTTGACATTTGTTTTGTTCTGTAACTGTGTTAACAACTACTTTGATATCTAAGGTTTAATGGTTTTGTTTACCCAGTGCCAATTTTTAAAGTACCACATCTTTTCATTATTTTCACTCCTTGCTTGGATGGCTGCAATAATTCTTTGAGAATTTCTTTTTTCTAAGAAGGGAGTTGGAGGTGTTAAAATCTCTAAACTTCTTATGGCTAAGAATGACTGTACAATGTCCCTATATCACAGCTTGGCTAGATATTGAATTCTGAAGTCACAACACTTTTTTGTCCAGACGTAGATACTACATCACTGTCTTCTGACATTTATCATTTTGGACAAATCTGATATCAATCTGATTTTCTTCCTTTGTAGGTAATCTTTTTTTCGATTATTTGATAATGGCTCTTACAGTTGCTCTGCTCCCGTTTCAGAATTTTTATCTGTATGTTGGATTTTCTGGATCTCTCCTCCATTTCTTTCATCTGCTTCATCATTACTTCTTTTATTCTTTTTTTTTTTTTTTTGAGTTCTGGGGAAATGTGAATTTGTCTTATAAGCTTCCATTTTCTGTGGTGTCTACTCTGTAATTTCTTTCTTTTTAAAAAAATATTTATTTATTTATTTTTGGCTGCGTTGGGTCTTCGTTGCTGCACGTGGGCTTTCTCTAGTTGTGGCGAGTGGGGGCTACGCTTTATTGCGGTGCGCGGGCTTCTCATTGCGGTGGCTTCTCTTGTTGCGGAGCACGGGTTCTAGGCGCACGGGGTCCAGTAGTTGTGGCACATGGGCTCAGTAGTTGTGGCTCATGGGCTCTAGAGTGCAGCCTCAGTAGTTGTGGCGCATGGGCTTAGTTGCTCCGTGGCATGTGAGATCTTCCCGGACCAGGGCTCGAACCCGTGTCGCCTGCATTGGCAGGCGGATTCTTAACCGCTGCGCCACCAGGGCAGTCCCTGCAATTTCCACTGCATTTTAAAACACACATACACATGTTGTATTTGTATGATTAAGTGCACATGTATATGTATATAAGTGTATGTATATGAGTATATATACATGAACATATTTCCTAGCTCTGTCTACTGAAGAGTCCAAGAAGGAAATACACTCCAATAGCAAGGAACCACATTGTGCCCAGATCGTAGTTTCTAATACCATTCCCCACTAAAAGAAATCAGGGCTCCTCAGAGAATGAATGATTCCAGGGCCATGGCAGGGTAGGTACAAGATGAGAGTGGAATATCTTTTTAAGCCAGAAAGTAAGGAAGTGTTAAGTTCTTTTTAAAAGTGATGGGACATGGGCTTCCCTGGTGGCGCAGTGGTTGAGAGTCCGCCTGCCGATGCAGGGGACACAGGTTCGTGCCCCGGTCTGGGAAGATCCCACATGCCGCGGAGCGGCTAGACCCGTGAGCCATGGCCACTGAGCCTACGTGTCCGGATCCGGTCTGGGAAGATCCCACATGCCGTGGAGCGGCTAGACCCATGTGAGCCATGGCCACTGAGCCTACGTGTCCGGAGCCTGTGCTCCACAACGGGAGAGGCCACAACAGTGAGAGGCCCGCGTACTGCAAAAAAAAAAAAAAAAAAAAAAAAAAAAATCCTGATAAAAGTGATGGGACATGGCACAAGGACACAGAAGGGACGCTAACTGGACAAACCTGGGACAATTTGACCACCAGGGTAAGTACAAAGTAAACTACTGAAAAAAACAGGAATGTATTATCCATACTAGTACTAAGTAGATGATAAATCAGTGAGGGAGAAATGAGGACTTGTGCTTATAGTAGAATGCCAGAGCCAGCTGGGCAGTGTGAAGGGAGGGCTGGAGAGGGAACACCACATTTTGCCAACCATCATGGTAAATACTGGATTGGGTGAGGGGATCATCAATGAATGCCAAATTTGGGGGCAAATTTGACGAGGAACAGAATATTTGCACTGTCTTAGAGAGTCTCCCTCAGAGACTACTTATTAGTTGCAAAGGTAATAATTCAGTGGAGAAATTAGGCAACATTTTGAAGGTGATCAAAATTAATATCTCCAATGAGGGACAGATGAGACACAAATGGACATCACGTACCTCCAGACGTGATACCCAGAGGACACAACATGACCGATTCAACAGTCCAGCTGGGAGTGATTTTACAAACTCAGCCATGAAAGGAAGCATACAAACACAACACAAGAAACTTTCTGTTAACAAAAAAGGGAGAAAGGGGACTGTCTACTTCAAAAATGTCTATGTTACAAAAGACTGTGGGGAATGTTCCAGATTAAAAGAAGTTGAGGAGACATGACAAGTAAATATGGTACTTGACCCTAGACTGGCTGCTGTACTTGAGGGGAAAAAAATGCTATAGGGGACATTACTAGGCCAACTGACAAAACTGAAATATAGACAGTAGATCAGATAAAAGTATTATATCCATGTAATATATGAAGTTGATAATTGTACCAACGTTGTAGAAGAGAATATCCCTTTTCTTAGGAAATACACACTTGAGTATTCAGGGGTAAAAGGACATGATATATGTAACTTAGTTTAAATAGTTCAGAGAAGAATTATGCGTTTGTGTGTGTATACACACCTGCCCAGACACCCACAGGGCATGTAAACACAAATGGTAAAGAGAATGGGTAAAATGTTAACAAAAGGTGATCTTGATAAAAGGTATACAGGAATTCTTTTTACTATTTTTTTTGCAACTGTAAAAAGTTGGATAGCATTTCCAAATAAAAAGTTTTAAAATGCAATGGAATTTACGAAATAGATAATCCTCAAGCTTGTCTTTATCTTCTCGTGTGTCTGGAGATACTATGTCTGCTCCTTCTTACAAAGAGAGTTCTTTACTTGTTCAATATTTAATGTTAAGACAACTGCTATCAAACATTATACGGGGGGAGTTCCCTGGGGGTCTTGTGGTTAGGCTTCGGAACTCTCTCACTGCTCTGGCCCGGGTTCAGTCCCTGGTCTGGGAACTGAGATCCTCAAGCCTCGTGGCACAGCCAAAAAAAAAAAAGTTTATATGGGTTTCTAGCTGGATCTTTTGAGTTCAGACAAAGGAAGATTTTATTAAAGAGTTTAATTTACTTTGTATGTGTGGTTTTTGGGTTTTGTTTTGTTTTTTGGTTAGATCGGAGCTCTGATAGCCTCGTGATTCTCAGACCTCCATGATGGATGACACATCATGTAAGATGCATGGTTCTCAGCATTTGGGTGTAGCTTTTTCACTTCTTCTCTCACTCAAGAAGGTACAGTGGAATTCAAGTGAATGAGGATGACAGTTTTATTGCAATATTCTTGAACCTGGTCTGATGTTTTTTAAGTAAATTGCAAAACTCAGTACTATAATTATTATTAATAACAAATTATTTTTGACACATATCTCAAAAAGGAATATAAATTTTGGTTAAGAACTAACGCAGAAGCTTGTGAGATGAAGGGAGGGAATAATGGTCAGAGACAGACACGATAGGGAGCGTCACCATTTGCCCCTACGGTCCTCCCTGTGGGCCAGATCCTTTCTCATATGCATCTCACTGAACTCATTCATTTGTCCAACACATATTTGTTGAGTGCCTACTGTGCACCATGCGTGAAGTATATCAGTGAACAAATGACAAAACCCTTTCCCTCATGAACTGAACGTTCTAGCTGGGAGAGAAAGACAACAAATAATAAACATAAAATATAACCAAATGATGGAATATGTTAGAAAGTGATAAATGGTATAGAAAAAAAGTAGAGCAGGTTAGGAGGGGCTGGGAATGCCAGGGAGGGTGGCTAGCAGTTCTTAATGAGGTGGGCTGCGTAGGCCTCATTTGGAAGGTGATATCTGAGCAAGGACTTGAATGTGGTGAGGGAGTGAGCCATGTGGTTTTCTAGGGGAAGTGTGTTCCAGGAAGAATGAACTGCCCGTCAAAGGCCCTCAGCAGGAGGGAGCATGCCTGGTGTATCTGAGCAACAGTAAAGAGTGTGGTGTGGCCAGAGTGGCATAAGTGAGACAGAGACTAATAGAAGAGGAATCCTTCCCTTTCATCACTATCACATTTTCCTAGATATTCTTTCCTTGGACTAACTCTCCCTTGGATTATTGTACTGAACAATTTTGGACAACCACACCCGCCCCGTCCCTGGCACTTTTAGGACCCTCCCTTCTGTCACTATGGGCTCTTGACTGACCATCCCCCATCATGCCCCCACCCCCAGCCCTGCACATAGCCTAGGCCTCATCAAGCCCTATCCCACAGGGGACGAGAGTCCTGTGCCCTTGCCAGCCTGTGGGACCCGTCCTATTGTGCAGCAGCAGCGCATCTGGCACCTGTACCGAGTCGTCTCTGAAAATATCAGCGAATGGAAGTGCATGGCTTTTGCCAAGGTGCTGACACCCTCCTTGGACCCCCTGCCTGGGAGTGGAGAGTCTGCGTGGGTCGGGGTGGGGAAGGGTCTCCAGCTGCCAATGTGCCTTTCTCCCTACAGTTCAATCTGGCTATGGCCCAGGAGAAGACAGATGGCTGGCTGACAGAGGCGGCCCAGATGAGTGCAACCCCGGGGCTGCACAGCCCAGTTCTGCAGCGCTGCATGCACGTGCTGGAGGAGTTCTGCAGCCTCCTGCCATTGCTCACCAGGCTGGGCAGCCTCCAGCTGCAGAACGTCAACTTCCAAGCCCTCCTGCGAGGTGGGTTTGGGTAGAGTCAGAAGGGAGGGGAAGGGAAGGACGTAGGGTTTGAACAATGGGACAACTAAGTTCCCTATTGCTCTTTTTGGAAACACCTTTCCTCCCCAGGTTGCCCTGGCCTTCCCTCACAGCCTCCTTTCCCCCACAGGGACAAACGTTCTTAACCTCTCACACTACCATGTGGGTCCTCTCTGCTGACTTGGGCTGGGCTGGGCTGGAGTCTTACCTCTGGACTGAATTGTGCTCTGGACCTTAGGTTCTGGGCCCTTGCCTCTGTGTCGTGCTGTCTGGGAGCTGGGCTGGGCTGGGCTGGACTCTGCCAAAGACCGAGAGCTGCTCTGACTTGTTGTCCCTCCCCCTCCAGACTTAGGGTTAGGCGATCTCCACAACATAGAGCTCCTAACAGTGGGCCAGCTGCTCTCTTGTCCCCTGCTGGAGTTTACAGATCGAATCAACCAGGTGGGCTCACCCCCGCTCTGCGCCCACAGAGGAAAGGTGGTCCAAGCCCAGGGCCTGTTTGCTAAGCTCTAATAGAGCCAGTTAAGGCTTAGCAGCCCCTTGAGACAAGGGGGACAGTGGGTGTTGGCTTGTAGTGGCGTGGGGTTGCGATTGCTAGCCTGCCTGGAGGGTATGGGGACCTGATGGCTAGTTCCAGAGGCTCTGTGACGGAAAGTATGTCCCTTCCCTCCCAGGGGAAGGAAATGGGTGGCAGCCCTGAAGTTGTGGGCACACAGGATGGCAGATGTCCCCTGGCCCAAAAGAGCATGAGCTGACTGAGGCATTGTCTGCTCAGCTGGAGCCTTGCAAAAAAGTGGGTTTCAGGGCAGCAGCCCTAGGTCACAGTGTGATGCTGGTGGCCTGTCTTTGAAGCCTGATGGTCCCACTCTCCATCTCTGAGACCTCCACTCTCCTGGGCCCTGGCCCTTGAGTCCCAGCTCCAAGGCTATCCCCTGAGCCATTAGCCAGTCCTGGTTCCTGAGACCCAACTGTTCCAGATCTGGCGGTGTGAAAACATACGGACTCGTGCCCAGGAGGCCCTACTGCAGCTGCAGCGGGCCTGGGAAGCACGACAGCTGCGACTGCTCAACTTCATCCTGCACGTGCCGTATGAGCCCCCAGCTTCAGAGCGCTCCAAGAGACAAGCGCCCCGCAGCCCCCAGTGGCAGGTGGTGGGCAAGGATAGTGGCACCTTCATCCTTTCAGGTGAGACCCAGCCCTCGTGGCCCAGTGAAAGCCCCTGCTGCTGGGGAACGTATTCATCCCCCAAGCCCTGCCAGATCTGGCTTCTCTAGCCGGGGCCCCCTCCCCCCTGGACAGCCTGAGCCATCAGTCTGTTCTGAGACAATATCTTCCATGTAGCCCTCGTACAGTCTTAATCTTCTTGGGAGCCCCCCATCCACTCCCTCCCACCCAATGCCTGGCCTCTTCAGCAAAGGTCCTCCCCTTTCTGGGTGTGCTAAGAAATTCCTCGTGGTCACGTGTCTCCAGCTTTCAATGCTCTGTCCTCTAGACTGCACCCACTCATTAATTCCTTTGTCATTCCCTCATCAAACTCACCTGCCTCTTCTGAACCAAATGCAGGGGACTCTGAGATTTACAGACCGAAGTCCCGTCCCTTGCGGACTCCCAGTCCAGTGAGAGAGGGACAAGAGAACAGAGACAGGTGCATGACAGAGCACCTAACTGAGGGCAGTAGCATCTCAGAAAGAGGACCAACATCAAAGGACCGGGAGAGTTAGAGAAATCTTCCCTTCCCTTAGGCAAAGGCCTCATTCTGACTTCTGAAGGAGTAGGAGTTTGCCAAGTTTGCAAGGGGAGAAGGGCATGCCAGTCAGAGGGAGCAGCATATGTACGGGCACTCAAGATGGTACAATTAGGGAAGTAAAGGAGAAATTCTCTTATCCAGCCTAATTGAAACCCAACTGGCAAATTCAGAAAGTTAGTTAAACAGGGAAATCATAAAATATGCATACATGGCTTAAGATTTTTATTTTAGCTTAAATCATATAATGTACATTTATTTACTAACCTTTTAATCTAAAGACGAGGTTTTCTTTGATTTGCAGTCAAGTGATAGAAGCTCCTCACTGCCTTTCTTGCGTTAATACATCATCTGCTATTTCCACTTTCAGTTTCTGTAAAGTTGAGAAGTGACGTGAGGACATTTGTAAAGCTATCTGAATCCAGAACTTTTCTAGATTTTTATTATAATTTCACAATCTTAAAAAATCGCCTTGCCTATATCTAATTTAATATCATGTTTTTATTGGCTTACTGAAACCCTTCCATAGTTTCCATAGAACCAGCAACTATTTTGCCACCCATATTTCAGTGGTTAACATGATATAAGATTAAATTCTGTAATTAAAATTATAACTCACACAAACGGAACTCACGTAAACAAGTTTGCAAACACACTCTGACTCTTGGTGAGCATACTAGGTTCAACTAGTAGAAGCAAAAAAGTTTGTGTCTTCTAGAGAGTAGTTTGAGATCTGTGAGTTTCAGTGTATTTTGGGTATCAGTCAACCCTGCCCTTGCCCCATCTGACTGCCAGCTCAGCTCAGCTCGAGCCCACTCTTCCTTAGATTACAGCAACCTGCAGGATTCTATCCAGGAAAGTCTTCAGGTGTTGTTCAAGTTCCTGGCCACCCAGAAGTCAGGAGACTTAAACAAAATGGCGTTGGAGTGGGTGACTATCATGCATGGCCTGAGTGAGTGCAGGCCTCTAGCTGGGCTGATGGGTGGGTCCTGAGGTGAGATGGCCCAGAAGGATGGGGAGAGAGGTCGGGGGTGGGTGAGGACAGAGTGAGGACCTCCTTCAGGGCCACTTCTTGGGCTGAAGTGACCAGGTCTTTATTCACGCTGCAGGTTTTCTCTCCTTCGAGCAAGGTCCCTGGGTCCTGCTGAGCAGAGTTTTTTGGGAGTGGGGCATCCCAAGAGGGCAGGAGCAGGCTGGACCCCCTTGCAGAAGCTGGAACCCTAGTCTCCCTCCAGTGTTCCCCTGGCTGCTTCTCACAGGTGCCCTGCTGCAGGTGTGGGTGACTTTCCAGCAGAAGTGGATCTTTTTGAATAAAGTTCTGCATGAGATGAAGATCCAGTTTCCTAGTTCTGACCTGGTAGGGAAGGGGGTGTGTGGCAGAGTGGACAAGTGCTACTGGACAGTGGGGCTCAGGGCGGGAGGGGGATGCCGCCCTCACTCTCACCTTCTCTCTCACCACAGTGCTCCCGTTTCGAGGCCGTGGACGAACAGTATCGGACCCTGATGAGGATCTCTGTAGCTGACCCCCTGGTTCTGTCACTTATAGTGCCCAGTGCCAAGCGGAGCCCTTCTTTCCAAGGCCAGCAGCTGCAACAGCTGCTGCAAGCGGGCTCCGTGGAGCTGGAGGGCATCATCGTGGCTCTGGAGAGTGTGCTCTATGCCATATGTGCTCACTTCCCCCGCCTCTTCTTCCTCAGTGGCAGTGAGCTGGTGGCCCTGCTAGCTGCCCCGCTGGAGTCCTGTGAGGCCCAGCTATGGGCACGACGCTGTTTTCCTCACGTGCATGCCGTGAGCTTCCAGTCCAGCCGAACTGATAGAAGCACGGATGACCGGGAGTCAAGCCCAAGCCCACAGACTCAGGTGGAGGCGCTTGCAGTGCTCGGGGCAGGTGGGGAGGAGGTGAAGCTGCCGGGGTCCCTTCCTCTGCATTCAGATCTCCCCAGGTGGCTGGCCTCCCTGGAGCAGGGTCTGCGTCTGGCCCTGGTGCACTTGCTGCAGGACTGTGTGGCTGCCCGTCTTGCTCTGGGCCCGTCCCTAGACAAGGCCTTCAGGCAGCTGCCCCAGCAGAGCCAGTCGCCCCCGCAGATGTATGTCCAGCACTGGCTGGACCTAGTCCAGGCCTTCCCGTGGCAGTGTGTGCTGGTGGCAGAGGAGGTGGTATGGAGGGCCAACATGGAGGAGGCTCTGCTTGAAGGGAAGGCCCCGGCCGCGGTCCCCATGCACGTGCGCAAGCTTGACGTACTGGTGAATTTTTTGCGGGCCCGGAGGGCCTCTCGGGGTGAGCAGCCCCTGCCCTCTGTCCGCCAGACCAGCCTGCTCAGTGCCCTGTTGGTCATGACAGTGACTCACCGGGATATAGCACAGCTGCTGCAGGAACGCCAGGTCAGTGATCTGACGGACTTCCACTGGGCCCGCCAACTCAAGTACCGCCTGGCTTCACCCCACACCGCTCCCCAAAGCCCCCTGCAGAGTCCCAAGTCTCTCGCACCTACTGAGACTTCTCTGTCACCAGCTGCATGCTGGATAGATGTGCTGGGTCGGTCTTTCCTGTACAATTACGAGTACCTGGGTCCCAGACTGGGGTCTCTACCCAGCCTGCTTCCTGAGCGGCCGGCCCTAGTGCTGTTATTGGCCCTGGAAGAGGTGGCCTGTGGGACCCTACTGGGCCCTGATGGTGTGGGCAAGGCAGCTATGGTGAAGACGCTAGCGCAGGCCCTGGGGCGCCAGCTGGTGGTGGTGCCCTGCTTGCCTCAGATAGAGGCCCAAAGCCTGAGCAATTACCTGAACGGTGCCCTGCAGGGTGGTGCCTGGCTCCTGTTAGAAGCAGCTCAGCACTTGCCCCTTGGCTTACTCTCTGCCCTGGGCCAGCGCTTGGCCAAACTGCGCCACCTCTATGCCCCACTGTACCAGGAAGCTTCCCGAAGTACCAGCACCGTTGACCCCGCCCACCCCCAGCTCCTCGGCAGCGGCTTCTTTGAGAAACATCACGTGGACGTGCGCCTCGGCTACGGCTGTCTCCTGACACTGCGTGCCCTGAGCCCTGCCGTGCCTGCCAACCTGCGCCAACTACTGAGGCCTGTGGCACTGACACTGCCTGACCTGCGGCAAGTGGCAGAGCTGACCCTGCTGGGTGCGGGGATACGGGACGCCTCCCGCATGGCTACCCGGCTATCCAAATTCTTCTCCCTTGAGCGTGAGCTGGTGTCTGGGCCCCCGCCCTGCCGCTTGCCCCTGCTCAAGAAGGTGCTGGAAGACATGATACAGGCTCTAAACGTGACCAAGGGGGATCCCAAGTCCAAGCAGCCCTGCAGCCTAGCCGCCATCGAGGAGGCCGCCCTACTGCGCGCCCTGCTGCGCTCCCCGCTGTTCAGCATCCCGGATGGGGTCCACCTGCGCAACCTCCAAGAGCTGCTCTGTGGGCTCTTCCCTGCCGCCAGCGAGGTGCTGGCAGAGCCTATAGCCCCCGGGCTGAGGAATTCACTGCTGGTGGAGGAGTTGCAGCAAGGAGGCCTGCATCCCAGCCCTGATATTCTGGGGTCCCTGGAGCAGCTGAGTCAGGCCCTGGGCCAGGCCTCAGGTGTCTTGCTCCTGGGCCCCGCAGGCAGTGGCAAGACCACATGTTGGCGCAGCTTATTTAAGATCCAGAATTGGTTGGCAGCCATGGAGGACCCCTCGACCCAGAGCTGCTGCCAGCCTGTGGAAATTACCCACCTGTATCCCAGTGTCCTCAGCCCCCAGGAGTTCCTGGGGTGGCTGGAGGGCCCCTGCTGGAACCACGGTGTCTTCCCCAGGCTGCTTCGTGAAGCCAGTCGGTGTAAGACTGTGGGCGCAAGGGGGCAGGTGCAGGAATCAGTGGGGATTCATCACTGGATAATATGCGATGGGGCTTCCGGTGGTGCTTGGCTGGACTCCATCACTTGCCTCCTGGGTGACCCCCCCCAGCTTAGCCTCCCCAATGGTCAGCAAATAGCACGACCCCCAGGTACTTTTCTTCTGATGGAGGTGGGAGATGCGACAGGCATGTCTCCCACAGCGGTGGGCCGCTGTGCCCTAGTCTGGTGCCGTGGGGAGCAGACTTGGCAGGCTATGCTGAGCGCCCTGATGGCAGCCCTGCCCCAGGAGTACCACCTGCAGCTCCAGACTGTCACTGAGCTCAACCACCTGGCAGAAGTGCTGGTGCCTGCAACGTTCCAATTCCTCACCTGCCAGGGTGCCAGCTCCCTGCTGCAGGTACATGGGCAGCAGGCCGTTTGCCCAGGTGTGGCTGAAGTCACCAGCTTGGCCCGCATCTTGCGTTGTCTGCTTGACCCACACCTGCGCACAGATGAGAAGGAGAAGGCCCATATCCCAGGTGAAGGGAAGGGCTGATGTGAGAGCTATGTGGCCTTGAGGATAGCTGGGATATAGCTCGAGCCTGTGGCCCAGGTTCTTAGGTGGACTTGGGCCTGGGGACTTAAAGTGAAAAGTAATAGCCAACCCCTACTCTCTTCCCCCAACTCCCTCCCCTTTTTCCTCCTGGGGCTCCGATTCTGGCCGTGGTGACCTTTGCAGAGGACCTCAGCTATAGTGACCCTGTGGCCCGAAGCTTCAAGTCCTCGAAAAGCAGCTCTCTGCGCCTGTACCAGGTTGACAGTGACGCTGTGCCTCGTAAGCGCAGGGAGCACTTGCTGGCTGTCAGCAGCTTTCTTTTTGCTTTGATCTGGGGCTTTGGAGCCCACCTTCCCTCCAGGTATCTACAGGGATGGGGGATGGGGCATGCAGAGGGCTGAGATGGAGTGAGTGGCCCATGGGAGTCAAAACCCAGGTGACATTGTTGGGGGAGGGTGGAGTGTGTGAGTGTATCGCAAATGGAACTGTTGTAACTGTCTGACACTTTTGCCTGTATGTCCATCTGAGCAGGCTCTGGCCCCTCTTTGATACCTTCCTGAGGGATTCTATTAGCTGCCTCTCCAACTACCCTGAGCTACCAGCCTCAGCCTTGGTGTTTGATCTACATGTATGCCCTGAAGATGGGACGCTGGCCCCCTTCACTGGCCAATACCTGCGCAGCCGCATCAAGGGAACTCAGGGCACCTTCAACCCTTCTCCTCAGGTGTGAGGACAGTGGGGCAGTAGCTGGGGCTGGGGCTCAAAGAGATATCCTGGGGCGGTCCATGTCCTAGGCCTACCTGCTCCCGTTCCTTGAAATGTTTTCACAGTCTCCAGAATGCATGCAGTGTTCTGCAAATACAGCTTTAACACAAGATTCCTAGACCTTTACTTTCGGCTAGATCGCTGTGCTAACCTGGAGCTGCCACAGTAAGCCCTGCTCCTGTCCTATAGACCGAACGGCTCTTGTATGTGGTGGACCTGCTTCTGTCAGAGGGACACCCGGTGCTGCTGGCTGGAGAGGCAGCCACGGGGAAGTCAGCCTTTGTGCACGTGCTAGTGGAGCCACAGCACCCTTACGTGTCCAGCCCCATCCACCCTGCCGTCAGTCCCGCCCACCTTCGCCTCCTGCTGAGCCGGGGCGTCCAGGGCCAATCACAAGCCAGCCCGTGGCCTGGGCAGCACGTGGACTGCAAAGGCTTTCTCCTCTTCCTGCTGGAAGATCTGCACCTGGCTGCTTCCGGTGAGGAGCTGGGAGGAGGGAAGGTGTCATTGTCGTCTCTTGAGACTGGAAAAGCCCTAGCAATATTCGACTCTCAAACATATACCTACAGACCAAACTTCAGTGTTCCATTCTTAATATCTTCTCAGTCTACGTATGCTCCCTGAATAATCCTGTCCTTTGCGTGGCCTCATCCACCATCTCTATGCTCTGACTGCTAAATCTCCGTCTCCAAGATCCCCTTCTAAGCACCAGATCTGTCTATCTAACAGTCTGCTATATGTCTCTACCTGGTTGTCCCATTGACACCACGGATCCAACTCTGAACTCATCATCCTCCCCCAAAACCCTGCTCTCACGTGCCCTCTCAGTACCTGGTACCACCATCCATCCAGTCACTGTAGCCAGAAATCTTGTTGACATCTTCCCCTCCCTCACCAATATCCAGTCACCATGTGTCTTCATTTTGCCTCCCAAGTATCTCTCAAAGCTCTCCACCTATTTCCATTCCATCTTCCCTGGTTCAGGCAGTCATGACCGGGAGCTCTGGCAAATGCTCTTCAAGGTTTCTTGTGATGAGTCTTTCTTCTGTAGATTTTTATGCTCTGTCCTCTAACTGGATTCAACTTTGTAACGCAGGCATCCAATAAGTTAGGCTTCCTCTAGCCTCTGGGATCGCCATCCTCTCGGCCTTCTCTCCTGCATTTATCTAGCTAAATCCTACTTATTCTTTACAAATAATCTCAGGCAGTATCTCCTCCAGGAGGTCTGGGCCTCCAGGCTAGGTTCGATACTCATCCTGTGCTCTGTACAAAAATCTATGACAAATATGGTTTTATGACTGTACGTTTACTAGCCTGCCTCTTCCATCCCACTCTGAGCATGTTTCCACCAGTCTCGGTTTCCAAACCTTCCTACTCATTAACCTTCAGTTAAGGAATATGTAATTGGTCTTAGAGGTAGGATTTGGGGCAGAAGAGGGGGAAAAAAGTCACTCACTCCTAAGGAGAGTGCAAGGGAGAGAGAAGAACTTACCAAGTCCCAACACACCAGATGCATAAAATTCCTTAGAACCCCGTGTGTGCCAGGAGCAGACCCAGTGAGGCAGGGAGAGGAAGAGTGGGGTGACACTGTCATGTGGACTTACGCCTGTTCTCTCTGTTATTCTTCACGGCCCACAGACCCAGAGAAGAGCTGTCAGCCGGTGTTGGAGACTCTGCGCCAGGCCATAGACGGCACCGTGTACGCCCACAGCACCTTGGAAGTGCAGACGCTGCAGCCTATAGTCAACTTCCTTGCCACCGCCACAGTGCCAGGCTTCTGCGAGCTCCCGCTGTGCCCACGCCTCTCTCGGCTCTTCACCGTGCTGGCCCTGGGCAGCGTGACCCTGGCCACGCTGCTGAGCAGGCACGTGCCCAGCATCCAGGCCTGGCTTGAAAGCTTCCCCTCTGTGGAGCGGGAGAGTGTTCTAGCAAGAGCCCTGGTCCAGGCGTCGGTGGAGGCCTGGGAGGCGGTGCGCAAGCGCTTTCTGCCCTCACCCCTCCGCCCACACTACCGCTTCTCCCTGCACTCTGTGAGCCAGCTGCTGGGCAGCCTGCAGCTGCTGCCCATCAGGGTGGGCTCCCGGGCTTTTGTGGATTGTCCCAGCCACCAGGAGCACCTGCACCAGGTGTCCGGCCTATGCGGCACCCGCCTGGCAGTCACGATGGCCACGTGCAACATAGTGCGTCTTTGGTTGCATGAGGCACAGAGAACCTTTTGTGACCAGTTGAGCAGCCCCGGGGAACGCTCCTTCTGTGCCAACCTGCTCCTAGAGGTAGCTCAGAATGTTTTCTGCTGTGGGCCAGCGCCCCCGAGCCTGGGCAAGGGCTACGAGGAGGAGGAGGGGGAAGAGCAGGTGCCTGGAGTGGAGTCCGAAGGGGAGCTGGACCAGTGGGGGGACCTGAGCGACAGCGGCAGTGAGACCGAGGAGGACGAGGACCCGTACGGCCTGCAGGTCTGCACAGGCTCCGTGTCCAATGATTCAGCGCCGTCCAGAGCACCAGTAAAGAGGGTGGCCACAGGGAGCCTAAGTCAGAAGATAAGCCAGGAGGAAGGCACAAGGACCTCCAACTGCAAACTCCAGCTGAATAATAGAGCCAAGAACTGGTGGCAGAAGACAAGCCAGGTAGACGTGACCTCCCCGCTGTTGCTCCAGGTGCTACTGCTCTGCCCCCAGGAAAAGCCCTCAGACCTGGTCTTCAGTCAGGAACTGACACTGCAGTCCAACTCGGAGAGCTCCAACCTGTACGTGGAACGGCAGTGGGTGAGCCTGGAGGAGCAGCTGGCCACATCAGCTGCGCAGCTGAAGCTGAGCCCCCACCTGGCCCGGTGCCGCTCGATGGCCCGGCATGTGGCCCGCCTGGTCCGGGTGCTAGCCAGGCCCAGGCAGCATGGCCTGTTGCTCTCGGGGGCTCAGGGGACTGGGCGCCGTACTGCCGTCACTCTGGCTGCTAGCATTTGTCAGGCCCGCCTCTTCCATCTGCCACGTGGATCAGAGGAGGCCGTTCTCCAGTGTCTGCGGGATGCCAGCTGGCATGCTGGCGTGTTAGGCCAGCCAGTGGCCCTGCTGGTGCCCAAGTGTGTGGATCTCACTACCCTTCATCGCCTGCTGGCCCTGGCAACCTCAGGCAGGTTCCCTGACCAGTACACAGAGGCAGATCTGGACAACATTGAAGAACATCTCCCCAGGGACAACCTTAGTGTCAGGCAGAACGTCAAGAAGGAAATGCTGTTGCAGAGGTGAGGCCCAGAACCCCAAGCTAGGGGCTGCTCTGCCCTTGCCCCACCCTGGCCAAAGGCCCAAATCCCCCACACAACCTAAGGGCTGATGTGAGGGCACAGAGAGCAGGGCTGAGGCGTCAGGTTGGGATGGGGGCCTCGATGGGCAAACAGGGATAAAGGGGAGGACGGTATCTGAGCTCCTGCCCCACAGGTTCTACCAGCAGGTGTGCAGCCACCTGCACATGTTCATCCTGATCGGAGATGACCAGGCCCACAAACAGCTGCCTTCCACCCTTTTCCTGAGGCTCCTTCAACTGGCCATCGCCAGCACCGACTGCTACGAACCCTGGGACCAAGATTCCCTGGTCAGTGTGGCCCAGCACCATCTGGAGGGGGCTCAGAGCCCACCCCTTGATGACGGTGAGCCCTTTTTACCCGTCCTTGCCACTCATCTTGACCAGGTTCTAAAAAGGATTATTACTTAGGTCAGTCTCTCTCTCCAGAACCTGCTGAGCCCCCTTCACCTTTTCTGCCCTCCTTCCTGAGCCAGGAGAGAGGGTCTCTGTCATTTCTTCCCCTACGAACTCACAAGTCCAGGCTAAAGCCATGCCTGTTGCAGACTTCTTGAAGTGCCCAGACCTTCAGGCCTCAATTCCCAGTGTGGCCAGATCCATGGCTCTCATCCACCTTTCGGCTGCCAGCTACCACCGGCACCTGTGCCCGGAATTGCCTCTCGTCACCCCCAAGACCTTCCTGGACTTCCTGGACAACTTCGTGCTGCTGCAGCAACAGATGACCCTGCAGATTAAGAACAAGGCCCAGCGGTGAGTGGCCCCATTCCCTCCCCTGTACCTCCTTCTGCTCCCTCAGGTCCACTCACTGGCACACTGTGTCTTCAGGATCCAGGATGCCCTGGGAATTCTGAGGATGCTGATTGAGCAGCACAGTGCCCACGCCAACCTGGTCGTCAGCTTGGAGCAGCAGCTGAAAGACTCCCGCAAGGTAAAGGGGAGAGGATTTTGAGGCATGCACAGTAGGGTCAAAGCGGGAGCCCAAACGGGGACTTTGGAGGAACCATACAGACTGAACCTTAGTTCTTGTCTCCTGAGAGTCCCCCTTTCCCCAGGGGATCTCTCTAATTCCTGCCACCTCCTCCTTTAGAGCTCAGGCTCAAAGTTCCCCATGGCACAGCTGAGATCGGGCTGGTTCCTCTAAACACGTGAAACCCAAGTGTCCGCTTCTTGTTGTCCCTGGTACCTTGACTGTGTGAATTTTAGTATGCTCCCCAAGCTCTCCAGAGATCCCCGTTGGGGATGGGGCAGGATTACATCCTCATGGTCTCCTCTCATTGTAATCCTCTTCTCCTGGATTCTCTGTCACTGCTAGTTGGCACACCTCCTGTAGCTGTCCTCTCTTCCCATGCTGCTTTGTCCCTGCACGGCTTCCTTCCACAAAAGCACCAAATACACAAATATATACACTGTATATATAAAAATATACACTGTTATGTACAGCGGATGGGAGATGGCTGTGGGGGCCATTTACATTCTAGAACAGAGCCAGAAATAGATTAAACGGCATACTAGACCTCAGTGTCCTGAATTTCTCTCTGTCACCTTCCTCTACAGGGCATTTGCTAGTGACGGACTTTTCTATCCTCCTCCCATCTCCACAATACTGTTCCGCAATGCTATTCAGCCACCCCACTTTCCCTTTAGAGCTCCCCAAATACAGTGCTCATGTAATAAGAGATTTTTCTTTCTAGTCCAAACCCTAAATCCTGTTGCTTTCTTATACAGAGCAATTTTCTTCTTTGAATAAACAAACCGCTCATATCTGGCTAAAACTGGTAGCAATGGGGTCATCACACCTTCTGTAGTCAAACACTCTTAGTTAATAGTGTTTTCCTAAAATAAAGAGACTTTTTTCTTTTGTTTTTAATAAGAGGAATTCTGAAATTGCATTTTCTTTTTCCTTCCTGCTACACAAGATTTTTTTTTTTTTTTTTTTCGGTACGCGGGCCTCTCACTGTTGTGGCCTCTCCCGTTGCGGAGCACAGGCTCCGGACGCACAGGTCCAGCGGCCATGGCTCATGGGCCCAGCCGCTCCACGGCATGTGGGATCTTCCCGGACCAGGGCACGAACCCGTGTCCCCTGCATCGGCAGGCGGACTCTCAACCACTGCGCCACCAGGGAAGCCCTACGCAAGACTTTTTGATGAAGTTTCAGGGATAACTACAGTGAAGTAAACTAGTGATCAACTTATGAGCAGATAATCTGAGTTACTTTCTACTGGACTTTCAGGGCTTCCAGCTCCCAATGCCTAACCCGCCTCTTCTGATGGGTGCCCTCAGGGCTGTCATCCAGTGTTACGCAACTCCGGGGGCATGGCTTACATTGTGTCTAAGTGCACGTATCTACTCCACATGTGTTCTGTGCAGTCCTCATAGTACTGGTGCCCGCCTACCATCAGCCACAGAGGATCACTAGCTTAGATGAAACATGAAGACTCAGTTGAGATGCAAAAAAATTGAGACGTTCATAGATGGACAGGAGTCCTCTTTCCCATGTTTTCCAAATTCCAGTTTCTTGTCTTGGACCTTACGTTTTCCCAAAATGGATAATACCAGGAATTGTTGATATGGCTTAGGGACCTTATTATTCTTTGATCCCTGGGTCAGTTGCATCAGAGCACAACATAAGAACCCCCAAATCTGGATATGAGATTTTCGTAGGCTCAGGGGCATTCACTCAACAGCCATAATGGTGTGTACTTCTTTCAACGTTGTCTACCTCAGGAAATGGCCACCATCCACTTAGTGAATTAAGCTAAATCCCAGGAGCCATTCTGGGCCCCTCCATCTCTTTTCCCTCTCATATTCAGTTGGTTCATTTATTTATTACTGTACTCAGAAAACTTAATTGAACTCCATACTTTTTGTCCGAGCACTCATTAATATTTTTGTCCATGTCTACATCTATGCTTACATCTAGATAGGTAGACAGAATTTTCGCCTCAACTTTTCTATGGAGGCCATCCTTTCTTCCGTTTTACAGATGAGAAAACTCAGATCCAGAGAGGTCAGGATGAGAATTAAATGAGATCTTACATGTAAAGCACTTCAAAGTGCCGGCACATAGCAAGAGCCCGATAAATGTTATCATGTATTAGATTGCCTCCTAATAAGAAAGATAAGACACTGCCCTTGCCTTCGTGGTGCCTAGTTTACTGGAAGATATAGGCTCATGCAGGCGATTACAAAACAGTGTGTTATGACAGAGCAAGTCCAGGATACTCTGCAAGTCCAGCAAGTCCAGCAAGTCCAAGATACTCTGAAGTATCAAGAAAGACTTTCTAGAGAAAGCACAGTGCCACACAGTATGTAACACAGAGGCACGTGTAGAACACGGCAGGTGTTCAAAAGCATTCCTTAAATATGTAAACGAATGAATGAAGTATCAAGGTCCATACCTGAAGGTTAGGTAAGATTACGTATAAAAGGGTTTGGGAAGAGTGTCACAGGCTGAAGTAACAGCAGGTGCAAAGGCCCACAGGCAAGAGGATGTGTGTCACGTTGGAGGAGCTGAAAGTCAGGAATGGCTGGAGAGCAGAGTGCTGGGAGAGGAAAAGGAAATGAGGTTGGAAAGATGAGTAGAGGCCTCCTGGTCATGGAGGCATTGTAAACCAAATGAAAAAAGTGGCAAGTGTTAAGGGACCTGATGATATGATATTTGGCTTTGAGAAAACCAATTAGGCTGCAGCATGAAAAGCCAGTTAGAGGATGGGAGTAGGAGTTAGGAAGCCAGTGCAGAAGGTCAGGAGTGAGAGAGCATGGGCGTGAATGATGGCGTTGGGGATGGGAGTAGATACGAGAGACGTTTAGGAGGTGGAACCAAAAGGCCTTGAAGATGGGTTGGGTTTGGGGGACTAGAAGAGATGGAGTCAGGGTAACAATTAGGTTTCTTCCTTGGGAAACTTCCATGTACTTTGCCGCAGTTCTCTGAGAAAAGAACACACGAACAGATGAGTAAGATTGCAAGAGATCTGACGAGGCACAGCTAATACGTTCACTTCTGGACACGTGGAGTCTGAGGGGCCTGTGAGACACCAAAGAGGAGATTCCCACTAAGCAGATGGATACGGGGGTGTGGGTCTTGGGAAAGAATCTGGCTAGATATACAGATTTGGAAGTTGTTAAGGTATAAGTGGTAATCAGAGACATGAGATTAAGGAGGATGCCCAGAAGTGTAGGCTGAGAAGAGACGGGGGCCCTGAAAACATTTCTGAGAAATATTTAAGGGATGGCACCGGAAGAGACTGAGAACGAGCAGCCACAGAAGTTGGAGAAAGACAAAGAAGAACATGGGCTCATGAAGGTCAAGAGAGGAGAATGTTCAAGAGGGAGGAGCTGCCTTCTGCGGCAAGTGCCACTGATGGGTCAAGTAAGATGAAGAGTGTAGCCCAGTGGTTAAGTGTGTAGGCTTTGTATTCAGATTTCCTGGGCCTGTATGGTAGGTCAGGAGAAGCACCCACCCACTCGGGGCTGCATTACTAGATGTATAACTCACAGATAAGAAAATGACACTTTCAGAGCTCAGCATGTATCTGTGGCCTATGTGGAGTTCAACTTGGTCACCCTGACTATCGAATGAGGAGTATGCCTGAGTCCAGGCCCATGGGGTCTTCCCACCTGGCCCGGGATCTAGAGCTACAGAGCCTGAACTCTGTTCACAGAGCCTCAGCAGACTGCATCAGCAGCTAGACCAAAACAAGCTTCTGCACAAGCGGCAGCTGGCAGGGTGTCAGCAGCAGGAGAACCTCATTGAGAAACTGACCAAGCAGCGGGATGCCCTGCAGGCTCAGCATGAGGCTTTCCTGGAGCAGGTGGGCTCTTCCTGCTGCCTGCCCTGCACTGCTCCTCTCTTGGAAGAGGACAACCCCTCACAGGATGCCCAGAGGAGAGGATGGGTTGACTTGTCATGAAGTCTCCTGGGGGAGGGGGTAAAGGTAATAAGATGGCTTGGGGTGTGGTCCCTTTGGGGACCCTAGGAGAAGATGATCCCTCCTGGAAATACATTGAAGAAAGAGGACTTTCTGGGAGCTCACTTCAAGAGCCCATCTCTCCTCATTCAGATGGGCAAGGCATTCCTGGGGCCCCTGAGCCAGCTACAGGTGGCTGACTTTGAGGAGATACGGAGCTATCGAGTGCCACCAGAATCTGTGGTCCAGGTGACCGATGCTCTGTGTGACCTCTTCCACCGTGAAACAGGCTGGGCCAGTGCCAAGCAGCTGTTATGCACTGAGGACTTTTATCAGGTAGGGAATGTGGGGCGCAATGGAGGAGGATAGTGGAGGCATGGAGGGGAGACTTGGCAAGGCTGTGGGGCAAGGTTCAGAGCACCTATGTCTTCCCCCACCCTTCTTAACACACACTCTCCCAGGAGCTGGTGTTCTTCCCTAAGGAGAAGATGACAGACTCAGAGATTATAAAGTTAAACCTAGCTCTGAAAGCTCCAGGCATGAGCGATGCAGCCTTGCGAGCAGTGAGCACACCTGCAGCACGGCTGGCAGCCTGGCTCTGGGCCGTTCTGGACTACGGGCTGGCACGGCGCCGAGGACTGCCCACGGGCCTGCTGTTGCAGCAGGCGGAGGCGACACTGGCTCGGGAGCAGGCCCGCCTGGGCCAGTACCAGTTCCAGGCCCAGGAGATCCTAGCGTACAGTTTGGCCCTGTCCAAGAAGCTGGAAGATGCCCAGGCTTCCCACAAGCATGTGGCAGAGAAACTCGGTCAGGCTCGGCGTGGCCATCATCACAAGTGGCCCATCAAGGCTGCACTGCTCACGCCCATGCACTCCTGGACTACAGAGCTCCAGGTAGCCAGCCCCTCCTAGGCTGCCCCCTAAAGTTCATTTCTGCACCACAGTCCCACTCCTCTGCTCCTCGCCGTGCCCTCACTGCCTTCCTCTGTCCCACTCTGCCCTCCTTGCCACGCTTTCCTCCACACCCTGCCTTACTCCCTCTCTGCCAGACCCTCTGCCTCTACCCTCCCCGCTGGCCTACACACCCTCTGGTCTTCCCTTCCGCACCAGAAGTTGAAGGGACACTGCACGACTGTGTTCGGAGATGCTGTCTTGTGTTCAGCCGCCATCAGCTACCTGGGTCCCTTCCCACCAATGCGGCGCCAGGAGCTACTCGACAAGTGGCTGGCTCTCTGCAGGGGCTGTGAGGAGCCGCTGGGCCCAGATGACGTGGCACAGGCACTGAAGCAGATGCAGAAATCGGTCATCACGCCACCAAAGCAAGCCCTGCTCTCCACACGCTCTCCCTTCAGCCTTCTGGCCTTGCTGAGCTCTGAATCGGAACAGTTACAGTGGGACCGAGACCTGAAGCCCCAGGCCAAGTCAGCCCGCCTGGCAGGCCTGCTTCTGCGAAGTTACACTCACTACTTCAGTTGCCGTTGGCCCCTGCTGCTTGACCCCAGCAACCAGGCCCTCACCTGGCTGAATCCACTGCCTCTAGAAGAGGCTGGATGCTCGGCCACAGGTCCCACCAAAGACAGAGGTAAAGCCAGGGAGAGTAAACACAGTGCATCTTGGGTGTCTGAGCTGCCCAACACTCTCAGCCACATGTGCTCTTCCCTTTCCTAATGAAGACACTACATTTTTATGGCCAGGGTATCCCAGATTTCATCAGCCAACATGATATTTTTAAAAAATATTTATTTATTTATTTTGGCTCTGCCGGGTCTCGGTTGCGGCACGCGGGATCTTTAGTTGCGGCACGCGGGATCTTTTAGTTGCAGCACGCAGACTCTTAGCTGCGGCATGCATGCGGGGTCTAGTCCCCTGACCAGGGATCGAACCCGGGCCCCCTGCATTGGGAGCACGGAGTCTTACCCACTGGACCACCAGGGAAGTCCCCAGCCAACATGATATTAATAAATTAGGTCACATTTACATTTTGGGGCCCATATTGCAATGATTCTGAATCTACGTGGCTGACCGTGATCTTCCGCATCCTGATCTGCTCAGCACTATTAGAAACTTGAACTACAACTCGGAGCTTTACTACCCAAATGTATCCAATGTTCAGGAATTCTGGCGAAATATTTCTATTGGTCCTGCTTGGATCAGGGACCCATCTGGGTAGAGCATCGGAGGGAGCATTTCCTAGGGGAAGGGAGAGTGTTTATTTCCCAGAAGAAGGGGTTGAGGGTTGTACTGGTAAGAACAATAGACATCTAGAATAGAAGGTGTATAATAAATTTGTCTGTAACAGGGGCTCTATAAGCAGACTATCTGGGTCAATTATCTGTCCTTTGCTAGTTGTGTGACCCAGGCAAGGTATTTAACCTCTCTAAGCCCAAGTTTATTTGCCAATAAAATGAGGGTCTTAATTATACCCATCTCATAAATTGTTGTGAGTATTAAGTAAGATAATTCATGAAAAAAGAGTTCACACAGTGCCTAATACATAATAAGTTCTCAAAAACATTAGTCATGGGCTTCCCTGGTGGCGCAGTGGTTGAGAGTCCGCCTGCCGGTGCAGGGGACACGGGTTCGTGCCCTGGTCCGGGAGGATCCCACATGCCGCAGAGCGGTTGGGCCCGTGAGCCATGGCCGCTGAGCCTGTGCATCCAGAGCCTGTGCTCCGCAACGGGAGAGGCCGCAACAGTGAGAGGCCTGAGTACGGCAAAAAAAAAAAAAAAAATATATATATATATATATATATATATATATATATATATATATATATATATATATATATATATATATATATAATGCCTCTCCTCAAGAACTCTGCACAACTATACTAGTTGTGGCTCACGGGCTCTAGAGTACAGGCTCAGTAGTTGTGGCACATGGGCTTAGTTGCTCCACGGCATGTGGGATCTTCCCGGACCGGGGCTTGAACCCGTGTCCCCTGCATTGGCAGGCAGATTCTTAACCACTGCGCCACCAGGGAAGTCCCTGCTTTTTGCTTGTTTGTTTGTTTGTTTTTTGATATTGAGCTATATGAGCTGTTTGTATGTTTTGGACATTAATCCCTTGTTGAAAAGATATATGCACCCCAGTATGCATAGCAGCACTATTTACAATAGACAAGACATGGAAGCAACCTAAATGTCCATCGACAGATAAAGATGATGTGGGGTGTGTGTGTGTGTGTGTGTGTGTATATATATATATATATATATATACACACATATACATGCACAAATAATGCCATTTGCAGCAACATGGATGGACCTAGAGATTATCATACTAAATGAAGCAAGTCAGACAAAGAAAAATATATGACATCACTTATATGTGGAATCAATAAAAAAACGTACAAACTTATTTACAAAACAGAAATAGACATACAGACATAGAAAACAAAGTTATGGTTACCAAAGGGGAAGGAACGGGGAGGATAAATTAGGAGTTTGGGATTAACAGATACACACCACTATATATAAAATAGATAAACAACAAGGACCTACAGTATAGCACAGGGAACTATATTCAATATCTTATAATAACCTATAATAGAAAACAATCTGAAAAAGAATAAATATATATATACGTATATATGTGTGTGTATATATATATATCTGAATCACTTTGCTGTACACCTGAAACTATCACAACATTGTAAATAAGCTATACTTCAATAAAACAACAAAAACAAACAAAAAACTCCAAAATAGTAAGCCTGGAAGAGCACACAAGTCCCAGATGAGCACTGCAGCCCCAGTGATTTTAGCCTTTTTTTAAAAATATTAATTATTTATTTTTGGCTGAGTTGAGTCTTTGTTGCTGCACGTGGGCTTTCTCTAGCTGCAGCGAGCGGGGGTTACTCTTTGTTGTAGTGCGCGGGCTTCTCGTTGCGGTGGCTTCTCTTGTTGCAGAGCATGGGCTCTAGGCTCGCGGGCTCTAGAGCGCAGGCTCAGTAGTTGCGGCACACGGCCTTAGTTGCTCCGCGGCATGTGGGATCCTCCCAGACCAGGGCTCAAACCTGTGTCCCCTGCACTGGCAGGTGGATTCTTAACCACTGCACCACCAGGATAGCCCGATTTTAGCCATGATTTTAGCCCAGTGTAACTCTGAGCAGAGTGCCTGATCAGGCATCTAAGCTACTGAAGTGAGAGATAATAAATGGGGTGTTGTTTTTAGCTAAGTTTGTGGTAACTTGTTAAGGAATAGGAAATGAACACACCAAACTGTGGACCTGGCAACCTCCACTTGCCCACTTCTTGAACACTTAATATTTTTAAAAATCCTTAAAAAATTTCTTGACAATTAAAAAAATAAGTATTTATCTTTTCCAGATCCTGCAATAGAGGAGGCAAAGGAGAAGGGGGCTGCAGACAGCTGCTGGTCAGCTAGCCACCCGGTGCACAGCACTGTCCATGGCATGGCTAATGCCACAGTCTATGGCCTTTCTCCTACCAGCTGTTCCAGGCAATGACCTCTATGCTAGTGATGACTCTTGTAGTTGTTAGTGACAGAATTTGCTCAGGCAAAAAGGGAAATGCACTGACTCTTCTAACCAACCTACAGAAAAGCAGAAATGGAGCTGATGTCAGGGGTGACTAGAACCCCTCCCTGGAATTTTAGAGTAGCAATAATGAGAGCTACCCTTTACTGAGTGCTTGGTAGGTACCAGCAGAGTGCTTTGTATGCACTGTTCCATGTCATCTTCACAGTAACCCTATGAGGTACTCACTACTATCAACCCCATTTTGCAGATGACGAAGTTGTGTCACAGAGAGCTTAAGTGACTTTCCTAAGGTGTCTTCTCGCAGAACTTCCTTCATGAGCTGGAGCCCTTGGGTGAACGGGGCTCCCCAGGAGCCTGAGTCCCTCCCTGAGAAGAGCCCCTCTTCATCTTTCTGCCACAGGGAAGGGCTTCAAGAGAAATCAGGGAAAAGAGTCTAAAGAGGAGGACACGGAAGACGAAGATGATGAGAGCGACGAGTGTTACAAGACAAAAGAACAGAAGGCAGGAGAAAGGGGAATCACGGAGAAGAACAAGGAAGAGGAAGCTTCGCAGGAGGAAGAGGAGAAAGAACAGGAGGAGGGGGCGGGGACTGTGACTCAGTCCCCGCCCCCTCCCGAACCCCGAGTCCTCTCAGGCGCTGACCCAGAGCTGGGGCCTCAGCTCCGGGAGGCAGCTGCCGGTGGTGAGAACTCGTCCCCTACACCCACGTGTCTCCTGTGTCCTCCCCCTACTCTGTGGCCCCACAGGACTCCAACACCCCAGTCTGACCTCAGCTCCCACCTCTACCCTGGGCACTAACTCAGTGGAAGAGCCCTGAGGGAGCCTTCCCGTCAGCCAGAGGGGAGCAAAATCGGAGCCCGATTTTGTGCATGGGGGTGCCCAGGTGCTGGCATGGTGGGTAGGGTGTCCTTGCCTCCCCCTCGCAGGCCTGCCAGTGCTACTGACCAACATGGAGCTGGGCCTAGAGTGCCCAGAACTGCAATGGCTACTGCAGCGGGAACAGCTGTGCCCACCCCAGTTGCAGCCTGGCTTCTGTCTCTATCTGAGCACTACCCTTCCCCTCAGTTCTTTGGAAAAAGGTGAGGCCCAGTGGGTAAGTCGCCAGCACAGCTTTGTGGGAACACCAGGGCCTGAGCTTCACTCAGTCTGGCCCAGAGCGGGCTCAGGACCGTAGCAGGGAGCCACACTCCCTGTGCCTCTCACCCCTGGCTCTGCTCCAGGGAAGAGGTTAAGCGTCTCCCATGTGATTCCAAGTGCTAGGCTGTGAATTGCTGAAAGGGCTGAATGTGCTGGACCTGGGCATGAACATGGAAATCCTAGAAGAACAGATGCTGCGTGAAATCTTGTGCACAGAGTGTCCTGAGCTTGAGAGCCACTGGCAGGACCTGAGGATCAGATTCCTGGACGCCTGGGAAGCTGTGAAGGCTGCTGAGGTACTTGGGGGGTCCGGTCTGTGGGCTGGGATGAGCTTTGCAGCGGCCCAGGTGCGGGGGTGGAGATGAGCGCTGCTGATCGGGAGCTACGTGGGAAAGGGCCGGATCCGCGCAACAAGGGACTGTTTGCAGGAGCGGCTGCTGACGATGCTGCTGCTCCAGAACCCAAGGCGTCAGAAACCAGCCAAGTTCCTGCGAGACATGGTGAGGGCCCAGGCAGAGCTGTGTCGGCTGCGTGCCCGTTTCGAGGAGTTAGAAGAGCTGAGGAGGCAGGAGGTGGCATCGTGGGCACCGTATCGGCATGTGGTCTGGCATGGAATGGCCATTATAAAGGCTCTTAGCTCACTGCAGAACCTGCTACCGCTTTTCCGTATGAGTCCAGAGAATTGGCTGGCAGCCACCAAGCGGGCTCTGAACAGCATGAAAGGTGAGATTCATCAGCAGGAAGAACTACCCTGCCATCTGCTGCAGTTAAAAAGACAGCTGACCCGCCAGCTACTGGGCAGCACTGCCGCTACACTGGGCCTAACCCAAGTACCCTTGGTGGGTGCCTTGGGTGCTCTGGCTCTGCTGCAAGTGGCAAGGAAGGAATCGGAGCTCGAGAGGCTGGCCCTCTGGCCTGGACTGGCAGCCTCTCCCAGCACAGGCTACAGAAAACCAGACCCAGGTGTGGCTCGACCGGCCTGGCTAGGGCTGAGAGCCTGGCACGAATGTGAGATGTTGGAGGTACTGCCCCCGTATGCTGGGCTGTGTGCATCCCTGGCAGGCCACTCCAGTGCTTGGCAGGCTTACTTGTCACTGTCATCCACAGTGCTGGGTCCTGCACCGGGGCCTGGGACTGACCCATTCAGCCTCCTCCAGAAGCTGATCCTGTGGCGTGTGCTGCGCCCTGAGTGCCTGGCCAGTGCCCTGGCAACCTTCACCACCAGCCTCCTGGGCCGGCCCCTGGATGAAAACCTGCGTGCTCCCACCATACCCTTTGAACACAGTCAGGCTACTCAGCCCACGCTGATTTTGTTGCCACCACCTGGTCACCCCACCGCCACCGTGCACCCCCTGACCGTCATCCAGAAACTGGCTGCCAAACACGAGCAGGTTCGAGCCTAGCCTCTCGGCCACAGAGCCACCGGGCTCTTAGGGCTGGGATGGGGTGTGGGTCTCCCCTCCCAGCATTCTCATGGATCTTTCTGGATTACTCAGGGACTTTTCAGGTCATCTGTGGCATTACTCTGGGTCCCTTGGGTCACCCTAGGATCCCTTTGAGTTACCCTGCCATTTTGCTGTTGGTCCTCAGGGGCAGAAGCATCTGAAGGTGATAGCTCTGGGCTCTGAAGCCTGGGACCCGGTCTCGGATGTGGTCGGCATTCTCCGTAAGGCTATGCACAACGGGCACTGGCTGGTGCTGGAGAACTGTCATCTGATGCCTCACTGGCCAAAAGAGCTGCTACAGCCCTTGCTGGGGCCGTTGGCCAGAGCCAAGGGTGGGTTTGCTGCCTAGAGATGGCTTCTAGGACCCTAGCCTACACTTGGGGCTGAGCTTGAACTCAGATCTCATGGCTGATCCCCTAATCACCTTTGTATCTGACTCCTAACCCCCTAGCCTCAAGTCTGATCTCTAGGCTTATGTCTGACCCTTTACCCAGCGATTGATCTCAGCCCCATGTCTGACCCCTAGTGGTCTCCGACCTGGAGTTAGAACTGCTTTCTGCTCAACAAGCAAGAGAGGACGTGGCCACTGTCCACAGAGATTTCCGTCTTTGGCTTATTGTGTCTGCAGAGGCTATTGCTTCCTTACCAGGTGAGGAGCTTCCCCCCACAGGCTCTCAGATTGGAGCGGGGAGGTAACTGTATTGTGCTGACTCAGCACTTTCCTTCCTCCCCAGCCGTGCTGACTCTGCACTCCATGCCTATTTTCTGGGACCAGTCCCTGGAGCTGTCCCATGTCTTGGTCGACAGTGTGGAGCTAGTCCAGCAAGGACTCTGTGTGCAACCCCCAACCAGGGTGCTGCCTCTGCTCCTCCTACATGGCCTCCTGCTACACCGGCAGCTCTATGGAATGAAGCTGCAGGCTCACAGGGGGTGCTGGTGAGGGACCCCGCCCATCCTACTCTGTCAGTCACTCAGCAAACACTGAATATTTTTCACATGCTGGGATTCATCTCTGGGGAGCTCCAAAATGTGAGGGCAGGGGGAAGTCAAGGAAGGCTTCTCCAAGGACTTAGGGGTCTCACTTTGAACTGAGTCCTGACAGCAGAGGCAGATCAGGTGGAGATGAGGCCTTTCTGAGCAGAAGGAACTAAGCTTAGCAGGAGAGAGGACTTCAGTGTGGCTGAGGTGGACATGCTGGGGCTTGAGTGGGGAGAGGTGAGGCTTGTGGTAAAGGGCCTTTAAGACCATCACAAGGGACCTGATTGGATCCTGAGGACAGTGGGAAGCCACTGAAGGGTTTTAAGTAGAAGACACATGATCCCATCTGTGTGTTGGAAAGATCACGCTGGCTGCAGCGTGGAGAATGGACCAGATGGGGCAGGGCTGGAGGCAAGCACAATAGTTTTGGGAGGCTCGGGCAGGCTTGAGGAACGAGGTCATGGTATGGGTGGTAGGGACTAGGGTAGTCACAGTGGGGAGAGAGTAAATATGGGGTTAGGAAGAGGGAAGAGTCAAGGAAGGCTCTCAGATTTCTGCCTTGGACAACTGGGTGGGTGGTGTGGGAGGAAATGATGATTTCAGTTGAAAGGAAGTCGTATTTGTGGTGCCAAGTGGCGATGACTAGTGAGCCCTCATGGGTCTGGAGCTCAGGAGGGAGGTTCGGGCTGGAGAGAAAGATGTGAAAGTCCTCAGCATATAGATGGTTTTGAAAGCCTACTTCCTGCTCTCCACCCCCAGGAGTCAAGGGACGCTGACCCGGATCCTGCAGATCCAAGACCACCTGTGGGCCAGCCTGAGCAATCCCAGTGCTGCCATGCAGGAGCTGGCTGGTGAGACTCCTCCTGTCCCCCATGCAGTCACCAGCCCCCAGGAGAGCCCAGAAAGGGGTAGGGAGGGGAGCACTGAGATGGGGACATAACCTACAACCTTGGTTTGGGAGGTGGTGGAAACTGGAGGGGCTGTAACTGAGGGGCTCTGACCTCATCCTCAGCTTCAGTTTTCTATGGGGGTCCTGTGGGAGACGAGAAGGACAGGGAGGTCCTGAATAGCCTCACGCAAGCCTGCCTGAGCTCCAGCAGCAGGAACCGGGCCCAACCACACACACCCCAGTATCTGCTGGCCACTCTGATGCCCAGCCCGGGTAAGCTCCAGTCAGGTATCTGCGTTGAGGTGGGGAACAGCCCAGTAATACCACCTTGATCAAGGGAATGTAACAGAGGTACCAAAAAAGGTGTAGAAGGGGGCAATATTCACAGTTACGGGATGATGATGGTTTAAAGTGTCAGAGAAAGGCCTACTCCCTTGGGTCTGGGGTGGGAAGAGACAGTCTTATCTCTCACCCCTCACTCACCTCCACCCCCAAGAACTAGGGGAGCCGGATGCTATGGAAGAGTGCAAGGCCCAGATGCACCTACTGCCCACACCACCTGAACCCCGGACCTGCGGACTGAGTGCTGGCCCCCAGACCTGGCTGCTGCGACGCCAGAGTCGCGCTGTCCTGAGCGCGCTGCAGCGGTGTTCGCCCACTTGGGTTCCGGAGGCCAGCGGAGGCTCCCGGCGCGCCGAAAGGCGGCTGCGGCAGCGCCTGGTGCAAGCCAAGCGGAGGCTGGAGTCACTGCAGGCTCTGCTGACCGAGACCACTCGCCAAGCTGAGTCTGGCGCGGGGTGGGGGGAGCTGGGGCTGAGCGCGCGGCGGCCTCTGGAGGGCTTCCTCAAGATGGAGGTGCTGGAACTGAGCCAGCTGGTGGGCACGCTGCAACGGGACCTTGATTGCCTGTTGCAGCAGCTGAAGGGCGCGCCCCCGTGTGCCTCCCGGCGCTGTGCCGCGGTGGCTCACGCTCTCTGGACTGGCCGCCTACCCTCGCCTTGGCGACCCCACGCGCCTGCCGGGCCTCAGCCGCCCTGGCACTGGCTGCGACAGCTATCGCGCCGTGGGCAGCTGTTGGTTCGCTACCTGGGTGTGGGGACCCAAGTACCAGAGCGCATCTTTCACCTGTCAGCCTTTTGCCGCCCGCGCCGCCTGCTGCTGTCACTGCGTTGGGAGGCTGCCTTTGCTGGGGTTGACCTGACGAATTTCCCTGGTTGCCAAGGCTCTAGCTCCAGTCAGCTCCCCCATAAACGTCAGGAGCTAAACAGCCCTCTGCACCTCCAGGTATCCTCGTGCTGCCCATTCGTTTCCAATTCCGCCCCTTGAAGTCCCTGATTACACGTCTTAGTTACCCCACCTTGCCTCTTCTTGGTTTTACTCCCGCTAGCCCCATCTGCTTCTCTAATCCCGCTCCACCACGACCCCCCAGCTTCTTAGCCTTGCCTGACCAGTTTCTGGCGCCCCCAGGTGGTGAACGGCCCAAACCCCAGGGTTCCAGAGGTGGGGCTGCTGCTGACTGGGCTACAGCTCCGGAACGCCGAGTGGGACCCGCTCGCAGGGGCCTTGCAGGACAGTTCTTCCAGTCAGCCCAGCCCTCTGCCTCTGGTCAGAGTCAGCGCCCAGGCCCCGGGGGCCAATGACGTGCCACCCCGAGCCGGCCTGGCCGTGTATTCCTGTCCTGTGTACTTGGAAGGGCCCCTCGGCACCACTAGGCTGCACAGCAGGAAGATCCTGATGCACCTGCCCCTGCCCACGAAGCTCAGCCCCGCCACCTGTGCCCAACGGAGAGTCCACGTGTGCAGCCCACCGCTGCCCTGAGCCCTCTGCCAAAATAAAGTTGGAGTGCTTTGATGAAAGATTTCTGAGACTTAATAAGGAATGCAGGTGTGTGCCCACTGAAAATGCGACACACTGAGGGGAAAGCACAGTGTACACGACCGAGAGAGGTGGTCTGTTCACAGTGAAGGCAGAAGAGGGTGTGTGCCTGGCGATGGGGAGAGGGGAGTGTGGGTACACTGTGGGGGAGATGGGCCTGGGGTTAGTCCTGTATCCAAGGGGCTAGGCAGATCTCAGGATGGCTAACACACAGGACTTGGAATCCCTACCCAGCTCTCGACTGTGCTCTCAGCTCTTGTGCTAAACCCACAAGCGATATTTTTAAAGGGAGAACATTAGAACTCAAGAAAATTTCTTCAGGCACTTAGCAGTACTATTGGGAATGCCCCAATCCTGCCCTACTGGTCATCCCCTCCCCCAGAATGGATCCTGAGTGAGTCGTACACACACACACACACAAGCGAAATAAGACACAAGGTCATATGTTCATTCAACGATTAGTTATGAGCACTCCTCTGAACGAGGTGCTCTTCCAGGCACTGATGAGGTTGTTCTAATGCCGGGAGACAGATAATAAAAGGCCAACATATAAATGAGTTAAATTTGATGACTTTTAAGTGCTATAAAAAAAAAAAGCAGGCTGATGTGTCAGAGAGTGACTAGAGGGGAGCAGTTAATCTAGTTTGGGTGTTCAGGGAAGGCTTGATGAATATTTGAAAGAGCTATTTGAAGATCAAGGAGGGTTTCAGGTAGAGCCCTCAGCAGATGCAAAGGTGCTGAGGCAGGAACAACCTTGGGGTGTTCAAGGAACAGAACATATAGCTGGCACTGCGAGTGAGGGTCAGAGTAAGCCAAAAGGATGGAAAGGTATAGAAAGGCGCAGATCACTAGAGCCTTTTCATGAGAATGAGCTTGTATTTTTTAAAAGAAGGAATCTATTAGTACTAGTTGGGAAATGAGCTTTATCAAAGATCACTCTGGCTGTTCTATGGTGGGTGGATGGATGGAAGGAAATTCAGAGTAACAAGGAGGAAGATTTGTTTGGAGGCTATTGAAGTAATTCAAGTGAGAGATGATGGAGTTTGGACTAAGGTCATTAACAGTGGAGATGGAGAATTAATGGATTTAGGAAATATTCTGGAGGCAAAGCCAGCAGAACTTGCTGATGGATTGAATGCGAAGAGTGAGGGAAATGGGCAAATCTACCGTAGGATGACTGAGCAACTGGGTGGATCGTGGTGTCACTAACTGAGAGAAATATGAGAGACAGGTTGGAGGTAGGGAATCAGGCGTTCTGCTTTGATACGTTCAGTTATTATCAGTTGCATGATTGCTTGCTACCCCAAGGCAAACCTCTCTGACAAAAGCTGGGTTAGAGTATAGCAGACAACACCAGCTAAAAGCCAACAACAGCTCCTCTCCTTGCCCCCAAGCACCAAATCTTACTAGGTACAACTTACTCCCCTTGCTGTATGATTCGGTACAAGCTACATGGTGGAAGGAAATGCAGACAGAGGTGTATACTGAGCATCAGTGCACAACCTCTTCACAGTCATCCCACTTGCTGGTGACTGCGGTGCAACTGATTTCCTTTAACGAAAGGCTAAGCAAAGAGGCAAAAGCTTTCTCTTTCCTCAGAAACTCTTCCCTTTTCCTTTCCACACTCAACCAGGGGCATGCCTACTCCTTCAGGAGAGGAGATTAGAAGAGTATTAAAGAAGTGCTTCTGGATAAATGAACCCTCTGTCCATATTTACCATCAGTACTATTTTCCCCAGTGGGAACAGGGAACAATAGTGATATACGAGTAAAACCATCTGAAATTGGTTAGCACAGAATAGTTTCTACAAATCCACATCCTTCTCTAGGCCAAAATTTATACTTTTTTGTAACCTAGCATTTCTTTTCTTTTTTTAAATTTCAGCTTTATTGATGCATAATTGACTGCAATTCATTCTTGAATTAGGCCCAGCAAATTATTAAACTTAGTCAATCAGAGATTATAAAATAAGTACCAAGTGACAGCACCGCTCAAATACAATGAATGCATGTAAAAATGTTCCAGATTTGACAATTTCACTGTTGAAATTGTCTAGCAGATAAATTAGAATCTCATTAGAGAGAATTCCCTGGCAGTCCAGTGGATAGGACTCAGTGCTTTCACTGCCAGGACCTGGGTTTGATCCCTGGTCGGTGAACTAAGATTCTGCATGCTGCTAGGTGTGGCCAAAAAAAAAAAAAAAAAAATTTCATTAGGGAAGTAAAGTCTCAATGAAAGGAAGGCGGAAGTAAGACACATGACAAAGGGGAGAAACATGTCCCATCCTGTCTGGACAGATGGGGTGGCAGGGGTGGGGGGGATGGATGAACGAGTGGAATCAAGGGAGGGAGGACTATGACAAAATCAACCTGATCTGGGACTTTAGCAGTAAACTGAGGTACTGAGGGCAGAGGCTTTTGCCCTCTTCCCTACCTGGGACTTTAGAAGGGAACTGCTCTGCAGCATGGACCTACTGTGGCCCCAAGAGGATAAAGAAGGCAGAGGGACATGGCAAGGAAGAAGTGTCCCTTGATCCCTACATGGTGTGGAAACTGAACAGAGACCTGTTAGGCTCGAGGGAATACGAGGCAGAGAATCACTGGGGTCTGCAGCACCAAACAGAGTTGCTGAGAGGAGGCCAAATTGGCAGGGAGGGGCAAAAGGCCCTGACAGCTGAAAAAGACAAGACCACGAATTCATCAACTTTAGAAGCAAATTCTGGCAGGATGCCCACGGGTGGAACTGGGCCAACCATACCCAGAGAATTCCAGCTTGTGCACACCCAAGAACCAGTATTGGGCCAGGGACCCCTTCCTTCTGACATCAAAATGCCACACAAGCCCTCCTGTCTACACCCAGATGCCACTCTGGAGAAGAGCAAAGGTAGAATGCTCAGAATTTTAGAATGCTCAGAATTTGAAATTCTGAGCCTGTATTTCAAAGAGAAAAAATGAAACCTAAAGAGAGTGAAACAAATTGATTTCTAGCCTCTTCTACTATCCAGCAGAGTAGAGAATGGGAGTGAGACTTGCGAGGAAAATCAGATCAGTAATTGAGAAAGGAGCTAAATTTTATTTGCGTATCCAAATTTGTGAGGAAATTTGTGACCCTGCTCTGTACACTATATGCACTAAGAATCCAAAGGCCAAAAATTTCATTCATTAGTGCTCTGCAGCTCATCTGAAACTCGTATTTTTTCAGCTTTTCAGTCTAATTTGAAATCCTCATTCAGAAATAGGATATATAGGAGAAATGTCTGAAATAGAAAAAAAAAAGTGCCAGTTCACCCACTAATGCCTAAGATGCCCTGGTAGCTGTAATAGTAGCTATAATAGGTACTATTATTATTCCGTACTACAGATTAGGAAACTGAGATACAAATTCAGTCAGTTATTCAAGGTCATAAAGTCGGAGCCAGTTTGTTTTTTACTTTATTGTCTATACTTTCTTTAAAAAAAATTTAGTCAGGGCTTCCCTGGTGGCACAGTGGTTGAGAGTCCGCCTGCCGATGCAGGGAACACAGGTTCGTGCCCCGGTCCGGGAAGATTCCACATGCCGCGGAGAGGCTGGGCCCGTGAGCCGTGGCCACTGAGCCTGCTCGTCTGGAGCCTGTGCTCCGCAACGGGAGAGGCCACAGCAGTGAGAGGCCCGCGTACCGCAAAAAAAAAAAAAAAAAAAAAAAAAAAAAATTTAATAGTTATTACAACAAAATCATAGCTGGGTCTTATTTTAGGCTAAGTATACTCTTACTCAGGTTTCAAGTTCTTACTCTGCTTGACATACTTTTCTCACTTTGTGAGAGAAAATTGGACCATTTTAGACCATATGACTATGAGCCTGTGCTTGAGAGCCATGCAAGGAATGGCATTTTGAATAAGAGTATTTTTAAACACTTCAGGATGACAAATCCTCTTGGATGGGACCTAAGACAGCATTACTTTATATTGAACTTTTTTCTGCATGATAGTAAACATCCAGCACAGTCGTCACTGGCCCTGAGGATCTGAGCCACTGGTTAGAATGGGGATTCAAGTTCGCCCCACTGAATATGGCTTTCTCTAGGTGTATGTGAGTTGGGGGAAGGAGGCCCCTCTTTGATCTTGGATGAACGATTAGCCCAACCCCGGAGAGTATGGGTCTGCTGGAAGACTGGTTGGTGCCAGCACTGAAGGTAGAGACATGGGCCTTTTGAGTGTTTAGTCTTTTTAGATTGAACAGATTAACCCATTTTGGGAAGCAGATCCTACAGGCCATATGCCAGGTACTGGAGGAGTCACTTTCAAATCGGTTTTCTCCTTTAATCCTTTTAACAATCCTGCGAGTGTTGTCAACCCCCCCCCCCACCTTTTTGCACTTTTTAAAATTGAAATATAGCTGATGTACAATATTACGTACATTACAGGTACATAATATAGTGGTTCACAATTTGTAAAGGTCATACTCCATTTATGCTTATTATAAAGTATTCAGAGCCAGGTTTTGAATCCGGGCATTTGTCTCCAGAATCCATTCTCGCTATGGCATTCTATTGCCTGTAATGTAACAAACGTTGGGTAGACAGTGGAAAACATGAATCCTCACGCACTGTTGGTAGATGGGTATACTAGTGTATTCTGGGGAGCAATCTGGCAGCACGTAGTGAAATTGATTAAATACAATATGTCCTAGCAATTTCACTCCCAGGTTTAGGTCTTAGAGAGTCACACACAAAATGAGTTGGGAAGTGTTCTGTCCAACTCTGCTTTCTAAAAGAGCTTGTGTCAGAATGATATTATTAAAATGGTTGATATAATTTTCCAGTAAAGCCACCTTTTTTGTTTTGTTTTTCTGAGGAAGTTTTTAATAACAAATTCAATTTCTTTAGTAGGCTATAAGGTAGCCTGATATAAGGCTATCAGGTTTTTTTACCCCTGAGTTTTCAGAGTTATTTATATATTCTAGATACTAATCCTTTGTCAAATAGGTGGTTTGCAAATATTTTCTCCCAGTCTGTACCTTCCTATCTTAATAGGATTTTTCATAGAGCAAAGGTTTTAAATTTTGATGAAGTCACCATTTATCAATTTTTTCTTTTAGGAATCATGTTTTTGATGTCAAGTTTAAAACTCTGCCTCACCTTAGATATCAAAGATTTTCTCCTGTGTCTCTTTTCTAAGGGTTTTATCGTTTTATATTCTACACTTAAGTCCACGATCCATTTTGAGGTAGTTTTTGTACAAGGTGTGCGACTAGGTCAAGACAGATAGATTAAAACTTACGTATTTCTGTATGCATTTATTTTTGCCTATGGATGTCCAAGTTCTCCAGCTCTACTTGATGAAAAGGCTACTTTTCCCCCATTGAATTGTGCCTGCACCTTTGTCAAAAATCAGCTGGGCATGGTTGTATGGGTCTGTTTCTGGGTTCTCTGTTCTATTGATTTATGTATCTACCCTCCCCTCCATCAATACCACACAGTCTTGATTACTGCAGCTATGTAGTTAAGCCTTGAAATTCGGTAAACTGATTCCTCCTACTTTATTCTTCTTTTTCAAAACTGTCTATTTATTCTAGTTCCTTCGCCTTTCCATACAAATTTTAGAATACCGTAAGTCTCCTACATACGAATGAGTTCCGTTCTGAGATCACGGTCATAAGTCCAACTTGTTCGTAAGTCCAACGAAGTTAGCCTAGGTACCAACTAACACAATCAGCTATACAGTACTGCACTGTAATAGGCTTCTAATACTTTTCACACAAATAATATATAAAAAACAAACACAAAAAATAAAGAAAACATTTTTCATCTTACAGTACAGTACCTTGAAAATACAGTAGTACTGTACAACAGGTGGCATACAGGGGCTGGCATCGAGTGAACAGGCAAGAAGAGTTACTGACTGGAGGAGGGAGAGGAGGTGGGAGATGGTAGAGCTGAAGGACCGTCAGCAATAGAAAACGGAGGGCAAGCTGCATGTGACTATGTACGCCAGACATGTGAACTAACTTACGTGACTGGACATCTGAACGCATGTTTGCATCTTTGAAAGTTCAAAACTTGAAGGTTCGTGTGTAGGGGAACTACTGTAATCTTACCTGTGTCTACAAAAAGTCATGCTGGGATTTTGACAGGAATTGTGTTTAAACCTCCGTACCCATGTGGGTACACAACTGATGTCTTTACTAAGTTTTGCAATCCAAGAACATGGCATGTCTCTCCGTTTATTTACATCTTTGATTTCTTTCATCAGTGTTGTAGTTTTTAGCACAGAAGTCCTGGAGACTTTTTTCTTGGGAGTTTTAAAGTTACAAGTTTAATTTCCTTAATAGTTACAGGGTTATTTATTTCATATTGCATGAATTGTAATATTTTGGTGTCTTTTTTTGGGGGGAAATTGTTCCATATCAACTAAGTTGTCAAATATAGGTCCAGAGTTGCAGTATTCCTTTATATTTGTCTGCACAGTCTGTAGTGTTATTTGTTGTTTCATTCCTGATACTGATAATTTGTGTCTTTTCTGTTAGTCTTGCTAGAAGTTTGTAATTTTATTGATCTTTTCAAAGAAACAGCCCTTTGTTTCATTGATTTGTTCTATTCAGGTTGGTTGGTTGTTTTCAATTTCATGAAATTCTGCTCTTACCTTTATTATTTCCTTCCTTCTGTTTGCTTTGGATTTATTTCCCCCCATTTTTCCCCTAGATTGAGGTGGGAACTTTCATTACATTCATTTAAGGCTATCTCTTTCCCAATGTATACATTTAGTGCTATACATTTTCCTCTCAGCATTGCTTTAGCTATGCCTCACAAATTTTGATATGTTCTATTTTCATTACATTCAATGTATTTTTATATTTCCCTTGTGACTTCCGCTTTGACCTATAGATTATTTAGAAGTGTATTGTTTAGTTTCTGAATGTTTGGAAATTTTCCTGTTACTAATTTCTAGCTTGATTTTTTTGTGGTCAGAGAACATACTCTATATGATTTCAAATCTTAAAATTTGTTGAAATTTATTTTATAGCCCAAGATGTGGCCTATCTTAATGATATGTTACATGGGTACTTGAAAATGATTTGTTGGTGGAGTATTCTATAAATGTCAGTTAGAGCCTACTGGTTGAAGGTGTTGTTGAGTTCTTCTATGTACTTGTTGTTTTTCTGTCTAGTTGTTTTACCAATTGTTGAGAGTCTCCAACTGCAAGTTTGGATTTGTATATTTCTCCTTTCAGTTATATCAGATCTACTTCATGTACTTTGCACACTGTTGTTTGGTGTGTACACATTTAGGATTGCTATGCTTTCTTGCTGCATTGACCCATTTATTATTATATAATGTCCCTTTCACTCTCTGTCAAAATCTTTTCCTCTGAGGTCTACTTTATCTGATATCAATATAGCCACTCCAGGTTCCTTTTAAATAATGTTTGCATGATATATCTTTTTCTTCCTCTTACTTTCAATTTGCCTATATTGTTATATTTAAAGTGAGCTTCTTGTAGACAACATATATTTTGGTCTTTTTTTTTCAAATCACTCTGCCCATCTTTGTTGTTTAATTGGTGTATTCAGTTCATTAACATATAATTATTGATATGCTAGGGAGTAAATCTGCTTTTTGTTTTTCTGTTTACTCGCTCTGATTTTTGTCTGTTTTCTTTTTTCTGCTTTCTGTGAGTTAACTGCATATTTTTTAGAACTCCATTTTGAGTTATCTATAGTGTTTTTGAGTTTATATCTTTATATAGCTTTTTAGTAGTTGTTTTATGTATTACATTATATATACATTACTTAACATGGTTTACTGGTGTTTGTCATCTTGTTCAAGTGAAGTACTGAAACCTTACTTCCCTTTATCCTTCCCTGTTTGTAATGTAATTGTCTTAATACATTTAGAACCACATCAATGTTATAAACTTTGCTTCAACCATCAAACACAATTCAGAGAACTCAAGAGAAGGAAAGCTAGCTGTACATGCACACATGTTTGTTTACACATATATTTGTGCTCTTTCATCCTTCCTGATGTTCTAAGACTTCTTTTATCATTCCCTTTCTATTTGGAGAACTTCTTTTAGCCATTCTTTTAGGGTAGGTCTGCTGGTGACAAATTCCCCCAGTTTCCCTTCATCTGAGAATATCCAAATTTCCCCTTCACCCCTAAAGGATATTTTATTTTCACTGGGTATAAGTTTCTGTGTTAACAGTTCTTTTATTTCAAAATCTGAGAAAAATTGTGCCACTCCCCTATAGCTTCCATGGTTCCTGATAAGAACTCTGCTGTCATTCAAATTGTTTTTCCCCTTTAGGTAAGGTGTCATTTTTCTTTAGTTCTTTCAAATTTTTTCTTTTTATTTAGTTTTCGTAAGTTTAATTATATATGTTTTAAATGGATTTCTTCATGTTTATTCTGTTTGGGGTTCACTTGCTTCTTGAATCCATATGGATTTCTTACCAAACTCGGGAAGTTTCTGGATATTTTTCATCAAGTGCTTTCTCAGCTAAATCCTCCTTCTCATCTTCTTCTGGGACTTCAATGACACAATGTCAGACCTTTTGTTATAATCCCACAGCCCCCGGCAATTTTTTCAGCCTATTTTCTCTGTTGTATAAATCAAGTACTTCGTATTATCCTTTTTTTTTCCCTTTAGTTATTTATATTTTTCTGTTCTAGAATTTCCATTTCATTCTTTCTTGTAGTTTCTATGTTCTGGCAAGGTTTTCCATCTGTATATTCGTTGAGGCCATATTTTCCTTGAATTTCTTATCCATATTTTCATTTCATTATTTGGACACATTAATAACAGCTACTTTGAACTCTGTGACAACTAAATCCAATATCTGAGCCCACTAGAGTCAGTTTCTATTAAGTGTCTTTTCCCTTGAGTATAAATTACTGTTTATAATTTCATATTTTTATAATTATAATAGGGCTATAATTTCCTATTTATTTGCATGTCTCATAATTTTGGTTGAAAACTGGATATTGTGAATAATATGGTGTAGAAACAGAAACTACAAGAAAGAACCAAATGGAAATTTTCATTCTGTTATGTTCTGAAGATTTGTTGTTGGTGTTGTTATGAAGGAATTTTGGGATGGGGGGCCTCAAAATGCAAATTTTATATTTCCTATGTTGTGCATACAACAGTTGACATATCTACTTAGTTCTTTTGGCTTCTAGCAGCTGCTTTTTTAGCCTAGCCTCAGAGCATCTCACTTGCATTTATATAGGTTAGTCACTGGCCAAAGACTTGGACAGATTTTGGGGGTTCATCTCCTCTATAGTGCTTTTGCTTCTGGGATTTTCCGTTTAAATTTCCAGCTGCTCTCCACTGCCAAACCCTGTCTTCTGACACTTCAGCTGCCACCCAAGCTGGACATGAATTGAGGAAATGTATTCAGGCAAAAAAAGCAGCAAATTTGCATATCTCACTCCAGTGCATTTCTGTCATTCGAAGATAGACTCCACACTGGGTTCTGCCAGCTATTTTTGCTAGGTCCGACTGAGTCTCCCCTTTGCATGTGTAATTTAGTAGTCATCCAAAGATTTGGGTTGAGTTTGTCCAAATTTTGGTTTCACCCCTTATACCACTCTCTCTTCCAGGATTTCTGCTCTTAAATTTCCAGCATTTTTACCAGCCTTGAACTCTGTCCTCTGCTGTTTTCAGTGAGTAAGGCTGTGGTTTTCTGCGTTTGGAACTGGGGGATAGGGTGGGGCTGGAAAATGGGGTGGGGAAGGAAAACCTTCAGACAGAAAGACCACAAAAATCACAATTCTTACCCACTGCAGCTAAAGTCTTTCATGGGTAAATTCTCCTCTGCTTTCTGCCTGCTTTTGTTCACTTTCCAGGGCCTTCAAATATTGTTTTTTGTTTGTATTTTGCTCAGATTTTATAGTTGTTAATTGTGGCATAACTGGCCTGACAAAGTAACTCGAAATCTGGAACCAAGACTCATATATACACTGTATACATTTAAGAGAACATTTATAAGAAAATCCTTCCCCCATTTTTTTGTAGTCACAAGGATTTGGATAATCTAAATGTCTTTAGAGGAATGGTTATGTTAAATGTTCTAAACAAATACATGTTGGAACACTAAACAGATGTCAGATGCAAGTATGTACTAGATCCCAGGGATACAGTATTAAATAAAACAGATAAGTCCCTACTCTCTTGGAATTTACATTCTAGTGTGGGGAAATACATAATAACTATATAAACAAATAAATATGTAATTTAAAAGGTGGTGATTAGTCCCTTGAAGAAACACTAAGCATGGTAAGGCAGTAGAAAGTATTGGCTTAAAAAAAAAAAGTTAAAAAAAAAGTATTGGCTAGAGAGAGGGATTACCTGATAGATTGACATTTGGACAGAGATCCAAATATAGTGTGGAAGTAGGCCATAAAGATAACTGTGAAAGTATATTCCAGGTAGATGAAATAGTACAATGGCCCTGAGGCAGGGGCATGCCTAGAATATTCAATAATTAGCAAAGTAGACAGTATGGCTGAAAAGGTGTGTATGAAGGGGGCGAGTGTTAGAGAGATAATTGGAATCCAGATAATACAAGGGGCTTTTCGGTTATAGTAAGAACTCTGGGCTATATTATGAATGAGATGGGAAGCCATTAGAGCATGTGAAGAAGAGGTTAAAGTGAGTTATAGGTACATACAGCAACACGAAGAGAACTTAAAAGCACTGTGTTGAGTGGGAAAAGGAAGATTTATAGGAAGATATCACTTATGTTCACTCATGAGCACAGATTAAAAAGTCCTATACAAAGTATTATTAAACTGATTTCATCAATATATAAAAAAGATATAATCAACTAAGCTAATTTTATTCCAAAAACTCAAGGTTGATTTCACATATGGAAATAAATCTTTTACTTGCTACACTGACAGAATTTTTAAAAATATATGATCATCTCAATTCAGAAGCAGCATTTGACAAAATTCAAAATCCAATTCATGATACAAGTAATAGCAAGTAGAGCACATTACTGATCTGACAACCATTAATCAGAATCTCACTTCAAATACCACACTCAATGACAAAATACTGAAAGCTTTTCCTTCAAGTCTGATAGTGATTCAGACTTCCACCAACATCACTCTTCTTGAACATAGTGATGGATCTCCTGGCCAGTGGAGTATAGCATGGATAAGAATAAATGCCATAGAATTAGAAAGGGTGAAATAAACTGATATGATGTTCAGAGACGATATGAGTATCATATATGTAGAACATAAAAGAATACAGATAAATTATTAGTTAGTAAGTGAGGTTATTTAGCAAGGGTGCTGCTCCATGGTCAACACACAAAAATTGGTTATATTTCTGTATAAAAGCAAGGAGAAAATGAAATTTCTAAAGATCCCATTTGCAAGACGTTTAAAAAAGCAACAGTAAATGCCTAGGAATAAATATAACAAAAGATGTGCAAGAAGAACTTTGCACATAAATCTATAAACCATTATTGACAGCAATTAATGAAATGGCGCACACAGACCACAGATTTGGAAGCCTCAGTATTACAAATGGATCAGTTCGCACCAAACTGAGCCTGCGTAAGAAAATCCCATCAGGGTGTTCAGGGAACTTGACAATCATGGAAATGCAAAGGTCCAACAATAGTCCTTCTGGAGATGAAAAACGTGTGGGACTTGCTGTACCACATACTAAGACTTATTAGAAAGCTACTGTACTTAAAACAGTGAGGTACTGCTGTGAAGACAGACGTACAGACCAAGGAATGGATTAGGGTGCCCAGAAACAAACTCGCACTTAACAGAAAAATATGGAAAGGTAGAGAGTAACAGGAAAAATTTTTTTTCAATGAACAGTTTTGTATTAATTGGATATCTAGATGGAAATAAAATTCAACTTGGCTCCTATTCTAACCACACAGAAAAATCAGTTGCACATGGGTTGTAGAACTATGAAAAGCAAAATACTAACACATCCAGAAGATAAGTTAGTAAGATATCTTCATCATTTTGGGGTAGGAATGATTCTTTAAATAGGCACACATAGCATTAACCATGAACAATCGATAAACCAGGCTACATTAAACTTCTGTTCATCAATAAACACCCATTAAGAGAGTGAAAAAGGAAACCACAGAATGGGAGAAGATACATGCAGTACATATAACCAGAAGGGATTATGGTGTGTGTGTGTGTGTGTGTGTGTGTGTGTGTGTGTGTGTGTGTGTGTGTGTGTGTGTGTGTGTGTGTGTGTGTGTAAAATACAAAATCAACAAAGACAATCCATTAGAAAAAATGGGCAAGAGACTTCAACAGGCACTTGATCAAAGAGGATTTTCAAGCAGTCAGTATATGAAAAGAATTTTCAAGCAGTCAGTATATGAAAAGGTCAATCCCATTAGTAATTAGGGAAATGAAAAGTTAAACCAAAGGACATAACATAACACATATACTGGAACTGGGGGACAATGCCACAAGATAGCAAAGATATGGAATAAAGTGAATTCTCACGTGGATTAAGTGAACACTCATTTCCCTGGTGAAGGGAGTATAAATTGAAAAATCTGTAAACAGTCTGGCATTAACTATTAAAGTTGAGGATATACATACTTTATGACCAGTTTTCTCCTAGTTATATTCCCAAAGGAAGCATGTGCACATGCACAAGAGGCACTTGCAAGATTGTTCACAGCAGCATTGTTTGTAGGAACCACAAACTAATCATTAGGCAGTTCACATTCTGTTTCTCTTCCTTCCGGGTACACGGTAGGCTCGTACGGGAGGTATATATGGCAATGAGACTTGTTTTGGCTAATTAAACGGGGCAAAGAGGACATGTGTCGCTTCCAGAGTGAAGCTTTTGGTGCCAGGGTGTGATCTGTCTCGTTCCCTTTTCTCGCCTAGTGATTACGGAAGCATATACTGCAATGGAGTTTCATTAGCTTGAGTACCTTAGTGACTACGAACAGAGTCCCTGCCAACCTACAGCAATAGTAAAAAATTATCTTTTGTGGGGTTAAGCCATTAATATTTTGGGTTTTTGTTTCCTGTAGCATGATCCAGCCCATTCTGATTGATATATAACTCAAATGTACATCAACAGTTGAATCAATCAATAAACTGTGGTTTCTTCACAGAATGGGATATATTTCTACAGAAATAAAAATGAATGAAATTCAGCTGCACTCAACACATGGATGAATCCCATCCATGGGATGGGAAGAAGCCAGACACATGGAAATATATACAATTTAGGTATGGATGCTCAACTGGTAAGACTATCAAGAGAAGCAAGGAAATCAATGTCATGAAAGTTAGGATGGTGGTAACTTTGCAAAGTCAAGAGAAGAAAGTTGGGAGGTGACATAAAAGAGGCTTCTGCGTGTTGACAGCCTTCTGTTTCTTAGTCTAGGTGGCGCGTACACAGGTACCGGCCTTGTGATAAACCATTAGGCTTAACATTTTTGTTTACTTTTCTGTACGGGTGTGTGTTTTGTTTACTTTTCTGATGTGTTCAATTAAAAGGGATTTAAAAAAAAGATTACTAGTCGCTGTAACAACAAACCAAGGGTATAATGGCTCAAAAAGATAGAGATTTCTTTTTCACTCACGTGAAATCCAAAACAGATGTTCTTAATTGGTGGGTGGCTCTCCTCTAAGTGATGTTCAGGCTCCTTCCACCTTTTGGCTCCGTCATCTTCAACGTGTAGCTTTCAAGGTCATATGCTCAAAGGCCAAAGTGGAAATAACATGGGGGACTGTGCATAGGAAAATTTAAGGGCCCAAGTCACAGAAGTAGCACACCTTAGTTCCACTACCATCCAATTGGCTAGATTCAATCACATGGCCCGACTTAAGAATAAGGGAAGCTGGGAAAGAATACAGCTAATTTCCCAGGAAGAAGAAAATGGGTGCGAGGAACAGCTGGCAAGTCTCTGCCACAGCATGCATATACCAAAACCACCATCTACTTTGCCAAAGATACACAAGTGTCCAGGGGCACACAACAAACACATTGTGGGGTACAAGAGGAGCAGAAGTATGAATCAGGAATAAAGTAAACAAACAAAATAAAGAACAGGAGAGGGGCCTTTCTGAGCCGGTCCTAATATAGCGCCATGAACATAGAGGAGGATTATCTCAATTCTCAGCATCAATCTATGCACCCAAAACAGTGAGAGTAAAGTCAAGTAGCAATGGTGACAGCAGTGCCATCCTAACCAGACTGACTAAAGTTGACCTTAGGTTTTGCACCTGTTCATCCTCCCTTGGCTCCTGTCTGTTCTCTAAGCCTCACTCCCTGGAATTTCCATTAGTTCTCTGAGTAACTTATTGACACCCTTCCAATAATTTTTCTTCTTAACCATCTTATTAAAGCCAAATTTGTACAGAGCAGATTTATTTTACCTACTAAACTTCCAGAATATGCTGAACTTTCGCCCTTACAGCAGGCACCCTATTCTGTCCCTGGCTTCGGCGGGACGCTGCTGCAGAAAGCCCAGCGCTTACACCTTCCTCCAGCAGTAACAGCCAAGCGGCAGGAAGATGACCCTTACCTCCCAAATCTCAAATGAGTGCATCCAGTCAGGGGCACGTATTTTGTACTCAGAACCCTAGCTGCAAGGATTTTAATTTCTCCAGATGGCAAAGAATTTGAGGCAACCAGGCCAATATATAAGTTTACTACGGTGGATGCATATTATGAAGTACTTCACAGCTGACAGAAGCAACAATCTAGATGTATGAGCAGCTACGTGGAATATACTGGCTATTTACCTATTTTCTTTTGGCTCCTACACTCTCCATATCTCCCTCTGCAGCACACCTCCCTCTCAGCCCCCACGTACACACACTCTGGAGTTGTGTTGTTCCAGCTGTGACTCTGCAGAGTGTATTTCCCAGAATCCACTGGCAGGTGGTTCCATTAGGTTCTGCCAAAGGATGCCATAGAGGGAAACTGAAAATGAAACATGGGGGGAGAGTCTTCATTCCTGTTTTCCGGTTGCTGTCACAGTATTTCAGCTGCAGACAGTTGTCTCTGGCTACTAGCTTCTTTTGCACTCAGCAGCAGCTTTGCTACACTTCTGAGACACCAGCAGCAGATCAGCTCCCCCCTTGGCAGTCAGAGAACAGTCAGACCTTGCTCCCTCACCCTCAAAGCCATTTCCTTCCTCAGAAGTCCAAGCACCAGGTATGTGGAGGGAGCCTCCCCATAAAGATCTGAGTACTGACCACTTAAAAGTGGCCCCTTTTCTGAGCTCCTAGTTCCTGGTAATTATTTCCCTTCTTCCCTTTTGTTTTCCCAGGCCTTAGGACATTATCTGATTTCTCCAGTTCTTAATTTTTAATTACATCAAGCATCTTCTTTTGTCTCAGCCTCTATCACTTGTAATCAATTCTCTGCATTAAATGCCCTCTATTTGAAACACTTAGTACGGTTTCTATTTCCCTGAGTGGGCCCTGATTGATAACATAGATGGATATTAAAAACGCAGTTGAGTGATGGAAAAAAAGAAGACAAGATTTGTTGACAATACTCTATAAATAAAGCACATGCATGAGAACAATTCACATTTTACAAGAACACTTGCACAAGTAAGAAGATGTTAAATAAGGGTGCTAGATACACCGACACAGAATTTACTCTAAGGTAATAAAGCTGATCCAGGCCCACCAACCTTCCTATTGTACGTGAAGTTAGAAATGCAAGCTTCACTGACGGGAATTTTTAGGAATAGAGAGAACTTCTCCCTGAAAGGTAAAGAAGCAGCGCTGTCCCCTCCATCCTAAATCAAGCGAGGAGGGCTCCAGCACAACCACTTATAGTCATTTCATGTTCCCAGGAGAGGGAGAGACCTTATATTCATTCAGCATTACATTCTCTAGCAAGAGGCTTGCTACACTCAGAAACTTATAGACCCGGCTCCATATGGCCACTGGGGTGGAGCCTGGGGCAGAGGCTTCTTGGGAGAAAGTAACCTGAGTCACTTGTGAGGGTTTGGAGCCAGAGAGAGAGAGATGGAGAGGTCAGAGTCAGGCTAGCTGGGACAGGGCAAGGGGAGTCAGGGGCTGGCGGGGCTGCACTGCTGCTGTTTGGCAGGACAAACATGCATGAGTTTCCCGGGAGCTCCCAAAAAGGTAACCACTCCTAAGGTATTTGTTGGAACCTCTCCCAGGAGGGCTGCCCGCCAGGGTGAGGGACTTCAGCACTAGGACGCTGTGCATACGCTGTCAGTGTCGGGAGCTGAAGAGCCGAGGGGGAGTGTGGGCTGAGTATTGTAAGGAGGGAACCAAAACCAGTTAGTGCGCAAGTGCCATGGCGGGACTCCAGAGAGCCTCACACACTGAGCCAACATTTAAATGCCTGTCTTAGTAGAACACACTGATGAAGCTAAACTAAATCAAAGTTTAGCCTTTGTGCCTCTAACATGCCTTCCCCCATCCCAGTCCTAAAAGTGATAGAGGAGGTAGAGAATGAGTGAAATAAACAGACCATGAAGGTTTCCCCACCCCACTGAGCTGGAGGGAGAACAGCTTTGAATTGGATGAGTTGCTGACAGGCCACTGAGATGTGGGAAGGGGCGGGGGGGACAAATATATTTAAAATAGTAATATTTCAGATTGGTCTCAGCCATGTTATAGGGAATAAATGGAACATATTTACACCAGAGTACTAACAATGTGGAAGGACCCTTGAAGTAAGGCCAAAATGATAGGGGCTGTGGCTACCTGTGAGACTCCTGAGAAGGGTAATAGTAAGTAGGGTGTCTCTGCTTAATCAAAACACATCATCTTGTGACCATGAGGATCAAGAGAGTCACACAGACCTAACTGCTAACATCCTTGAATTCCTGAACCAATGCCAACAACCACCAACCATCAGGTTTCTAGTTTTACAAGAAGAAAAATCTAATTTGTTTAAGATATTCTTTAGGGGGATTTCCTTTTTTTGTTGTTGCTTTTGTCACAATCAAAATGTAACTGATAAACTGATAAAATCAGTATCTCAACTTCCTCATGTGAGCATATTTTTCCCCAGTTAGGAGCCTAATTCATAGGACTGGGGAAGTGTTGACCGGCATCTGGTAAGCTAATTAAATGTCTGAAGCACCCTGAAGGAAACAGAAAGGGTTCTGTGATCAAGACAAGGTGGACAGGGTGGCCAGAGAAGCTATATTAGCCAGGGCATATCATGCTAAACACTAATGCAACAGAGGTTATTCCTTGTTCAAAGAAGTGTGGATATTCTCGATCAAGCAGTTCTCCTCTAAGCAGGGACTTAAATATCCAGACTCCTTCTATGCTCTGACTCCATCTTCAAAACACGTGCTTCAAGGTCACCCTGGAAGGCAGAGGAGGGGGTGGAGAACACGGAGGAGGCTCGTCCACTCTTGAACTGTCTTGGTCTGGTAGTGAAACGTCACTTCTGCTCCCTTTCCACTGGGGAGGACGATGGACACAGCCCCACCTTGATGCAAGGCGCTGGGAAATGTAATTTAACTGTGTGTCCAGGAAAAGGACATTTTGGTGAGCATCTAGCCCGGTTTTTCCACAGAAGAAAAGGTGATGCTGGTGTGAAGATCTGGAAGATGAAAATGAACTCACCAGGGAAAAGTATCCTGAGAAGATGGAGTGGCAAATGTAACGACCCAGAAGTAGAAATGGCTTGGAACACTTGAGGAATGGAAAGAAAGCCTGTGTGGCTGCAGTTTCGTGTAGGAACAGTGGGTTAAGGTGCAGCTGGAGAGGGAGGCCTGGGCAAGATCACACAGGGCCTGGGAAGGAGTTTGCCTTTTGTTCTCAGAGCACTGTGAATCCACTGAAGGATTTCCAGCAGAGAAGTGACATATCTGACTTACATTTTAAAAAGCTCACCTGGCTGAGTGGAAAATGAACTGCTCTGGGGACAGGAGTGCAAGCAACTGGACCCGTAAGGTGGTTACTGCAGTAGTCGAATGTCCTAGAACCAGGTGGACAGCCTGGGAGGTCACCAGGGATGGAGGACAACGTAATTAGAGGTCTCTGTGAGAATCTGTAAAGGGCTTCGTGAAATTACGTAAGTGGTTGAGTGACTGGAGCCGAGCTGTGTCTCTGCCAAGACCACGTTGCTTCTTTGGGAACTGTGCTCCCTTAGAACAGTGTTACAGGAACAAAAGCTGGAGCACCCCAATGACTGCAGGGGCAATAAGCCTCTAAAAGGGATGCTGAGGAAGCATAAGCACAGACTGCTAGCCAAACCCAACTTTATTCTCGTCTCTCACCACGCCTCCAACCCTTTTTCATTTACAGAAAAGCTGCAGCAAGCCTGTGACTTTTCAGCTCATTCTTAGTTCATAGATGTCTTAGAATCAGTTTAAGATACAAAACCAGTCTCAGATAATTGCAATGTCTAATCCTACGTTACAATAATTAATCTGCACCTATTGTAGCTTTACCTATTTTCGTCTCCCAGCTCTGTCCCACTTAAGTCAAGGAGCCTGCACTGGGGAAGGGAGGAATGGTCTGGATGCTCTCTGCTCTTCTCACCTCCTCTCCACCTAAGAGCTGCTGACTGCTCTGGGCCCAGCTGCAGACAGGAAGAGGATAAAACAGTGCTTGCTTGACTGGGTGTTTCTGTGCCCCACGGGCCTGCTAGATATTTAAAGGGAGCATCATGCTGTCCCTTTTCTGCAGTCCCGTTTACCTTGGTGGATGCAGCTTTATTCTGGGTGGTTTCCTGAGACTCCCTCCTCAGCCCACATGGCACACTCCTAGCTTCTTTGTGCTAAGGTCTCCTTGCCTCTTCAAATGGTCCTACCGGACAGGACTCAAGACCAGCTGACACTTCCCTCTCCTGTAAGGTGCAAAGGATACACTCATGCATGGCTTACCACGGCAAATTCTGCGAACACAGGCCAATGCAAAAGCAGCAGCACTCCCCTGGCTCCACCCCTGAAACAGTTAATGAATCTCTGTTTGCCCTCCGCATTTCCAGGGCAGGAGTCAGATTCCAGGTTCACCATTTCTTGGCTTTAGGAATAAATACCTCAGGCTTCCCAAATGCTCCCAGTGGAATCTCCAATTACACTCTTTCCCACTCTTGTTTACTTCTTACTATGACTGCACTCCTTCATTCTGTTCTCCAATTGTTCCTTAAACTGATCTCACTGTTCCTTAAACAGCTGGCATGCTGTTATTTCTTAAAGAAATATATATTGTTCTCTCTTCAGTCTAGGCTCTCAACATTAGACACTGAAGCCCAGGCATGGACTTGAAGAACAGCTTGTCCTGAAGCTGACGATGGAGCAGGGGGGGACCCAGACTCAGGAAAGTCCTGCTTTCAGAATTGATAGAAACGCAGATGGAGGCTTGGCTGAGTTAGGGGGAGCCGGGATCCTGAGTGAGACCCAGAAAGATGTTTATGTAGGTGGCTGGAGCCAGAACAGGCAAAGAAAGAACCCAAATTTTAAGTAAGGGAGGAAAGCAAAAGAGGGAAGAAGGCAGACCCCAGCTGTCCTGCTGAGCATGATAATAAAGCAGGGAAAATTAATCAAGATCTAGGAATATAAATAACACTTGGGAAACAGAGATATGGAGCTATAAAAAGGTGACGTGTGCACTGCAGTGAGACAGATGCCCTGCTACTCCAAAACATCCCTTAGACTTTATGGCTTGCCTCCCTCCCTGTTATCCCAGGAGATTCCTGTCCCATGGAGCTGCCACAACAGTTGTCTCCCCAACAATCCCCAGTGAATCCCGCCAAGCTGGAGAGGACTGTCAGGGTATTTTGCCTTGGCTGCCTGGTAGCCAGCTCCACTCACCAGCCTCACATCACCCCCAAGATGGAAGTCTCTCTAGTAGGCTGTGTGAACCCTCTGTCCCTTTGAAATTCACGCTATCCTGCCTCTCCTACTCTTTGCAGATCTCCTGGATCTGCCCCCTTCTTCAAGAGGTTGGCACCTGTTCCACGCTTATGTCTACCATCATCCTGGAGACCTTCAAAGTCACGCAGAACCTCTCTCAATACCTGAGGCCTCCGTGCATTAACCAATCTCCGGGCAACCTCCCTTGCACACCTCTCAGGCACTCACCCCTATAACTACACTCTAAACTTAGCCATTGCCTGGAGCTGCTCTGCTTCCAATATGAATTATTCAGGCATTCCAGTTTCTGACCACAGTCTCCCATCCTTCTAGGTTACTTGTTCAGTTACCCCCAATGCAACAACCTACTCCTGTCTTTACTCCACTCACCTGTTCTACCAAATTCCATGGTCCAGCATAGCAATCGCTTACTTACGAACGGTCTGAAATTCCTTTGCTCATTTATTTCAATTGCATGGCAAGTTTCCAATCCTGGATGATCCCTCAGTACTCATTTTTTCCACAGCTACACCTAGATTCCTGAGTACGTAGAGAGAACCACAGCATTGGGCTCACTATAAATTCATGAATAATACCACTATAAATTCAAACCCCAGGCCCTCAACATTATGCAGCAATCCTCTCCCTGCTGCGACCTGACCTCTCTCTCATCTTAATAGACCTTTCAACAGCATCTGTCGGCCTAAAACCTCCCCACTCCTTCCACATTAAGAAATTCATTCTCCTGGTTTTACTCCTCCATCTCTGGCCCCACCTTCTCTTCTTGTCCCCTTTATTGGTTCATTTTCCTTTACTCATCCATTAAATGCTCCTGTGAGTTCTATTCCAAGCCACTTTCTCTTCTCGTTATCTTACTTCGGATATCTTACCTATTCCTATGACTTGAGTTACCTCCTCTGGCTGCTGAGTTTCTGTCCCACTTCCAAGTGAACATCAAGGTACCAAAAACCCAACCTTTTGAATGGCGTCACCAGCCCAACCAGTTGCTCAAGCCAGAAACCCAAGACTTGCTTCAGATTCCTTTCTCTCACCAAGCCGCAATGTCCCACCAGTTCTACTCACTGAAGTTCTCCCAACCGCCTCCGCCTATTCCACCGTCACTAGTTCACAGTGCCCTCATCATGTGCCCGAACCTGGGCTCCTGCAACACCCCTGCTTCTCATCGGTCCCACTCAACTGGACCCTGTCATCCTTATCACCTCCTTAGATGGATCTCAAGTGACCAGCTCAGGAATACAAAGATAAATATGAGTTGAGAAGACTGCAGCCTAATGCACAAAGCAATCGCCACACAGTATTTAGATGCTGAAATTGCACTCTTCACGTAGCGCTTTGAGAGTGCGGATGAAGAAGTTAGTTCTGCTTTGGGAGTAACGGAGTAGGAAACAACTAGGCTGTTTGGAAGGATGAGTAAGACTCTGCTGGTCAGATGAGTATTCAGCAGAGAGAAGCACATGCAAAGGTACTGAGCAGTAGCTGCTGGATGGTTCATAGCCCAGTCTCCAAACATGCCCTCTGGCCTACACAGCCTGCCTCAAGACACCCACCTTACTGGAGGCACCCAACTGGCTCAGAGCCCTGGAACCTGTGTCCCAGTGGTCACTCTCAGTTCTTGTTCTTTGAAATAGGTAGAACAGGCTATATTTTTATACCTGGGCTCATGGCAGATGCCTTCTGGAAGGGGCCAAGGACCTATCATCCCAGTTCATCTTCTCCCGGCACTAGCCTTCCCTGCCCATAGCTTTCCTAAGACATGCTGATTTGGGCCCACTACAAGGCAGAAACAACAGACAGACCCTTCTGCCAATGAACAGCCCAATCTCCACCCCAAATAGCATCAATCAGGTGTGATTTCTGAAGAGGCCCAGCTCCTGCACCACCACCCCCCCCCAAGAACAGCTCACAATCTGTCAAGAATCTCTAAAAATCCTATAAAATAAGCCTGTTGAAAGGCCTATCTTGAGCTCTCCCAGAGTCTTCCTCAGTCAACAAGTCCATTCTTTACTCTTCAACCCCTAACCCTGCCTGCAGAAGGTCTTTAGAAAACAGTAATGCTTACAACACACATCAGCCACAGCTGCAGTTTATTGTGCACGTCCTGTGCACCCAGCCCTAGCCACAGATTTCCTCATTAACCCACACCACACAACAATCCCATGAGACAAGAATCCTACCATTTTCCAAATGAGTAATATGACATTCAAAGATTAAAAGACTCAGCAATCAGTGGCAGGCTACCTGATTCCAAATTTGTGCCCTCAGCCAGACACACACCAGGGCCCTATGGGACAACAGATACTAGGAGTAGTTTGGGCCATACAGCTCCAAAGATGGAGATAAGGATCAGGGGAAAGAAGCACTCAGTACAGGGACAATCAAACCATCCTGACCTAGAAGCCCAGACTGACGTGCTCAGCCAGGATGCTGGTGGGCTACCAGCTGCCCCAGAGCCAAGAAGCAATGCCTGCCCCAGGCCTTCAAGGCCTGGGCAAACCAAAGCTGTAGAAGCTATGGGTAAGCAGAAGGAGCTGATGTGCAAACAGGAAAAGGACAATAGAGGAGAGTGGAGATGCTAGGACAGAAAGCCCACGTGGCTCCTGAGAGATGGAAAGAGGAGCCACACCCAGAGATGCATTGAATTCCAAACCATGTCGTTTCCATGACACTAAGGGCATCCACAATTCCCAGATACTCCTGCGTTCTCACAGTAACTCCTTATTCTTTAGCTAGCCCAAATGACTTTATGCTTCCTGGAACCAAGAAGCCTTCATTAGAGCAGGGCTGAGCCAGGGGTTTCATTACATTTTGTTCTTGGGATGGAGTAAGGGTGGTACCAGGCCCCGGGTCACAGCCTGAGTACTTCAGAGTACTGAGCCTGGAGTTTAAGACTTGCCTCCCCTTTCAAGGGGGGTCCAGAGGTCACCTGCGCTTGTAGAGACAAGGCTGGAGCTTCAGGCCTGAGAGCTGAGCCTTGGGCCCGACCCGAGGAGGCCCAGTCTTTTGAAAGTCAAACAAGAAGAAGTGGCTGTTGGTCAGGTCCTAGGGACAGAAAAGACCCAGTGAGCTCTAAATCCTCACCCCAGCTCCTCAAACCACCTCCGTCCACATCCCGTCCCTGCTCAGAAAGCTTCCCAGGGCTCTCCCACAAGTCATGCCTTCAAGGAGCAAACGTCTGTGTCTGATTATGACCTCCATCCTGAACACCACTACTACCCTGAAGGGCCACACATGTGACAAAGATACGGACAGACTTCTTGGGGCCCTCACCTTGGAGATGACCTTGAAGCCCAGTTTGGTGACAGCCCCCAGAAAGGTCCGAATATCTTCAAAGCGGCTGCTGACCTCAGCCACTTTCAAGAGACCCCTGAAAAGGATGGGAAGTTCTGGGTAAATGCACAGACACACGCACGTGCACATATACATGCATCTGTTTCCTGGGGACTCCTACCCTGGCTTCAGCACTCGATTTGCCTCCTCTAGGAAGTCTCTGATGTTGGTTCCCATCAGTGAAAGGCAGAACACAGCCACGTCTACAGATTCATCCTCCAGAGGCACCTATGAAGAGTATCGTATGAAGCACACATTATGGGGAGGAGAAAGCCAGCACCGAGTGCTAGGGGTGCCGGGCAGAGAGGGCATGTTAGAGATTAGCCCATGAAGTTTGGGCCTAGGGCACAGGCCAGATACGTGGAAGGAGTGGGGTTTACCTGGGCCATGTCACACACAGTGACCCGGGGGTCCAGAGAGGCCAAGTCGAAGCAGTGCACAGGGTTCCGGATACTTGAAGCCAGGCGGCAGTCCCCACAGCCAAAGTCAGCCACCACCAGGGACGCAGGCCTGGAAGTGGAAGGGAGGAACAGCTCGCTGGTCTGGCCTGAGCCCGTGACTGACACACCTCGCTTCTCACAATGCCCAACTCCCACTCACCGCTGGTGAAGATCCCTGGCAATGCGGTCCACTGGCTGCAGTGGCCACTTCTTGACTTGGCTCTGGAAGCCACGGTGGTAGAGGAGAAAGGCCTCAGGGTCTTCCTGGAAGAGGCGCTGCGCAGCACTGCTGGGCCCTGAGTACAGCTGTTCATTGAGGTAGCGGAACCGGGCACCATCCAGCCGCTGGGCCATGCGGGCTCGCAGAGCCTCCGCCCGGGCTCCATGGCTGTCTGGACTGGGGGGAGGAGGCACCTCTGTCTCCTCTGTGGCGGCTGTGGCTGGGGCCTGCTCTGGCGCCCGAGGAAGCCGAAACTTGTTCTTCTGTCTACGCTTGTTCTTCTGCCGGTTCCGCCACTGCTTGCGACTCAAGGTGTGCGGAGGATTAGAGCAAGGAGTCTCAGGGCTTGGCTTGGTGCAGTCATTTGCAGCACTAGAATTCCAAGCTTTGGAACCTGCAGGGAGTGAGATGGGAAGGCATATTTGGGGCGATATCCCCTGAATTCAGAGGCTTAGCAAGAGACGAAACCTGAGACAGAGATTGTGGCCTAGATGAAAGTACTTCTTATTCCCTAACCCCAAATCTAGTGGTGGCAGATAACCTCTGTCATATGTAGGATCAGCTGATCCCCCCTCCCTGTCCCACATGCACTAATACCAGTTTGGTCAACATTGTCCAGGGGCTGGGCAGGATTTGAAGGGTCCTGTTTCTGGCATTTCCTCTTTCTTTTCTCTTCTGCAGCAAAGTCATTGCCAAGAAGAGCCCCTTTGTGGCACTTCTTCCTTTCCACTTCCCCTTCCTTGGAGCCACTGCTAGGTGGGCCCTGTTTTTGACGTTTCTTCTTCCTTTTCTTCTTTACTTCAGGAGAAGTGCTGGCAAACAAGACCTTTTTTGGGCGTTTCTTCTTTCTTTGCACCACCTCCTCCTCGTCCTCCTCGTCACTGCCAGGCAGACTGGGGGGCTGCTGGGGAAGAGATGCTGCCTCCAGGGCCCGTAATGTGGCCAAGAGCTGGCGGTGCTTGGAGCCCTGGGGGAAAACAAGGGATGAGAGCAGGGGCGAGGAGTATGGATGGGGCCTGGAGAATAAGAAAGGAGAGATGGGGACCTCATTCAGACACTGGTTAGTGGCATATGGATTATTCCCAGTCAACTTAACTTGTCATGAAGACTGCCAGACCCTGAAGAACTTTCAAGTCGCCATCCCAAGGAGGGCAGAGAAATCAGCCACCCCACTTTCTTCATTGTGCAGATGAGGTAATGGGGTTCCCCAGAGAAATGTTCTCTGCACGTGCTTTTCCTTCCAAGCTACAAGATCAAGGCCAGGGACCAGGAGTTCCAACCCTCAATCTCAGGCTTCTACCTCTAACTAATATCTTTTTATAAAAGTTAGGAAGGTTTCTGAAAACAAGAGTAACGGGATCACACGTGTGTGTATTAAAGGTGCCTCCTTTAATAGTTGTAGTGTAGAGAACAAACTGAAAAGGACAAGCTGTAGACAGAGGCCAGTGGCACGGACTACAGCAATGGGTTGAGGGGCTGAAGAGGAGGGAATAAAGCAGACAGATTCCATGTTGGAGGCTGACCGAAGGGTAGAAAGAGCCTGAGCAAGTGCAGCAGCCCTCACATCGGCAAAAGCTTAAAGGAGAAAGGTCTGCTGTCTGGGAGGCCATTCTAGGTTGAAGTCCTACTGGGTGGTCCTAAGCCAGGCACTTATCTTGGAGCTCCCCTCAGCACCACCTCCCTTTGAAAGGTAGTGCTGACAACCCTTCAACGTCGCTTACTCTTGCTCTCTCCAGTGTCCACACAGCACCCAATGACCTTTTCAAAATGCAAACCTGAAGAAATCATTCCTCTGCTAAAACACTCCACTGGCTTCTCTCTCTCTTTACCGTATGCAAAGCCTCTAATCTAGCTCTCCAATTTCTACGGCACCCCCTCTCACTCTCTCCGTTACAACTACACAGATTATTTCTGTGTAGGTGTGTGACCCTAGCAGAACATGCTCTCTCACACCAGGGTCTCTGCACGTGCTTTTCCTTCCAAGAAACCCTCTTTGCTTCACTAACTTCTACTCACCAAGTCTCTCTCAGTTCCAACATCACTTTCTTTTGGAAGTTCCGGGATTTTCGGGCGGTCGCAGGCGTCCCCCTCCCCCTAATACACATGCGGCGCGCCCCAGCTCTGGGATCCAGCGGGGTCCGTTCCGAGTGCCCCTGCGGGTCCACTCACCTTGATTTGCGAGTCGGCCGTGGTCCGAGGCCGTAAGGCTACAGACCCGAGGTCCGCGACTACTGGGGCCTCCTCGGCCCACTCCGGCTCCTCGAACATGGGGTTGGGGAGAGCGAGGTCGCGCGGTCCACCAGCCTCTCCACGTGCCCAGCTAGTCTCCAGGAGTCAAAGCGCTCAGAGCCTCCAACACAGGGCCGGAAACCAAAGAGTGAAAGCTAAGGCGGCTAGAGCAGCCGGCTCAGCGCCGAAAACCATCGAGTTTAGACACTGGTGGGCTAGAAGGTCAAGGAAGGCGGGCTGGAGGGTTGGGGGAAGGAGGCCCGCGCTAGCCAGAGAGGGCCAGGGGCGGGGCCGGGCGGCGGGCGCGGCCGGACGGGAGTTCCCCGGAGAAGGCTCCTCCAGCCCGAGTCCCGGTGAGTGTGGGAGCACCCGTGCCCCCTCCCCAAGTCTCAAGCTCTACCAGGCGGTCACCCCTCACTCCGCCTACTCCATTCTGAGTGGGGAACGAAGGCCATCCCCGAGAAGGACCTCCGATCCCCTCCCCCAGGGTATAGGGCGCCTAAACTCCCCCCTCCCCCCCAGCTCTGTCCGCGGGTAGGGTCTCTGTGCTTGCTCTCTGACATCCCTTCGGGAGGTACTGCCTCTTAATCACCCCCTACTTCGCCCGACCCGCCTTTCCCTCGCGCCCAGGGGACACAGTACGGGATCATCCCGCTGCCCCCCTAACCCCTTCACAGACCTCCAGTAGCCGGGTACGCAGTGCCCAGACCCCCACCCCAACACAAACACTTCTCTCCTTTAAGGGACAAGGCTTGGGGCTCACCCCCCCCTTCCCTGGATCCTTCTACAGTCCCCACGCTTTCCCAATCGAGGGGACTCAGCGCCGGGACGCTGCTATGGACGACATTTTCACTCAGTGCCGGGAGGGCAATGCGGTTGCCGTCCGCCTGTGGCTGGACAACACGGAGAACGACCTCAACCAGGGGTGAGCTGAAGTGGCTGGTGGGGGAGAGGAAGGGTAAAGACATGCTTCTCTCCTTGATGTGGGGTGCTCACGTCTGGTGCGGGCTGCTGACTTTCCTATCTAGTGTGATGAGGGCTAAGCACAGCCAGTCAGCGGGGCAGAGGGTCTCCACACAGGAAGCTGTTGTTTGAGCTGAATCTGGACTGAATAAGAATTTCACAGGCAGAGGCTGCAGAGAACTTTTCTAGCCTCAGTAAACTGCATGGGCAAAAGCTAGGGGGCAAGACACCCAGAAGAGGGTGCCCAGAAATTGTCCGGAGTTCCATATGGCTAGAGGATAGAAGACCTCTGTGGGCTTCTGTGAGCTGAAGCACTGGGTACAAGCGGAGAACGACAGGAGATAAGATTGGAAAGGTCTGCAAGGGTCAGCCAGATCATGCAAGAATATTTAGACTATAATAATGCATTTATTCCAAGAACAAGGGTTTAAAGCCATGTAATGATATGATGAGACTGTCCATTTGTTAAGTGTCATCTTGGATGCTTTGTGAAGAGCAGGTGGTGATGTGAAGAGTGGCACCAGAAGTGGTGATAGCTTGGACTGGAATTGGGGCAGGTAAAAAAGAAAAAAATGATCAAATTCCTGAAATCTTTAGGATAAAGAATTGGTGAGACTTGGTGTGGGAAGTGAGGAAGGTCAAAGATGACGACCAGGGTTCTGGCTTGGGCACTTGGGTAGATGGTGGTTCCTTTTACTGACATGGACAAGACTGAAGGGTGATGAGTTCCACTCTGGACATGTTAAAGTGACAGTACAGTGAAGTGGAAATGTTGAGTAGGCTGTTGGATTTCAAGAGAGAGATATGACTTGGAGACAGATTTGGGAGATATTAGCATGTAGGTGGCACCTGAAGAGGAGGGTGTGAAACAGAGGGGATGAGAAACCTACAAGACCAAAAAGGAGCAACTGGAGGTTGAAGGAGAAACAGGAAAATATGCTAGTAAGGCTTGGAGAAGTGAATGTTTCAACAAAAGGGGAGTGGTCAACGGTACTATAGACTGCTGAGAGGTCAAAGAACTTGAGCACTTTAAAGTAACCACTGAATTTGCAATTAATTATATGTTTGATGATCTCTGTGAGGGCTGCTTCAGAGGAAAACAAGTGAAGAAACTAGACTAGGTTCCTTCATTTAAAGAACTATACTGAACTTCTGTGCTGGGTGCTAGAGGTCCAGAATCAGACATAATGCTCGCCTTCAAGGCAGCAGCCCTGTGACAGGTTGAATGGGAGGTAGAGAAAGTGAATGTAGACAAGTTCTTTAAGGCTGGCTGAGACAGGAGGACAAGAAAAGCTGTAGTGATGTTGATTCAGCATGGTGGATTTTAATTTTATTTTAAAATTTTAGTTTTTGAGGTTGGGAGATTTTATTTTTTAGGTTTGAGAGGTAAGGATCACCTGTCATCTTCATCCAGGCTTTACAGTTTTCCATTAGGCTTCTATGCTATTTCTCCATAATTCGCAGTCACTCCTTCCGTTTTTCATATAATTCTTCAAAGGGTGCTCTGATAAAGACAGCGAGTGCAGTTAGTATTTTGTTGGTGGGGTTATAACGGGTCAGGTGAGGTTGTCCAGTGAGCCTGGCATCTAGGAAGACTCAGCTGCCAAAAGGTGAAGGGGTGGCATTAGCGTAACCGGTGCTGGTTTGAGTAGATAGGCTTTGGGGGCCCAACTGGCTATATGCTGGATATGAAGTGAGGGTGAACTTCCTGCTGGCCTCTTCGGGACTAAAGTTCAGGTTCTGAGGTGACCAGCAGCCTGACAGTGGGCAGAACCCTTGTGCCTATACTTTTGCTCTCAGGCTCTGGCCTGCCCTGGGGCTACAGACTGCCAGAGGCTGATAAGCTGGGGCACAAATTAAAGAGCTGGGATGCAAAACTGACTGATAAGCAGGGGGTGGTGATTGCTTTAGGAAGAGGAAGGGGAATACCCACCTCCCAGGAAAGGTTTTGGCTATCTTTGGGAGCAGATGAAGGCAGCTGTGGAGGGAAATCTAAGTTAAAGGCCACACCCACCACCCACATTGGCTGTGGGGACATCTGGGTGGCCCGCGGTGGCGGCTCCAGGCCCTGCCCAGAGCCCGCACACGGGAAGTGACCGCAGCACTAAGGCATCCTGAGGCTGCCGGCCCAGACCACGGACTGCCCCCCTGCTCCGCCCCTTGGATCTGCAGCCCAGGACTGGAGGGAATTTCCTTTTATGGCCCCAGGCTGTCAGGCCGGCCTAGCTTCCACACAGTTGGGTTTTTTTTTGTTTTTGTTTTTTGTACATTTCTTTTACTTTATAAAATACAAGTTCTTGAGAAAAGAAAAAAGTCAGGTGTAGCTTTCTTTCTAAAGAAGCCATTCTCATTTTCTTGTTTTCTGTGCCCAGGATTGCTTGAGTAGAGGAATCCTGTCTTATGTGGTGGTATCTACTTCATCATGAATGACTTATCAAAAGCATTTCTCCTTTTCATTATAAACCCTTCCAAACCATCATTTTAATTCCATTTCCTTTTTAGATCTTAATTTCAGTATCAGAACCAATCAGTAAGCTTGCTTCCTCTCCCATGAGCTGCGGCTTTCCTTTTCAAACCTACTCCTCCTTCCCATTAACGTGCACTGAACGGGTGCCGTCACTGCTTTCTCTCAAGAAGCTTACAGTCTAATAGACAAGACAGGCCACTAACAGATTTTTACAATCCAGTGTGACAAGTACTGTAGTAGGGGGATGTGCCAGATGCAGTGGAAAACAGAAAGGACGAACAGATGTTGCAAAAGGGGTGCAAAGGAAACCAGATGAAGAATGTTACCACGTAATGAGGGCATGCCAGGGAAGAAAGGCTAGTGGGAGGTGGTGATGGAGACAATGAATCATGTGGATTTGTTGGGATTTCAGGTAGTGGTTGGTTGGGTTTGAAGCTCAGGGGAAGGTCTGAATTGGACAGCTTTGGGAGTTGCTGGCATGAATGAGAATCAAAGTCCTAGAGGTAAAGTTTCTCAGGGAGAGTATGCAGAGTGACTATCAGTTTTTTTTGTATCAAAGCCTTTGCCCCCATCCCACCTCCAGATCAATGACCATTGCCCCTTCCTCAAAGGGACGATCATGGCTTCTCCCCCTTGCACTGGGCCTGCCGAGAAGGCCGATCTGCTGTGGTCGAGATGCTGATCATGCGCGGGGCACGAATCAATGTGATGAACCGTGGGGATGACACCCCTCTGCACCTGGCAGCCAGTCATGGGCACCGTGATATTGTACAGAAGGTATGTATGAACCCCTGCCTCTGTCATCTACTTGATGTACCTGCCTGGAAGTCAGCCATAGGCACTATAACATACCATAGAAAGTATGTATACTCTTCTCCCTCCTTGCATGCCTCAACACACATCTCTCATTTGGGACTGACTGTACCTTCTGCCTCTTTCTGTTTGGCCATGGGGACCAGCTGCTGCAGTACAAAGCTGACATCAATGCAGTGAATGAGCATGGGAATGTGCCCCTGCACTATGCCTGTTTTTGGGGCCAAGATCAGGTGGCAGAGGTGAGTACTCAGGCCCAGAGTTCTGGGATGGGTGGGAAGCAAAGTCTAAGCTTGAGTGGGAGATTGTAGAACCCTCAACCCATCCTATGAGTACTGCCCAGTACTCACGACATTCACAGGGTTTGTACTGCATCTACATTGATGGTTGGTTGTGACTGCCCTCATCACAGCCACCTTTTAATTCCAGGACCTCGTGGCTAATGGGGCCCTTGTCAGCATCTGTAACAAGTATGGAGAGATGCCTGTGGACAAAGCCAAGGCACCCTTGAGAGAGCTTCTCCGAGGTCTGTCCCCACCCACCGCTCATGTCTTATCATGTTTCAGCCTATCTCCTCCCACCACACAACAGCTGAGGTCAAGACTGTTTGTCTTTCTTCCTTAGAGCGGGCGGAGAAGATGGGCCAGAATCTGAACCGTATTCCATACAAGGACACATTCTGGAAGGGGACTACCCGCACTCGGCCCCGTGAGTCAGTTGTGAGGGGAGGGGTGGTGATAGAGAATAATCCTGGGCTCCTGGGGCTGGGTGAGAGGGAGCCTGGTTAGAGGGAAGTACCTGACCTGCCCGTACTCTCAGGAAATGGGACTCTGAACAAACACTCCGGCATTGACTTCAAACAGCTCAACTTCCTGGCGAAGCTCAATGAGAATCACTCTGGAGAGGTGACCCCTGCCCTTGCCCTCCCACCCCCCGACACATTACCTGCTCTGCACTCATTTTAAGTTTTTCCTCCAGTTAGTGGGCAGGAAAGCAGTGGCCTTAGTTAAAGCCTTCTAACCCATATCTGTCCCTCAGCTATGGAAGGGCCGCTGGCAGGGGAATGACATCGTCGTGAAGATGCTGAAGGTTCGAGACTGGAGTACAAGGAAGAGTAGGGACTTCAACGAGGAGTGTCCCCGGCTCAGGTGCGGCAAGGCCTAAACTGGAAGCCTGGGTTCCAAGGAACCCTGCCCAGCACCCAGAGGGAGATCTTTTATGCTGGGTCTCAGCCAGGGACACTCTCTCCCTCTTCCAGGATTTTCTCCCACCCGAATGTGCTCCCAGTGCTCGGTGCCTGTCAGTCCCCACCTGCTCCTCACCCCACCCTCATCACACACTGGATGCCATATGGATCCCTGTACAATGTGCTACACGAAGGCACCAGTGAGTAGGGGATGCCAAATCTCGTCGTGGCGGGGGAGGGGAGAGAAGTGTAAGCCTCTCCAAACTACTTAACTCTTGCCTCCTCTTTTAGATTTCGTTGTGGACCAGAGCCAGGCTGTGAAGTTTGCGCTGGACATGGCAAGGGGCATGGCCTTCCTACACACACTAGAGCCCCTCATCCCACGACATGCACTCAACAGTCGTAGTGTAATGGTGAGGTCACAACTTCACTCCCGGCCCAGGCCACAGAAGCCCTTTCCCTATCTAGAATAGGACTTACCTCCTTCCACACAACTATCTTCTCCTCCTCAGATTGATGAGGACATGACTGCTCGAATCAGTATGGCCGACGTCAAGTTCTCCTTCCAGTGCCCCGGACGCATGTATGCACCTGCCTGGGTGGCCCCTGAAGGTGAGTGCGTGCATTATATTGGGAGGCAGAGAAGGGGCAGCTCAGTAGTAATGGAAGGGAAGCAGAGACAGGATAGGCAGCTGGAACAGTTAAGTCCTGTCCCTCCAGCTCTGCAAAAGAAGCCTGAAGACACAAACAGACGCTCAGCAGACATGTGGAGTTTTGCAGTGCTTCTGTGGGAACTGGTGACACGGGAGGTACCCTTTGCTGACCTCTCCAACATGGAAATTGGAATGAAGGTGAGAGCATAACTGGATATACTTGTGTTGGGGGAATGGTGGTGGTAGTGACAATAATTGTAGTGGGGCTGGGCTCTTCCTGCATTTGTTCAAATATACAGAATCCTGTCCTGAGGGCTAGAGGCCGCTCCCCACATGAGACTCAAGTTCTGAGACCCACGTTGCTTTTCCTTGTGCTTGCAGGTGGCACTGGAAGGCCTTCGGCCTACCATCCCACCAGGCATTTCCCCCCATGTATGTAAACTCATGAAGATCTGCATGAATGAAGACCCTGCTAAGCGGCCCAAGTTTGACATGATTGTGCCTATCCTGGAGAAGATGCAGGACAAGTAGGGCTGGAAAGTCCTTGTCTAAACTCCAGAGGTGTCAGGACACGGTTAGGGGAGTGCACCTCCCCAAAGCAGCAGGCCTCTGGTTGCCTCCCCTGCCTCTAGTCATGGTACTACCCCAGCCATGGGGCCCATCCCCTGCCCCCATCCCTACCACTGTGGCCCAAAAAGGGAATGGGCTTAAAGCTTTGTCACTTGCCACACGGTGTCTCCCAGCATGGGAGGGATCAGCCCTGCCTGTCACAATAAAGTTTATTATGAAAACAGGCTGGTGTGGGGACAAGGGGATGGACAAGTACATTTAGACTGGGTGGCTCAGGTGAAGTAGTGCGGCTTCTTCACATTGATGCCATACTCGCTGAGGGCAGGGGTCAAGTCCTCCATGGTTAGAGTGTACTTGCGGTCCTGAGGGAAAAGGGAAGAGCACCAACTGAACACAGGAATTCCAGATTTCAATCCCAGGTGGGTGACCCTGAGTAGGTCTTTCACCTCCCCTAGGGCTTAGTTTCCCTCAAAGGGGTTTCAGTATAATTTAAGCCTCTGCTGCTGTAGGAGGTAATAACTGACTCAACGAGCCTCGCCTCACACCTTGCTCTTGCTTCGGGAACTGCCAGAGGCTGTGCCCTTCATTTTGCAGTGCTGTAGGGCATCGTTGGCAATATCTGAGATGAATTTCTGGGCAGCTAGGGAGATGAGCCGAATTCTAGAGAGAAAAAGATGGTATGAGAAGGAGGTGGGCAACAAACTCCACACAAGCACCCAAGGCTCTAACCTGCCCGGAGTTTACTCACATGCGTGGGTCCGAGGCCTCAAAGCCAGCACGGTTCAAGTAGTAACCAGTCACTGCATCGGGGATCTGAGAAGTCAATTAGACGACTGTCAGTGTTAGCCCTGTGTACTGTGGGGCTGAGAGTGGGAGGGTACGGGAAATGGAGGGCAAGCCTGGCTACCAGGAAGCTCCTCATTTGGGTGGGCAGAAGGGATAAATCACAAGAGCTAGTAGGGGAGTAAACGCAAGAGGACGCTGCAAACACAGGCGGCGTGGCAGAAGCTGACGTGACAGCGGGCCAGCAGCCTGTTCAGGCGGGAAGCCCACCGTAGGCGTGTAATCCTCCAGCTGCATCAGGAAGTCCACCAGAGGCGTGCTGGACACCACCGGCTTCACGTCTCCGTTGGCCGCGCTTGGCAGCACGTAAACCCCGTTAGACATGGCCCCCTCCGGGGGCGCCGCGCCGCCCGCCGTCACCGGAGCTGGAGGAGAACCAGCAAATTGAGACATGGAGGTGGGAGGCGCGGGGGCCCAGCTAGGTCTGCCTTAACCCTCTGCCCTCACCCGCCGCTGGGGCCAGCCCAAGGCGCGGCCCTCGCCCTCACCCGTCCCGGCCCTCACCCGCTCCGCGCCGCTCGGCCGGCTCCCCGGCCCGCGCCGCCACGGCTCCCGTGCCCCCTGCCGCGGCTCCAGCCCCAGGCCCCCCAGCTGTCCCCGCGGGGCTGGCCTTGTTCTCCGCAGCGACGCCGGCGGGCAGCGCGGCGGGGGCCGAGACCGCGGGTGCCGGGCCCGAGGCCGAGGCGGCAGAAGCCGGCGCCGCCTCGGGGTCCGCGCCGGAGCCGCTGCAGCTCATCGGGCCGGTGGGAGAGGCGGCGAACAGAACCGCTTCCGCTTCCGTTCACGTTACGCACGCACCAGGGTTGGCGTCACACGCCTCGCGACTCGCCCCTCCCACGTCACGTTCGCTCCTCCCTTAGGCTGCTCTTGTCTTTCCGCGGCCCTTCCGGCGGCTAGATGACGAAGGCCGATGGGAGGAGACAAAGTGTTGGAGAACCGCGATAGCGCGAACATTTCTCCTAGGCCGATCCGCTGGGATGGGAACGCTTGAATGTCGAGGAGTCTCTTCCGTAGGTCTGGGACCCCCTCACCCAGCCTGACGCCCGAAAACCTTGCTTTGGGGCCCATCGCCCCGACACCTCTTGACCGTTGGTCGCCTGCCAGTCTGCATCCTTCCTAGTCCCTTTATTCAGCCTTTTAAGGGTTTGTAGTGGAGTTGGATAGCCTCTCTCCCTGGCAGCTGCCCAAAGAAGTGAGGGCAACAGGAGAAAGTGCTGCTGCAGATGGGGAGGGAGGTACAGTCCACCCTCCGTATAGGTGGTGAGGGGTGGGCAGTATTGGTTCCAGGACCCTCCCCCAAACCCCCTTTCCCCCTTCCCCCCCTCCCCCGCCATGGATACCAAAACCCATGGATGCTCAAGTCCCTTATATGAAATGGCATAGTATTTGCACTGTATACTTTAAATCATCTCTAGATTACTTATAATATCTAATACCATGTAAATGCTATGTAAATGGTTGCTGGTAAATTCAAGTTTTGCTTTTTATAATTTCCTGGATTTTTTTTTTTTTTTAATATCTTCAATTCATGGTTGGTTGAATCTCTGGCTGTGGTATGTGAGGATACAGAGGGATGGCTGTCTTTCAGCCTGAATAAACAAGATCTGAAAAATCACAGCTAGTGAAAGAGTGGGTTTTTCAATGCAGCAAACATTTATTTAATTCCTATTTGCCAGTCCTGAGCTAGGGCCTGCAAATACAAAGTTAAGTAGGACAAGCTTCTAGTCCTCTAGGCACCAATAGTCTTGGAAAGGGAGGCAAAGAGTTAACTGGCCATTTCAACAATATATGGGGGTTTAAATACTGGAGGTAGACACAGAGCGTACAGTGCAAGGGAGGAAGGGAACTAACAGCTGCTGCCTGTATCTGTGTGTTAGGCATTCTATTAACTTTATCCCATTTAATGATTCCCTGAATATTAGAGGCAGGTATCAATATCCTCACATAACAGATGAGGAAAAAGCTTCAGAGAGTTGAACTTACTTGTCCAAGGCTCTCGCCTAGTCTATATCAGAACCAAGAATCAAACAGGTTTGTTTTCAAGAATCTAGGATTTTTCTGTCATACCAAAATCAACTAGCTTCAGGGAGCCAAAAGGTTCACACAAGAAGGTGACTTCTGAGCTGACTCTCGAAAGAATTCTGTAAGTCAACCAGGCAAAGGGAGCCAGGTGTAATGTTAGGGCCCAGAACATCTTGAGCAAAAGTGAAAGTGTCTGTGGGGAGGGCAGGAAAGGATAAACAATTTGTTACTCAGGAACAAATGGCAAGTAAGGGATTAGGTTTTTAAGTCATGATAAAAAGCCTGAACTATATCCAGTAATCTTTTAAGGGTCTTAATCAAGTAAATGACCTTATGGGATTTGCATCTTACTCTGGTAGATGGTTTAGGGAAGGGCGGAAAGTAAGGACACTTCTTGCAAGGGCCTCCTCAATTCAGAGGAGAGGGAATATGGTTCAGGGCTAATGTCGTAGCAGTAGAGATGGAGAGAATTCGATGAGTTCTAGATATACTTAGGAAATACAAATGGCAGGACTTGTGGATTGGTAAAGATATATTTAAGAGTTTTAAAGTCAGCAGGACTTGTTGATTGAAGTTGATGATGGGAGGAGGTGAGGAAAAGGGAGTCTAGGATGACACTTTAGGTTTCTGGCTTGGTTGGAAGAAGCATAGTGTCATTTACAAAGAAGAAACAGAAGAGAACAGTTTGGGATTGGGAAGAAGGGAGATGAAATATTGAGTATCACACATATTACTTTTGAGGTATCGATCACTGTTGGATAAAAACTCTGATATAGGGAGATGGTGATGGCTGTGGATGCCAGTGATTGATTTGTTCCAGGGTCAATGAGTAGAGTGAGAAGAGTAAAAGACTAAGGATGGAGCAATGAAATACAACAACATTCGATGAGGAAGCAGAGAAAGAGAAAGAGGGAAGAGGGAATGAAGGAGGAATAGGGAGTGGTCAGAGGAGAAGTTAAGCCCTGGGCGCTAAGGAAGGAGAGGAGGTAGACTACTGTGACAGCCCACAAAGCAAAGATTGGGAAGTGTCCACTGGATGAAGCAGCAGGGAGGCATTCATTTCTCAGTGTTTCTCAGGGGAGGAAAGAGTGAAAAATAAGAGCAGAGGTCTCATGGCAATGAATTGAGGAGTGAAGATGAAGTGAAATAGTGTACTACACAGACAGTGTAAACAACTGAAAAAAAAAAGTTGAAAAAAAAATAAAAGAAGAAATGGAAGAGGGGGCGGTGTGCGGAGGACGCTCCCAAACAGTGCAGGTTATAGCATCTGTAGAGGAACCTGGGCCAGGGGCAGGGGTACCTGAGTATAAGGGAGCAGGTAGAGTTGGGAGTCAAGTCAAGCTCACAGCATTTCTGGGTTAGGGAGATAAGCTGCGGCAGTCAACAGTTGAGGGTTTAGCAGGGCTCCCAACAGTGCAGAACCAGGGACCAAGCCACCGGCTGTGGGGCAGTGGACAGGCCCACTCTTCTAGCAAGAAAGGATCAAGGGTTAATTAGTGTCTTCAGCAGAGCTGGGAAGTTGGGTGTTCCCCAGCCTGTCACAGGATCCCAGCCAGGGCCAGAGCAGAAACCTTGACCCTCCACCTCTTCATTCAGACAGGACTCATGGCAGCCACGTGTTACCTAGGGAGAAGGTGGGCATCAGATCCCGGCTTGCTGATACTAGGAGACTGCAGCACCTCACCTTGTATTCACATTCCAGAGGCTATCCCACCCCATCAGAATTGTCCTCAAGTTCATCTTAGCACTCGACATACTCTTACGTAAGTGGCCACACCCCTCTCTTCCAAACTCACATCAAAGAGTCCTTCCCCATGCTTCTGGTAGAGCCGTGGGTTGAGAAAACCAAGAGGGGGGAGGCCTCTGAGGATTCTGTGTTCATTTATCAGGGATAGGAGTCCCCCAAACACTGGAGTAGAGGCCTGCAAGGGTGAGGGTACAAGTAGAGGTTAGGGGTTCAGAGTGATTGGACTTTTTGGGAGGGATGGATCAGAGGTCTCTGAGGAATCAGGGGTTCTGGGTGTAAGGTCTTGGGGGTGGAGGGTGAGGGTAGTCCCTGGGTGGGGGTTTGGAGCCAGGCTAATTCTCACCGAGGTGCCAGACACCCATGGAATGGGCACATGGTTGCTGACCACCCAGTAGCCATCAGAGAGTGCAGCCACGTCTGGGTAGGCACGGCCGCTGGCATTGAAGTAACTGGATGGTGGCAAGTGGGGACTGGAGCTCAGGTACTGGGCTACAGCTTCCTCCTAAAAGGCATTCTTGAGTGAGTATCATCTGCTGAACTGAGGATCCCACCCGTCCCCCCTCCATCCACACAAACACACACATACCTGGTATGAAGGCCGTGGGAACACATTGCTGAAGCCGCCACCACTGATATAGTCAACAACCTCATCTGTGACTCGGAAAGGATTCTTGAAGGATGTGCCTCCCACCGTGGTGACATAGGGGCTGAGGACAGAAGACAGCATTCAGATTGCAGGGTCCAAAGGGCACCTCCAAAATGCATGGGGATGGGTGAGTATGGGTCTGGGTCTTGCTGGAGGGACTGGGGAAGCACTCTGGTGAAGTATGTACATGGGGATGACTGAGAGATCTTGGGTCCTCAAAGCATGGCCTGAGGTGGCTGCACACTTTTTCCTATGGAACACCCACCAAATCTCCCCCTAAAATGCCTGGAGACTGAGGAAGTGGAACACTGGGAGCTATGTCCTACTCAGGAGACTCGGGGCCTGCTACCTACAGGAAGAAGAGGGGGGTGCAGGTAAAGTTGAGGGTTGGGCCACAGGAGCACCTGGTGTGATCAAGACAAAGGTTCCAGATCATGAGGACATAGATGAATTGGTGGCCACAGGCAAGTGGTGGGCTGGGGTGCTTACCTGGAGGCAGGGAAGCTGGGACGGAACCGGTGTCTTCCCGAGACAGACCAACACCCAGCCCCACTGTCACCTGGGAGAGAGACCAAGTTTGCCACTCAGTTTAATTGGTCAGAGTTTGGAATGTGGGTTCAGATGTCGGAGAGGAAATTCAAGTGTTAGTCATTACTGCAAGAGGTCAGAGTTGAGGTCAGGTCAGTGGTCCCTGTTGAGTTCAGATTATGAGATAGAGATCAGGTCCAGGAGTCACTGCGGGGTCAAAGTTCTGAGGCTGGGTGGGTGTGGGAGTCTCAGTTTAGAGTAGGAGGTCACCTGAGGCAAAGAGCACAGTAAGACCCCGAGCAGCAGCCTTCATGAGCTCGGTGTTGACCCGCTGGATGTAGGCGCTGCTGAGGGAGTCCTCATCATCTCCGTAGCTCACGGTGTGCACATGTGGCAGGGCTGACTCATTACTGAGCAGCAGGAGCCACTGCAGGAAGGGCTCCTGTGACTCATGCCGGCCTGGGGCACAAAGGCAGTCATTTGGGAGGTTGTCAGGATCTCCCTGGAGCTCACGGGATTCCCTTGGGGAAGCAAAGACCACCACTCACCCCCACCTCTATCCCCACCAGCCAGTCCCCTTGGCAGTACCAGGGCTACTGTAGACCCAGGTGGAGATGTTGGCGCCAGCACTCATCAGGTACTCTACATCTAGGCTGGCCTCGATTCCGGCCTGGCCCCGGCCCTGCTGTCCGACCACACGGGCTACTGATGCCTGGTGTGCAAAGTTCCCACCGAAGAGGCGCATGAACTCAGCCAGGTCTGACTCATGGAAATACTGCTCCAGGAACTGTGGAGGGAATCAGAGCAGATATCATGGGTCAGAGGACACAGCCCCAAGGGTCAGGTCAGGGGATACTGTCCCAGATCATAGGATTGGGGGTGAGAGCCCAGGGGTTAGAGTCAGAGAGTCAGCTGGTCAGGCACCTTGGGGAGGTGGTAAGGACCCTGAGGCTCTCCGCGTGGCTCACCTGGGCACAGGCTTGACTGTTGTTGGTCGTGCCAGAGCCCACGTCTTGTGCCGTCAAGTTGTACCGCTCACGGATCACAGATGGGGTCACCCCCAGGTGTAGGCCAACAGTCCCTGGGGTCACCCCCAGGTGTAGGCCAACAGTCCCTGGCACCTGTGGCTTGGGGCGTTGCCTCAGGGTTGATGTGGGGGGAAAGCGGTGCAGCCCCCCCACTGTGGGGAGGAGTCAGCCTTGAGGAAGAGATCCTTTAGCCTCCAACCCCCCATTTTATCACTGACCCCCCCCCCGCCACCAACCCCACTGGGTGTTACCAAAGTCCACGTGGGAGGCCAAGGCCTTCGGGAGCCGGTAGGGACGTGGGGACCTTACAACATGGGTCTCTGCAGGTCCCCCCATATAGTGATGAAACTCAGCCCCAGAGAGCAGCAGCTCTGCTTGTCTGAAGTCAGAGATCAGAGAACAGAGGTCAGAAAGCATGGAACAGAGCTGAGGAGGCTGCCTGAGCATCACGGGGCAGTTAGTCGTTATCTCCCCAAGTGTTTTCACCCACAGGCCCTGGCAAGCTGTCAGCTCCCTTCCACTGCAGTGACGAATCTCCCTGATGGGATGATTGGTGCCCTCCATGAGGCAATTATTCCCTCTTACCGGACACTCAGCCAGCAAGTCAGAAAGTCCTGTGTGGTCACTGAGTGGCAGTTCCGGGCTCCAGCAGCCAAAAGCCATTTTTGGACTGTGTGGAGGGTCAGTGGTGATGGCCGGACCAGTTCAGCCACATCCTCTAGGGTCAGGTACTTTCCTGCAGGGATTCAGTAGAGGCTCTTGCCTTCATTCCTTGCTTTTCTAAGTTGCCCTTTTTGAACTTTAACCAGGAGACACTGGAGCTTAACATGATGGCGAGTCACTGCTCTCCTGTGTGGATCAATACACCTCCCAGGTGAACCTTAGACTGCCCCCCTCACCACGCAGGGCTTCCAGCAGGGGAAGCCCACCGTCCAGCTTGACCATTGGAGCAAACCATGGACCTTCTGGAGCATAGTGGCGGGTAAAGTGGGGAGAAGAGTGGAGGGGAAGAGACTGCAGACCGGTGAGGGGGCTGGCAGCAGTCCAGGTGAAAGAGTAATCAGCTGAGTTGGTGGCCACAAGGAATGGTGAGACAGTGGAGTATTTCAGAGCTGGAACTGGCAGCCTTAGGGTCGAATGGAGGAGTAAATGAGAGTGAATTTAGTGGGGGGAGGTGAAATTTGAGGTAATGAGCACTTATATGTACTGGATGCTACTTCCCCATTTGTCTGGTAGTTGGTAAATAGTAGAGTCAGAATTTGAATCCAGATCTGATCACCAAGCCTGTGCTCTTAACCATACCCACTTTCAGTTTTTGAGCCTGATGAACATAGGTGGAAAGTTTTGGAGGAAAGAATGTGAATTAGTTTTGGACACTCTAGTTCCAATTCACCTTTTTATTCAGAAACTCTTTAATGAGGGTCACTGCCATTCATCTGTCCTATACCACCCCCTCGACAGGCCCCAAGAGCACATCCCTGACATGACCTGCACCGTCCCACACTCAGCCCAGTCCTGTGTCCCTTTACTGCATCCCACATCCCGCCCCCAGTCCCATCAGGCACCATAGCGAGAAGAGCCGGGATCCGACACAGCCTGCACCAGCTCGGACAGTCTCTCCAGGTTCTGCTGTCTCAGGGCAAACGTGAGACTCAGCTCTTCCTCAGGGTCCGCACGGCCCAGAGACACCCAGCCTGGTGGCAGCCTGTAGGGTCAGGGGTCAGGCACATGGCCTTCATTAGAGTAGGGATGGGAAGGTTCACCATTAGAACCTAGAACTTGGGGAGGATTCCAGAAGCAGATATGGATCACAGGAGGTGGATTACCGGGGACTGAATCTGGGAACCTGGGAATAAGGCTATGGAGTGGGTACCAGGAGCTGGTAAGGGGGGTGAGGGAGGCTAGAACCAGGAAAACGGGTACAGGAGAGGCCATGGGGTAGGGGTTGTCAGTGCTAAGTCAACTCACGTCCACTGCTGGTCAGGCTCCGGGCTGTAACTGCATTTGCCGGCGACAAAGAGGGCAAGGAGCCCTAGGAGGCTGCAGGGGCAGCACATGGGTTTCAGCAGGAGCTGGACTGTCATTATGTTCCCACCCTCCAACATATACTCCCTCCAACATGATTCCCTTCTCCCAGGGCCCCCTAGTTTCTTACCACGCTCGGGGGCCCATTCTGCCTTCCTGCAGATCCGCTGTCATGTGACAGATCACATGAGCCCTATAGTGCACCACCTCCCGTCTCTGCCTAGAAACTAGTGACGATGCTGGCTCCTCCCTTGAATGGGTGGTCCTGAATGCTGAAGAAGGGGCGGGGCTGCTCCTCGCGTGCTCCCTCTGTGGACGGTCAAACACTGGGTACGCTCAGGGCTCCCCACCTGCTGCCAGAATCCAGGACTCACCACAGTGTAGGGGGTGCTTCAGAAGGGGCTTTGGAGGCCCACAGACCCAGGTTCCTACGAGCTGTACGGAGCCTAGGTTTCTTCATGTAGAATATGGAGACTATTATGTTAAAAGTGCTCTGCCTCAGAGGGTTGCAGTGAAAATTTACAGAGATAAAGCAGGTGGACCCCTCAGCAGAGAGCCTCACATGGCAAAGGCTCAACAAATGTGTGCTCTTATCACACGCGAGTATATAGGGGCCCCACGGAAAACAAATACACCACGAGGCTGCTCTTGTACCCACCCCCACCTCCCTGAAGACCCTCAGGCCTAGAGCTGGTCATCTCCAAGATCTCTCCCCAGCCAGCCAACCCCTCTCTAGGTCACTGCCACAAGCAAGCCCCTGCTGTCTGCCGTCTTCTGGCCTCCTGCCCCCGTTAGAGGGAAAGGTCAACTGCAGAGAGATGTGATAGCCTCAGGTTGGGCTCGGGCTCCCAGTGCCATCCCCACTCGCTCCCACCCTAGATGCCCCTGTGTCCACCAGCTTCTGTGACTCCTGAGGTGTCCACAGTGTGCCAGGTGGCTTCCCATCATCCCCCCACCCCTACGGCCCCCACAGAACAGAGCCGGACACTGGGTACAAACTGCAGTTTATTAAGGCTCCAGAGTGAGAATTGGCACTTGATTCTGGGCAGGGGCAGGGGTGTCAGTGGAACCCAAAGGAGCTGGGCCCAAACAAGTTAGAGGGACTGCCCCCATTCCCCCTACCCCCCAATAAATAAAGTCTCAGCTCCATCTCAGGGTGCTGGCACAGGGCAAGAAGCCCTCACTGAGGAGGACCCAGGGCTGCTGCCTACTTCATCATCTTTCTCTCCACACCGGACCCGGCCACAGGTCAGTGCCCAACAGGGCCTCGTGGTGCTGGTGCTCTGACAGGGCCAGGGTGAGACGTGAGACCTGTCCCCACTGGAGGACTCTGGGGTGGGGATCTGGCCTCCCCCGTGGCCAATCATGGTCCGAGGCTGCCCAGGGCAGGCTCAGATGGGGCCTGCATTGGGGACACTGTGCGCATCCCAGGTCGGGGCCCAGCCTGGGCCACAGCTAGATATGCAGCTCCGTGTCATCGGGTGGCTCCAGGCCGGACTCTGCACTCAGTGCTGAGGCTGAGGGGCCCTGGGCCACCCCAAATGGCGAGACGACAGGTGAGCGAGCAGCCAGAGGAGACAGTGAGGGCGAGAAGCTGGGGGACATGGCAGCTGAGGACAGGGAACCTTCATGGCTGATGGGGGAGCGGTGAGAGGCTGGTGGGAAGATGGCCCGGGTCGTAGCCGTGCTGGCTGGCTTGGGGGGCACAGACTTGGCTCCTGGGTGGGCCACGGCAGTGATGAGGGGTGGTGGGTCAATACGGGGAGCCGGGGGACACGGCCGAGCCTCATCCTTGAGCCGGGCGATCTCTGTGAAGACGCTGGCCAGCGGCTGGAACTGAGGGCACCAGCTCAGCAGGTAGTCCCAGTTATAGCTGCCACGGAGCTCCTCCTCCCCAGCCACAATGGCCGTCAGTGCTCCTGCCACACATGGCTTGCCATCTGCTGGAAAGCCATAGTCCCCAGTGGGTGCAGGGCTTAGGCCACAGCCCCCCAAGAAGGCTGTGGCAGCGGCTGGGGGGCCCTCCTCTCGGTACAGAGTGGCCCCTGCACCCGGCAGCAGCAGCCCTGCCTTGCGGCCCTTATACCAGGTGTCGGGGGCAGGTGGCTCGCAGGATGTGTCACTCAGTCCATCTGCATCCTGCTGGATGCCGGAGTCAGGGCCACGGGCAGCCAGAGAGGAAGCCACACTGGCCACACGGGGGAACTCGTTGATCATGCGGATCTCGTCATCCTCTGCAGCCTCCGCTGAGCCTCGGCCGCTTGAGTGTGAAGGGTCCAGGGAGCCACCACGGGGGTAGGGTCCTCCAGCTCCTGGCCCACCATAGCTGGGGAGAGTCTGGTGATACAGGTGCTCTGAAGGCGGTGGGCTGGGTGGCTCTCGGCCCAGCTTCTGTAGAGAGCCACTGGCCAGGGGTGCTGCCTGTGACATCGGGCCAGGTGCCGCCTCAGCCTTGCGGCTCCGGGCCCGCACCAGCCCTAGGACCAGGGCTGCCAATGCGAGCACCACCACGACTCCCAGGGAGGCCGCCACAGCCCCCACCAATAGCAGGTTAAGGTCAGGTGCCAGGCCCAGCGCAGTGTGGGTGATGTCCACAGTTACGGGCACTGTGGCACTCCGGGAACCAGGCAGAGGCCCCCGTGCTACCACCTCCAGCCTCAGCTCCCGTGGTGCCTCACGTCGGGTCCGGCCCCCACCCCCAGAGGTGCCTGTTCCGCTGCCTGGTGCCCGGCTGTCCACCCGCAGGTACAGGGCACCTGTAGTCTGGTTGATACCAAAATAGGGGGAAGAGGTGGCAAGGGAATAGAGCACCAGGCCATCAGCACCTCCATCCTCGTCTGTGGCCTGCACGTGACCCAGGCTGTGGCCACGCCGGGCACCTTCCGGCACTTGGAAGTGGAAAGCTGGAGCCAAGAACACTGGGTCATATTCATCCTCACCAGTCACCAGCACTGACACAGTGACTGAGGCTGACAAATTCCCAGCATCGGTAGCACCCACCAGCAACTGGAAGCTTCCTGTGTGCTCATAGTCAAAGGCCACTCGTGCCCGCAACTCCCCTGTTGAGCTGTTCAGCGCAAATGCCTCGCGGCCCTCAGGCCCCGGCCCAGCGTCCAGCAGGTCGTAGCGGAGCCTTCCGAAAGCCCCAGCATCGCCATCCGTCGCATGCAGAGTAGTCACGAGAGTGCCTGGAGGCTGGTTCTCTGCCAGGCTGGTGCTGAGCAAGCCCAGAGGGAAGGCTGGCCTGTGGTCATTCACATCCTGCACCTCGATGGTCACTGGTGCCAGGGCAAAGTGTGCCCCGGCAGGGTCGGCAGCCCGCACGACAAGCTGATGTCGAGCCTGGGTCTCACAGTCCAAGGGGTGGGCCAGTCGCAAGTCACCCGAGCTCTCATCCAGCTGAAAGAGCCCAAAAGGGTCGCCTGAGCTGAGGGTGAAACGCACAAGGCCATGCGGGCCTGGGTCAGCGTCGGAGGCCTCCACGTGCAGCAGCTCGGCTCCAACAGGTGTGTCCTCAGGTACTGCCACACGGTAGGATGCTCGGGTGAAGACAGGTGGGTTATCATTGACATCCAGCACACTGACGGTGACCGGCACAGCCGAGCTTCGAGGTGGCTGCCCCCGGTCAGCTGCAGCCACAGTTAGATTGTACTGGGCTAGGCTTTCGAAGTCTAGAGGCTCAAGCAACACCAGGCAGCCCAGGGCCCGGGGGCCTAGTCCATCACCCTCCCCAGTCTCAGCCAGCCGGGGTTCCAGCTGGAAGACTCGGCCCCGGTTGCCACTGACAATGCTGTAGTCCACGGCAGCGTGGGTGCGGCTTCCGTCGGCATCTGTGGCCTCCAGGGTGAGCAGGGTGGAACCGGGGGGCAGATCCTCAGTTACCGCCACACGGTAGTGTGACAATGTGAAGCTCGGGGTGTGGTCGTTCTGGTCCTGCAGCTGCACGTGCACTGTGGTGCGTGCTGCCCGAGCCGGCGTCCCATGATCTCGTGCTTCCAGCACCACGTCCACCACTCCTGGCCCTTCATGGCCCAAGGCCGTTGTCCCCACTGTTGTGAACAAGGTCCCTGAGATGAGAAGGGAATGAAGAGAAATATGCCATCAGCAGAGGCTGTGGGTGAGCAGAGTGACCCTTCGAGGACTGGGAAATGGCCTCGGAAGTCAGACTCCAGGGAGTGGCCTGTGTGCGAGGAGATTACAGAGGGGCCTCCAGGATTCAGAGAATGGCTTCTAGGCATGCAGTCAGGACAGTGCTTAAAATAGAGACAAAGGGCAGAAAATGTCCTCCCTGGGTCAGAGATCTAGGGAGTTAAGAGTTCAGGCAAGAAATTCCAGGAATGAGGTCAAAACATGGCCCAGCACAGTCAAGGATAAGGGGTAGATCCCAGGAAGGACGCACCGTTGTTGGGGTCAACACTGAAGCCCTCAGCAGGGGAAGCCAGGTGGTAGGAGACATGACCATTGGCACCTGAATCCCGGTCAGTGGCAGAGACGGAGAGAATGGCACTGCCTGGGGGTGTGTGCTCAAGCAGCATCACCTGGGGTGTGAGGACAAGGGTTTAAGGCCAAGCGTCCCAGCTGCCCACTCAGCCTATGTTCTGGAGCCTGGTCTCATGAGCTCTGCTTGGCATCCGTCCCAGCTTGGAGCCCATCTACCCCTTAGAATTTGGACTGTGCCCCTTCCCCCATTTGTGGGCACCGGATGAAGAACCTGGACACAGTTCCCAGGACTTATAAGGCTGGTCTTATATCCCCAAAGATCCGTCCCCAAGTCAGTTCTGACATCCAGCCCACCTCAGATCCTTCCAGCCTTGTCACTCCCCTCCGTTGTGAACAACCCTGGGCCCAGAGGTGGGGGCATCAGTACCTGGTAGAGGGTCTGTGAGAAGGCGGGTGCATTGTCATTGACATCCTCCACAAGCACCGTGAGGTTGGCACGGCCCTCGTGAGGCCCGTCATGTGCCAGGAGCTGCAGGTGGTAGCGGTCACGCTGCTCGAAATCCAAGGGGCCCGTGAGGGAGAGGCGGCCACCATAGCGGCCTACACTGAAGGGATCCTGGGGCCCAGAAGGGCTCAGCACATACCACAGTACTGGTCCTGAGTCCACATCATTCCCTGTTACCTGTGCAATCTCTGAGCCCAATAGTGCATCTGCAATACATGGGACAAGTGTGTTTGGCATGGTCCCAGAGGCCCCTGGAGCCCCAGAGTGGGGAAAAGTGCTTCTCTACCGCCCTTTGTACCTCTCACTTTACCCAGTCCTCACCTTCCGACACTCGGAGCTCCCAGGGCTGGGGGATGGTGGGGCGATTGTCATTGGTGTCGATGACCATCACCGTCAGGGTAGCTGAGCCCACCAGGGCTGGGCTTCCTCTGTCTGTGGCCATCAGCACCAGCCTGAACACAGAGCACAATCGGGGTGGGGCCTGGGGATAAGGGAGAACCTTGGGCAGGGATAGGAGGGCTCAGGACAGGCTGGGGGGTGGGGAACTCAAGACGTGGCCTAGGGATTGAAGGGGATTCCGTGCGGGGCTCAAAACTGGATGGACCTGGGATGGAGTCTCAGGGTCTACAGACCCACCCAAGCCTCACCGTGTTTCGGCCCAGATCTCACGGTCCAGGATAGCTGTGGTAGTGATAGTGCCTGTGGCTGAGTCCACACGGAACAATCCCCGGGCTGGCTGGGATGCGGCCAGACTGTAGGAGATCTGTCCACTGGGGCCTTGATCCAGGTCATCTGCTTCGACCTGGGGAAAGCAGGAGGCTGCTGGCACTGGGCTGGCCACAGACAAAGTCCGCCCAGCCCTGCCCCCCATCTTCCCGTCACACCCCACACCTGCAGCAGGGGTCCCTCCAAGGGCCTGGACTCGGGCAAGAAGGCCACGTAGTGGGGCCGCAGGAAGCGGGGAGCATTGTCGTTGGCATCTTGCAGGGTTAGGGTCAGCACGGAGAAGGCAAAGGCTCCTCCACTCTCCGCCTGCAGCACCAGTCGCAGCCGTGGGTTTGCCTCAAAGTCCAGCCCCTCCGCTGAGCGAACCGTGACGGCTCCTGGAGGGAGGTGGAATGTATCACTGACAGACCTCTTGCTTGCCCTAGAGCCTCCTGTCTGAGGCCCGCTACTCAAGGGCAGCCTCTCCCCAACCAGAGACTCCTCGGGCCCAAAGAGGACCCCCGCCAGGAGCCTGTCCCCTCACAGAGCCCCCTGCTCCCGCCCCTTACCTGTACTAGGCTGGATGGAGAATGTCCCTTTCTCATTCCCACTGAGAATGCTGTATGTGATGGGTCCACTTGAGCCCCCTGTATGGATAGCCTTGGGGGAGACAATGGGAGTCCCTGCAGAGGGGATGATATTGGTTGAAATGTGAGCACTAGACGGAGGGAGTCTGGGGACTATTTTTAGTTAGTAACCCCAACCCATCCAGGGATACAAAGCTGGGCGACACGGTTGGGCACCCACCTGGGGGTGCATTCTCACGGAGCATGGCTTCGCTACTAGTCCGGGGAAAGCGGGGTCCACGCTCAGACTCTCCCTGCAGCCCAACAATGACCACACCAGTGGCAGAGCGAGCTGGACGGCCAAGGTCGGTTGCCACGATGAAGAGGACACGATCCTGGGGACCCAGGGATACAGGGGAGCGGGCCACACGGATTTCACCAGTGTAAGAGTCCACAGTGGTGCCAGGAGGTGGTGTGCCTGCCAGCCGGTATAGGATAGAGGCATTGGCACCAGCGTCACGGTCTTCAGCTCGCAGAGTGGCCAGAGCCAGGGTTGGGGTACTGAGGCTAGGGCCTGGGCGGGGCAGGCGCAGCCTCAGGGGACTGGTGGGGAAGGTGGGCGCGTGGTCATTGACATCGCGCACCATGATGGTGATAGGCACCGTGGTGCTTAGGGGTCCAGCAGCTGCACCATCCACTGCATTCACGGTAAAGGCATAACTGGGACACTGCTCTCTGTCCAGGGCTGTGGCTGTGCGCAATTCCCCAGAGCTGGGCTCCAGTAGGAAGGCTCCTGCTGCACCTGCACCCAGGTAGTAGGTCACGCGGCCATTGGGCCCAGCATCAGGATCATGAGCCTGTAGCTGCAGCAGCAGGGTCCCTGCAGGTGCATCCTCAGGCACCTCCACAGAGTAGGCAGGCACAGGGAAGGCGGGGGCATGGTCATTAGCATCCAGCACTGTCACTGTCACAAACAGAGTAGCGCTGAGAGCTGGCTGGCCTCCATCCCGGGCTTCTATCTGCAGCTGGAATGCTGGCTCCACCTCCCGGTCTAGTGGCCTCATGGTGCCAAACTCCCCTGAAGCTAGGTCCAGAACAAAGGCTTCTGATGGGTCCCCATCTGCAGAGAAGGGCATGCACACATAAACATACATGTGTCAGCCCGTGGGAGTGGGGGTGATTTACAGGCAACCTGGCAAAGAAAGAGAAAGAGAGAGGGAGAGAGAAAAGAGGGAAAGTGGGATAAAGGCAGAGAAACAAAGAGAAACACAGAAGGTAAAGAAAGACACTGCAAAGTAGCTTTTCTAAGAGTGTGGTCTGCAGACCCCAGGGATTCCCCTGAGACCCTTTTGGGGAGTACATAAGATCAAAACTATTTTCATAGTAATACTAAGACATTGTATGACTTTTTCATTCTCATCAACTCACAAATGCAGAGTGGGATCCAGATGCTACATGACATGTGATGACATCATGACTTGGATGGTTAATGGAATGTGTGTGCTTGTGTAGTCTTGTGTTTCCCAGAATATTCTAGGTAGAAAGTTTAGAGCATAAATATGTGTTGTTTTCAGAGATTCACTCGTTTTTGCTGGCTTGCGTTCGGTTATACATGCTGTAATCTTTGTAACCTCATTACTGTCCAACAAATTGTTAGTTGAAACCCTAACATTTCCTTGGGCCTACGCAGAAATACGGCAAGTGGTATACTTCATTGGCTTGTTTTGCAATGATATTTTAAAATTTTCTCATCTTTAATATCAAATATTGTAAATACTGATATAATTTGTTTACTATATATTTTATATATTAAATTATTATTTCACATTTTATTATATCAATAAATGCTGATATCATATAAGCCAAAGTTCTTTACAGTTCTCAAAAATTAAGAATGTTAAGGGTTCCTGAGACGAAAAAGTTTGAGAACAACTGCTCTACAGGGAGAGACAATCAAGAAAGAAAAGAAACAAAAAGATAAAAAGAGACAAAGAGGAGATCAAGAACTGGAGGGGCACAGAAATAGATGCTTGGAGACACAGAAACATAAAGAGAAGGAAAAGGAGACCCGGGCACGCTGGGTCTGACACAGGCCAACAAGGAGTACACCTGGGCAAGTGGGTGCGGGAAGGTTCTCACCCAGGATGCGGTACTGCAGCTGCCCGTTGGCTCCCACATCCGGGTCAGAGGCCCGCAGCGTGGTAAGGGTCTGTGGGTCCTGGCCCTCAGGCACCTCCAGGGAGAGATGGGCACTCCCAAAGGTTGGGGCGTGGTCATTCTCATCCTCCACAGCCACTCGCACTGTGACATGGGTCAACAGCGGAGGCGAGCCCCCATCCCGGGCATACACTATTGGGAAGCAAAATCAGTGAGATCCAGCCTGCTCCCATCCCATGGAGGAATCCACACCACATAGTGTTCCCCAGGTGCACACAAAAATCAGAACATGTCCCTCTCTCCACACCCCACAAGCACACAGGCACACATACATATATGTGGTGGTGTGACAGAAAAGGCACTAAGTGAGGTAACAAAAGATCTGAGTTCAAGTCCCAGCTCTGCCACTTCCAAGTTGTGTTAGCCTAAGCAAGTTACTTAATCTCTTTGGTACTCAATATCCACTTGCTCCTCTGTTAAACGGCTGCAGTGTAACCTGAGGGAACCCTAGAGGGCATAGCTGCGACATTATGCATTTGAGAGCGTGATCACACTGGTGACAGCCTAGACGTCAGTTCAACTTGCACTCTGCCAAACTCTTGACTCCCCAAAAGGATTAAAAATATAATAGAGGGCTTCCCTGGTGGCGCAGTGGTTGAGAGTCCGCCTGCTTTTGCAGGGGACACGGGTTCGTGCCCCGGTCCGGGAAGATCCCACATGCCGCGAAGCGGCTGGGCCCGTGAGCCATGGCTGCTGAGCCTGCCCGTCCGGAGCCTGTGCTCCACAACGGGAGAGGCCACAACAGTGAGAGGCCCGCGTACCGCAAAAATAAATAAATAAAATAAAATAAAATAAAAAAATATATATATATAATAGAAACTGTGCTGTAAGCTTATAAAATGTACTTTGCGGGTCCTGCCCACGTAACACTGCTGTTTACAGCGCCTCAGGCTTTGGGGATCCTGCAAACGCGCACCTGTCAGATTGATCTCCTCCTGCTCCTCCCGATCCAGGGCCCGAAGAGTTGTAAGAACTCCAGTGTTTGGGTCCAGGGAGAAGCTTTCGCCAGAGATGCCTCCATAAGTCACTTGCCCATTGGCCCCTGAGGAGAGGCAGCGTGGGGGAAGATCAGAGGGTGAATATATCCTTTCTTGACCCAGTCCATCCCTCTTTCAACCCATCCCCCCAGGCCTTACCCAGGTCTGGGTCGGTTGCCCGCAGAGTGAGCAGAGATGTGCCAGGCGGGCTGTTCTCACGCAAGAGGACGCTGTACTCCTGCTGTTGGAAAGTGGGTGCCTCGTCGTTGACGTCGGCGACACTGACAGTCAGGAGCTGTGTGGCTGAGCGCGGCGGGGAGCCGTGGTCGGAGGCCACCACAGTCAGCAAGAATTCAGCTCGCTGTTCACGGTCCAGGGACCGCACCACGGACAGCGCTCCTAGTTGAGCGGTAGGGCGGGTTGGAAGGAAACCTCAACACTCGCCCCACATCAGCACCCTCCTCGTCCCCACCCCCACCCCCGGCCCAACTCACCGGTACTGGGGTGTAGCCGGAAGTAGCCGTCCCCGCCAGCTGCCAGGCGATAGGACACGCGTGCAGCCTCGCCCAGGTCCGGGTCCCGGGCTACCACATGCAGCGCTGCGGGCCCCGGCGGCTGATCCTCAGAGAGGCGCACACGTGAGGGCGACGCAAAGACCGGAGCGTTGTCATTCTCATCCGTGACAAAGACGCGCGCGGAAACGCGTGCTGCGCGGCGGCGGCTGGCATTGGCAGGCCGGTCGGTGGCTTCCACGAGCAGCAGCAGAGCGGGAGTGGTCTCCCGGTCCAGGCCTCTCGGGGCGCTGAGCGCCCCGGTGCGTGAGTCCAGGCGAAGCGCGGGCACGGGCGGCTCCTGGCGCAGCAGACGGTAGCGCACGTCGCTGTTGGGGCCCGGGCCGTCGGCGTCCGACGCGCGGAAAGTGTACAGCGTCGCCCCCGGCTCTGGGTTCTCCGGAAGCGCCAGAGCCAGCGGGTCACGCGCGAAGGCCGGCGCATGCTCGTTCTCGTCCTGCACGCGCACCTGCACTCGCAGCAGCCGCGCGCCCGCGCCTCCCGGCCCCTCGGCGCGCACTGTGAGCGCGCGCCACGCCGGGCCCGCCTCGAAGTCCAGGGGCCGCGCCAGGTACAAGCGCCCGGAGGCCGCGTCCAGCGCGAAAGTGCCCTCCGGGTCCGCGCCGCCCACCAGTGTGTAGGTGAGTGCGCCCACTCCCGCCGACTCTGGCGGCGCCACCGAGCCCAACAGAGAGCCGGGCTGGAGGCCCTCGGCTGCTGTCACGGTCAGCACGACAGGCACAGGTGCGGCCGGGTCTGGGTCTGAGGGTTCCGGCAGAGGCTCAGCCGAGCGAGCTGAGGGAAGCACCTGTTGTGGACCCAGGAGGGAGTACGGAATCAGGCGGACCCATGTAAAAGGGAATCTGGGCTGGCCTGCTGAGTAGCAGGAAGGGCGGTCAGAGTGGCCTGACTAGAGGAGAGGGTGCCCACACTGGTGACCAAGGAGACGTGGACAGATTGGAGGAAGGGCAGCCATACCTGCACCAGCAGCTGGAGGCTGGAGCTCCGAGGGGGGCTGCCTTGGTCGTGAGCACTTAGCGTCAGCACATAGTGAGGCCGCTCTGCTCGGGTCAGGGGTGCTGCAGTGAGCAGCTCCCCTGAGTGAGGGTGCAGAGAGAAGAGCTCTGAGCCAGGACCTGGGGACAGGCAGAGGAAGGGCGAGGCCTTGGGTTCCAGAGCTGGGCATGTCATGAGGGCCTGCCATCACCCACCAACTCCCTTCTCTCCAGCCCCCGTACCAGTTAGCATGTATAGGATTGTTCCATTCTCCCCCTCGTCCGGATCCCTGGCCTGCAGAGTTGTCACCAGCGTTCCTGGAGGCACACCATCTGGTACCTGTGGGAACACAACTCATCTACAGTTGTCTCCTTCCTGTTCTTGAGACAACTCAGGATGGAGTTCCCATCACCTATGTTCAGGCAGAGCCCCGTTTTTGCTCTCAAACCTGTTCCAAGACGCAGACTCTCTTACTTACACCTACAGTTCTAAGCAGAGACCCATATACCCTCTTACTTCTTCAGGGCAGAGTACTGCAGCTTCACATACCTGTACGGGGAGGCCCCCACCAGCAGCCCCTGAAGCCTGCAGGAAGGTGGGGCTGTTGTCATTGAGGTCGAGCACTGCAATGTGTATGGTGCCTGTGACACTGCGGGGTGGGCTCCCCCCATCCTGCACCTGCACCAGGAGCTGGTAGCTGCTCTGCCGCTCACGGTCCAGAGTTTGGAGTGTGGTAACCTCTCCTGGGAGTGCAGGACAGACAGAGATCATGTATGGGGTAGCTAGGGATGCAGAGCCTGAGGTCCATGAGAGGCCGGGGTTTGGGGAGTGTGGAAGGGAATGCCCGGGTAAAACTCTAGCTCAGTCCTGGTCCTCGTGGCCAGGCTCTGGGGAGCGTGTCTGGGTGCTCACCCAGTCAGAGGATGAGGCTATGGGCTCTCAGATTTTGGGTCCCAGTGCTCACCAGTCTGGGGGTGGATGCGGAAGGCCTTGCTGTCTTCTGACAGCTGTCGCAGGCTGTAGGTCAGACGTCCATTGGGTCCTGAGTCTCGGTCAGTGGCAAAGACCCGGCCCACACTGGTCCCTGGGGGCTGGTTCTCAGCCACAGCCAGGAAGGTGGGCTCCTCAAACAAGCGGGGACTGTGGTCATTCTGGTTGAGGATGCTGACCCTCACGGTGGCTGTGGCTGTCTGCTGCCCCAACTCAGCTTTGGACCCAGACACTGCCGTTACTTTCAGCGTGTATAACTCCTGGGCCTCACGGTCCAGTGCTGCTCGCACCCAGAGCCACCCAGTCTGTGGCTCCAGGCCAAAGGGGCTACTTGGCCCATCTGCTGCAAGGCGGTAGGTGACAGGGCCCCCATCTGGTGCTCGAGCCTGCACTTGCAGGACTTGAGTTCCAGGGGTGGTGCCTGAGGGCAGGTCCACACGGTAGGTAGGGCTGTCGAAGTGGGGAGCCAGCCCACGGGTCCCCAAGTCCTGTACCACCACCCGCAGTCGAAAGTGGCTGGTGCGGGGTGGGGAGCCGCCATCCCGGGCTTCCAGCTCCAGTTCATGGGCTGGCCCCCCTGGAGGCCCCAGAGGACCCATAAGCAGTATGTGGCCTGTGGTGGGGTCCACAGTGAAGGCCCCGCCACCCCCAGCAAGCAGGGTAAAGGTGACTCGACTGTTAACGCCTGAGTCGGGGTCCAGAGCCCGCAGTGTATAGATGGGAGTCCCTGGGGCAGTGCTTGGCGGCAGCAACACCGTGTCTTCAGGTGCAGGGAAGGCAGGGGAGTTGTCATTCACATCATCCAGCAGCACACGCACCCGAGCTACGGCGAAAGCCGGGGGCACTCCACTGCCTGCCCGTACCTCCAGCTCTAGCACTGGTCCCAGCAGCTCCCGGTCCAGAGCTCGAAGCGTTTGTAACAGCCCTGTGGCCCCATCTAGGGAGAAGAGTCCTCGGGGATCCCCACCTGATAGGGTGAGGGTCACAGGCCCCAGGCGACCTAGGGAAGAGGAAAGAAGGGTCAGAAAAGAGATGGGGGGACACCTATTGAGTTGGAGCCCAGACTCCGATCCCCAAAAGGGCTAGGCAGTGCCCACACCTGGGCCTTTCGAAGTATTAGGGGGAGGGGCAGGTGTTGGCAGAGAAGCTGGGTGGCACCAGGGTGACATTCGTGTACCTGGGGATGAAGCAGAGTGCCTGTACCATGCCCACGGAGGTGGCGGGGATTGGAACCAGAGTGTTTTGTATTGGGGCTATCAGTGGTGTGATACTCGAGGGTTATGTTGGGGTGTCTGGGTACGGCACCGAATGGATATAATGATAAGTGATACCTGATGGATTGTGTGCTTGGACTACACCCACACTGGTGCCTGGTGCCACATCCTCTGGCACAGAAAAGACATACTGTAGTTGCTCAAATACTGGTGGTATGGGAGTTCCAGGCACAATGCTGACGTTGACTCGGGCACTGGGCTCTGCCTGCAGGCCACCTCCATCCTGAGCCCCGATCTCCAGCTGCACCACGGAATTGGCCCGTCTGGCCAAGGGCCAGGCTACCGTCAACAGCCCTGGGAGGACGGAGAAGTGGAGATGTATAAGGAAACAGAATAGAGCTGGAAAGGTTGGGGGGTGGGGGGCAGGCAGTGCTTCATTTAGGCAGATGGGGAGGCAAGCCCTGGGAATGTGAAGATCCTCACCTGAGTGCTCATCCAAGGCAAACAGTGGGGGGCTATTGCCAGCCAGGATGTGGTAGGAGAGTCGCCCGTGGGGTCCCTGGTCAGGGTCATGGGCACGCACCCTCAGCACAGCTGTGCCTGGTGTACTGTGGGCGCTCAGACTGGCAGCATACTCCCGTGGATAAAACTGAGGTGGGTTGTCATTCTCGTCTGACACAAACACCTTCACGTACACCATAGACTTGAGGCCTCCCTGGTGAGACATGCAGCCGTTAAGTCAGGTGGCCCTTGATTGGCCCTGGTGAATGCCCTACCCCAGTCTGCCCACAGACTGTCCACTCACCCCATCCACAGCTGTCACTGTGAAGTCGAAGCTTGAGGGCCCCTGATCGCGGTCCAGGGTCCGGGTCGTGCACACGTCGCCACTGTGGGCATCGATGCGGAATGGGGGAGACCCCGAGGCCCCAAGTCCGGCACCCAAGGAATAGGAGAGGAGGCCAAATGGGCCACTGTCTGCATCTGTGGCTGTCACCTGGGGAGAGGCTGGGGTGAGTAATGCCCCATCTTTTTGGCCAGAAAAGCCATAACTAAGGGGCAACTGGAAGGAGCAGGCCCTGGGCCAGTTGGTGCCCAGAGTCTTGGGATGGTGGACACACAGAAGGGACTAGTAGGACACGGGCCAAAATCCAAACCCAGCTCAGACCTCACCACTTGCGTTAGGTTCCTGTGAGACTCTGATCACAACATTTTTGTCGACTGGTCAATATAGAACTTTGTTTTATGTGTGTTTCTGTTTAAAGGCACCTTATTTAATATATATTGTTGGTTCATTAACACTGAATTCATGGCCAATGGCACAACTCATAACTAAATGAAACTTATCTAACACATGTATTTTCTCCATAAGGCACAGCACAGCCTTCTTGTGTTTAGGAAAACAGACATCACTTCAGCACTACAGTTGGGGACAATTTTATACAGCAAAATCACCAAACAAAAAGCACAAAAATGCAAAAAACGTGGCATTAAACAGACCACGAAAAGGACCCTTGTTTACCATATAAGAGCTGTAACATGAAGGCAGAGCTTTGCCTTGTTCGACCTCAGCCGGGAATGTGCTTGTTGAGAGACTTGAATTTTCCATCCTTCTGCACATGTCCGGGAATGACTGTGAAAGCTCCATGAGTATTGATTCAAGGGTTACAAATAGATTTTAGAGAGTTGGCGAATTCACAAATACAGAATCTGCAAATGATGAGGACCAACTGTACTTAAAAGGAGAGTGCTAAGGGCTGTGATAGCAAATTCCAGGTGGGTCACAGGGAGTTAATAACCATCGCCAAGTCTCATAATCACTCCAATCAGAGAACTGGCTGACCGACAGAGTTATTGAGACTGATGTTATAGGCCTGCTCTTTATTGCGTTTGGTTATAAAGTGGGATCCGATTGGTACTCGGATCTGGTAACTGGAGTGATCAGGATCTGCACTATGAATTTATGGGATGTGGCTCAGGCACCTTTAGCGTCCCTTCATCTCTCAAGCCAACCTCATTGGAAATGAGAAAGGGAGAACTGCAGGTCTATAGGAAAATACCGAGGTCATTAAGTTCCAGGGGCTCCCCAAAACTAAGAAATAGGGGAAGGTTTTCCTGGTGACTTCTCAGGCATCTCCCAGACTGGCTCAGGAAGAGTTTATGACTGGACACCAATGTCAGGAGCCTCTGAACATTTCAGAGCCAGATCAGCAGGAGACACCATTCCAAAAGCTTCTGAGCCTAGGACAGGGCCAGGCACACAGTAGGTACTCTATGTATATTTGTTCATTTAGTAAACAGGGCCAGGCACACAGTAGGTACTCTATGTATATTTGTTCATTGAGTAAACAGACATTCAGATTGCCCTGCCTTACAACAAAAGCTTCTTTCAAACTAAGTTTTATAAATTGGGTGCACATTAGGCCCTCAGTAGTGAGTTAGCTGGTGCAGGCTGCTGTAGCTTGTGACAAAGTACTCTTTGTGGCTACACGGGCCTCAGGGTCATGATATGCTGCAAAAGGAAGCTGGAGAGTTCCCCTTTCTTGGCCAGAAAATGTTGCTCAGAGAGAAGCCTAGCCGAGGACTGCTGATCGTTGCCCGGGCCTTTGACAGAAGTGATTTGTGCCATTGTTTACCCTCCTGAGAGACACTAAGACCTTGCCATGCTGAACCCTGGAAACAGCTCCTGCCCCAACTCTTTACTATGGCTGTGGGCCTGGATATCCCAGGAGACAAACTTCCCCCTGGATCAGTCTGGCGGGCTGCAGCACAGCTGCCGCACCGTCTCCAGAAGCTGTTAAAGACCTCTGCCCTCTGACCCGCTGCAGGAAGAAAGCAATAAATAGTGGTCAAGAGAAGTTGTCAGGAAGTGACCCCAAAAGGCGCAGGGGCCGTTGACTGGAAATGACCAAGGCAGAAGTGAATTTTCTGGCCTGTGCAGCCCCTGCTCAGAGGTCCTAGTGCAATTGCAGTCTCCAGTTTCAGCAGGCTCTCAGCCTTGCTACATAGTCCAACCTTGGTCAGCTCCCACTTCCAGCTCTGCCTGAAAGCTGTAACTAACCTCATCTCTCTCCTCTTGTCCCCACCCCACCCCACCCCTAGCTCTCATCACATGCACTAGTGCAAGGAGAAAATAAAGACCTTCATCTGTGAACTCTCTAAAATTCCTAGCAGACCACAAACTTACTTCATCTGCCCCATGCTGACCTCCTTCCCAGGTGTCCCTCCTGCTTTGACACTTTAACACTGTGCTCTCCTGCTTCTCCACCCACTGCTTCCCCACTCCCAGCCTCCCTCCACCTCTCCTTACTCTGTCTGTTATACACTGTTGTTCTCTGGAATCTTTCCTTGGCCTCTTCTCATTCTGCACACGCTCAGGGCCTTCTCTTCCACTGCTGTGGCTTTGACCCTCATCTGTACTTTGACCCAGACCACTCCTCTGTGCTCCAAACTTGTACATCCAGATGCCTGCTCAACATCTCCACTTGGACGTCCCACAGGCCCCTTAAATCCAACCTGTCCTAAACTAAACTCATGATAATCCCAACCCCTCTCTAATGATTCCTCCATCCACGCAGTTGCTCGAGCCAGCAATGTGTTCTTCCCTTTTCCTCTCTTGGCATATCAATCAAGCAGGGACTAAGTAAATCCTCATTATCCCTCCTACTTGTCTGTTGCTCTCCATCACCATTATCACTGTCCTGACTTGGGCCTGAGTCGTCTCTCCCCTGGATTACTGTAGCTCCCTTCTCATAGGCGTCTGACCCTCCGATCTGTCCTCCATACCAGGACTTCTCAACCTTGGCATGACTGACATTTTGGATCAGATAAACTCTTTGTTGTGGTGCTGTCATGTGCATTATAGGATGTTGACAGCATCTCTACCCACTAGATACCAATAGATCCCACCAGTTGTGACAACCAAAAATATCTCTAAACATTGCCAGATGTCCCCTCCAGAGGGCAAAATCACCAGCCGTTGTGAACCACTGCTCTACACTAACTAATAAAAGCATCTTTTGAGAAGACAAATGTCATATTATTCCTCTACTCAGATGTCTTCAGTGTCCCCGAAAGAAAAATGCTCCAACTCCTCGGCTTGGCTTGACTCCTCACCATCTGGCCTCCTGCAGTCTCATCTCCCACTCTTTCATCTCACACCTTAAATTCCAGAGATACCGAGCCACTTGTAGGCCCTTGAACGAGTCAGACAAGTCAAGCTCTTCCACTTCTCTCTGCGTGTCACCTCTGCTTCAACCCTTCCCTTATCTCGTCCCCTCATCAGCTCCTGCTCATCTTTTAAGTCTCAGCTCAAAGGTCCTTTCTTTTGAGAAAACGTTCGAACTGCCTATCTGTACCTCATGAATATCCCCATATAGAAGTTTTTATTATTGGAATAAAACTGTTTCTCTGCATATGAATCTCACCTCTAGACTATAAACTCCATGAATTAGGTAGTGGTTACTCAGTCATTACTGTGTTCTGTGTCCCTAATACAATGACAGGCACATGGCAGATACTTGATAAACGAATACTGAATGAATCAAATATTAAGACTTCTTGTAACAGTTATGAACACCCAACGGTCATTTTTACCCCTGCTTTCCTATGATTACTACTAGTAAAAACTCCAGGAAACCACCTGGAGAGATGCCCTCTTGCTTCAGGCACTAGTGAGGAGGGAAGACGTTTGGAAGCCACAGCCCATTGGTCCTGGGCCAAGAGGGAGAGTAAACACATGGGAGAGTGGGTGGGAGCTGGACAGCAGTAGGCAGGCAAGTACCCAGAGTCTGGCCAGACAGGAGGTCAGCCAGGCCTAGGCACTGGCTTGAAAGTCTAGGCCAACAGGCAGCTCCTAGAAAATGCTCGGGGATCTGCTGGACTTCTGAGACATAAAGACTTCAAGCACGAATCTCCTAAGAGACCACCCTGCCCCCAGTCTCCTCTCCTGCATCCATATTCCATGGGGCAGCCAAAGCAATCTTTCCAGAAGACGTATCAGATTTGCCTAGAGCCTCTCAATGGCTCCCTGTGATTTCTAATGTAAAGTCAAAGCTTGGCAGCTGGTCCCTGTCTACTCGCTTGTCTCACCTCCCCATAACTCTTTCTCATCAGCACAGTCGAGGCCAACTTGAACAATGCAGTTCCATGAACACATCATGGTGTTCTGTAGCTCTTTCTGTGGCCTTGGAGTCCCTGTCCTCATACCCCATGTTATCCACTTGGCAAAGTCTCACTGCTTCTGCAAAGGTCTGCCTCTAGGCTTCCATAGCCCCTCATATGCAGCCTGATGCATTACTAGTTACTGGTGTGTCTCCTTGCCTAGACTGGGACCGGCCTGGGAATAAGACTGTTTCCTTTCTTTGTTCTCAGGGCCCAGCAGAGTGCCAGGCTTACAGTGGGTAAGTTAATTTTTGAATGTATCACTTACCATTGATCTAATCTCTCTTTCACCCTTAAAGCAAGTTAGCTTCCAAAAAAAAAAAATACAAAAATGGGACTTCCCTGGTGGTCCCAGTAGTTAAGACTGTGCACTTCCATGCAGGGAGCACGGGTTTGATCCCTGGTCGGGAACTAAGATCCCATATGCTGTGTGGCACGGCCAAAAAACAAACAAACAAAAAAACAATCTGTAGTGAGGAGGGAGGGATGAATAGGTAGAGAACAGAGGATTTTTAGGGCAGTGAAACTACTCTCTATAATACTATAGTGTATGTCATTATATATGTCAATTATACATATACTTTATACTTTTGTCCAAACCCATAGAATATACACCACCAAGAGTGAACCCTAATGTAAACTATGGACTTGGGTGGCAGTGATGTGTCAACGTAGGTTCATCTGTTGTAACAAATGTACCACCCTGGCGTGGGATGTTGATAATGCGTGAGGCTATGAGTGGGGGCATGGGGTATATGAGAAATCTGTACCCTCCACTCAATATTGCTATGAATCTAAAACTGCCCCCAAAACATAAAGTCTTGAAAAAAAAAACAAAACCAAATTTGATTATGCCTTTTCTGCCTCAAAGAAGTTCAGTGACCTCTTTTGCCTTCCAAGTAAAGCCCTAGCCCTTCATGGCTTGGTGTCCAAGGACTTCTGCAGTTTGGCCTCAGCCTGCCTCTCCAGTTTCATGCTCCACCCATCTCCTCCAAGCCTGACTTGCAGGAAGCCTGTGGCCCCCACAGCCTCTCCAGGGCTCCTGCCTTTTCCTCTGAGGTCTTCCTGCTCTGGACATTGGGATCTCACTGGATACTTCTTGTTGTCTCTCGTCCTCGTGCCTGAGCCCAAGTGTCCCATCAAGGCTCAGTTCCAAGGACAGGGATGGGGGTGTATTCCAGGACACCTCAGCACTAGACTAGGGTTGGAGAGCTCTGTAAATGCTGGCATCTCCCTTGGGGAACAGGAGCCACATGGGTGTGCAGGATCTCCGTCTCTGCCCTGCAGAACAACTTTGAAACTTTAAAGAGTCCTCTCTCATTTCCTGCCACCGCAAGACACATTTTCTCTATATCCAATCTTAATTCTCTCAACTGCCAAGATTACCTGGCCCAGCTCTTGTACCCTGCTTTCTCGTCTTCTCATTAATCCTCACCCTCCGCACAGACTGTGGAGCTCATCGAGTAGGACCGAACCCTCTGGCATATGTCACCATCAACAGATGGCACCTGCAAGGCTTGGTGCCTGCTCTGAGGTCCCCTGTGACCCTCTGATCGATCCACTGCTGCCCACAGAATCATCCTGCTGTGTGCGGGGGTGGGGGGGGGGCTTACCCACCTGCAGGAAGCAGGTTCCGGGCTGGGTGCCCTCAGGCAAGGAGGCATTGTAGAAAGTCCTCTGGAACTGTGGCTCATTATCATTCACATCCTGCAAGGCCACACTCACTGTGGCAGAGGAGATGAGAGGGGGCAAGCCCCCATCCGTGGCCACCACAATTAGCTGCGGCTGTGGTTCCAACTCATAGTCCAGTGAAGCAGCTGTGGTGATGATGCCTGAAGTGGGGTCGATGGAGAACCAGCGGGTGTGGGCACCTGGGGCCAGGCTATAGGTGACCTGACCGTTGGTGCCCTGGTCAGGGTCCCGGGCCATCACTCGCACCACGAAGCTGCCAGGCAGCGCAACCTCAGGCAGGGGCTCGGGTCGGTAGAGCTGGCGGTCAAAGGCAGGGGCGTTGTCGTTGACATCAGTGACATGCAGCACAAAGGCAGCCTCGGCTCGCAGCGGGGGTGAGCCTGAGTCTGTGGCAGTAACTCGCAAGTTATAGGCATCCCTTTCCTCTCGATCCAGCTGCCGAGCCACGCACACCAGGTAGATGACGCTGTCCTGGGTGCTGAGTGCAAAGTGGCCCTCTCCACCCTCCAGGGACACATTGACATGGGCAAAGTCACCATCGTCTGGGTCTGACACAGAGATTCGAGCAACCAGCTGGCCAGGGGGGGCAGCCTCAGACACTCGGGGGGAGCCGTCCGCACTCAGGAAGATGACAGTCATTGAGGGCTGATTGTCATTGGCATCTCGCACGTGCACCGTCACAAAGGCCGAGCCCAGCTCAGGGTGAGCCCCTCCATCCCGTGCCTGTACCACCAGTTCATGGACCCGCCGTTGCTCGAAGTCCAGTGGCCGCTCCAGCCGCAGCAGCCCCGTGTGTGCGTCGATGGAGAAGGGTCCGTCACCCTCGCTCTGCCTCCGGTTGATCTCATAAGTTACAGCCCCGTTGGCACCGGCATCGGCATCAGAGGCATACACCTGCAAGACAGGACTGCCGGGGGCCAGGCTCTCGGACACCACAGCGTGGTAGCGGCTCTGATTGAAAGCTGGGGCATGGTCATTGATGTCCAGCAACGTCACGTCCAGTAGGGCCTGGGCCCTCCGGGGTGGTGAACCACCGTCGTAGGCCTCCAGTTGCAGCATGTAGTGTGAGCGGTTCTCTCGGTCCAGCTCCCCGGTAACTACCAGCTCAGGCACTGGGGCCCCATCTGGACCGGGACGTGTCTCCAGCCGGAAGGTCTCTCCAGCCCCATCACCAGACAGCGCATAGCCCTGGGTTCCTAGGCGGCCAGCATCTGCGTCACGAGCAGGCTCCAGTGGGTAGCGGGTGCCAAGAGCGGTATGCTCAGGTATCTGCAGGACAGCTCGAGCCTGTGGGAAGGCTGGAGCGTGGTCATTGATGTCAGCCACTCGCACGGTAACTTCCACGGTGGCGCCATCAGGAGTGACTGCGGTGAAGCGGTAGCGATCCCGCCGCTCGCGGTCCAAGACCCGGGCTGTACGGACCACCCCGCTGTGTTCGTCAATGGCCAGGTCTGTGCCCACACCGCTGCCCTCCTGGGCAGAGATGAAGTACATGGGAGGTGCTGCCGTGCCCGCTGGAAGCCCTGCACTGATGTCCCCGATCAGTGTGCCCGCTGGCTGCTCCTCATCAATCTGCAGGTCCAAGCTCCCAGCCTGGCCCCAGGCGCCCGGCACCCCCGCGCCCAGGAGCAGCAGCAGTGATAGCAGGGGTAGGGGCCTGGGGCTCTGCATGCCTGGGCAAGAAGGTGCAATGCCCCGCTCCTTCTGCATGGCAGGGGCAGTCCAGTTGTGGCTCGGGCTCCAGCTCCAGGCCAGGCTCCGGGCCCAGCTTGATCTCAGGCTTTGGATCAGATCCAACTTGGACCCTGGCTCCAGCTCACGATTCCTGGCCTGGGAGAAAATCGGAAGCAAAAAGGTCATGATGGGGGAGGAATCAACCGTCCAGGCTGGGGTCTAGGCCACACCAGGACTCAAGCATGCTCAGTGCCCCCGCAGGGCCCTTGTGCTGCCTCACACCGTCTGGGGCCCAGGAAGCTCCTCAGGACCCACTCCAGTCTTTACCTGGCAGGTCCCATCCCACTCTGATTCCCGTCCCCCCTCCACCCCCCAGCAGATTGTTTTTTCCTATTGTTCAGACCTAAATGCCTTCAGACTCCCTTCCTTCCATCTGTAGACTTAAACGTGTGGCCAATTCTTTCTCATTTTTCTTCTCATCCAGGATTAATACCTCAATAATCATGTGCTTGGCAACCTCACCCGAATCTCAACAATGTCGTCTCTGCCAGAGCCTTCTACCAACATTTAACTATGCTGAAGTCTCTCTCTCTCTCTCTCTATAATATATATATAATCTCCCTCTCTCTCTCTCTCTCTCTCTCTCTATATATATATATATATATATATGTATATATATATATATATACCTTTAGCCCTACTTCCCTCTCTATTTAACAAGAGATTGAGCACCTGTTATGTGGAGGCACTGGAGACACCTCAGAGAATAAAGGAAACAGTCCAGGAATTGGACAAGTAATTAGAAGTGTGATAAGGGCTGTGAGGGAGGAGTGCCGGGAGCTGTGAAGGCATGGATAGAGGAGGGGCTTACCACAGTCAGGGAGTCAGGGAGTGCTTCTCTGAGGAAGCCACATTCAAGTCAGGATCTACTTAATGTAGGTATTTGCTAGACAATGGTGGGCGGAGAAGAGGGATACAGAAACATTCAGAAGAGGGAACTGAATGGGAGGTTTAGAGTCTGCAGTCAAGAAGGGGCTGAGGGTGTCGGGGCAGGTAGGGCACAACGTGTGTGAGGTGTAGAGTGCTGAGGCAGAAGGTATGAAATGGGGCAGGGGCTCGAAGGCCATACTGATGATTCTGACTTTATGCCGGGGACAAATGGAAGCCATGAAAGCATCTTAAGAGTGGGTGCTGCAATATGGCTCACGTCTTGTGAAGATCTCTACTGCTGCCCCTTTGTAAACAAGGATCACACAGATGGGAAGGTTATCTTAGGACAGCCCTTGTAACACACTTGGGGGAGTCCAGGTGAGGGTGAATTGACGGTGAATTGGATGAGTGTTAGCAAGGAAAATGGGGAGAAGCGGATAGCTCTGCGGGACGTTTCGCAGGTAGAACAGGCAGGACTTGATGATGGCTTGAGGCAGGGGATGAGGGAGTGGGAGGAGTCACGGATGATGGGCAGATTTCGGGCCTGAACCATCAGCTGGACCAAGGCAGCCTTAACTGGCCAGAGAGAGAGACAGAAAGAAATCCAGGGAAGGGCGGTGCCTCTGTGGCTAAGGGAGCCAGGGCTTCAAATGCTGCTGACGTTCAAGAAGGAGGAGGCCTAAAGCCCCATGAAGGCCTTTAAGGACTGAGTGAGAGCCGAATCCGTGGAGACGTTGCCCTCTCGGAAAGGTTTGTTCACTTCCTCCAATTTCTCACCTCTCACCCCCTCCTCCATCTACACAGAGAGTCTTCCTCTCCTGTGACACTGCTTTCACTAAGCTTCCAGTCATCGCTGTACTCTACATCCGATGGACACATTTTTATCTCCTTGCTGGATCATTCTGGAACACTGAAACACTGATCACTGGCTTCTTGAAACCTAGCCCTCCTGGCCTCCCATGGTGGCCCCCCACCTCTCGCTTCCATTGTACTTCTGTGTCCACTCTTCAGTGCCCTGGGCAAGTTCTTCCTCTGCCCTTAAAAACTGGTGCTCCTCAGGACTCAGTCCAGGGCCGCATGTTTTCCCACTTACCACACTGCCTGGGTGATCTTAGCCACTCCCATGCCTTCAATTCAAATGTATCAATCATCTTCTGTACCGTCTATTTGCTGATGACTTTGCAATCTCCAGCTCTGGAGAGCACTGGAGACACATGTCCAGCCATACAATGGACTTCCTTACAATGTATTCCCAACCTTCACCTCAACCTGATTTTCTTCCTCCATTCCCTTTCCTGTGAACAGCACCACCGCTCAGAAACTCTCCTTGCTTTCCCTGCTTTTCTTCAGTCCTGATTTCCAATTAGTCTTCAAAACCTGACCATCTTAACTAGACATGTTTCAAGTCTGCCCTTTCCTATGTTTTCACACTGTTGCTGTCCCAGTCCAAGCACTGTCATCCCTCTTTTCGATTCCTGCCACAGCCCTTTACTGGTCCCCATGCCTCCTGGATTGGCCCCTCTGATCCATGTCCGCCTGACCAGAGCTATCCTCACAACTCTCACCAAACCAGTCGCGACAAAAGGCTTCCACTGGTTTGCCATCACTGACGGCAGAAAACTGCTGCCCATTATGGACAAAACAATGCAGATGTACATCTACCCAAACTGTCTGCAGTTTCACGGGTTCATGGATACTAGGTATAGAACTTCTCTTCGCAAGACAAAGCCCAACCTCCTTAATATATCTTACTGACCTGAGCCCTGCCAACCTCTCCACTGTGCCCCACATTCACCTTCCCCCACTGCACCCTGCATTCCAACACTAAACCCATCACCTGATCCGTCCCAACTCCTTGCCTTGTATGTACCATGCTTTTGTCCTGAGATATCCTTTAAAAGTCCTGTCCAATTGGCCATCCCCTACTCAAACTTCAAGATCCCATTCAAACATCCTGTCTTCTGTGGACTCTTCTATGATATCTCTCTGACCTCCCTGCAGTGCCTACGGTATCCCCTACTGGGCTCTCACTGCCTTAGATGCACACTGACAATAAATTGCACAGCAGCCCTGATTTGTTCATGCGTCTGCCCATCACACCCCTCCCCCTACACCGAACTGAAAGCTCCTTGAGGAGAGCAGCTTGAGGGTCTTAGTTTCTGGTTCTCCAGCAGTTCCTAGAGGTGTCACGAGAGCAGGCGATCAGTGCTGAACAAATGTGCAGAACCTCGTAAGTGCACACCACCACCCTCACCTGCTGCCACGGGGAGAAGCGCCCCTGGACACGCCAACTCAGACAGCACACACAGACACGTGTGCGCCCGCGCCCCTGAGGCACCATGGTCAGGAGTGTGGCCGTAGAAATGGCTGCAGAAGTGTGTCCTTTGGTCTTTCTAGATTTGCTCTGCTCTAGGACTTCCTGTCCTCCCACGGGATGAGAGTTTCTGACCCTCTACTTACACTTCCAACCCCAATGTCTCCCATCTGTGTGAGGCAATGAAAAGAGCTGGGACTCTGGAGTTTGAGCTGGCTTTGAGTCCAATCTGAGTGTTATTTTCCTAATCTATGTAATGGCCATGTTAATGCCTACTTTGTGGGGTTTTAGGAGAATCACAGGCAATGGAAACAAGGAGCTCAGAGTTGGGCATTTGGTAGATGCTCTCTCCTCGGTTCCCAACACCATCCTTGGCTTCAGAGCTCTAGGATTTACTAAGACCCCTCTCCCCAAGGCTCAAGGCTGTGAAGTCTGTGGAGCTTCCCCATGGAATAACAGGTCAGAGGAATTCAGAACAAGAAGGTCAGAGTAAACACAGGCCTGACTCAGAGAGGGGAGAGGCTGTGTGCAGAGAGATGGTGCAGTGGCCAGGGCAGGGATCTAGGCCTAGAGACTGGGTTAGGAGTCAAGGGTTAAGAATTGGTCCTGTTCATTTAATCAGTCAGTGGAGAGAAAGCAGAGTGGGGATAATGGATAGTGAGATCAATGTACTTCTTACATTCTGTGTTAGGATTCTTTGTCCCCAACCCAGAATGTCAGCTGTTTGAGGGCCAGGACTGTACCTTATTCACCTTTGTGTGTAGCACAGAGCACGGCACGTAGCACATGATCAATGCATTTTCTGAATGAAAGGATGTATGAATGGTACGAGGTAAAACTCAGGTGAATGATCAGCCTTGAGGAGGAGGGATTCAGGCCCAGGCAGATGTCCCTTCTCCCAACCCGTGTAGACCCTGGTGCCCTCCCGGGTCCCTGTTCAATGCAAACTCCCCCATACACCCTCACAGTGGATGCACAAAGGTGCCTACTCACGAAGTCACAGACCCACACACAGCCAGGCACACAGATGCACAGACTCACATGCAGACAGGCACACTCAACACACACACTCACATGGACAGGAGCTACTCTAACATACACAGAGACGCCCAACCTCACAGAGGAGCATGTTATCACTCACACAGATGGGCATGTTCATTCGCCTGGAACCTTCCCCCACCCCACACACACGTGCAGGCACACATGGAAACACACACAGGCATGCTTTTGCCCACACAGACACATACACACAGAAAGACACTTTCTCGTGGGCCTCACACACACAGGCACGTGCGCACACACACACGCACACATACACACAGGCACACTCACTCACACCCCCTCCCTCTCACGGACACAGACAAACCACTTTCACCCCTGCACAGACTCACGCTGGCAGGCCCGCGCACACACTTGCAGACGCACCCACATGCCGGCATGCTCTCACACACACTGTTGGGGCACTCGTGGTCAGCTCTGTGGCTGCAGCTGTGACCTCGAGGTCCCTGGGGCCTGTCTGGACTATGCTTCATCACTTCCTGCTCCAGGGCTTCTAGTTCCAAACTCGAACTCCAGACTCTCTCCCGAGACTGTCTCATCCCCTCTCCAACTCTCTTCTCAGCACCATCTCCCCATCTGTCCACTGTTTCTCACTGCTTCTTCCCCAAGACTTGCTCCTCCTCTCTGTTCCTGTCTCTTTCCCTCTCCAGGTTTGTCCCATCCCTTCCCCCAGACCTGGCCTAAGCCATCCATCTTGTCTCTTTCCTCAATCTGTCCTGCCCCCTACCCAGATCTATCTTCTTTCTCCCCCCAGATTGGTCACATCTCTTCCCCCACCCAGTTCTGCCTTGCTACATGCCCTCACCCTGTCCCGGTCCTGTTACTCTGTCCTCTGGCTCCATCCTGCTCTCCCCCTCTAGCCCCACATCTGGGCCTCTGGAACCACAGCTGGTTCTCATTAGGAGGGGGAGGGGCGAGACTGTTCATTGGGGCCTGCAATGTGATGTCAATCCCCCCCCCCCCAGCAGGCTGTGCGTCTATAGGACCTGGGAGCAGGGAGAACATGGGAGAGGAAAGAGGTGGGCTGTGGGGGAGCAGTAGGGGGACCATAAGGGAAAGGGTGCTCCAGAAGGAAGCAGAGGAATGGCCCAAGGTGCAGAGGGGAAGCAGGCTGGGGGAGCTGGCACCTCACAGGTCTCCTCCCTCAACTTCCTGTCCCAGAGCCAGGGAGGGACTTAGACCAGAAAGACAACAGGGTGAGGAGGGGGCTGCAAAAGGCAGATTGGCTCAGAAGTGGAGGAAGAAGAGGGTAGCTTTGGTGAGCAAAGGGAGGTAGAGATACAGGGCCAGGCGTAAAGGGGAGAGGAAGAGAGGCGAGAGTTCTCATGGGGGACCACGGGGAGCAAGACTGAGGGAGAGGGAGTGTGTATCGGCAAAGCAAAGAGTGAGTGGAGTTCATACAGAAAGGGGAGGCAAGTCAGAGACAGGAACAGCTGGGCTGGAGAGGTGGAGGGCAGTAAATAAAGGTGGGAGCTAGGGCTGGGGAGTCGGCGGAAGGGGGTAAAGAGGAGAGGAGGCATTAGTAAGGGAGGAGGGAGGAGAAGGCCGACAAGCTGGCTTCCTTGGATGTCCCCGGGACAACCTCATGGATGGGTGGCCCAGGGCAGTGCCCGGGCCTGGCTCTGTCCCTCCTGAGGACTGGTCTCATTAGGGACCTCAGGGAGAGGCCGGGGATGGATGTGAGCAGAGAAGGCAGAGGGAAGGTTTCTTTTCTGGACTGCTAGTGTGCTGGCAACTCATAGACGGTGCCTTATTTAATCATCTTAGCAACCGTGTGAAGAAGGCATCCCACCTTCCACTGAGGAAACTGAGGCTCGGAGTGAAACAACTGTCCTGAGTTAACACAGCCTTGATTTGATCCCAGGACTGTGCACTCCATACTGCCTGAGATTCATGGAGAAGGGAAAGATGAAGCGAGGAAGAAATTTCAGGGGAGAGACCTAGGAAGACAATGGAGGCCTGGAGAAGAGAACCTCTGGGAGGAGGGACACCAAGGACAAGGTGTTTGTAACCCAGGTCAGCAGTAGCGGGACAGAGAGGACACAGAGAAGAAAGATGTGAGGAGGTGAAGTTGACCAGATTTGGTCGCCGGCCCTTCAGGAAGGGTGAGGGAATGGAAGGGCTCTAGACTGACTCCAGGGTTCTGGCCTGATTACTACTGTGGTGCCATGAGGACAGCACAGAAGAGAAGCCATCTGGGGGCTTCCTGTTGAGGCCCCCCCATGGAGGTGTCCCAAACACAGCTGGATCTGCAGGTCTGGAGCTCAGGAGAGAGGTCTGGGTTGGAGATGGATTTGGACCAACCAAGGAGTAACTCATAGCCATGGATATGGAGATCCATCAGGTAGGACATGTAGAGCGAAAAGAGAGTTTAGGACAGAGCCCTGGGGAGCAGTCACATTCAAGGGGCAGACTGAGGAGAGCATTATTCTTCTTGGAGGAGAAAGAGAAGGAGGCCATAGCTCAGAAGTTAAAGGAGGGAGCATTTCAACAAGGATGGAGAGATCGATAGTGTCCAATGCTGATGAAAGGTCCAGAAAGATGAAGACTGAGAAGTGGCCACTGGTTTTAGCAGTCAGGAGGTCATAGTGATCTTGGGGAGAATCGTTTCAGGAGAGTCCTAAGGGAGCAAGCCTCCTGCAATGGGAACTGATAGAGAATCAACTAACAACTAGCCATAGACCAGATGTCAGTATAGATTCATTCATCAACACATGCTTACTGCACTCCTAGAAAATGGAGGCAATGTGTCATGGTGAGGTAGGACCAGACAGTGCTGAAGACATGGACTCTGGGGGCAAACCAACTCTGGGATTTCTCCCCAGCTTCTCACTTGCTAGCTGTGTAATCTTGGGTGTGCCTCTGAAATGCTCAGTGCTTCCATTTCCTCATTTATAAAATAGGGACAGAGACTTCCCTGGTGGTCCAGTGGTTAGGACTTCGCCTTCCAGTGCAGGGGGGGCGGGTTCGACCCCTGGTCAGGGAGCTAGGATCCCACACGCCTCATGGCCAAAAAACAGAAAAACATAAGACAGAAGCAGTATTGTAACAAATTCAATAAAGACTTTAAAAAAATGGTCCACATAAAAAAAATTAGGGACAATAATAATACTACAGTGTACATGCAGTTAGAATAGTGTGTTGCACACAGTCAGCACACATAAGCATGAACACAAAGATGCTTGTATAAGTACACAAGCATGAACTCTTATTACAGTGGTTAAGAAGATGGGCTCTGCTGTCTGACAGACTCGAGTTCAAATTCTGACTCCGCCACTTATAGAGAAATCCTGGGAAAACTGTTTAACCTTTCTAGACCTAAGTTTCTTCTTTTGTAAAATGGGGATTAAAGTGCCTACTTTATATGGTTGATATGAAAGTTAAATGAAAGAATGACAAAAAAACTTAGCACAGTGGCTGGTACACAGTGAAGGCTCAATAAATGTTGGCTGCTATTGCGTGCCAGACACTCACAATAACCCTGGGATAAGTGTTATTCCACAGCTGAGGAAACTGAAGCTCAGACTAGGTAGCAGAGAAACGTCTGGAACATAGCTCTGATGGACTCCAAAGCTAGTGCTTTCTCTTCCACAATATTGCTTCTCTGCTGGAGGGCTTGGAACAGTCTGATAAACGTTCATTAAGTGGCCAGGCAACCGAACAGGGAAGGAGCCTGCGCAGAGCTGTGCTGCGTAGGAGAGTAACTCCAGCAGTACATGCAAGGTGGGTCGGAGTAGGAGGTGATCAGTGACGAGGCAGTTATGAATCCAGGTTGAGGGTCAGGTGGGCATGGTCAGGTGGTTAGAGGGGAAGTGACCAGAGGATGCTTGGAGGTCTCCAGGAGACAAAGGGAAAAATAGGGGAGGTGGGCCCAGGGCATGTGTGTGAAATGATTCACTAATAGATTTATTCAATAAGTACCTATTGAAGACCTACCATGTGCCAAACACCATACTAGGCACTAGAGACATAGCAGTGACCTGGACAGATCGCGTCCCTGCCTTCATGGTGTTCACGGGTCGGGAGGCCTGGGCAGGGATGGGCAGGGCAGGGTGAGGGAGCTACAGTGGTGGGATGAGCAGCAAGGACCTGGTCTTAAGATCTGACTCTCACAAGTACAGTCCGGGCTGCAGAGGAGGCCAGTGAGGCTGGAGCTAGCAGAGAAGCTGGAGACGTAGAGGGAAGAACGAGTCTGGGGAAGCAAGAGGTGGAGGAGAAGGAGAGAGTAGTAGAGGGACTGAGATCTTGGAAGTGAAATGAACTAAGTTAAGAGTTGAGCACTTAATAGTTGTTTTCTTTCTCAATCCTCAGAACAACTCTCTTACTGTTACCTCCATATTCAACTGAGGAAAGGGAAGCTCAGAGAAGCTAAGGTCATCCAGGTGGTAAATGGTGAGGCTGGGAGGTGTGAGGTGTAGCCCCCCTTCCTTTCCTCCCTTTCCTCCTTCCTCACCAAGCGTATGACAGTGTGTTCTAGGCTCTGAGAGGAAACAGCTCCTTCCATGGAGCAGCTTAGACAGAAAAACATAAACAACGGGGCACTCCACTGTGCTAAGCGAACACAGAGGGGCATCCTGACTCAGGCCTGGGGGTTCTAGGTGGACTGCTGGAAGGAGGTGCCCTCTCACCAGGGGACACAGGAACTGAGAAGCCCCTCCTAAGTGGCAGAGGTTGAAATGCCCGGAAGTCAGAGGATTACCTGGAAACACTGACACCGGAGCTGAAGGAAGGGGCAGGCAGCAGGAAACCAGGAAAAAGATGGGATCCAATACCATGAACCCATGGGAGGGGCTTTGTCCAGTGACCTGGACAGATCGCGTCCCTGCCTTCATGGTGTTCACAGGTAGGGAGGCCTGGGCAGGGATGGGCAGGGCAGGGTGAGGGAGCTACAGTGGTGGGCAAAAGGAAAAGGAAGGAGAGGGCACAAGTATCTGGGAAGCTGATACAGGGAGGAGCAGGGGCCTGGGTGCCAGGAGTAGGAGGGCTCAGAGTGGTGTATGTGAGTGGGTGTTCGAGGAAGGAGCAGCCCGCGGCACCTCCAGGGAAGGGGGCCTGGTGGAGCAGAGCAGGTGGAGAGGCACTGTAGTCCTGTGGCCTGATGGCATGTCACAGCTTCCTCGTCTTCCACTCCCTCCAAGAACCCCAACAGGCATGTGGCCCAGTAGATTTGGATCTGCAAATTTCTGGTGTTTGTTAAATATTTGCTAGCTGAATGAAAGGGAAATAAAGTACAATAGGGGAGCGGAAGAGGATCCAGGAAAAGAGAAGTCCAGGTGAAAGAGAGAGAAGAGGAGAGACAGCAGGGTGAGGAAGGACAACTTGTGCGTGAGGGGAGTGGAAAATGAACTAAGTTAAGTTCATGAACTAGAGACTTTCTGTCTCTAGTGGGTAAGTGGGCGTGTGTGAAAATGTCTCTACTGTGTGGGCAGCTGAGACCAGGGGTCAGTCTTCTGAAGAGTGAATGAGGGTGAGGGAGGTGCTGTGAGATGCCTCATTCATTGTTCATTGCCAAGCATCTGTAGAGGGGTCCGGGGACATGAAGATGAATAATATACAGCCTTGTCATTAAGGATATCCCAGCCCAGGCAGAGAGACAGAAAGGGAAGAGGTAATGACAACAGTGAGACAAGAGGGTCCCAAGCTTGCCTGGTGGTCAGGAGAGACAGGGTTTGAGACTAGAGCTGAGGATGGGAAGGGGTTATCCAGGAGACAAAGGGAGTAAAAGGCTTTTCAGGCAGTACGTGCAAAGGGCCAGAAGCATGGAAGAATGCAGTGTCTTTGGGGAACTACAAGGAATTCAGTATGGCTGGAACTTGCAATGTGAGGGAGCTATGGAAATGGGAGAGGGTGGGGAGGCTGGGGGAGTCAGGTCATGACAGACCTCCTAAGCCTCCTTAAAGTAGAGATCTCACCCAAGACAGTGGTAGGACACTAAAGAATGCTGAGCAGGGAATGCCGTGGCTGGATTTGCACTTTAGGGAGATCCCTCTTGCCGCAATGAGAAGACTGGATTGGAAGAGGGAAGAGTAGACGTCTAGGGAGACAAGTTAGGAGGCTCTTGAAGTAATTCATGTGAAAAGATGGTGAAGGCAGTAGCTGAGGCCATGGATAAAAGGGGATGGGATATCAGAGACAGCTGGAAAGGAAGTAGAACCAACAGGTCCCAATGACTTTCTGGGTTATGGGACATGTGGAGAAGGGAGTGGCTACGGTTAATTTCTGGGTTTGTAGCTTGATAACTGAGTGGGGATGGTGGTTTGGGGGAGGAAGGAATGAGGAGATCAGGTCTGGACATGTTAAGGGGCTTATGGACTCTATAGTAAAGATCAGGTAGGAAGCAGACCTGCAGGTCTGGGGGTCAGAAGAGAGGTGTGGAAGAGATAGATATTTGGGCGTCATCAGCTTAAACAGATGATAATTAAAGCCCTGGAAATGAATGAGACAGATGACCAAGAGGGGTGTATACAGTGAGACAATAAGAAGGTCCAAGCCAGAACCCTAATAAACAGTAACATTTAGGGGCCACCCAAAGGAGCCCCCAAAGCAGACTGAGAAGGAACAGCCAGGAGGTGCTCTGAAAGAGAGATGCACAGATCCCACCCTACTGTATCATCTGCTTTTTTGCCTGTATCCCTTGCCAAGGGTAGGAATAGAATAGTGTCTCCTATTACAGTATCCCCACCACCTAGCAGTGAGCTCATTAAATACTGACAGAATAAAATAGTGGCAAAGAGAAAAAAACAGTCAACAATGTTGGACCCTGCCAAGAGGTCAAGCAGTTGAGGACTTCTGAAAAGAGCCCCTAAATTTGGCAGGTGAGAGGTCGTGTTCTCTTAGGGAGAGCAGTTACATTGTATGGGGCAGGAGTAAATGGGAAGTGAGGAGCTCTGTGCGGAAGACCCTTGCACAAAATGTGGCAGGGAGGCAAAGTGAGAGAGCGTCTTAGTCAGGTATTACAGGGTTAATACCTGGAGAGGTATTATAACCTAGAAGGTAGGAGAGCCTGGAGGCTCTTCATGTGCTCACAGGAGGAATGGGTACAGAGGGAGAAACTGGACACATGGATAAGACTCAGAGTAATTTGTCAAGTGAGGCCGAAGCGGGTGGGATCCGCAACAGCCGAGGGAATTCAAACGGGATGGCCTCAGTTCTCCGAGTGGCCGACAGACCAGGTGTGTCTGTCATGTCTACTCTTCCTCCCTTTCCTTCAGCCTCCACATCCATTCTGTCACTGAGCCCTTCTGACCCCACTGCCTAAAGAATTCTTGAAACTATCTACTTCCTCGTCCTCTACTGCCACTCCTCCAGTTCAGACCAGCATTATCCCCTCCTGGGTTCCTGCAACAGCCAACCATCCCTTTCTTCCCAGACTCCTCCCTCCAGTCACCACACTGCTGTCAGAGTGGTATTTATAAGACAGATCTGATCCTATCACACCACAGCTTCAAATGATTCGGTGATTTTCAATTATTCTCGGCTTCCATAAGCTTTCATATGGACCTGCAAGAACTGCATGACCTAACTAACCCTTCATTACCTCTCTCAGACTCTGTGACCTGCCCTCACATCATGCTACTAGTGCCAGGCTCACTGGATTGCTTTTTCCCTCAGACATACAATACTTTCTCACATGTGGGCTTTCCATTGCTGCTCCCTAGGCTTGGCATATTTTCCACCCGCTTCACCTCACCTCCACCTCTCCTTTGCTCGGTAGACTCCCTATGTATCTATCAAGCTTAAGCTTAAATGTCACTTCCTTCCAAAAGCCTCTTCTGGTCTCCCTACAAGGGCTCAGGTTTCCCTGCTATGTGCTGCCATGGTACAGCGCTCACCCCATAGCCTGTAAGCTCCATACAGGCAAGGACCATGGCTATTTGGTTCACCCTTGTAATGCCACCACCTACCACACCGCCTGGCACAGAGTAGGTGCTTAATAGGTGTTTGCAGAATAAATGGTCCAGCGAGTTGACTAATTAATCTGCTGAAAACAATGAGGGATGTAAGGTAAAGGGATGTGAAAAAATAGAAAAAATTTCATCTATTTATTTATGGAGGGCCCAGTTGAGGGTGCAATTTATAGAAGCGTGAATTTATAGAAGCATAACTTGGTGTGGTTGAGAAATCATTCCAGCTAGGGCTGAGACTTTGTGGGATGGGTGGTCTCAAGGGCAATAATAAAACGGAACAAAGAGTGGCCAAGGAGTGGATGAAGTAATGGTCCTGGGCATATAAACTGGAAGGAGAGCACAAAGCCAGAAAGGGGCAGATTAGGACAAAGCAAAGAGGTCAAGGGCAAGGAGTCATTATGAGGTTGAAAAGTAAGTGGAATGGGAGCAAGGGCATCCGGGAGCTGGAAGGACACTGGAAGCTCTGGGCAGAGTGGAATGTAGGAGTTCAGAATTTTAGAGATGGACCAATTGTACAGAGTGGTCATGGGAGGGGAGAAGGTAACAGGAGCTAAAGAGCTCAAGAAACTGTGAGGCTACACTTGGAGGAACACTTGGAACCATGGCAGTGTATAGGGTGAGGGGAAGACTGATCTAGGTCCCCAAGTTTTCAGGGAACTAGAGGGTAAGCCTAGGAAGTCTATGAGTGAGAAGCCATGGTGTGAGTATCGTAAGTTAATGGGAGTTTATTCAGCAGTTGGGACAGCTCAGTCTGTGGTGTGTGCAAGACACCTAAAACTGTGTTTCCTATGGGATATACAAACGGGTGTTGGTAAGGGTGACTGCAACACAGCCTCCTGTTAGTGTCAGGTCTCTGAGACACCTGCTATGTACAGGCAGTCCTGATGAAGTATAACCTAGAGGATGGGTTGGCTGTGACAGGGTTACCAGTGGATGTATATTGCTGTGGCAGTGTCTCCGGAAAGGTGCTGGCAGCAATGGTGTCTCCCATGGTTTGTGGTGGCCTTGACAATGATCCCGGGGGAATGTGTTGGCTGCACCATTTCTATCGTGGGTGTATGCTGTTCTGAGAGCACCCTCTGTAAATGTGTATTGGCTCTGACAGTGCTTCCGGGGGGTGTGTGATGGCTGTGAAGGCATCTCTTGTGGATGTGTGCTGCCTGCAACTGTGTCCCCTGTGGGTATTTGAGGAGTTGACATAAGCAACAATATTTTTCTGGCCTATGACCCCATGGCTGTGAGCCCGGCCCACGCCACACTGAGCTCATTGTACTTCTAGACCTCCATTTCCCCACCCCCTCCACGTGGGACCAGGCCCGCAGTGACCTCCCTCCGTCCCCTGCACAGGATTCCCATCTAGGCATCCTGGACACAAACTCAACACCAGTCTGGGTGACAGACCTCCAGTTCGGGCTTCGCCTGTCTCTCCTCTGTTTCTCTTTACTTCTCCCCCCTCAGTTTCTTTGTTTCTGTCTCAGTTTGTCTCTGTCACACACCCATCCTCCACATTCTGACACATGGCTCCCACAGAGGCAGGCAACACACACACACACACACACACGCACGCACGCGCGCGCGCACACACACACACACACACACTCCCTCACAGGGACTGGCTCACCAGACACATACTCACTCTGACCCACACACCCTCGGAGTGACACGCACGTACACACGGCCAAACACACACACACACACAACTCCCCAGTGACACGCACTGACTCACACTAGGCGATGCACTCGCGCTCACATTCACATTCGGAGGAGCACACACACACACCCTGCCTACACCCCCGGCACACTCACGCCGCCACACATCCGACTCGATGACACACGCACACAAAGACCCCCAGGCCCTGCCCCCACGCTCACGTTCACGCTCGTCCTCGTCCCGCAGGCCCAGGCCCCCCCTCCCCCATTGTCTCCGGCTCAGAACAAAGCCCCCGGCTCCGTCGCCGCCACCGCCGCCCAGGAGAGGCCGGCGGCCCGGCGGGTGCGGCCGGACGGGCCAGGCGGCCGCGGGCACTGACCTCCGCGCGGCGCGGGCTCCCTTGCCCGGTCCTGGGGCGCCGTCCGGCGCGGTCAGCCCCCTGGGCAGCGCCCGCCCGCGCGGGGCCTGGGGCCGCGCATCGTCCGCCACCGCTGTCTCCCGGCCAGCGAGCAGCTTCGGGCGGCCGGCCGGCCGTCGGTTCGCGAGCACCCGCCCGTCGGTCGGTCCGTCCGCCGCCGCCGTCGCCGCCGCCGGGGCGCCGCCTCCTACACAGCCGCCCCGAGGAGGAAGCGAGATTCGCCGCCGCGGCCCCGCGCCCCCTCCCCTCCCCCGCCCTCCGCGCGGTAACCCGAGCCCCCGCCCCTCCGCCCGCGAGCCCCCGCCCCCGCCCCCACCCGCGCTCCGCGCCGCTGCCCCCCCAGCGCCCGCCAGTCCTCCCTCCGCCCCTAGACTTCCCGGCCCCAGTCCCCGGCCGGATCCGGCCCCAGCGCTGCGCGGTTCCCGCGTCCCCGTTCTCTTCCCTTCTCCTGGTCCAAGCGCCCTGTCCCCTTCTTCCATCCCGTTCTCTACATCCTCTCTCCTCGTCCCCTTCTCCTTCTCGTCCTGCTCTTCCATCTTCTTTCCTACCCCTCATTCCTCCACCGTCCCCTCTTCTCCCTCACTGCCCTAATCTCCCTCCCAACCCTTTTCTCTCCATTCCCCTCTCCCTTCTACCTACCCTCTTCTTCTCGCCCCATCTCCCATCCTTTCCTCTCCAGCCCCTTGTTCCCATCCCTTCTCGATCCTTTCTCCTCAGCCTCTTCTCCACACCGGTTCTCCCCATGTCCTTTGCCTGCCCTTCTCCTTTCCCTGTCTCCCCACCTCTTCTCTTCACCTCTTTTCCCCCAACCCCTTCTCCCTGTCCCTTTCTCCCTGTCTCTTCCCCACATGGCTTTCCCTCCCAGTTTCCTTCTGTCATCCCTCTTTCCTCATCCTCTTCTTCCATATTAATCTTTCCGTTCTCTCCTCCTGGTCACTTCTGTTTAACCCATGCTCTTTATTAGTTCTCCTTCCCTCACTTCCTCTTTCATCCCAAAGTTGAGGCTCCAGATGGAGGGTTTTGGAACGAGGAGATTTAGGGATGGTGGTCTCACGCAGGGTATACTCCTCAGAAAAGGAAAGCGAGATGGAAACTAGGCAAGGAGGTGGGAAGGGGCTTGAGGGGCCAACTGGCAGAGAAAATGGAAAGAAGTAAATCAGAGGCAGACAGTATTAAAGAACTGGAAGAGTTTTGATCCCTCCTCTTCTGTCCTTCCTGTGACTGAATATATAGGCTGTGAGTCCAAAGGTATTCTGACTTGAGACATGTGCAAATGGTACAAAGAAATCAGGAACTTCTGGGGTGAGAGAACACACTTTCAGTTAAAGCAGAAGGGAGTGTGATTTGGAAAAAGACGAGTGAAGAAGAGGCTGGAATCCTTGATAACATCCAGGTTTCTGGCTTGGGCAGCTGGGTGGATGGTGGTGACATTCACTGTGTTGGACAAAAGGAGCAGGAGTTGCTTGCAGGAGGCTGACTTAGAAAGATGATGACTTTCAATTTGGGCTGCTAACTTTGAAGTGTCTGTCGGGTAGGTAGGTCTGCAGCTTAGAAGAGTGGTCTGGGATGGACATAAATATTTGGGAGTCATCTGCAAATACCGTATAAGCTTGAATATAGGGTGAGGTTTTTGCTGTTTTGTTTTTCTAAAATCATCCCAAGGAAAGAGGGAGTAACCTTATATTTGAGTCCTTACAAAGTCTCTCATATTACAGGGTTTGCTCTCATTTACTTTATTTTGAACAACAAACCACTGGATAAAGCAGTATGGTATGGTGACTAAGCTTGTGGACTCTGGGGCCAGACTGCCTGGCTTGGGGTCCAGACCCTGCCATTTACAAGCTGTGTGGCTTTTAAAAAGTTACTTAGCCTGTCTCTGCCTCAGTTTTCTCATCTATAAAGTGGGGCTAAGGGTTAAATTATTTAATATATATAAAGTGCTTCGTACCTGGCACATAGTAAGTGCTCCATAAATGCTAACTAGTTTTACTGTTTGGGCAAGACCCATTAACCTGAAATGTGCTCAACAATGCTATTTTGGATGCCTGTATAGGTCATTTCCCACAGAATCAATAGTCACAGCTTTGATAGCTATTCCTGGTAACAGTCTCACAACTGCATGTGTTGAATGTTTCTCAATATGCTTTATAAAAAGTGCCTTTAAAAGTAATACTGTAGTACTTGGGAGGGGCTTCTAGGCTGCTGGAAATATTCTCTTTCTTGACCTGAGTGATGTTATATGGATGTTTTACTTTGTGACAATTCATTGAGCCAAACACTTATGACTTGGGCCATTTTCTGTATGAATATTACACTTCAGTAAAAAAAATTAACAATTAAAAAGTTTTTTTTAAAAGGCAAAACATTAAGTGACTTTTAGAGGTCATGAATATATTGCAGGATGCATGCCAAACACCAGCTGCCCTAGAGTGATGCAAATGGGGACCTGTGACTTGGGATACAGTTTCCAATGACTGCATCACAAATGGATTGAAATTGTGCTGTGTCCTCTCCGAAATTCTCCACGTAGACTGAAGAGAAGATCATCTGTTCTGGAAAATAGGTAAGATGGCTGAAAAAGTGACCCTCATAATGAGAAAGATGCTGCTCTGGAGAACTCATGTTAAAAGTATGCATTAAATTGTTTATGGAATTATGAGAATGGAAAGAAAGCCATATTTATAAATCAATATATTATTTATAAATATTTATACTTCATGATGATATGTGAATTTAAATATATGTATAATAAAGTGAATTAACCGATAGAAGTAAACTTTTGGTTGTTTCATCTTCATCCCTGAAGGTATACAGTTTCAGGGTGATCAAAAAGCTTTTTGGATTTTCTCAGTAGGAAAATGAGGAATCACCTTGGGTTTGGGTTGGCTTATATGGGAAATGTGATAAATGGTAAATGAAGCTAAGGGAGTGAATAAGATTTCTCAGGAAGAGCATGTACACTGGGAAGAGAAGGGGGCTAGGACAGACCCTAAGAAGCTCCAGCACTTAAAGGTTGAGGAGAGGAGGCACAGCCTTCAAAGGAGAGTGAGAAGGAGTAGCCAGAGAGGGAGAAGAAGGGGAGGAGGCAGTGCCAATGAAGCCAAGGGAAAGCCAAGGGAAGCCATGGGACAGAGAGTGTTCATCAGGGTTGACTGACACAGAGGAGGCCAGGGAGGCAAGGACTGATATGTATCCATTGGATTTGGCCAGAGGGAGACCACTGGTGACCTTGGGGACAACGGGGTGGGTGGAGAGGTCAGGGTGGAAACTAGTCAGCACTCAGTAAAGGAGTGGGGTAGGGTGGAGGGGGGGACTGGAGACATGGAGTAGAGCCTGTTCTTTAAAGAGGCTTGACTACAGGAAAGGAGAGAGATCTATAGCAGGGGGAGGGGACAGGTGTTTTAGGGGGCCAGAGAGTTTTTCAAATAGGAGAACCTAAATTTTCTTACTTCCTTCTATTTACTGAAGACACATATAAGTGGCCAGCTTTATACTTAAGATACATAGCTAGGATATGACTAAGGAGCTCACAGTAAGCTGTGAAGACAGATCTGCACACTGGCACTGGGTAGTATAATGATAGAGGAAAGCATGGGTTTGTGGGCATAGAGAGGATTCTTAATCTAGCCCAGGGGTGGGATGTCAGCAAATGGTGTCACAAAGATGATGCTGGAACTGGATCTTCAAAGATGAGTAGAATCGTAGCAGAGGGAGAAGTTGGAGAAAGGACTTTCAGGCAGAGTAAACAGCACCATGTTCAAAACCACAAGAGCATGAAAGAAAATAGCCTTTGGCCGTGGAGGCTGGTGTACAGGTGGTAAGTGTTGGTGGTTCCTGAGTACATTGACTTGGCTGGAGTGTAAGGCATACGGGCTGGTGCGAAAGGAGAAAACAAGAAGGGTAAATGGGGCCAAATCATGGAGGATATTACCTATCATGCATATAGTCCAGGCTCTGAGGAGCCATTGTAAGGTTTATTTAATAAGGGAAATGGTCAGATTATGTGACATCAGCATCATTTTGGCTTCAATACTAAGGATCAAAGGAAAATAGACAAGAGTCAGTTTCAATTGCCCAGCTTGTAATGAGGATCTAAACTAAGCTAGTGGTCGTGGGATTAGAAAAGAGGAGTAAGATATGAGAGAAGTTACAGAGACTACAATTCTTGGTGGCTGACTAGATGTGAGGAGTGGTGGTGCAGGAGGAGTGTAGTGCAAGATGACTTCCATCTTCCTGGGACGTACATTAGTGATGTTACTCATGATGTTTGGGAAGAAAAGGATGAGCAGGTTTGAGAGGAGAGACATACCTCTCCTCTCAATGATGATTGAGAACTAAGAGTTCTCAATGAATTTGGTTTTGTACCATAATGAATTTGGTTTTGTACATGATGACTTTAAGATGTATGTGAGATATCCAAATGAAGATGTCTAGGATGTGGTTGAGTATAAAATTTGGAACTCAGGTGAGCTGAGGATAGATATTTTGGAGACATCAGTCTGTCAGTCTATAGTGGTTAAGTGGAACCATGAGACTGGATGTTGTCACCTCCAGAGAATATGTAGTGAAAAGAGGGCCTGGGCAGCATTAAGGGTAGATAACAAAAGAAGAGCCGTGAAGGGGATTGGGAAGAGCAGCCAATGAGGTAAGAATTGAACAAGAGAGTAGTGCCCAATGTGTTATCATAGAAGCCAAGGAAGGAAACAGCTACTAGAATGAGAGTCGCCAGCAGAGTAAAAATACCACAGTAATATGAAGTCTGATAGGTCTCCATTAGACTTTGAAATTAGGATGTGGCTGATGATCTTAATGATTCAAAGACAGGAGAGGAAGAAGAAAAAAGCTGGAGGCATCACACTTCCTGATTTCAAACTGTATTACACAGCTATAGTAATCAAAACAGTATGATATCTGCATAAAAGCAGACACATAGATCAATGGAACAGAATAGAGAACCCAGAAATAAACCCATGCATATGTGGTCAATGTTTTTTTAATATTTAAAAAAATATATTTATTTATTTATTTGGCTGCATCAGGTCTTAGTTGTGGCACACGGCATCTTCGTTGCCACGTGCGGGATCTTGTGGGATCTTCATTGCAGCATGTGGGATCTTTTTTTTTAAATTTTTTTTAGTTGCGGCATGTGAACTCTTAGTTGCGGCATGTGGGATCTAGTTCCCTGACCAGGGATAGAACCCGGGCCCCCTGCATTGGGAGCGCAGAGCCTTAGCCACTGGACCACCAAGTCCCTGTGGTCAATTAATTTTTAACAAAGGTGCCAAGAATACACAATGGGGAGAGGATAGTGTCTTTAATAAATGGTGCTGGGAAAACTGGATATCCATGGGCGAAAGAATGAAACCAGACCCTTATCTGACACCATACTCAAAAATCAACTCAAAGTGGATTAGATTTGAACATTAGGACCTGGAACGATAAAACTCCTAGGAGAACTTCAACATAGGGGGTAAGCTGCTTGACATTGGTCTTGGCAATTACTTTTTTGGATTTGACACTAAAAGCAAAGGGAACAAAAGCAAAAATTAACAAGTAAGCCACATCAAACTGAGAATCTTCTGCATATCAAAGGAGACTGTCAACAAAATGAAAAGGCAACCTATGGAAGGGGAGAAAATATTTGCAAACTACGTATCAGCTAAGGGGTTAATATCCAAAATATACAAGGAACTCATACAACTCAAGAGCAAAAAACCAAATAACCCAATTTAAAAATAGGCAAGGGATCTTAATAGATCTTTTTCCAAAGAAAATATACAAATGTCCAATAGGCACATGAAAAGTTGTTCAACATCACTAATCATCACGAAAACGCAAATCAAAACCACAATGAGATATCACCTTATACCTGTTAGGATCGCTGTTATCAAAAAAAAAGACATAAAAAATGCTGGCAAGGATGTGGAGAAACAGTGAACCCTTGGACACCGCTGGTGGCGATGTAAACTGGTACAGCCACTATGGCAAACATCATGGAGGTTCCTCAAGAAATTTTAAAATAGAACTACCATATGATCCAGCAATTCTGCTTCTGGGTATATCCAAAGGAAATGAAATCACTATCTCAAAGAGATATCTGCACCTCATGTCCATTGCAGCATTAACGCAAAAGCCAAGACATGGAAACAACCTAAGTGTCCGTTGATGGACAGATGAATAAATAATATTCATTTATGCTGAATATAAGAAAGAATATAAATATTCTTTCCAGAATAAAGAAAGGATGCTAGTGAGACAGGAGGATGAAGAACTACTACTCAGTGAGTGCAGCAAGGAAAGAGAGAAAGGATGGGTAACAGGAGGCTGAGAGGAGGAGTGGGGAAGGGAAGGATTGAGGAACAGTTGCTGAGAAGTAAGCAGTGGGACCTCGTTTAACACCGCAGGTAAAGAGCTGATGGACAGGCAATGGCTAATGGAGCAAGGTCCCAGAGGAGAGAGGAGGGTCTGAGGAATTAACCATGGCTACAGGAAGGAATTGGTTTTTAACCTAGAGAGGTACCTCCTCCTTCAAGACTGAAAGGGAAGGTGGGTGAGGATGCAGATAAGTCCATGCATGAGGGTATGATGGCAGTGCAGAAGGAGGATGGACAGGGTGGGAATTTGAGGCCATCATACCTGGTGATCCCATTCTCTCTGGAGAGGAGTTGGAGTTTGTGAAAAATGGGGCTTGAGGGAGGCAGTATGTTAGTGATTTTGAGGGAAGTGTTAAAGGAATGGAGACACTGTTAAGAGGAATGATGGCTGGTGGCCTTACAGGCTTAAAGGACCATGGAGTTGAGGATGCTGGTGAGAGAACAAAGGGTACAGGCACAGCTATACTAAAGTCTTTGATGAAAAAGAAAGGTCATTTCATGACAACACTGAGGAGGGTAGAGGCTTGAATAACAAGATGGTATGATTCTCAAAGACTAGGGGGAGGTGTGGAAAAGTACTTATGTGTGTTTGGGCCCTAGGGAGCCCCAAGAGTGGAGACAACTTCTCTCTCCTCCCTAGACTTGTGGCAGAATGTGAAGAAATGATGTACTTAAACAAAGCCAACTCTGTTAGAGGAAGTGGAGACTCGGGGGTGTATAATGGGGCTGAGAATTTAGGGGTTTCAGAACAGGAAAGATTGGGAGGAGAGTCCACGATGGAAAGGGCTAAACTCTGGGAAGCAGTGGAAGGACAAATTAACCAGGGGCAAGGAAGGACAGATGAATGTGGGGAAGATCGAATGGAAAAGGAAAGATGACCCAAAAGGCCTGCCTTGTAAATGATGCTCCTGAATGACAAGGATGGGAGGCTAACAATTCTCACTGGCTCTGTTATCCAATTGTTCCTTCTTAGTGCGTGAGGAGGCACCGGGCAGCATCATTGCTTGGTTGCAGACTGCTCTGAGACTGAGCCCCCGTACAAATGCTCATGAGAGACCACAGTCATTAGCACTCTTCAGTAGAGCCCAGCCCTGGAGAAAGTGAGAAGGAGTATTAAAAAAATGGCCAGAGTCCAGCACTGTTTGAGCTGGGATCTTCCAAGACCAAGTATGTTTTCCAGGCTCTGAAGGATTTCAATTCCCTGCAGAGACTCTAGGAAAGAAAAAAGGAGACTCTCAATTCTCTCCCACAGGGCAGGAGCCAGAGAAGGCAGAACCAGATGGAATCTAGAACACAGGTGGAGGGATTAAATGTGGAGAAGAGGAAGGACTCCTATCCTCTGGGATAGGAAGTAAGGAGAGCCAGTTCTCTGAATTTCAGTTCACAGAATGATCAATTTGCTGAAATTCACCAATTTTCTCAATTTACCAAAATTTTGTTTCTTTTAATTATGTGTAAAGTTTACAACAATTGCATGGTTGTATGGATTTTAACTACTTTTGAACATTTCTACAAATTAGCAGTTGACTCATTTGAAGTGTAGTTTAGCTCAGTTTTAGTTTTAATTTATTTGCTGTTTCACTGAAGTCATTTTGCCATGGCTGGCCAAAGTTCAGTGTAATCTAAAATTTTCCTTACTTTGAATCTAAACTTTTGAGAATGAGAAGTTCTTGCGTATTTTGTTTTACAAGTGTTGTGCAATGACTCAAATGTCAAATATACAATCCCACTACTGGGCATATACCCTGAGAAAACCGAAATTCAAAAAGAGTCATGTACCAAAATGTTCATTGCAGCTCTATTTACAATAGCCCGGACATGGAAACAACCTAAGTGCCCATCATCGGATGAATGGATAAAGAAGATGTGGCACATATATACAATGGAATATTACTCAGCCATAAAAAGAAACGAAATTGAGCTATTTGTAATGAGGTGGATAGACCTAGAGTCTGTCATACAGAGTGAAGTAAGTCAGAAAGAAAAAGACAAATACCGTATGCTAACACATATATATGGAATTTAAGGGAAAAAAAATGTCATGAAGAACCTAGGGGTAAGGCAGGAATAAAGACGCAGACCTCCTAGAGAACGGACTTGAGGTTATGTGGAGGGGGAAGGGTGAGCTGTGACAGGGCGAGAGAGAGTCATGGACATATACACACTAACAAATGTAGTAAGGTATATAGATAGTTGGAAGCAGCCGCATGGCACAGGGATATTGGCTTGGTGCTTTGTGACAGCCTGGAGGGGTGGGATAGGGAGGGTGGGAGGGAGGGAGACGCAAGAGGGAAGAGATATGGGAACATATGTATATGTATAACTGATTCACTTTGTTATAAAGCAGAAACTAACACACCATTGTAAAGCAATTATACCCCAATAAAGATGTTAAAAAAAAAAAAAGTCAAATATAAACAATCTTGCGGGGGGCGGGGTTCTCTCTTTCAAAACATTTTCAATCTAATAATTTTCCTTTTTAAAAACACTTTTTTGTGCACTTATAATTTTAATAGGAATATAGATATGGGCTGAAATATGGCCATACTGTATTTCCATACTGGTTGGTAAATGGAATTAATAGTTACTACAGTAAGTGATAAAATTAATTATATAAGTTCATTAGTTCAAAATAATTGTTCTAAGATCTCATGATGACCATTGATGAATGGGCCTCCTGCCATAGTGACATCGAAGAAACATTTGTAGAATTTCTGCCAGTCCCATTCATGTCACAATAGGATGACTGTAGGAATATCTCTGCTTATTCTTATCCTTGATTATGTAGTTGCTACTACTTCTAAATAAAGTTTTTACTTTGATTTTATTTATTTGTTTAAGTAACAGTTTTATTGAGATACAATTTATATACCATAAAGTTCATCCTTTTAAACTGTATAGTTCACAGTGGTTTTTAGTATATTCACAGTTGTATATCCATCAACCACAATCAAATTCCAGAATGTTTTCACTGTTCCAAAAGAAACCCCATACTCATTAGCAGTTACTCCCCATTTCCTTCTCCCTTCAGCCCCTGGCAACTAATAATCTGTTTTCTGTTTCTGTGGATTTGCTTATTTTGGGTATTTCATATAAATGGAATCATACAATAGGTAGCCTTTTGTGTCTGGCTTCTTTCACTTATCCTATTTTTGAAGTTCATCTATGTTGTAGAATACATCAGTATTTCATTCTTTTTTATGACAGAATAATATTCCATTCTATGGATATATCACATTCTGTTTATTCATTCTTCAGTTGATGGACATTTAGATTTTTTGCCCTTTTTGGCTATTATGAATAATGCTGCTGTGAATATTTGCATACAAGTTTTTGTGTAGACGTACTTTTTCAATATCCTTGGGTATATACCTAGGAGTGGAATTGCTGGTATGATACACATTGTAACTATGTATTATAAACTATGTTCACCATTTTGAGGAAATATTTGAGGAAATGTGGCCAAACTTTCCTACAGCAACTTCACCATTTTACCTTTCTACCAGGAGTGTATGAGGGTTCCAATTTCTCTACATCCTTGCCAACACTTGTTATTGTTTATCTTTTTTATTATAATCATCTTAGCGGGTATGAAGTGGTATCTCATTGTGGTTTTGATTTGCATTTCTCTAATGACTAATGATGTTCAGCCTCTCTTTGTATGCTTATTGGCTATTGTGTAACTTCTTCTCTGGCTTCTTTCAAGATTTTCTATGTCTTTTATTTTCTGTGGTTTGAATATTTTCTGTAGTTTAAATATTCTTCAGTTTTGTACACCTAGGTGTAGATTTTTTCAGTGTCTATTTTGATGTCTTCTGAGCTTTCTGGATCTGTGGTTTGGTGTCTGTCATTAATTTCAGAAAATTCTCAGTGATTATTACTTCAAATGTTTCTTCTGTTTCTCTCTCTCTTTCTTCTCCTCTGGTATTCCCATTACATACATTTTGTTATTGTTCCACAGTTCTTGTTATTGTCCCACAGTTCTTGGATATTCTGTTCCTTAAATAATTATCTTATTTTCTTTTAAAAACTTTTTTAAATTGAATGATTCTTTAAATTCTGTAGCGCTTTAAATTTTCAAGTTTCACACACGATTTCATATAATCACATTAAATAACCCTTTTTTCCCCACCCCTACGTTGCCCCTTCTCCCTCTCATTTTCCTTTTGTTGCTTGTGTTTTTGGCATTCTATCTAAGAAATCATCATCTAATCCAAGGACAAGATTTACTGCTATTTTTTTTAACAGTTTTATAGTTTTAGCTCTTTTTTAGGTCTATGATCCATTTGAATTAATTTTTGTATGTGGTGTGAGGTAGCGGTCCAACCTTAATTTTTTACATGTGGATAGCTGGTTCTATCATTATTTGTTAAAAAGACTTGTCTTTCCTTATTTGATTTTCTTGTCATCCTTGTTAAGAAAAAAATCACTATAAATCTAAGGGTTTATTTCTGACCTCTCAATTCTGTTTCCTTGATCTACATGTCTGTCCTTATGCCAGTACCACACAGTCTTGATTACTTTGTAGAAGTTTTAAAATGAGGAAGTATGAGTCCTCCCACTTTGTTCTTTTTCAAGATTATTTTGTGTGGCTATTCTGAGTCTCTTGAATTTCCATATGAATTTTATTATTTCTGCAAAAAAAAAAAAGCCGCATGACTTTGATAGGGATGGTGTTGAATCTCTAAATCAATTTGGGGAGTATCTGCACCTTAACAAATATTAAGTCTTCAAGTCCATGAACATGTGTTATCTTTACATTATTTAGGCATTTTACATTTTCTCTCAATAATCTTTTGTAGTTTTCAGTGTGTGAGTCTTGTACTTCTTTTGTTAAATTTATTCCTAAACATTTTATTCTTTTTGATGCTATTATAAATGGAATTGTTTTCTTAATTTATTTTTTGGATCATTCTTTGCTAGTGTGTAGAAATATAATTGATTTTTGTATACTGATTGATTTCAGAATGGTAACCAACCTTGTATTTCTGGTGTAAAGCTCACTTGGTCCTAGTGTATAATTCTTTTTTTATGTTGTTGGATACAGTTTGCTAGTATTCTGTTGGCAAATTTTGCAACAATTATTCATAAGGGATATTGATCTTCTCTTGCAATGTCTTTTTCTGGTTTTAGTATCATGGTAATAATGGCTTCACAGAATGAGTTAGTGCTGTTTTTAACTTTGTTTACTTCCTAGATTTTTTTTATCAGCTTGATCAAATGAGTATTATATATTCATTTTAGGCATCTGAATCCTAAGTTTCTGATATGAGTATCACACACAAAAGTGACATTCAACAGAGTTTGATTGAAATCTGGTTATACAACAGACCGAATGAGAAGACTCTGGTTAAACTAAAACTAAACTAAATCAAGCTGAAATTAATTGAAAACTAAAACTAAAAAAAAAACAACCAAAAGAAAAAAGAGTGAATCCATAAGGTTATTAAATCTTTCCACACAACACAATTTCTATAAATTTTATACATTATTGATAGAAACAAATTTTTGGTGAGTTGATAACTCTACCAAATAGGTTTTGGTGCTCAAAACTAACAATTTTTTTTTTTTTTTTTTGCGGTACGCGGGCCTCTCACTGTTGTGGCCTCTCCCGTTGCGGAGCACAGGCTCCAGACGCGCTGGCTCAGTGGCCATGGCTCACGGGCCTAGTCGCTCCGTGGCATGTGGGATCTTCCCAGACCAGGGCACGAACCCGTGTCCCCTGCATTGGCAGGTGGACTCTCAACCACTGCGCCACCAGGGAAACCCTAAAACCAACAATTTTTAAACTTGATAACTTTGGAAAATTTGATGAATTGAGCTTTTGGGAGCATGGTCATTGGATGAACTGTCTTCAATGAATAGATTTTCAACTTATTGCCTAGTTCTTAGATATAGATAAAGATCAGGAGGGTAGGGAATTGAGAAGACCATGCCTACAGACTCCTTTTTTTTTTCTGGGAAGTAGGAGGTGAAGTTAAGTGCTTATACTAAAAGATGAAGATGATACAAAGAGTTTAAGAAAAGTGGAGAAAGTTTGCAGGGGTCAAAGAGATGGTAGGATTGAGCAATCCAGGCTTGTTGTGTTCAGGGCCTGATTCTGTTGATCCCAGTGCCAGTGGTTGTGTGCTATTGTTTGTTCCTGGGCGCTCTTAGTGATGAGGGCACAGGAGTAGAGAAATCTGGTAATTAATAAGTGGGTGGGAGAGAAAGACATGGGGTTGAGTAGGGGCTGCCATGAGAACAGATGAAGTTGGATCATGATATCCAGGCTGGGTTGAAAAGGAAGAAAGGCCCGGTATATACAGGGAGCAATGAGTTCAGAGGACTAGAGTTTCTAGAGTTTGAAAATTTGATATGTGTGCAAAGGGAGATCCAGAGGCAAGAAGCTGGGTTTAGAGAGTGAGATTCTGGAGGATAAAGCTTCAGGGCTAAAGTAGATCTGGTCATGAAAGGGTCAAAGTCCTGGTAAACAGAGCACGCTGGATTGATGGGCTTCAGTAGGAGAGAACAATAAAGAACTATGGGGCCAGAGTCTTTTTTTTTTAATAAAATTTTATTTATTTATTTATTTATTGGCTGCATTGGGTCTTTGTTGCTGAGCACGGGTTTTCTCTAGTTGCAGCGAGTGGGGGCTAGTCTTCGTTGTAGTGCATGGGCTTCTTATTGTGGTGGCTTCTCTTGTTGTGGAGCACGGGCTCTAGGCACACAGGCTTCAGTAGTTGCAGCACACGGGCTCAGTAGTTGCAGCATGCAGGCCCTAGAACGCGCCGGCTTCAGTAGTTGTGGCGTGTGGGCCCAGTGGTTGTGGCACACAGGCTTAGTTGCTCTGCGGCATGTGGGATCTTCCCAGACCAGGGATCGAACCTGTGTCCCCTGCATTGGCAGGCTGATTCTTAACCACTGTGCCGGCAGGGAAGTCCAAGGGGCAGAGTGTTGAATGGGGCATCCAAGGTTGGGATGGTGAGTAAGACTCTGGGCCTAAGACTTGAATGAATGTGTGAGTGATCAGAAGCTGTCTTCCCCCACCTTCACCCCCCGTCAGCCTGGCATGAATGGCCCAGTTTGTTATAAAAAAGACAGATGTGGGGTAGGGTTCTTAGTGTTACAAAACCCCTCCAGAATTTTGACTTTTCCTGTACTTGCTTTTATCTCTGCTAGCTCCATGTTGACTTCTCAGTCATGTTCGGAATTCCTGATATTTTGTCTGTCTGCTGTAGCCCATCCTGTTAGGTCTGAGACTGACGGAATTTAACGATTCATTTTGTGACTAGCTCTGGGCTATACGTGTATGTTTTCTCCTCAAAGGCAGACACGTTCAAACTGCAAGCTTGCCAACCGACTTCCTGTACGTTGGGCCAGCAGGTGCTTTAGGCATCCTGTAGCAGCTAAGGCCAAGAACATCAGGAGGAGGTGGTCAACCAAGGTCTCGAGTCCCCAGAGAAAAGAGGCTTTACATAAAGGTGGAGGAGCCATGGAAGCCACAGTGGCAAACGACAAAGCTCTCTTCCATCCCCTTTGCCCTCAACACAAGATTTTGGACTTTTCCCTCAAACCTATATAAACCCTTAAGTGTCTTATCTCCATAACTAAGGCCTGTCTTATCTCCATAACTAAGGCCATAATAAGTACTCATTATAAAATTGTCTTAGTCTGTTTGGGCTGTTATTACAAAATACTGCAGACTGGGTAATTTATAAACAATAGAAATCTATTTCTCATAGTTCTGGAGGATGGAAAGTCCAAGATCGAGGTACTAGCATGGCTGCGTTCTGGTGAGGACCCTCGTGCAGGTTCACAGCCAGCACCTTCTCACTGTGCCCTCTCATGGTGCAGGGAGCAAGAGATCTCTGTGGGGTCTCCTTTATAAGAACAATATTCCCATTTGTGAGGCTTCCACCCTCATGACCTAAGCACCTTCCAAAGGCCCCACCTCCCAATACCATCAAATTGGGCATTAGGATTTCAGCATATGAATCTGGGTAGGGGTGTGACACAAACATTCAGACCATAGCAAAAAATAAATACATTAATCTTCAAAATTCACTTTTTTTTTGGCGGTACGCGGGGCTCTCACTGTTGTGGCCTCTCCCGTTGCGGAGCACAGGCTCTGGATGCACAGGCTCAGTGGCCATGGCTCACGGGCCCAGCCGCTCCACGGCATGTGGGATCTTCCCGGACCGGGGCACGAACCCGTGTCCCCTGCGTCGGCAGGCGGACTCTCAACCACTGCGCCACCAGGGAAGCCCCCAAATTCACTTTTTAAATCTCCTTTCCTCTCAAGTTGCTGCCGTATCTTCTCTTTTCATTGTCACCAAACTTTTCCAGTTGTCTTTATGGTTTCTGCTTTTGCCCCTCTCAAGAGACTGCTCCATTAGAGGCCAACAGTGAACATCCTAACTTTTAAGTCCAATGGCCAAAGATACTCATTAAACCACTATTCTGGAGCCTGGCCAACATTAGGTTCTAAGAATACAAAAATCATCTAGTGTCTGTCCTTAGGACCTCAGAATCTGAGGGAGATGTTTTTGACCCCACCTCCCTTGGATTTTGAGACACCAGTGTTCTAGCTGTAGTCCTTCTTTTCACCCTCCTCCGAGGGCTTCTCTTTTTTTCTGTCTGGCCTTTGAATATTGGCTCTATCCTTTTTCTTTTACTTTTACTCTATATTTTTTGTCTGGGAAATCTCATCTAGTCCAATTGCTTCAATTTCCTCCTATGTGTGAATAGCACATCTGTATTGCTGGCTTACCTATATCCTTTGAGCTCCAGAACAACTGTTCACAAGACAACTCTGTAACATGAATACGTTTACAACAAAGCTCATCACAGAATCTCAGACCTGCTTCTCCTCTGCTATCCTCATTCTCTGTGAATGGAATTACTTCACCCAACTGCCCAAGTAGAAACTTGGTATCGTGCTTGACTCTTAACTTCTTCCTCTACCTCGTGTAGTCACACACGATGTCTAGTCTATTCTATCTCCTGTATATCTGTTTGATCTGTTGGCTTCTCTCCTTCCCCCCTGCTTCTGGCCTAGTCTAGCCTTCTCTCAACTCCCCTTGGATTCCTTAACTAGCCTCCTATTCGGTTTCCTTGCTTCTAGTCTTGGCCCCTAACCCATCTTCCGGTCTGATGGAAGAATGATATTTCTGAATTGTAAATCTGATCCCTTTTCTCTCCATTTAAAAATCCTTCAGTGGCTTCCCCTGGTCTTCAGGATAAAATCCAAGCACTTTATCATGTCTTACAGGGTCCTTTGTAACCTGATCTTGCCTGGCTTTCCTGCTTCATTTCCTCCACTTCTTCCTCAAAACTAAATCCCAGCTGTACCAAATTACTTACTTGGAATTTCTCAACCACTCCATTCTGTTTCATAATTCAGTGCACTTCTACCTGCAGAGCTTGCTGCCTGGAATGCCCTCCCAGAGGACCTCTCTACCCAAAGCTTGATGAATGCTTATTCATTCTTCAAGATGCAGCCCTAGCATTGTTTCCTTTGAAAAGTTCCTTATGACCTCCTCCTTTCTTGGTACTCCAGTATGCCTTGTGCACACCACTTTCTTAGCTACCTATCTTACTATCTTACACTTATTCATGATCTGTCTCTCCAACTGGCCTGATGGCCCCAGGAGTCATCCCTGTATTCTCTATACTAGCACAGTGCTTTGAATGAAAAAGGACTATGCTTGCTAAATTCATTTGATAATTATTTTTTGAGTGTCTCTTATGTACAAGGAAGACACTGTACTGGGTACTGTGATGAATTTTGCAGGTTCTCTTTCCTCTCTGTAAGGCACTTTCTCAGTCTCCTTCATAGATTCTGCATCCTGTCTGTCCTCTAATGTCTGACCTCAGTCTCCTTTCCCTCTACATATACACTCTGAGTCATCCCATCCATTTCCTTAGCTTTAATTGCCAAGAACTCCCAAATCTCTTTTCCCGGCGAAGAACTCTTTCCTAATCTCCACATGCTCCCAGGGATCTCAAACTCAGCACATACAAAACTGAACTATTTTTCCTTTCTTTTGTTACTTTTGGGATAAAAGGAAAAGATAACTGTAGGAAAGCTTCTGAGACCATTTTAAGGAGAAGTTAGAAATTAAGTCAGAACAATGGCATTGAGTTTTCAGTGACATCTCTAGGTACAGCGTTTGCATTTTCATCTCCTTGAAGTGAATAGCAGTAAAACTTTAATGCTGTGCTTCCCATGCTGGGCTACACGGTGGTGTGCCAAGGCATATGTGAAGCCACAGCGTAAACAAGGCTCATCTTCTTAGAGCTTAGAGCATCAATTTTGATAGAATTGTGTGTGTATGTATGTGTGCAATGTACAATATTTAACTTGCAAGAACTAAAAACATTACTTTTATATTAAACAGATATACTGTGGAACAGAATGCAAAATATCAGAAAAGGTGAAACTTCTTTCCTCAAAATATAAGCACACAGACCATTTTTATTATTAGGGTATCTCAAATTTAACTACCAAATTCATGTCCCTGAGTCAGAGAGCTACAATATGGCCCCACATTTAAGGGCACGGAGAGGAAAACCTTAAGGGTACAGACGTTACCCAGTAGTGAACAATGGGGAATCAGTGTTGCAGGAAGTTCATTTTCAGATGAAGTAAGAGGAAACTGGGGAAGGGAGGAGTTAGTAAACCTAAAATGCAGAGCTAGGCTGAAGAACTCAGTACAACAGACATTTATAGACGCCTATTTTGTTCCATGTTCTCTACTGGGTAGCCCAAGAGTTGATTAGGTATGTCCCCTACCCTCTAGGAATAAATCAGCTAGTTATGGGTGCTGAACAATGTAATTGTGCCATTGCTACAATGATGTACGTGTGAAACTGGACCACTGGAAAAGTCCCTAACTTAGCTTGCAGAATTCAGTGAATACTTCTCAGAAGAGGCATCAGATCAGCTTTTGGCTATGTCTTGGAAAATGTATAGGTATTTTCTGTCTGTAGGTAGGTTAGAAATATTTCAGGAAATTGAAATATGAAATGTGTGGGAAATGAATTAGACACATGCTTACATTCATGACTGTCATTATGAACACTTAAATCCCTGGAGAGGAAGGAGCCCATTTCTTCAGTCTTGGTATACTCAGCAGGGTAGCTTAGCACTGTCCCTGCACACAGTACCATGTTTATGGTTTTATACAGCTAAGCCAGGGAGTTGACTATGTCATAGACAACATGTAGCTTACTCCTCCTCATTTAATAAACATATATTGAATCAGGTCCAGTGGTAGGTATAGAGTTACCCAGAAGAATGAGTCCCAGTTCCTGGCTTTGGGAGCTCAGTTGAGTGAAGGCGTCAGTCAAGCAGACAGGCTACTGTAGTAGAGTGTAATGAATGCTTTGACAGACATATGACCCAAGGGCTATTACTGCACCCAGGAATGGACCTAGCCCCATCTGGAGGATGATGTGGAATTTGGAGAAGGCCTCAAAGCAGTGACTTTGAGATTTGAACGACGTGTAGGAGGTAACTTGAAACAGGGCAAGCACGATAGTAAAGGCACCATCATGCAAAAAGGTATGCTATATTCAGAGAATAACAAGTTAATTTCCTATGAAGGGTGGTAGCAGGTAATGGTAGGAGACGAGCCTGAGAGGTGACTGAGACCAGGCCATAGATGGCCTTTGTGCCATGATAGAAGTCTGGATTTTATCCAGCAAAGGTAATGGTGAATCACTGTAATGCTGGTTTAGATCAGTGTTTCTCAGAGAAGGTTGTAAAACATTAGTGAGTTGTAAAATCAATTTAGTGAATTGGGGCCATCATTTTAAAAAAGTAAACTAGAAGAGTAGACAATATCGATGCACATGATATTTGTACAAATAAATAATGTTTTGTGATGCTTTTGTTTCAATTATATATATACATGTCATTTCGTGTTCTGATGTGTTTTTTGATCTGTGGGTCATAGTAAAAAAAATTTGGGGAAACAATAACGATTCAACAGTACAAAATAATTTACCAGATTACTTTCAGTAGAAATTAACAGAAAACTCAGGCACAAATGGGAGTAGTCACTAAAGATTCTTACTATATAGTATCTTTTAGTTGTTCTGACCTGCCACTCTAAGTGTCATCTTCAGCCTAGAGCCAGTTCCCTGTGTTTATCAGAATAACAAGCAATCTTAGTCTTATCTAGCAGAGTTGAGCCTGGATTCTCATTGCCTCAAATTATTTAAGGCCTGTCCATCCCTGAATCCATCAATAGCTAGGGGATGGAAGTAGCAGGACTGCCTTAAACTAACCTGGGGTGGATCTTTGGGAATTAACCCACTGCAGGGAATTGTAATGCAATGTGGTAAATCCAGTGCATTATGGGAATACCATAGTGGCACCTAGGGTCACAAAGTAATGAACTTAGGTGTGGAGATGGTCAGAGCAGTCATCCAGGAGATGCCAAAAGTTTGTGCACAAGGCAGGTAGGTAAAAGGGGGAGGGTTTTCTGGGTGGTAGATGAACAGAAGGTGTTAGGAAAAGACCTGCATAGGGAAACAGTCAAAATAAGGCCTTCCAAGCCTCTGGAGCATAAAATTAGAGGCAAGGGAAGAAGTTGGAGCAACAAGCAGGTGCCTACTCACCGAGGCGAGTCATGGTAAGGAATCTGGACTCTCCCTACAGGAAGAGAAGAGCCACTGGAGATCAAGCAGAGAATTAAGATAGCAAATTCCTATCACCATGGCTGCAGTGGGGAGGAAGGCAAGTTAGGAAGTTATATTTCTGGGGGCCAGGAGGAAAAGCTGTGAGAGTCCAGACATAACTCACCTGTTACCGTTACTTAAAGATGTGGTTTTAATTTTAAGGAAAGAGCTTTCTCTAGGAGTCAAGGATGACTCTAAGACATCTGGCTGAGGTGAATGTTCGTACCAAAAAGATAAAAAGAGGGCAAATTTTTTTAGAGAAGCATTCAGAGTTGTAGGTTTATTCAATAAATGTTTTGAGGGCTTGCCTGGTGGCGCAGTGGTTGAGAGTCCGCCTGCCGATGCAGGGGACACAGGTTCGTGCCCTGGTCTGGGAAGATCCCACATGCCGTGGAGCGGCTGGGCCCGTGAGCCATGGCCGCTGAGCCTGCGCGTCCGGAGCCTGTGCTCCGCAACGGGAGAGGCCACAACAGTGAGAGGCCCGCGTACCGCAAAAAAATAAATAAATAAAAAATAAAAATAATAAATAAATAAATAAATAAATAAATAAATGTTTTGAGTGTCTACTATACGTCACTCAAAATATAATGTCAGAAAGAGCTTTCTGGCAATAGTGTGAAAGACCAACTAGAATAGAGTAAAAGAGATGAGACCCCTGTTGGGAGCAGATGAGTCTCAGACTAGGGCAGCTGTACTGAAATAGTACCAGAATAGCTCTGTCACTGAAGCTAATATCTGTCTGCTAGACCAGTGACCCCTCCACCCACAGCCTTTTTATCTCAGACAATGGATGCGTTTGGTGGGCCAAACCCCCTCTGTAGGTCTGGCCTAAGATAAAAATCTGTTTTTTCCACTTTACTAGAAAGATGGGATTTGCTAGGCCTTGCTATCACGTGTTCATGCAGGGATGACAGCTCCAAGTCTTCCCACGACTATCACCCCTGTCAAGCCTGAGTGTGAGGGATGGGCAGCCTGCCTGGGCCAAATCTGGCTTCACAGTAACTAGTGCACATAAAGGAACTTCCTACTTTTCATATGCCCTGACCATTCTGAAGCCGGATGTCCTTTTTCTGAGTTCCCAGAGAGGCCCAGATTGAAAACTTCCAGGAAATTCCCACAGGTTTAACTTCCTAATCTTCCTCCCACTTCAACCCTCTCCTTCACCCTTCCACTCCCACCCCAAGAGGAAGGAGCTTATCCTGGAGTCAACATCCTCTGCTGAACACTTCCGCTCCCTTGGCCAGGGTGGTGGTACATCTGAGTTCTCAGGTCCTCTCCTCTGAGGCCTATTTGGGGCTTGAGGTGAACACTTAAGGGTGATATGTGATCTTGTCCAGAAACAGAGGAATGGAACCTTGAAGGTTCCTAGAGTACCAGATTATTACAGAAAGTTCACTTCTAGATGTTCACCCTCCCACCCGTCAGGAGGTAATCCTTCTCTAAGAAATCCCTGGGGCTCAGTCTCTATGCTAGATATCAAAACTCAATCACCTCTGGGGGCTAAGTTTGCAATTACAGGATACATACCCCATATAATCTAGCATTAAAAAAAACAAAACTGTGCTAACCCAACCCAACCCAGATTTAAGAACCAGAGACATACACCATGAATTTACTATCCCACACAGACTGAGCATGTGGGTAGTTCTCATTCTCCAGAAATCCCAAGGGGAGGGGAAAAGAAAATCAGTTTACATATAGTCATACACTGAATTTTATCTGTTGTGCAAAGAGAAGGTTATCTGGCTCCCAGAAGGTTTTGGGCTCCAATCAGACAGTTCATTTTACAACTCAAGATCCAGTTCTTCTTAAGAAATTAAAAGCGCTCCCAAGGCCTGTGGATCATGGGCACTGATGAGGGCCACATACCCTTTGGCTCCAGTTAAATCTCTGGTGTTTGAACTGTGTGGGAGCTGTGGGTGCTTGCTTCCTGATCCTTCCGCAGCCCCTGAAGCAGCTGGTTTAGGAGTGTGAGGTTGCTGTCTCTGTGAGGAAGGGGCAGGGGTGGAAGGCAGTTCCCTTTATACTCGATCACTGCCATCTTGGCCCGATCCTGCTTATTCCGGTTTGGGATCTGCAGCATTCTCGTGTAGCCCCCATTCTGACCTTGGTACCGAGGGGCCAGTACGTGAAACAGCTTTGGGATCAAGTCTTTCTCCTGGAAGGGGAGAGTTATCCAGGAGACAGCAGAGTCAGGCACCACCGCAGAGATATTTAACTTTCAGCACTCCCAAAGGTAGGGTCCAAACACACACACACACACACACACACACACCCCTTCCCTCACCCTCTGATGTGGTAGAGTCAAAATTACACAGAGTGGATCAGTTTCACGCAGTTGTGCAGATTGAGATTCACACTGAATTCAACTTAGGACACAGATCTCTAATTTAGTTCACATTTGTCCATAAGCGTGTGCCTTATCTTCATTCTGCCCAGTTCCCTTTCCTCTAACAACCCCCTCCCACTTAGGGAGCAAAGGATGAGATTTGGGAGGCAGACAGGATGCACTCACCGTGAGCCAGAAGTCAGCCATGCGCATGGCTCGTTCGTTGGTGTCTCCCAGCTTCCCATAGTCGATGAGCTGTGAGGACATAACATCACTGACCCAACCCGAGCAAGAAAGGAGGCCATCAATCTTACTCCTTAAATGCCGGACTGCAATCTACTCATTTCATACACTAGCAAAGCATCTCGCCAATTCAGGCAACCTCTAACTCCGCAGCCCTAACCAGTCTTCAATGAGAGGGGCCGGAGGAGTAGGTTCCGCTCACTGTATCAGGGGAATCAGCCTTCGGGCACAGCTTACCAGGGCGGTCCCAATTCTTCCCCAACTCCAGCCGGATCCCGCCTCCCCAGGCCAGACCCGCGAGAGGAACAAGAGGGTCCCGCCCCTCACCTTCTCCGCGTAGCCCCTCAGCTCGTCCACGCGTGCCCATGACGCCTCGATGCGTTCGTGTCGCACCAGTCCCGTGAGCAAGTTCTGCAGCAGGTGGATGCGGGATTCGGGACCAAGGCCCAGGCGGCGGAATACGCGGCCGTGAGAAATGGCAGCGGCGACCGACAGCCGCATGCTCCCAACTTCTTCCAGCCTCTGTGAGGCCGGAACTGGAAACTCCAGGGGAGACGCGGCGGAGAGGCGGAGCTTAGAGGACGCATGCGCCATACATTGGTGCGTGGTGGACGTGTTTGCGCATGTGTATCAGAGCCTGCCTCGTTGGCAGACTGGGGGAGGGCGGGGAAGGGGCGTTGACTTCTTCCAGAGGAAGCGAGCCTGGTGGGGTTTGGACCCTGGGAACGCTCCCTGTCGGCCGGGGAACCAGGCGCCCCCTGGTGTGGAGTGACCCGGCTGTCGGGTTTCACTGGTGCTGCGTCATTCGTCTTGTGGCCGGTAGGGCGCTGGCAAGGTCCGCCTGGTGTCGGCTAGAAAAGTGAGTACCTGAGGGGATAGTGCCTGGCGGGGTCCTGGTCCCTCAGGCTGGCTGCCCTGCCCTCCCTGAGGCGCGGCGCGTCCCACACCCTGAGCGTGTCATTTTTAAAAGAAAATTGTTTTCAGTAGTAATGGTGAAAATGAGTGGGATAACAATGATATGAAAGAAACGCAGATGCTGAAAATTTTCTTTGGGTTAAGTTGTTGACTGAAAAAAAGCACAACATAAAAGTTGAGAGTTATGTTTTATTTGTCAGACAAAACTGAGGACTTAAGCCGGGGGACACAGCAGCTCAGATAACTCTGAGAGGCTGCTCTGAAGAGGCAAGGGGTGGGGTCGGGGTGGGGTGGGGACCAGGATACATAGGAGTTTTTGCAGCAAAGACCAGGTAGTTGGAGCATCAAAAGACTACTGTTCATAAAAGAAAACCAGATATCTCAAGTTAAGGAATTTAGCGCTTTTCTATGTACGAGACGATGCAAGAATCTGGGCTCACTGAAATCATTCTTTTGATCTGCACCTCAGCTATTTGGGACCAGTATCCTGTGTTTTCTCATCCTGAGTCTCCTCAGGGTGTGCTGTCCGGGGTGGCTGTAGTGGCTGATGGCTGCAACATCCTTTGTTTACTGATATGGCAGGTGGCATTTTTAGTTCACAAAGTACATATAATCATCCCGGTTCAAGAAGAATTACTGCACTCCAAGGAAAAATAATGGGCTAATACTTTTAAATTACATCAGTGTGTTTTTTATTTTAAAACGGGAAAACCATGCCTATGCATTTATGTGTTAAAGTAATGAACAGTAACATTATCGTTTCTGGTTTTGAGTTTTCGTGTCTGCCGATTTGCAATGACCTGGTCAAAATTGCTCTTAGTTATGGATTCAGATATGTCCCCCCAACAAAAAAGATATGCTAAGACCTACCCCACCCCCATATAGCCTGCATCTCCCTCACCCCGTACCTCATGATGTGACTTTATTTGGAAATAGGATCCTTGCAGATGTAATTAGTTAAGATGAGGTCATACTGGATTAGGGTGGGCGCCTAATCCAAAGTTACTGATGGCCTTATAAAAAGAACACCTGTGGAGAGACAGAGACACACAGAATGCCATGTGACCCGGAAGGCAGAGATCAGAGTTGCCTAGTTGCAAGCCAAGGATTTCTGGCAAACATCAGAAGCTAAGAGCAAGATATGGAACAGATTCTTCCCTAGGTCCTTCAGAGAATGCATGGCCTAACTGACAGGTTGATTTTGGACTTCTAGCCTTCAGAACTACAAGACAGTAAATTTCTGCTCTGTTTGTGACACTTTGTTACAGAAACCCTAGACACATATTCATGTTTGTTAGAAAGCATATTTAGATTTGTCATTCTGTCTTCCTCTTAGGTGACCAGAGAACACCTCTTGCTAATTTTAATTTTGAAAAGTTTCTTTTGTCTGAAGCAACATACATGCAAATAGGAAAAGTCTTAAACATATGGATATGTTGGCAGAAATTTATACAAACCACACTTCACAATAAATTCCAGAAATTACAATACTGTCTGTGTCTTGTTTCTTTGGGATCGATTCTTGCAGCTTTCAGTTATCTCCACATTTCACTGTAACATCGTCATCAGAAAATTCATCATAAATTTCTACTGGTAAAAACTTGGGAAGATTTTCTTCTTTGCAAAAGTCAGAGAAAATGAACATTGACACTGGTGTTATTTGACCTATTGCTTTAAAAAAGGAATGTCCACTTGGTCAAAATGTACAGCATCGAACATTGTCCATATTTATTTTTTTGGTTATGTGAGGCTGATCTAGGGGGGCCTCGGCCTGCAGCAGCTTGAAACAGGGTTTCAGTTACTGGCCAGTGATTGAGGTCGGGTCGCGGTGGTGAGAGCGCCGAATCCTAGCCACTAGACCAGTGGTCAGTGACAAGGCTCTGGCCCTATGGCTTTGCAGAAAAAGAATTCCCACAAAGATGGAAAGTAGTGAAACAAGTAAAGTATTTATTAGGAAAAAAAGAAGTACAGTACGTGTGGATAGACACACGGGTGGGCTCAGAGAGAGGGTCGCGCCCTTGTGGCAGTTTAAATCACTTATATGGGGCATTTCTTCTTTGTTTCCTTTGGCCAATCATTTTGGTTTGTCTGGTTCAGAGTCCATATTGGGTGTATCTCGGGATCTTCCCATGTATGCACACGCATCTCTTAGCCAAGATGGATTCTACCGAAGAGGCCTATGGGTAGTGAGCATCAGTTGGCATCAGCTAGCATCACTCCCCTTTTGGCCTCCAAGGAGCCTTTCTGCGCATGTATAGTCGGGGAGGTCTCCTGACTCCGAGAATGAGAAATATGTGGTCTCTTACCTTCTATCTGGGCAGGGCCCAGCCTCCTCTCTCAATTGTCTTGTTATTTCCGTCTGGGAGTATTGGTCCACAGGGAATGAACTTTGACCGTTTGCCCCTGGGGTCCCATCTGTCTCCTGCTTCAAGATCATCATCTCTTGTTTGTTCTCCGGGCAGTATTCAAACTTTTTGTCTATGTCAATTTCTTTACATTTTGTTGGTGCATAGTTAATGGCTTTCTCTACAATTTTTGAGGATTGATGTTCAAGAAACCATCTCAAACCTTGGTGTCTTACTGTATGTTGTTCAAGGCATATTCTGGCTGTTTGTAGATACTTTTGTGTCTGGTTGATCTCATCTGAAAATTCACCTTAAAACAAAAACAACTCAGGAAAGAAAAATCTCATACAATGAGGATTGTTTATTTTAAACTTATAGTTTTAGAAGCAGGGCTATGTTCTACCACAAGGTTTGGAGGTACAAAATGTGCCTCAAGTGAGCTTGAAAGATCACAAATTGTTATGAATTTATCAATACTATGAAAAATAATACATGTGGCCGAATCTGACTATGTAACTGATAGTTTTCCAAATTAACTTGCGTGTGGAATAAAATGTTTTAGTGGATTAGTTTTAAAAAGTGATAGTTTGAAGCTTACATGTATTTTATTTTAACGCAACAGTAACCATATCAATTGTTTAGAACTTAGACCAACAAAAGATTTTTCTTTAAGGGTTATTATATCACTAACACTGTTTAGCATAGTCATGCAATGTGATAAAAATCAGATTGACTTTTAGTTAGTTTTATTACGATTTAAAAATTCTTTACGGAAAATTCACCTCCTTATGCTTGCATTGGGCCAGGCTGCATCTACCTCCCAACCCTTGGTGCCCACTGGCTTTGAGAGATTTTGGGACTAGGATAATTGCTTTGGTGTCAGAACTATTGTAAATAGAAAAACAAGCTTTCTCCTTTACTCTGAAATAACTGCATCCTTTTCTACTGATGCCTTCATGAAGCAATGTCCTGGGAGCCTGTACAGGGAGCTCAGCAAGTGTTCAATCAGGGATTTAATGATGATAGTGAAAAGCAATTGTCGATTGGACCCCAAGCCAACTTTTTTTAAAAATTAGGTTTATTTAATTAATTAATTTATTTATTTATATATTTTTAAAAGATCTTTATTGGAGTATAGTTGCTTCACAATACTATGTTAGTTTCTCTTGCACAACAGAGCGAATCAGCCACATGCATACACATGTCCCTATATCTCCTCCCTCCCATCCTCCCTATCCCACCCCTCTAGGTCATCGCAAAGCACCGAACCGATCCCCCTGTGCTATGCTGCTGCTTCCCACCAATGGACTGTTTTACATTCGGTAGTGTATATATGTCCATGCTACTCTCACTTCGCCCCAGCTTCACCCTCCCACCCCATTTCCTCAAGTCCATTTTCTATGTCTACCTGTTTATTCCTGCCCTGCAACTATGTTCATGAGAACCATTTTTGTTTTTTAGATTCCGTATATATGTGTTAGCATACGGTATTTGTTTTTCTCTTTCTGACTTCACTCTGTATGACAGACTCTAGGTCCATCCACCTCACTACAAATAACTCAATTTTGTTTCTTTTTATGGCTGAGTAATATTCCATTGTATATATGTCCCACATCTTCTTTATCCATTCATCTGTCGATGAACATTTAGGTTGCTTCCATGTCCTGGCTATTGTAAATAGTGCTGCAGTGAACATTTTGGTACATAATACTTTTTGAATTATGGTTTTCTCAGGGTATACGCCCAGTAGTGGGATTGCTGGGTCATGTGGTAGTTCTATTTTTAGTTTTTAAGTAACCTCCCTACTGTTCTCCATATTGGCTGTATCACTTTACATTCCTACCAACGGTTCAAGAAGGTTCCCTTTTCCCCACACCCTCTCCAGCATTTATTGTTTGTAGATTTTTTGATGATGGCTACTCTGACCGGTGTGAGGTGATACCTCATTGTAGTTTTGATTTGCATTTCTCTAATGATTAGTGATGTTGAGCATCTTATCATGTGTTTGTTGGCAACCTGTATATCTTCTTTGGAGAAATGTCTATATAGGTCTTCTGCGCATTTTTGGATTGGGTTGTTTGTTTTTTTGATATTGAGCTGTATGAGCTGCTTGTATATTTTGGAGATTAATCCTTTGTAAGTTGCTTCATTTGTAAATATTTTCTCCCATTCTGAGGGTTGTCTTTTCATCTTGTTTATGGTTTCCTTTGCTGTGCAAAAGCTTTGAAGTTTCATTAGGTGCCATTTGTTTATTTTAGTTTTTATTTCCATTTCTCTAGGAGGTGGGTCAAAAAGGATCTTGCTGTGATTTATGTCATAGAGTGTTCTGCCTGTTTTCCTGTAAGAGTTTTATAGTGTCTGGCCTTACATTTAGGTCTTTAATCCATTTTGCATTTATTTTTGTGTATGGTGTTAGGGAATGTTCTAATTTCATTCTTTTATATGTAGCCGTCAGTTTTCCCAGCACAACTTATTGAAGAGGCTGTCTTTTCTCTATTGTATATTCTTGCCTCCTTTATCAAAACTAAGGTGACCATATGTGCATGGGTTTATCTCTGGGCTTTCTATCCTGTTCCATTGATCCATATTTCTGTTTTTGTGCCAGTACCATACTGTCTTGATAACTGTGGCTTTGTATTACAGTCTGAAGTCTGGGAGCCTGATTCTTCCAGGTCCATTTTTCTTTCTCAAGATTGCTTTGGCTATTTGGGGTCTTTTGTGTTTCCACACAAATTGTGCAATTTTTTGTTCTAGTTCTGTGAAAAATGCCATTGGTAGTTTGATAGGGATTGCATTGAATCTGTAGATTGCTTTGGGTAGTATAATCATTTTCACAATGTTGATTCTTCCAATGTAAGAACATGGTATATCTCTCCATCTGTTTGTATCATATTTAATTTCTTTCAACAGTGTCTTATAGTTTTCTGCATAAGGGTCTTTTGTCTCCTCAGGTAGGTTTATTCCTCGGTATTTTATTCTTTTTGTTGCAATGGTAAATGGGAGTGTTTCCTTAATTTCTCTTTCAGATTTTTTATCATTAGTGTATAAGAATGCAAGAGATTTCTGTGTATTAATTGTGTATACTGCTACTTTACCAAATTCATTGATTAGCTCTAGTAGTTTTCTGGTAGCGTCTTTAGGATTCTCTATGTATAATATCATATCATCTGCAAACAGTGACAGTTTTACTTCTTTTCCTATTTGGATTCCTTTTATTTCTTTTTCTTCTCTGATTGTTGTGGCTAAAACTTCCAAAAGTATGTTGAATGATAGTGGTGAGAGTGGGCATCCTTGTCTTATTCCTGATGTTAGTGGAAATGATTTCAATTTTTCACCATTGAGAACGATGTTGGCTGTGGGCTTGTCATATATGGCCTTTATTATGTTGAGGCAAGTTCCCACTATGCCTACTTTCTGGAGGGTTTTTATCATAAATGGGTGTTGAATTTTGTTGAAAGCTTCTTCTGCATCTATTGAGATGATCATATGGTTTTTATCCTTCAGTTTGTTAATATGGTGTATCACATATATTGGTTTGTGTATATTGAAGAATCCTTGCATTCCTGGGACAAACCCCACTTGATCATGGTCTATGACTCTTTTAATGTGCTGTTGGATTCTGTTTGCTAGTATTTTGTTGAGGATTTTTGCATCTATGTTCATCAGTAATATTGGCCTGTAGTTGTTGTAAAGCTGGTATTGTGGTGCTGAATTCTCTTTGCTTTTTGCTTGTCTGTAAAGGTTTTAATTTCTCTGTCGAATCTGAGTGAGATCCTTGATGGGTAGAGTAATCTTGGTTGTATGTTTTTCCCTTTCATCACTTTAAATATGTCCTGCCAGTCCCTTCTGGCTTGCAGAACCTTATGGGGATTCCCTTGTATATTATTTGTTGTTTTTCCCTGCTGCTTTTAATATTTTTTCTTTGTATTTAATTTTTGATAGTTTGTTTAATATGTGTCTTGGCATGTTTCTCCTTGGTTTTATCCTGTATGGTACTCTCCGTGCTTCCTGGACTTGATTAACTATTTCCTTTCCCATATTAGTGAAGTTTTCAACTATAATCTCTTCAAATATTTTCTCAGTCCCTTTCTTTTTCTCTTCTTCTACTAGGACCCCTATAATTCGAATGTTGGTGTGTTTAATGTTGTCCCAGAGGTCTCTGAGACTGTCCTCAGTTCTTTTCATTCTTTTTTCTTTATTCTGTTCTGTGGAGTTATTTCCACTGTTTTGTCTTCCAGGTCACTTATCCATTCTTCTGCCTCAGTTATTCTGCTATTGATGCCTTCTAGAGAATTTTTAATTTCATTTATTGTGTTGTTCATCATTGTTTGTTTGCTCATTAGTTCTTCTAGATCCTTGTTAAACGTTTATTGTATTTTCTCCATTCTATTTCCAAGATTTTGGATCATCTTTACTGTACTTACTCTGAATTCTTTTTCAGGTAGACTGCCTATTTCCTCTTCATTTGTTTGGTCTGGTGGGTTTTTACCTTGCTCCTTCACCTGCTGTGTGTTTCTCTGTCTTATTTTGCTTATCTTACTGTGTTTGGAGTCTCCTTTTCACAGGCTGCAGGTTCATATTTCCTGTTGTTTTTGGTGTCTGCCCCCAGTGGCTAAGGTTGGTCCAGTGGGTTGTGTAGGGTTCCTGGTGGAGGGCACTAGTGCCTGTGTTCTGGTGGATGAGGCTGGATCTTGTCTTTCTGGTGGGCAGGTCCATGTCTGGTGGTGTGTTTTGGGCTGTGTGTGACCTTATTATGATTTTAGGCAGCCTCTCTGCTAATGGGTGGGGTTGTGTTCATGTCTTGCTAGTTGTTTGGCATAGTGTGTGCAGCGCTCTAGCTTGCTGGTCGTTGAGTGGAGCTGGGTCTTAGTATTGAGATGGAGATCCCTGGGAGAGCTTTTGCCGTTTGATATTATGTGGAGCTGGGAGGTCTCTGGTGGACCAATGTCCTGAACTCGGCTCTCCCACTTCAGAGGCACTGGCCTGACACATGGCTGGAGCACCAAGACCCTGTGAGCCACACGGCACAGAAGAAAGGGGAGAAAAAAAGAATAAAAGAGAGAAAGAAGGAAAAGAAAAGAAAGTTATTAAAATAAAAACTGAAAGAATTATTAAAAAAAAATTTAAAGTAATAAAGAAAAAATAGGAAAGAAAGAGAGCAACCGAACCAAAAAACAAATCCACCAATGATAACAAGCGCTAAAAACTATACTAAAAAACAAACAAACAAACAAAAACCCAAGAATAGAAAGGCAGAACCCTAGGACAAATGGTAAAAGCAAAGCTATACAGACAAAATCACACAAAGAATCATACACATACACACAAAAAGCGAAAAAGGAAAAAAAAAATATATCATTGCTCCCGAAGTCCACCGCCTCAATTTGGGATGATTCGTTGTGTATTCAGGTATTCCACAGATGTTGATTGTGGAAATTTGATCCACTGCTTCTGAGGCTGCTGGGGGAGATTTACCTTTCTCTTTGTTGTTCACCCAGCTCCTGGGGTTCAGCTTTGGATCTGGTCCTGCCTCTGCGTGTAGGTCACCTGAGGGCATCTGTTCTTTGCTCAGACAGGACCGGGTTAAAGTAGCAGCTGATTGTGGGGCTCTGGCTCACTCAGGCCTGAGAGAGGGAGGGGTATGGAATGCAGGGCGGTCCTGCAGCAGCAGAGGCTGGAGTGACATTGCAACAGCCTGAGGTGCGCTGTGTGTGTGTTTTCCCGGGGAAGTTGTCCCTTGATCTCCGGATCCTGGCACTGGCGGGCCGCTCAGGCTCCTGGGAGGGGAGGTGTGGGTAGTGACCCGTGCTTGCACACAGGGTTCTTGGTAGCTGCAGCAGCAGCCTTAGCATTTCATGCCCGTCTCTGGTGTCCACGCTGATAGCAGTGGCTCGCGCCCTGCAAAGTAGCTGTTTTAAGAAAACTCAGTAAGCTACAGAAAACTCAGAAAGACAATGATGAAATAAATTGAAAGACACAGATAAATGGAAAGATATCTCATGTTCATGAATTGGAAGTATTAACACTGTTAAAATGTATATACCTCACAAAGCCATCTATAGATTCAACATAATCCTTATTATAATTCTAATGGCATTTTTTCACTGAAATAGTCAAAAACAATCCTAAAATATGTACAGAATCACAAAAGATCCCCAATACCCAAAGCAATCTTGGTAAAGAATAACAAAGCCAGAGACATCACAATTCCTTACTTCCAACTATGTTATAAATCTATAATAATTAAAACAGTATAGTACTGGCATATAAATAGACACATAGACTAATGAAACAGAGCAGAGAGCCCAGGAAGAATACTCTGTATTTGTGGTCAATTTATATTTGACAAGGGAGCCATGAATACTCAGTGGGGAATGGATTGTCTCTCCAACAAATGATGCTGGAAAAACTGGATAGAGATTAGGCCCTTATCTTACACCACTCACAAAAATTAACTCAAAATGGATTAAAGACTTAAAGAGAAGACCTGATAACGTAAAACTAAAAAAAGTAAACATAGTAAAGAATCTCCTTCACATTGTTCTTTGCAATGATTTTTTTGGATATGACATCAAAACTTAAGCAACAAAAGCTGAAATCAACATGTATGACTATATCAAACTAAAATGTTTTACACAGTAAAAGAAATAATTTAAAAAAATGCAAGGTAACCTTCAGAAAGGGAGAAAATATTTGCCATTCAAATATTGAATAAGGACCTGCTAATAAAAATATATAAAAACTCGTACAACTGAATAACAAACCCCTAAAAATTTCAGTTGAAAAAATGAGCAGAGAAGCTAAATAGACATTTTTTTTCCAAAGAAGACAGTCACATGGCCAACAGATATATGAAATGATGCTCAACACTAATGGTCATCAGAGAAACGCAAATCAAGACCACAATGAGCTATTACCTCACTCTCAGTAGAATGGCTTTCATCAAGAAGACAAGATATATATATATTTTATGATTAAGGTTTACTTTATTTTTATTTTTTTTACATCTTTATTGGAGTATAATTGCTTTACAATGGTGTGTTAGTTTCTGCTTTATAATAAAGTGAATCAGTTATACATATACATATGTTCCCATATATCTTCCCTCTTGCGTCTCCCTCCGTCCCACCCTCCCTATCCCACCCCTCCAGGCAGTCACAAAGCACTGAGCTGATCTGCCTGTGCTATGCGGCTGCTTCCCACTAGCTATCTACCTTACATTTGGTAGTGTATATATGTCCATGCCTCTCTCTTGCTTTTTCACAGCTTACCCTTCCTCCTCCCCATATCCTCAAGTCCATTCTCTAGTAGGTCTGTGTCTTTATTCCTTTCTTACCCCTAGGTTCTTCATGACATTTTTTTTCTTAAATTCCATATATATGTGTTAGCATATGGTATTTGTCTTTCTCTTTCTGACTTACTTCACTCTGTATGACAGACTCTAGGTCTATTCACCTGATTACTAATAGCTCAATTTTGTTTATTTTTATGGCTGAGTAATATTCCATTGTGTATATGTGCCACATCTTCTTTATCCATTCATCCGATGATGGACACTTAGGTTGTTTCCATCTCCCGGCTATTGTAAATAAAGCTGCAATGAACATTTTGGTACATGACTCTTTTTGAATTATGGTTTTCTCAGGGTATATGCCCAGTAGTGGGATTGCTGGATCATATGATAGTTCTATTTGTAGTTTTTTAAGGAACCTCCAGAGATAACATGTGTTTGTGAGGATGTGGAGAAAAGGGAATCCCAGTGTTGATAGGAATGTAAATTGGTTCAGCCACTATGGGAAAGAGTATGGAGGTTCCTCAAAAATGGATAAAAGAACTACCATATTATCTAGTAACTCCACTTCTGGGTATATATCTAACAAGTGAAAGCAAGATCTTGAAGTGATATATGCACTTCCATGTTTATGACAGCATTATTCATAGTAGCCAAGATGTTGAAATAGCCTAAGTGTCAGTCAACTGCTGAATGGATAATAAAGGTATCTATCTATCTATCCCTATCCATCTATCTATCTATTTCCATGAGAAAGAATGAAATCTTTCCATTTGTGACAACATGGATGGACCTTGAGGGCATTATCCTAAGTGAGATAAATCAGACAGAGAAAGACAACTATTGTAGGATATCATTTGTAGGTAGATTCTAAGAAAGCCAAACATGTAAAAATTTAGAGTAGAATGGTGGTTACCAGGGGCTGGTGAGTGTGGCAATTGCGGAGACATTGTTTAAGGATTCAAACCTGCAATCATTAGATAAATAAACCCTGAATATCTAATGCTTAGCATATTGTAAACAGCAATACTGTATTATAAACGTCAGAGTTGCTCAGATTCTAGATCGAAATTGTTTTGACCGCAATAATGAAACGGTGATGATGTGACATGACAGATGCTTTAGTTAACTCTTCAGTGGTAATCATGTTATGGTATGTAAATGTATCAAATCAACACATGTTTATACCTTATATTTACAAAAAAAGACCCTGAATAGCTAAAACAGTCTTGGGCAAAAAGAAGAGAGCTGGAGGTATCAGAGTCCCTGACTTCAGACTATACTACAAAGCTACAGTAATCAAAACAGTATAATACGGGCACTAAAGCACACACATAGATTGGTGGAATAGAATAGAGAGCTCAGAAATAAACCCACACACTTTTGGTCAAGTAATCTATGACAAAGGAGGCAAGAATATACAATGCAGAAAAGACAGTCTCTTCAGTAAGTGGTTCTGGGAAAACTGGAGAGCTACTTGTAAAAGAATGAAATTAGAGATTTTTCTCACACCATATATATAATAAGCTCAAAAGGATTAAAGACCTAAATGCAAGACCGGAAACCATAAAATTCCTAGAGGAAAACATAGGAGGAACAGTCTTTGACATAAATTGTAGCAATATTTCCTAAGGCTAAGGAAACCAAAGCAAAAATAAACCAATGGAACCTAATTAAACTCAAAAACTTTTGCACAGCAAAGAAAGTCATCAACAAAATGAAAGACAACCTACTGAATGAGAGAAAATATTTGCAAATGATATGACCAATAAGGGGTTCATATTCAAAATATGTAAGCAATTCATATAAACTCAACATCAAAAAACCAGAAGAACGGATGAAAAAATAGGCAGAAGACCTAAATAGACATTTTTTCATAGACGGCATAAAGATGGCCAACCAGCACATGAAAAGATGCTCAACATTGTTAATCATCAGGGAAATGCAAATCAAAACTTCACACCTGTCAGATTGGCTGTCATTGAAAGGAACACAAATAACAAATGTTCGCAAGGATGTGGAGAAAAGGGATCCCGTGTACACAGTTGGTGGGAATGTAACTTGGTGAAGCCACTGTGGAAAACAGTATGGAGATTTCTCAAAATACTAAAAACAGAATTACCATTATTTAGCAATTCCACTCAGTATATAGCTGAAGACAATGAAAACACTTTTTAAAAAATACATGCACCCTGGTGTTCGTAGTAGCATTATTTACAGTTGCCAAGATATTGAAGCAACCTAAGTGTCCATCAACAGATGAATGGAAAAGATGTTTCACGTATACACACACACACACACACACTCACACACACGATGGAATACTACTCAGCCGTAAAAAATAATCAGATTTGCTATTTGCAACAACATAGATGGACCTGGAGGGTAACGTGTTTAGTGAAATAAGTTAGACAGAGAAAATCAAATGCTGTATGTTATCACTTACACCTGAAATCCAAAAAATAAAACAAACTAATGTATATAAGAAAAAGAAACATACTCATAGATGTAGAGAATAAACTAGTGGTTACCAATAGGTGGAGGGGCAAGATAGGGGTAAGGAATTAAGAGGTACAAATTACTATGTATAAAATAAATAAACCAAGTATATGACATTGTGCAAGCCAAAATTATGGAGACTGTAAAAAGATCAGTGGCTGTCAAGGGTTGGAGAGAGGCAGGGGAGAATAGATGGAGACAGCATTTTCAGGGTTAGCGAAACTTTTTTTTAATAATGTGTAATGTTTTATCATATCGTTATACATTTGTCAAAACCCATAGACTGTACAAAACAAGAGTGAGCCTTTAGTTAATGATGGAGTATCAGTATTATTTCATCATTTGTAACAAATGTACAACACTAAAGAAAGATGTTAATAAAATGTATGGGGTGGGAATATATGCAACTCTGTACTTTCCATTAAATTTTTTGTAAATATAAACAGGTCTAAGAAGATAATCTACTAATTATTTATTAAATACTTTATTAATATGAAAGTTGGCAAGCCAGGAAAAAAGAACACAAACCTTGTGGTTCAAGTAGAAATCACATAGTAAGATTGCAAACACAAATATATCACTAATCATATTAAGTATAAGTGCACTGCATGTTTCAGTAAAAGACAAAGATTATTGGAATGAATTAATAAAGCAAATCCAACTTTTGTTGCTATTGACAAAACTAACATATCTAAAACATAAGGATAGAGAATGTGTGAAAGTAAAGGATGGGAAAATTCAGACACCAAAAGAAAGCTAGAGAAGCTAGTTATATTAATATCAGAGAAGTAGAAATTAACTTGAAAAGCTTCCTGTAACACAAGTTCTTAAGTTGTAATGATAAAGGTTTTTCACAAAGAAGATGTAACAGTTTACATAAATATCATCTAGTAACATGGCCGCAAAGTAAAAAGCAAGTCATCCAGTTTCCAGTCTGGCATGTAAGAAGCTTGGAAGTCAACACTCCATCCTAACAACAACTAAAATGCTGTACAAACTGAAAAACCAACAACTCTCCTTAGATATGACAGATAAATGAAGTCACAAGGCAAACTGCTGCCCCCCAAATTGTAGAGACAGATAGGCAAATGTAGAGAATCATGACTTACTGGAGGTGAAGCTTATGAGGAGAAACCTCCATGAGGTAGGAAAACCTAAACTGTAATTGAGAAATTGCTGGGGGCTCTGTGGACAAGTCTGAGTGTCAGAAACTCCAAGAGGACCCTGTAATAGAGGCTCTCCATACCTTTATTTTATCTCCAGGAGGTTGACCAGGTTCTCACAGTGAATACGGGAAAAAAATCCACTTGTGCAGAGGGAGGGGGAAAGTAACCATTTTGAAATATTTCAGAGCATTTTGTTTTTCTTAATAAGGCCTGTGCTGAGGGAAACTATATTTTCAGACTGTAAACTATTAGAATTTTTTTCAGTGTTGAACCGACCTGGGGAAAGTGAAATACCCAACTCCTGTTTACTCTAGCATTCCACATGGGGAAAACAAAATACCCAAGTACAGCCTACTGTAGCCTTCCATGAGGGAGAAGGGAAATATCCAACTCCAGATCACTCTAGCCATTATCTCCCACCCACAGGGATAATAAAGCTAGGAGAAGCATTTCTGAAGTTCACAGTACAGAGACACAGGCTCACTAAAAGACTGAGACCCAATCACCAGATTATAGCACATTTCCCCTCCCCTATACCTCATCACCACATTATTAATGACCTATTTACAGCAGTTTCCTTTACCCAGTACATTATGTCTGTCAAGAAAAATTATAAGGCATACAGAAAGACAAAACAAAACAGAAAAAAACAGTTTGAGGAGATAGAGCAAGCATCAGACCAAGACTCAGACATGGCAGGAATGTTAGAATTATCAGATTGGGAACTTAAAACAACTATGATTACTATCCTAAGGCCTCTAATGGATGTAGTTGAATTCATGCAAGAAAAGATGGACATTGTGAGCAGAGAGTTGGAAATTCTAAGAAAGAATAAAGTAGACATGCCAGAGTTAGAAACGCAGCAAGAGAAATGAAGATTGCTCTTGCTAGGTTCATTAGTAGACTGGCAACAGCCAAGGAAAGATTCTCTGGGCTTGGGAGTACTTCAGTAGAAACTTCCAAAACTTGAAAGCAAAGAGAAAAGAAGATTAAACAAACAAACAAACAAACAAAAAAAACCCCACCAGAATATCCAAGAACTGTGAGATCACTATGGAAGGTGTAATATATGCATAATGAGAATACATAAAGGTGAAAAAAGAAAGAACAGAAGAAATATTTGAAGCAATAATGACTAAGAAGTTTGCCAAATTTGTCAAACACTGAACCATAGATCCAGGAACCAGAACACCGAGAAGGATAAATGCCCCACCCCCAGACCTCACCAAAGCTTATCATATTCATACTGCTGAAAATTGAAGACAGAAAAGTTAAAAATTTGCCAGAAAAATGAAAACCTCACCTATAGAGGAGCAAAGATAAAAAAATGCATCTGAGTTCTCCTTAGAAACCATGCAAGCAAGAAGAGACTGGAGTGAAATATTTCAAGTTTTGAGAGAAAAAATCCACTGACTTAGAATTGTGTACCCTGAAAAATGATTCTTCAAAAGTGAAGTAGAAATACTTTCACAGACATCAGAAACTTAGATCTGTATAAAGAAAGGAAGAGCTTTGGAGAAGAAACAAATAAAGGTTAAAAAAAACAAAACAAAACACAACTTATTTTTATTTAGTCTTAACTGACCTAATAGATAAATTTGTTCAAAATAAAGAAGGAAGGGGGCTTCCCTGGTGGCGCAGTGGTTGAGAGTCCTCTTGCCGATGCAGGGGACGTGGGTTCATGCCCCGGTCCGGGAGGGTCCCGCTTGCCGCGGAGCGGCTGGGCCCATGGGCCGTGGCCACTGGGACTGCGCGTCCAGAGCCTGTGCTCTGCAGCGGGAGGGGCCACAACAGTGAGAGGCCCGGGTACAGCAAAAAAAAAAAGCAGACATAGAGAATGGACTTGAGTACATGGGGAGGGGGAAGGGTAAGATGGGACGATGTGAGAGAGTGGCATTGACATATATACACTACCAAATGTAAAATAGATAGCTAGTGGGAAGCAGCTGCATCGCATGGGGAGATCAGCTCGGTGCTTTGTGACCACCTAGAGGGGTGGGATAGGGAGGGTGGGAGGCAGTCGCAGAAGGGAGGGGATATGGGGATATATGTGTACGTATAGCTGATTCACTTTTTTATACAGCAGAAACTAACACAACATTGTAAAGCAATTATACTCCAATAAAGATGTTAAAAGAAATAGCAAGAATATATTTAATTATGTATGCTTATGTATACATCTTTTGTAAGTATAGGTTATGAATGCTTATTGAAAGTGAAATGAATTGGTAGCAGTGATATAAGGGACAGAAGGTCAGAATTCATATTTTCTCATTACAAGGTACTTGCACTACCCATGAAGCACTATAATGCTCTTTAAAAGTGGGTTTGTGGGGCTTCCCTGGTGGCGCAGTGGTTGAGAATCTGCCTGCCGGTGCAGGGGACACAGGTTTGAGCCCTGGTCTGGGAAGATCCCACATGCCACGGAGCAGCTGGGCCTATGAGCCATAACTACTGAGCCTGCATGTCTGGAGCCTGTGCTCTGCAACAGGAGAGGCCACGACAGTGAGAGGCCCGCGCACTGCAATGAAGAGTGGCCCCCACTCGCTGCAACTAGAGAAAGCCCTCGCACAGAAATGAAGACCCGACACAGCCAAACAAAATATATAAATAAATAAATAAATAAATAAGTGGGTTTGTGTTGCCTTGGAAAACATGACTAAAGCGTAACTGAGGATTGTGTTTCTCTGGCCTGGCTTCTCACTTGTATCATAAAGGTGATGGCCCAGACGTTAACTGTTCTGAGTAGCATGATCTGTTTTTGTTCATCTGCTTTCTGGGATGGGTATACAACCTATATACTCATTACGTTTTTCCCACTATCCCAACTAATAGTGTCATGCTCCCTCTTCCTCTACCAGTATGTAGCCTAAATCCAAAAGGAGAAAACTGGATCACCTATTTTTCCCCAGTCTTACACATTTTGTTAAGCCATTTCAGAAACCATAAGAGATGACCTGCTTTCTCTAGTATACTCATCAATTCTGACACATGGAATAGCAAATAAAACTGGTTTATATGATGCCAGTGTCTTTGTACTTCCGCACTTTGGAACAAGCACATTTCCAAATAGTCAGCTCCAGGAATGTTAAAAGGTCCTCAAAATATTAGGAATAATATCATCTCTGGTAGTCATTTTTCCTAAGGCAACAGTAAATAAAAATTTAACCATTCTTGTATATAAGCGTATTATTCTTTTCCTGAATAACATGCAGATGAGTAGCATATTAATGGCTGACTTTAAATTAATCTTGATTTCTCTATCATGTAGGCCTAAAACTCACTGTAAGGGATTTCAGTTTTTTTCTTCAAGTGACAATTTCAAGCTTCCTAAATACTCACACAAGTCTTTTTTCTTAGGAAAGAAAATAAGGCTAACCTTGGCCACTGTAGGCAGCTGATAGTTTTCATATATTCCCTGAAATATTTCATACTTAAAAATGAAATTCTTCCTTAAAATATCACTGTAATATACTGCATCAGCATTTTTCACTCATTTTCAATTTTGTAATCACCTTTTATGAGAATATTTCCCAAAATTTAAAAAATCATTTCTTTGTGTCATATAACAAAGTAATTTTATGTTAAATCCATGTATTAAGGGGTTTAGTCTTAAGTATATTTACTAATCAAAACTTTTAAACAAATTTGTACATTAATAGTATTCTAATTTTTAAAAATTGTACCAAAGGCTATTTAATGAAAAGTGAGTTTCCTTACCATCCCTTATCCAGTCCCTTAGGCAGCCATTGATAGCAGTTTAAGCATTCTTCCAGAGGTATTCTATGCATATCTAAGGGCATCTGTCTATATCTCTTATTTTAAAAACAAATGATGGCATATAATATTTGCTGGTTTGCATCATGTTTTTTTGTTTTGCTTAACATATCTAGTTTATAATAACTTACAGTGTAAAAAAATATACAAAATCTTTAATGACCTAATGTGAAAACTTTGCATTTGTCTTTAAATATGTAATGGTTTATTTTTATAATTTTTGTGTCTATACGGTTCGCAAGCCATATGTAAATAGACTTTACTATTAATAGCAAAACCAATTTGGATAGAAAAAAAATGAATTTGGATTAGTTGTATCTTTCAGAGAATAGAAGCAGAGGGAGTACTTCTTGACTCATTTGATGTGGTTAGTGTTACCCAAATACCCAAACCGGACAAGTCAGATCAAAAACTGATAGCTAATATTTCTCATGCACATATGAAAAAAATCCAACAGTGTATAAAAGGAATTATACACCACAGCCAGTTGGGATTTATCTCAGGTATGCAAGGCTGGTTCAGAATTTGAACATCAATTAATGTAATACATCACATCAACAAGCTAAAGAAGAGAAATAGCATGGTCCAATAAATAGGTGGAGAAAAAGTGTTTGATGAAATCTAACATTCATTCATTATCAAAACTCCTGGCAAACTAGAAATAGAGGGGAACTTCCTCAAATTGATAAAACATACCTACAAAAATCTTAATGGTGAGACACTAGGAGCTTTCCCCCTAAATTCCGGAAGAGTCAAGGATGTCCCCTATCACCACTCCTGTTAAGCATCTTCTAGCTAATGAATTAAGATAAGAAAATGAAATTAAACATATATAGATTGGGAAGGAAGAAATAAAACTATTTGCAGGGGACATTATTGTCTGTAGAAAATCCAGAAAAATCAACAGCAACAAAATCCCTGGAACATAGAGAACCAGGGAAGTCCCTGTTGGAAGATTTTTAATCACAGTTTCAATTTCATTACTTATGATTGGTCTGTTCATATTTTCTGTTTGTTCCTGGTTCAGTCTTGGAAGGCTGTATTTTTCTAAGAATTTGTCCATTTCTTCCACATTGTTCATTCTTTGGTATATAGTTGCTTGTAGTAGTCTCTTACGAGCCTATGTATTTCTGTGGTGTCAGTTTTAACTTGTCCTTTTTCGTTTCTAAGCTTATTGTTTTGAGTCTTCTCCCTTTTTTTCTTGATGAGTCTGGCTAAATGTTTATCAGTTTTGTTTATCTTCTAAAAGAACCAGCTTTTAGTTTCATTGATCTTTGCTATTGTTTTCTTCATTTCTTTCTTTTAAAAATTCATTCATTCATTATTTATTTTTGGCTGCACTGGGTCTTTGTTGCTGTGCACGGACTTTCTCTAGTTGCGGCGAGCGGGGGCTACTCTTCATTGCGGTACGCGGGCTTCTCATTGTGGTGGCTTCTCTTGTTGCAGAGCATGGGCTCTAGGCACACGGGCTCAGTAGTTGCGGCTTGCGAGCTCTAGAGTGCAGGCTCAGTAGCTGTGGTGCATGGGCTTAGTTGCTCCATGGCATGTGGGATCTTCCTGGACTGGGGATCGAACCCATGTCTACTGCTTTGGCAGGCGGATTCTTAACCACTGTGCCACCAGAGAAGTCCCTGTTTTCTTCATTGCTATTTCATTTATTTTTGCTCTGATCTTTATGATTTGTTTTCTTCTATTTACTTTGAGTTTTGTTTGTTCTCTTTCTCTTACTACTTTAGGTGTAAGTTTAGGTTGTTTATTTGAGATTTTTCTTGTCTCTTGAGGTGGGATTGTATTGCTATAAAATTCCTTCTTAAAACTGCTTTTGCTGCATCCCATAGGTTTTGTATCATTGTGTTTCTTTGTCATTTGTTTCTAGGTAGTTTTTATTTCCTCACTGATTTCTCCAGTGATCCATTGATTATTTAGTAGCATATTGTTTAGCCTCCATGTGTTTGTGTTATTTACAGTTTTTTTTTCCCTGTAATTGATTTCTACTCTCATAGCGTTGTGGTCAGAGAAGATGCTTGATACGATTTCAATTTTCTTAAATTTACTGAGGCTTGATTTATGACCCACGATGTGATGTATCCTGGAGAATGTTCCATGTACACCTGAGAAGAAAGTGTATTCTGCTGCTTTCAGATGGAATGTCATATAAATATCAATTAAGTCTATCTGGTCTAATGTGTCATTTAAGGCTTGTGTTTCCTTATTAATTTTCTGTTGGATGATCTTTCCATTGGTGTAAATGAGGTGTTAAATTCCCCCACTATTATTGAGTTACTGTCGATTTCCCCTTTTATGGCGGTTAGAATTTGCCTTATGTATTGAGGTGCTATGTTGGGTGTGTAAATATTTACAATTGTTATATCTTCTTCTTGGATTGTTCCCCTGATTATTATGTAGTGTACCTCCTTATTTCTTGTAATAATCTATATTTTTTAAAGTCTATTTTGTCTGATATGAGTATTGCTACTCCAGCTTTCTTTTGATTTCCATTTGCATGGAATATCTTTTTCCATCCCCTCACTTTCAGTCTGTATGTGTCCCTAGGTCTGAAGTTGGTCTTTTGTAGACAGTATATATATGGGTCTTATTGTATCCATTCAGCCAGTCTGTGTCTTTTGTTTGGAGCATTTCATCCATTTACATTTAAGGTAATTATCGATATGTATGTTTCTATTACCATTTTCTTAATTGTTTTGGGTTTGTTTTTGTAGGTCTTTTTCTTGTCTTGTATTTCTTGCCTAGAGAAGTTCCTTTAGCATTTATTGCAAAACTGGTTTGGTGGTGTTGAATTCTGTTAGCTTTTGCCGGTCTGTAACGCTTTTAATTTCTCCATTGGATCTGAGTGAGTTCCTTGCTGGGTAGAGTAATCTTGGTTGTAGGTTTTTCCCTTTCATCACTTTAAATAGGTCTTGCCACTCCCTTCTGGCCTGCAGAGTTTCTGCTGAAAAGTCAGCTGATAACCTTACAGGGATTCCCTTTTATGTTATTTGTTGCTTTTCCCTTGCTGCTTTTAAGATTTTTTCTTTGTATTTAATTTTTTTTGTTGTCGTTGCGGTATGCGGGCCTCTCACGGTTGTGGCCTCTCCCATTGCGGAGCACAGGCTTTGGATGCACAGGCTCAGTGGCCATGGCTCACGGGCCTAGCCACTCCGCGGCATGTGGGATCTTCCCAGACCGGGGCACGAACCCGTGTCCCCTGCATCGGCAGGTGGACTCTCAACCACTGCGCCACCAGGGAAGCCCTATATTTAATTTTTGTTAGTTTGATTAATATGTGTCTTGGTGTGTTTCTCCTTGTATTTAACCTGTATGGGACTCTCTGTGCTTCCTGTACTTGGTGACTATTTCCTTTCCTATGTTAGGGAAGTTTTCAACTATAATCTCTTCAAATATTTTCTCAGAGCCTTTCTCTTTCTCTTCTTCTCCTGCGACCCCTGTAGTACAAATGTTGGTGCATTTAATGTTGTCCCAGATGTCTGTGAGAATTTCCTCATTTCTTTTCAATCTTTTTTCTTTATTCTGCTCTGCAACAGTTATTTTCACCATTCTATCTTCCAGCTCACTTATCCATTCTTCTGCCTCAGTTATTCTGCTATTGATTCCTTCTAGTGTATTTCTAATTTCAATTATTGTGTTTTTCATCACTCTTTTTTCTTTAGTTCTTATAGGTCCTTGTTAAACATTTCTTGTATCTTTTTCATCTGTTCCTCTGTTGTATTTCTGAGATCTTGGATCATCTTAACTATCATTACTCTGAATTCTTTTTCAGGTAAATTACCTATTTCCTCTTCATTTTTTTGGTCTTGTGGATTTTTACCTTGCTCCTTCATCGGTGCATATTTCTCTATCTTCCTATTTTGTGTAGTTTACTGTGTCTGTGGTCTCCTTTTCACAGGCTGCAGGATGGTAGTTCCCGTTGCTTCTGGTGTCTGCCCCCTAGTGAGTGAGGTTGGTCCAGGGGCTTGTGTAAGCTTCCTGGTGGGAGGGACTGGTGCCTGCACTGTGGTGGGTAGATCTGAATCTTGTCCCTCTGATCGCCAGGACTGTTTCAGGTGATGTGTTTTGGGGTGTCTGTGAGCTTAGTATGACTTTAGGCAGCCTGTCTGTTGATGGGTTGTGTGTTCCTGTCTTGCTGGTTGTTTGTCATGGGGTATCCAGCCCTGGAGCCTGCAAGCAGTTTAGTGGAGCCAGGTCTTGATGTCGAGATGGAGACCTCAGGGAGAGCTCCTGTTGATTAATATTCCCTGGGGCTGGAAATTCTCTGGTATTGCAGTGTCTTGGTCTCAGTGCCCTTACCTCAGAGTCTCAGGCCCAACCCCTGGCCTGGGAACCAAGACCCTGCAAGTTGCATGGTTTGGCAAAAAAAGAAAAAAGAAGAAAAGTAAAGAAAACAGACAAAGAAAACCAAAATCAAATGATAAAAACAAAACCAATCAAAGAAAAGAAAAAAAGAAAATGAAAATCAAGAGAACAATATAACAAAGAAAACAACCCCAAAACAAAAACAAACAATAAAAACAAAACTAACAAAAATGAAAAACAAAAAGCAGAACAAAAACAGAAAGCAAACTAAAAAATAAAATGAAAAACAAACACACAAAATCCATCCAAAATAAAACCCCCAAGAACAAAACCAAAAACAAGAAAAAAAACAGAAAACAGCAGAAAAGTCAAGTCATAATAGAAAAATAAAAAATATATAATATATATATATTAAAAAATTGAAAAAAGAAAAGGAAAATAACTAAGAAATAAAACAGCAGACAAGAGAACAAAATGAAACAAAAAGAGAAAACAAAACAAAAAAATAAGAATTATTATATTTTCCTGAGGCATCCACTGTCAGTGTCCTTGCCCCCCCACCCCAGTCAGCCACATCCAAACCCCACCTCCCCAGAAGGCCTTCCAATACCTCTAGGTAGGTCTCTGGATCCACTGTGATCACTGTGGGAGCAGCTCAGGCTCTGACCTGGCCCAACTCTCATGTGCACTTTCTCCAAAGTCCACAGCTTCCAAAGTTAAACCAGTCTCAGTTGTGGGAGTTCTCATCCATTCAGATATTCTGCAGATGCAGGGTTTACCAAGAGCATCATGAGGATTTATTTTGCAGCTTGTGCAGCTTCACAGAGAGATTTGCATACCTCTGCCTTAGTCACATAGCCCCTGGGGCTCAGCTTTGGCTTTGGCCCCAGTTCTGCATGCAGGCTCCCCTCAGTAGTCTGTTCCCCACCAAGGTGAGAGGGGGCAAAAGCAGCTGCTGATTGGGGCACTTAATCATTCAGGCCCGGGAGGGATAAGGTGGACACAGCTGGGGCATGCGTGAAGTTCCTGTGATGGCAGATACCGGCAGGAAGATGCAACAGACTGGGACATGCTCGCTCTGGTGGGAGTTCCAGTGCCTGGGGAGGCAGGGGTCATCGGGCGGGGAGGGGGTTTGCAATGGCAGCCCCGCCCCTTGGGCGCCACTCAACAGTCATGCCTCATTTCCAAGGCAGACTACACTTCCTCTTGGAGCATTCCCAGCCATGGAGCCCCTCACTCCTGTCCCCTTAGGTTGTCTCTGCATAGCCAACAGCGGTCCTCTCCCTGGGTCCACTATCCTAACCCCACCTTTTAGAACTCAGCCCCCGCCAGCATTGGCATCTTGCTGTCTCAGGTTGGAGCACTCAGGGCTGATTCTGGAGGAGGCTTTGGTGTGGGCAGTGCATGCAGGCCCTGTGTGTGGTCAAAGGAGGCTTTGGTGGTGGCAGCGCTCAGGACCCTGGAGTCTGCGCCAGCGGAGGAGACCTTGGCTTGAGGGGCGGGCCATTTGCTTGGAGTATCTTCCTCCAGCCCTTTATTTTGAACCTATGTTTATTTTTAGAGCTGAAATCAGTCTTTTGGAGGCAACATATAGCTGGGTCTTGGATTTTAATTCATCCAGCTACTCTGTGTCTTTTGATCGGTGATTTAACCCATTTATATTTAGGGTGATTATTGATGAATGAGGACTTAGTACTGCCATTTTATCTTTTGTTTTCTGGTTGTTCTATATAAGTTCTTTATTCCCAAGCTACCTTAAAAATTGTTTCTTTGTTATTGACTTTTGACAGTTTTACTCTAATATGTTTTTGAGAAGGTCTTTTTGCATTGCAGTAATTAGGTGTTCTCTTAGCTTCATGGATTCGTACATCCAGTTCCTTCCCCAGATTTGACAACTTCTCAGTTATTATTTCTTTAAATGCACTCATTTCCCTCTCTTTTCCTAGGGGATACCATTATACTTATGTTGCCTTTCCTAATAGAGTTGGATAGTTCATGTAGAATTTCTTCATTTTGAAAAATTTAGTTCTCTTTCCTCTTCTACCTGTATCATTTCTAGATTTCTGTCTTTGAGCTTGCTAGTTCTCTCTTCAATACAGTCTGTTCTAATGCTTTGTAGTGTGTTGTCTCATTTCTTGAGTCCTTCAGTTCCAGGATTTCTGTTTGGTTGTTTTGTAGATTTTTAGTCTCTTTGGTAAATTATTCCTCTGTTCATTAATTTTATTCCTGAGTTCATTGAACTGCCTTTCTGAGTTTTCTTGTAGCTCATTGAGTTTCTTTATGACAGCTATTTTGAGTTCTCTGTCAGCTAGAACATATTATTTTGTGTCTTTAAGTTTGGTTTCTGAAGAATTGTCATGTTCTTTTTGTTATACTATGTTACCATGGTTTTTCATGGTGTTTGATGAGCTGTTTATCTGCTGGTGCATTTGAAGTAGTGAATACCTTTCTTTAGGCAGAGCTTTTTTCACTTGATTCTATTTACTCAACAGATGAATAATTAGAGCACTTCCTTTTGTTTTTCAGTAGGTGGCACTATAGCAGAGGTTTCTGGTTTCTTTTACCTGAATTACCCCTGGTTAAATATGAGTGTCTACACTTTCCACCCTCTATCTCTGTCAGAGATTTTGTCCTGTGCCGTTGTTGTTGTTGTTTGTGCCTCCAGGGTTGCCAGTGACTTGCTGCTGCCAGTGCTGCTGTTATCAATGGTGTTGCCACATGGGACACTCAGATGGCAGTTACCTCTGTTTTACCTGGAGTCATCTGGTTCATAGGCTCTGTTATAATAAGGAAAGGTGGGGAGAAGCTGGGGTTGTGGGTGCCTCTGCCATGTCCACGGTTGTCAGGTTTGTGGGTACCACTACTGCAGGTGGGGGAGTGGTGCAGAGTCATGGATACTTCCACTGCTGGAGAGACAGGGTGTCAGGCTCTACTGTTGCTGCTGCCCCGTTCCCTGTGGCTGAAGGCATCGTGCCTGGGAAGCTGGAGTCATGTGCACTACTCCCCTCTTGCTACTGGGTTCTCTGGGGCTGTGGGCTCAATTGTTGTATCTGGGGGTCCAGGATTATAGGCACTACCTCCACTGTTAACCTGGTCTGCCTCCTCTATGTTTTCTAGTTCACCCACATTTAGATGTACGGATGTGTGGAACTCTGGCATCCTAGTGTGTTAAGCAGAGGAAACTTTGTTGAGTTAATGAATATTTTACTGGTTGTAGATTGAAGGGAAGAGACAGAGGGAGTGTCTCATGCTACCATGATGCTGACATTACCTTCTTCTTCAGCTGTTTTAGTGGTTTTCAGTTGGATTGGCCTGTACCAGTAGATGGCATGAATTCCCCCAGTGAATGTGAAAATTATGATTCTCCTAATAGTAGTTGCAGAGGCTAATTATGAGAAGGCAAGTATACTCATCAGATGGGCTGCTCTACTGGTTACCCAGGTACTTAGATTCTCTGTGTGAGGAATCCATGGCCGTTGCAAAGGCTGGAGGTTATTTGAGAGCATCAGTCTGTTTCTGTGTCAGTCCCTGATGCTGCCTTTGGAATTTTTCATATGACTCTCTTATTCTCTTTAGTGAGAGAATTTTTCTTGTGGCTTTATCCTAGACTGGAAGGCCACAGCTCTGATTCCTGGGACTGGTTCAGCTTTTCTGTAGCTCTTTAACTTTCACCTTGAGCATAGCATGAGCACTACAGTTCCCTGATCCAGCTGTCTGTGGTCTTAGGGATTTTTCAGGTATTGTTGGAAAAATTTACTTAAAAACAAACTTCCTTTTTCACATATGCTAAGTTTCACATGTCTATATCTATATCTATCTGTATAATTTACCTATATCTCTACATATATGTGTATCAGGTTTCATATATATATATATATATATATAGCTGTCAGTTAGAGGCCACGTACTTTACATTGCCTAGAAGTTTCTCAGCCTTTTTAGTCCACTGGAAATTTTGTTTGAAATGCACAATTTGTTTGAGCCATCTACATTAAAGGAATAGAAAACCTAAGTAAAATAATTGTCATGAAAATAATTGAGAAAGGTGTCAAAACATTGTCTGTGTTGTTCTCTCTTTCCTTACAGAGTGGAATGAGATAAATGAATTAGGCCCAGATAGTTAAAAAGGAAATTCTATTAGACTTCAAAGAAAAGTAATGCCAATGACATAAGAACAATTCCCAGACTTAAAGAGAGAAGGAAATCCTCTAAATTATTTTACAGATTCTGTTGTGATTAAAAGTGACAGCTATGGAATCAGGCCACCCGTATTCAAATTCTGGCATCATCATTTACTAGCAGTATGATGTTAGTCAAGTTATTTAACCTCCTTTGCATCAGTTTCTTTCTATTAAAAAGGGGATAAAAACAGTGCTTACATGTTGTTATTGTAAGGTATAAGTGAGTTAATACACCTAAAACTCTTTGAATGTTTGGTATAGAGTAAGTGTGTAAGAGATATGTGCTACTGTTATTGTTGTTGCTATTATTATTATTACTATTACTACTACAGACTGACAAAAATATTCAAAATAAATGTACATATTAATCTCACTTATAAATAATTGGGTCAACATTCTAATTCCAGTTAGCAAATAGAATACACAAACATTACAAAATAAAATACACAAGTGCGAAGTATGGCTTGTTCACTATTAGGAAATATTATCTTTTCTGTGGATACAGAAAATGCATATAATAAAAATACATATCCATTTATGAGTAAAATTCTTAATAATGTAGGCATAGGTAGATACTTCTATAGAATGGTAAAAATACATATCTCAAATAAGAAACCCATGTCATCTTTAATGGTGAAAAGCCAAAAGTATTTTCACTAAGGCTAAGAAAACAAAGATACCACTTTACTATGATACTACATCCACTTTACTTAACATTGTTATATGTAAGCAAATTAATGAGACATGATAAGAACAAAAAGACTTAATACAAATTGAGAAAGTGGGTGCCTGCAAATGATAAAATAACAAACCTGGAGAAACAATGTAATCAGTTGAGAACCAGAGAATAAGTATAATAAAATTATTCCATTATTTGGTATAAGATTAATATTTAAAAATCAATGTTTTAGAGCTTTTATCAATATCAATTATAAATGATTTTTTATATGTAAAAAATATGTGGTCAGAAAATATAATAGAAAAGTTGATTTCGTATGCAATGGTAACTGAAAAGAGATAACAAATTGGACTAAATATAATGAGAAATGTACATACTACTGTTCTGGAGAAATATCTAAAGCCTTTGGCTGGTACATAAAATACTGAATAAATGAGATACATTTTTCTGAGGAAGCTTTTTTGCTGCAAAGGAATATATTGTTCTTTAAGTATACATTTAAGTCAATCTCAATAAATATGTAACATTTATGTTTGGAATTAGTCAAGTTGATATATTCAGAGAAATATATGAATGAGCAGTCAAGGAAATTAAAAGATAGAAGATATAAGCTTGTACTATTCTTGCAAGATATTCACAAATAAAGGAAACTTCATATTTAAAAAGGGTTTGGTACTAATACTCAAAAGTCCATAAAAGGAGTCATATTGACTCTGTTTATGATTAAAATTTTATTTAAAACGAGTGACAAAAATTGGATTATTCAAAAACTACATGGCCATAAGAAAATAATATTGACCCTCTACCTTATTTATTTTACCAAAATAACTTACAGTAAAGTACAATTTCAGGACTTCCCTGGTGGCGCAGTGGACACGGGTCCTCCTGTCAGTGCGGGGACACGGGTTCAAGCCGTGGTCTGGGAAGATCCCACATGCCGTGGAGCAACTAAGCCTGTGTGCCACAACTACTGAGCCTGTGCTCTAGAGCCTGTGAGCTACAACTACTGAAGCCTGCGTGCCTAGAGCCAGTGCTCTGCAACAAGAGAAGCCACTGCAAGGAGAAGCCAGTGCACCACAACAAAGAGTAGACCCCGCTCACTGCAACTAGAGAAAGCCCATGTGCAGCAATGAAGACCCAATGCAGCTAAAAAATAAAAAAAAATTTTTAAAGTACAATTTCAAAAAAGTCCAAAAATTGATAAATATACTAGAAGAAAATGAAATGTTTTATTATTATTCTTGTTGTTGTTGTTATTATTTTTGATATGGAGAATGCCATTCCAAGCAAGAAACAACCATATACCAGAAAGGAAAAAATATGTACCTGTGACTACATAAAACTCATTTCTGTAAGTTAAGAAATGCATTATACAAAGTCAAAAGAAAGGTGTCAACTGTAAAATATTTGCAACCCCTATGTGAGAAAGAGTACGAATTTACTTAACATATGAAAGGTCTTACAAATAAATAATCAAAAAAATGAACAACTCGAGCTTCCCTGGTGGCGCAGTGGTTGAGAATCCACCTGCCGATGTAGGGGGCATGGGTTCGTGTCCTGGTCCGGGAAGATCCCACGTGCCGTGGAGCGGCTGGGCCCATGAGCCATGGCCTCTGAGCCTGGGCGTCCGGAGCCTGTGCTCCGAAATGGGAGAGGCCACAACAGTGAGAGGCCCACGTACCGCAAAAAAAAAAAAAAAAAAAAAAGAATGACTCGAGAGAAAGAAGCAAATGACAACAACAGTAAGCAGAAAGAATAACAAAGTATCAATAGCTTGTAAATAAGTGAAAGGATCCTAAAGTTACTAACAATGAAATAACAGGAAATTTAAAAATGTGAGATACTATTCTTAAAAAACTTGATGATTCAAAGGGGTTGGTGAGCATGTGAAAACAAAGACAAAGGATGTGTTAGATACTGCAGTATCTATGAAAATTAAAAATTACTTTTTTAATTTATTTATTTTTGGCGCTTTGGGTCTTTGTTGCTGTGCACGGGCTTTCTCTAGTTGTGGCAAGCGGGGTCTACTCGTCGTTGTGGTGCGCGGGTCTATCTTTGCGGTGGCTTCTCCTGTTGCGGAGCACGGGCTCTAGGTGCTGAGCAAGCTTCAGTAGTTGTGGCACGCGGGCTCAGTAGTTGTGGCACATGGGCTTAGTTGGTCCGCGGCATGTGAGGTCTTCTCTGACCAGGGCTCGAACCCATGTCCCCTGCATTGGAAGTTGGATTCTTAACCACTGCGCCACCAGGGAAATCCCAAAAATTACTTATTATGTGATTCAACAATTTCTACAACTTAAGTGAAAACTATTCTTCAGATGTATTCATCATTGCAGCATTTTTATTTTTGTAATAGTCAAATTAGGAGATAAGCCTAAATGACCATCAGCATCTGGTTAAATAAAATATTGTGCATCAATGAAATCAGTGAACAGAATGAAGCAGCTCATATGTGTTGGTAATGAAAGATTTCCAAAATAATTTAAGTAAATAAAAGTGTGAGGGGGTTTTAACGTCAGTTTGGTCCTTCAAGAAGCAGACGCCAAGATGGGATTAGACATGTAAGAGATTTATTGGATGAAATGCCTGTGAAAGGTATAAGAGGAGAAAGCAATGAAAGCAAGGGAATCCTTCAGACCACAATGCTGGTCTGACACCTGAGAAAGGAGAGAGGGAAAGAAGGGTTTGGTAAAAGGAGTCTCAGACCACAGTGAGTTTAGAACAAATCCTGGCCAGGCCTATAGGGAATCCTGAGCAATGATTGCTAGTTAAAGGAACTCCATGATGAGCAAGATTGGGCTTTTCCATGCTGAGTTATTGAGGGCAGCCTGGGGGAGGTGTGGCCTCGGTGTGAATGCCCTGATAGATCCAAACGGGTGGGCAGTGGAGGCTCTCAGTTACCTCTACTCACAGAAGTTTTTATTGAATGAGATCTAAGTGGTGCATCTTCATGACCAGCAGAATCTAGTTCTTAGGCCATATAGATTTACCTTCCAAACATGTTTGGAGGGCAATTCCTCCTTGTTGTCCATGGGCCTCTCTTCCTGAGGAGAAACTTAGAAGAGGAAGGTTAGAAGTGAACTATAGCCTATATTGCTTCCTTTGGTCTTGGGGGTGTAACCATGAATTCTAGCTTTCCCTTATCCTCAACTGTCTGGGTACCATACCTGTGGATCAGCCATTTTGTACATCTCCAGATAGTGGTGCTAATCAAGGCTCTGCATACAGGAAAGGCAAACGCACACCCAGAATAGGTATCAATCCCCATGTTGACGAAGTGTTGGACCTTGCAGGATGGAAGGAGTAAAATGAAATTGACTTGCAAACAAGCGTCTATTTGGACTTTTTGAGAATAATGACATATTGGTGGTTCAGCATAGGTCTCTGTTGTTGGAAGTTGGACATTGAGAGGCAGCGTTAGCTAGATTAGCCTTGGTTCCTGTTATTGCATCCATGCATAGCCTATGTATCTACTGTCCTTACCATTTCATTTATGTGCCTATCATGCCAGTTCTTGGAGGGTTGATGAGGAAGAACAGATAATATGAACTGGTTAAGTCATTTTTCCAACCTGGTTGTTCAGTGTCCCTTCAGTGGTGGGTGTTTTCTGGTGGGCATGTGTGATATAAAGTTCTTCACACTTGGTGCCCACTGCTGTATGTCCATGCACATGCTCTACCCAAAAGCTTCTAATTTCTTATTGGCAACTTCCTAGGAATTTGTACATATTCTCACCTTATGCTACTTCTCTTATCATACAAAGCCAATGACTAGGAGCAACATTTGCAGTTTTTCCATTTGGGAAGATATTTTTTTCCTCTCTACTGCTTTTCAAGGCTGTTTACAAATGTGGCTTTAATGCAGCTACCATCCATTTTTAGGTTGTACACAATGTGAGGCCAACTTGTCCATAAATCGAGCTTGAGCTTTTTCTTATTCCTTTAGATGTTTGGATGTGACCCCCATAAAGCTATAGATGTGAGCTGGGGGAGGGTTCCGGGTGCAACAATGGTAGGTGACATGGGGGTTGGGGCTACCTGTTCATGATTAATAATGCCCTCTGTTCCTGAACAAACTTGATCTAGGATATACCATTTGCATCTTACCATGGATTGCTGCGGGGCCTTTCTGACAGTAAGCCTTGGTGGGTCCAACATAACCCAGCTCAAAATGGGCATTTTCAGTCACATGATCAGTTTGTGCCTCATGGTCAAGCATTCCATAACTACCAGGGATCAGTGACAGACCAGGAGCTGTTTCTCAAAAGGCATATAATTCTCTGGTGCAGATGACATGGCCTTACTCCAGAACCCCTGCATCATGATTCTCTTGCTGGGGCCTACCATAAACAAAGCATAAACAAACTTTTTCTATAATGAGCCAGAGAAAATATCTGAGACTTTGTCAACCATATGTTCTTTGTTTCAACTACTCAACTCTGCTTTTGTAGTGTGAAAGCATCTATAGACAATATTCAAATGAATGGATATGGCTGCATTTTTATAAAATATGTTTTCCAAAAATGGTGGCATACTAGTTCAACCCATGAGCCGTGGTTTGCTGATCCCTGGCATGAACTCCACAGCGAATCTTTTATCATAATTGACACCTCCAACCCCATAGGGTCTGCTGGACCATATGGCTCAGCCTTTGGGCAACTTGCACCACAGCCTGAAACTACTGGAGAATTCTTTCCTCCTCTAGACCCCATTCAAAGATGGTGGGCTTCCTTGTCACCTGTTATGGACCAGAGAAGTATTCCTAGGTGTGGAATGTGTTGCTTCCCCAAATCAAAGAGGCCTACCAGGTGCTGTGCTTTATTTTTTATTGTAGGAAATACAAGATGCAGTTATTTGTCTTTTAATTTGGAGGGGATATCGTGACCATTGGACCCTTAAAAACTTTTGTTATGGCAGGTCCCTGAACCTCTGTAGGGTTTGTTTCCCATCCTCTGGAGCACCTGTCTTAACAAGGCTACCAACTTACTAGCCACCTCTTACTTTCCTGGTCAATTGGCGTGATGTCATCATATAACTGATCAGTGCGATGTTCTCTGGGATGGTCCCCTTTCTTTACGATTGTCGTATGACAGAAAGCAGGAGAGTTAGTAGAGCCCTGGGACAAAACTCTAAGTAAATATATTTGTCCGTTTCATGAATGTGAAGTGTTTCTAGTAGTCTCTTACCACTGAAATAGAAAAGAATGCATTTGCCGTATCAGTGGCAAATACTATCTTAGCTCTAGCAATATTACCTTGGCCGGTACAGAACCTGCAGTAGGGGCTACCATTGGATAAGCTAGCAGCAATTTACAAGAAATTTTTAGGATACATCTGTTATTGCAAGAGACACACTGGCTAATTAAATGGAGACATGGTAGGGATAACCACCGCTTTAGGTTTGTTTTTTTTTTTTTTTTTGCAATACACGGGCCTCTCACTGTTGTGGGCTCTCCCGTTGTGGAGCACAGGCTCCGGACGCGCAGGCTCAGTGGCCATGGCTCACGGGCCCAGACACTCCGCGGCATGTGCGATCTTCCCGGACCGGGGCACGAACCCGTGTCCCCTGCATCGGCAGGCGGACTCTCAACCACTGCACCACCAGGGAAGCCCCCGCTTTAGGTTTTTAATGGTGGCACTAATCTTTGCCATCCCCTGTGTTGTAATTTTTTAACGATTTATTAACCAGAGTGGAGGGCAATTTTGAAGACTTCTGCTTAGGCTTTCTCATTATTAAAGCACTTACCTCATAGGACAAGAACCCAATTTTGGGGTTAGTCCAACTGCCAAGTTTGTCATTCCTCGATTATACATTCGGGGACTGGGGACAGACCACTCTGTGGGTCTGTCGACCCAGTGGACTGAATGTGAGCTTGACTTTAGCCTAGGAAAGACCCCATTTATTACCTAGCCTCCAGTTATGAATAATCATACTTCGTTTCTCTAGATGTCAGTGTCAACTCAGACCTTGTGTCTAATAATTCTCAAAATGTCTGGGTACTCCCCTTTCCCCAGTGCATATTTATCTGAATAAATATCTATAGGTCTCTTTAGGGATGATTATAATATATATTTGCCACAGTGCTGCAGGGTCTTTAATCCTGGGGACTCAGTCATCTTTTTAGTCGGTGTTTTGTTTTTGTTTTTGTTTTTGTTTTTGTTTTTAGTCAGTGGTTTTGAGAATGGCTGTAGTGAGTGACTAAGGGGGATAGAAGTAGATCAGAATGGTAATAGGAGCTGCATCACATCACATCACATCATATCACATCACATCACATGGGGCCTTGATGAATCTTGTGATGACTGACTTTCACACTGAATGAAAACTGGAGATTTCAGGGTTTTGAACAAAGGATTAAAATGATCTAGCTTACATTAAAAAAAGCTTTCTGACTGCTATGTTGGATGTTGTTATGGTAATCTGTTAGGAGGCTATTGAGCCTCAGTACCTGCAGTGGAGTGGTGGTAAATGGCTAGATTTTAGATATATTTTGACAGTAGGTTTAACAGGATTTATCAATGAATGATTGGGTGAGAAGAATTATGGATGATTTAGAGTATTTTTTGGCCCAGGGGATTGAAACAATGGATTGACCTTTAACTAAGAAGAGGAAGCCTATAGATTAGAGCAGGGTTTGAGTGAGGGGATATTTAGAATCCAGTTTTGGGCATGTTAAGCTTGAGATGTCTTTGAGACATCCAAGTGGAGATGGTGAGTCGGCATGTATTCGACATTTAGTGAGAGGTGTGGTGAGACAAATGTATTAGGAGTCATCAGTGTGTAGGTGGTATTTAATGCAGTGAGGACTGGTGACCCCTTAAGAGAGAGAGAGAGCCTAGATATGGAAGGAAGACCCAAGATTGAGCCCTTGGGGTATATTAGCATTGAGAGATTGATAGAAGTGGAAGAAGCAGTAAAGAGTGACATAGGAGGAGAGAAGCAAGAGTGCAGTATTCTCAAATACAAGTAAAAGAAGTGTTTCAGGGAGATGAGAGGGACAAAATGATGCTGGTAGGTCATGTATATGACTGTGAATAAAAAATTGGATTTAGCAAAGTGGAGGCCATTGGTGACCTTTACTTAGTTGATGTCAGCTGCATTTTCCCTGTTTGAAATACCAGCATCATCTTTGATTTCTCTCTTTTCCTTCGAACTGTCTCCACTTCCAACTCCAGTATTTACTAAGCTTGTCCTCAATTGTACTTAAGAGCCATGATTCATCACCTACATTGGGGTAAATACCATTCTACATGCTGAGCATATGGAGATGAACAAGACGTGAACTCTTTTTCAGGAATTTACAGCTGAGAATGTGGTACAGGCATAAACACATTTCATTGTAATGGAAATGATAATAATTTTAATAACTATAGTAATTTCTTCTTTTGACATGACTTTTGTTGCTTTGCTGCTGCTGCTACTAGTGCTACTACTACTACTACCGCCACCTACTATTATTGGAACTATATATGCTGTGCCAAGGATATCTCAAGAAATCCTTAACACTTCTATGAGGTGGCACCATTTTATGGATGAAAATGAAGCAGAGACAGGTTGAGAAAGTCATTCAAGGTCACACAGCTACTAAATGGTGGAAGTCCTATTCAAAACCAAACAGTCTAATTTTCGAGTTTGTGGTTGTTAACTAGAATTGAAAGACATTTTCTACCTCTCAGAATTTGCATACTTACTAATTTATTCCCTCACCTTAAGTTACATTCCCCCTCTTGCTTACCCTTATTCTTTTTTTACTGGGATAGCTTTTCTAATAAATCAATTGTGTGTGAATCCAGGTCTTGGACCTTTTGAATAACCTAAGACATATTATCTTCTATGCTGTTAAAGAATTGTGACAATGACTTGTCTACGTCTTTGACTGATGGATTAGTTTTTGAAAGAGGTATGACTACAGATAAAGTACTGTGGGACATCAATATATCGAGATTCATTTTGAGCCATAAGTTATAACCACATTTATTGAGAACTTACTGTATTCTCAATTGTGATTTCCCAAGGGGTCCTGGTTGAATATTCCTGCCAATGAACCTCAGATGAGACTATCTTAACCCATCAGTGTGTTCCTAATAAAATGCTACTCAAATGCAAAGGAATAAGGAACTTAGGAGTGGTAGTATAACATAATAATAACTTACACTTATAAAGTACTCTGTGTTTGCTTCTGTCTTAAATGTTTTTTAAATAGGAATTCATTTATACTTCCCAGTAGCAGAATGAGAAATGCACTCTTACAGACAGGGCACTTGAACAAAGAGAGGTTAAACTACCTGCCCAAGATATCACAGTTACTACTATTGCAAAGATATCAGTACAGTCATTATCATGATACTATTATTGGTAGTGCTCACATTTTCCTTCTCTGTTTTGTCTATTTATGTGTCACAGCACTACTAGAAAGGGCTAAATGGCTTTTTTAGACCTTACTGAAGGGTTAGACTGATTAAAGAGAATGATTAAAGATAATTACAAATTTGAAGGAAGGGGAAAAATTAAAAGTTTTATGTTTCATATGTTTTTTTCCATAGTCTAAGGGAAAAGCATCCCAAACCTTAAGGGGGCCAATTTTTAGGCACACCTCATTTTAGTCAGCTTGGGCTGCCGTGACAAAACACTACAGACCAGGTGTCTTAGACAATGGAAATTTATTTCTTCCAGTTCTAGAGCATCTAAGATCAAGATGCTGGCTGATTTGGTTCCTGATGAGAGCTCTCTTCCTGGCTTGCTTTATTACACATATTGCAGTGTGCTCATATGATCTTTCCTTGATTCATGCTCCTGGGGAGGGAGAGAGATATCTCTGATGTCTCTTCTTATAAGGACATTAATCTCATCATGAGGACCCTTCCCTCATGAACTCATCTCACCCTAATTATCTCCCAAGGCCCCCTCTAAAATCACGCTGGGGATTAGGGCTTCAACATATGAATTTATGGATGACAGAAATATTTTGTCCATAACACACCTTATTCAATTGACCTTCCCGTATTTATATCCTCTCTCAGAGAGAGAGAGAGAGAGAGAGAGAGAGAGAGAGGGAGAGAGACCTAAGTGAAAATCTTTTTAGTGCAAATTTCCAGCTTCATTTAAGCAACTCACCTCTTATTCATGTTATTTGAACTTGTCTTAGAATCCAACACCCTCCTAGCCCCATCCCTGCAGGCCTTGTCCTCTCTTGCTTAACTTACTCTGGAAATCCCTGAAGTCTATTGATGTGGTGACCCCCAATTCCTATGTTTCCATGATCCCCACTTTCAGTGACTCTGAGAGACCTGTTCCACTGACCATGTGAACTATACCTCTATTGACCTTACAACTCTGGCCATCTCTAATCTGTGACCTACACTGGGCCCGTCATCTCCCATTTTTGATGACCATATGATTCTCATCCCTACTGACTCCATTCACCCTACTCCACTGTTCCTAAGATCTCCCTCAGTGACCTCAACCCACTGACCCTTTAATCCTTACCCTATGTTGATGGCACTTTACCATCCACTACTATCATAGAAAACCACATTTACACATAGCCATCTTCTCTCATTCCCAACTTATGTCTAGCCATTTTGGGTTCTTGACACAGCCTCTGAATTTCATTTAATAATCACTCTACTTAAATGCCTGAGGAATTTATCAAAAAATTAATTTTTTTATGCACAACAATTTGGCGTGAAAAATCAAAGTTAATATATGATATATAATACTTTTTAGTTAAAAGTTTTAATGGATTCATTAAACAAATATGAAAGGCATTCAGCGAATGTTAACATTGCACAGTTATCAAGGATGCAGCTATGTCAGAAACAGGTATGCGTATATTATGCATGGGTTCTGTTTTTATCACTATTTCAACTTTATCCTACTAGTTCCAACTCTCAGTGAGGCTATTTTTTTAGAGAACAAAAGGGAAACCCTACTGTCCAAGAACATCTGTTTTCCATATAATTTTTCTGTTCCAGGATTTCTTCTGGAAACATGGTCATTTGACCTGAAACTGAGAGTATGCTTGAAGCCTTGGGGCACAAAGATAGCAGAGTGAACGCTCCTGTCTCCCAGCTCTGAAGATCCAAGTCCTTTGATTGCTCTTTGTACTGTCTGTTTTCACTGGCTATGGACGGGTAGACAGTGTACCCTGAAATGGAAGCCAATGGATGCCCTTATGTCAGGCATGAATAATCTTTTTTCTTTGCATCAGGATTCCTTCAGATCATCAGCTTTGAGAACCTAGCAAAAGTCATTGCTTTAGAAGGTAAAAGTTTGCAGAAGGGAGATTTCCTTCCCCTCTCAGATCCTTGGTTGGCTTCAGCATGTTCTTCATTTTTATTTCTGATCATGACCCTATGGCTCAAATACTGTGAAAAGTCACAAGGGTGCCTGATTTGGAGATAAGCATTTTCTTACCTTTTAATACGTAAAAAGCATCTCTTTTTGAAATATCACCACACAAAACTATATATTTTTTGACATTTTAGTCTTGAAGGAATAGTTTTTTTTAATCATTAATGATTAAATGATCATGGCTTAATCAAATTTGACCTTGTCCACAGCCTTGATTAAAATGGCCCTTTTTACCTTGTCATAAATCTTGTTCCATTAACCAGTCCTTTTCAGACTTGTACATAGCTCTAGGCTTTGAATACCTAAGCTCCTGTGAATTTTTTCTTTTCCTTTTTTAAAAAACATGCACAGGCAAGTGCCAAGGCACCAGGGAAGAGGAGGATAATGGTTAAATAAGAAAAAGTTATTTAACTTCTATTTTCCATATTTTTTGAATAATGTTTCCAGAATTGATGCAGGCTCTATGCTGGTCAAGTTTCTGGGCTTTTTTTTTGTTTTTTTTTTTCATTTCCTATAACAGGATATCCCTAAAAAGCACTATATTTGGGAATTGGGAATCATGAATTTTCCATGAATGTTTTTGCATTCAAGCATTAATAACTCTTCCTCACAAATTTCTGAGGGTAAAAAAAATACACTTAGAACTGAAAAGAATTTGTAGATTCCAGTCAAGAACTGTATATTGGTTAAACTGTGTAGTTATTCTATAGAATTTGTGGCAGTCTGCAATGATTTTAACTTCCCTCTATGAAAATGACTTTCTTGTGACTTTAAATAACATTATATATTTAAAAATAAAAAATAACATTCAGAATAATAGTTTAAAATATGAAGTAGGTATTTTAAATGGATTTTATTTGATTTTATCATGTACTCATATATTTTAGTAATCTGTTTTTAAAGCAAAAGGAATTGAGGCAAAGAAAAATGAAGTTCTTTCTCAGCAAGTCTTCAACTCTTGCTGTTAACTGATTTAGTTTTAGATGTTTCAATTGAAAAAATTGATATAAGGGATGTTTTCCTTATGAGTGGGTGATATTTTAGCCTTCCTCAGGTAATGTGCCTCCTTTGTTCAGATACTGGGGCTGTTTTGTGGTCATTGAGTATTAATTTTCTTTCAAGTCATTAAGCACATCCTGTTTCTTAATTTTGTCCCATGCATCAGGAATTTTACCTTTACCTACAAATCTTTGGAGATATTTTTCTTGTAGCTTTAATCTGAAGTGGCAGACAAACCATTTCCAGTATGGCTGGGTGGATGTGTCTGGGGTGATACTCCACCTGGCATATTCCCCTCCTGCCTGTCGATAGTTCTTATATGGGACTTCCCTGCCATCTCCGAAAACCAAAACACAATCACTTGCTACCAGACTGGTACAGCAATCAATGACAAAATGGTCTGTTTTGTACCACCTTCCTCCACTGACAGCCTGTGGACGATGGAAGGGAACACTGTGGTCTCCATCATGCATAGGGATTGTGTTTGTACAAATTGCTCTACAGCAGGGACACTGTTTCCAGCAGCCACAGAGATGTTCAGTGAGCATTTTCTGGATTTCAGGAACGATTTCTTCTACAAACATATACAAATCATTCTGTTCTACTCTCTTCATTTCAGGATCCAAAGCTGTACTCATGGCTTCTTTGAGAAAATCAATATCTTTTATCTCCTGGTGTTCAATGCTTATCAAGTCTTTTCGTGGAAAGATCAAGTTACTCCCCAGGTGATCACAGAACAAATCCAACCACCCAGACACAGTGCTGCTTTTATCTTTAGCTACTGCTGTGGATGCCTGAATAGCTGAGAGGATGGCATTCTTGATTTCATCTGAACTTATTTTTAAAAATGTCTTCATTTTTTCACTTCCTTTGTCAGAACAATATCTTTTAATGTGGTTTTCAATGTAATTCTTAAAATATGATTCCGGATTATGAATGTACTGCCAAAAATTATCAAAATTTTCCTCTTCTGCCAGAGAGATGAGAATGTGTTTCTCCAGGTTAGCCCTGTTTCCATTGAATGCCGGGCAGGTGGCTTGCATGTCCCCAGCAATTTTGCGGGCCATGTTTTTCTTTATGGTGTTGGAGACAGCAGTGGTGAGTTTGTGCCACAGAAAATCAACAAATGTTTTAATTGAGGTTGCTCCCTGACAAGAGATCTTAAAACTCATGAAGAAATCATCTTTCTTGCTTTCCAGATAGTTTACAGGATCATTTGCTCTCTTGAATTCCTTGTGCATATGATGAAACTTCATTGATGCTCTTTGGAATAAATACAAGGATAAGTCTATTTCATATTTTCTTGTAAATGTGTATCTTTCCTTAGTGGGTGCAGATTTCACCTCCTCATCTATTATTCTCAGGATTTCATAGAAATAAGCTGGATTGTAATCATGCTTTTGCCTACAAATGTTGTCAATAGTTTCATTAACTTTTGAAACAATGCGGTTAGTAGTCATATTTATGGACTCTTTATCCTGGACCTCTAATGTCATTGTAACTAAGTTCAAATATTTCTTGTTCATTTTGATATGTTTGTCATATTTGATTTCAAAGTTTTCTCCATAATTTTTATTCAGTATGCTTGCCCTGTCTTTCTCCTTTTTGAAATAATCCAAAAGGATGTTTTCAGAATCCACTTCAATTTTAGGCTCTGCGATTGGAGAGTGAGTTGAGGACAAATCATAGACCCATTTTTTCCAAAGTGTGTTGAATTTCTCATGTAGCTCTTCCTCACTCAGTTGGGTGCCCTTTACAGTTAAAGCCAACTCTCGGCTTTTTTCCAATAATTCCTTTTCATAACCTGATTTTTTGTTATGCAGTTTTTCTTGATTCTTTTTAAAACTAAGAAGTTCTTTGGCTTTTCTTTGGCTGTCTAAAATGAATGCCTCTTTAAGGATTATTAGCTTATTTTCAAAATTTCCTTTCCACTGTACCAGCACTTCACTATCTGGGTCTTCATTAAAATATTTTTCAAGTTCTTGCTTGATGGTTTCATATTTCTCTGTAACTGGAGCCTCAATTGTGTGTGTTTCGAGTATCTGGATTTTTTCATTCTGAATCTGGTTGATCAGCTGGTCCTGTATGCTCAGCACATGACTCCTCAACTCCCATGTCCAGTAGTTATACATGGTTTCCAGTTTGCTCATGGCCATGACCTCTCGGGTATTCCTGAAACTGAAAATAAAGTTTTCATTCAATAGTGCTCTCCACAAATCTTGAACTCGGAATTTTACATCTGATATCTTCATGATGCTTCCCCTAGATTCCTGTTGGGCAGTCACAAGAATTCTGCTTTTCAGTTCTTGGACATTGTGGCTATAACGAAGATTGGGAGGGGCCATTGGGGGATTGCCATCCCAGAGGTGAGCAAAGTAGTAGACATGGGTATTAACATCAAACTTAATGACATCACGAAAGCGGGTTACATCTGAGCACTGCTCTTCTTCAGCTGCTGTTGCTGCCATTTCATCCAGTCTCTGCTCTAGCCGCCTTCGTCCTTCCATAGTTTGGTCTTTAGCTGTAATCTCTCCCACATTCTGATGAACAAAGAGGCAACTAGGAGATATTTTTACTTGTTTCATCCTCAGAAAAGCTTGGACAACTATTTGTAGAATATCTTGCATTTCTGATGGATTTTCCCCAAAAATATTGATCAGAGTCAAGTTTCCAAGTCCGATGACAAAGGTTGCCAACTCATTGTCACGATTCTGGGACTTGTTGCTGAGTTCTGGGGCCCGAAGTCCTTCTGTGTCCACAACAAGCACAAAGTCAAAGCCAAGTTCCTTTGCAAATGTCTCCTCCACCTTCAGAAGCTGCATGTAGGCCCCCCGGGTACACCTCCCAGCACTGACAGTGAACTGCAGCCCAAAAAGTGCATTCAGCAGGGTGGACTTCCCTGAGCTCTGCAGGCCAAGGACAGAGAGAACAAAGAGCCGTTTGTTTCCAAGTTTCTCAGAGACCTTGTCAAAAACAGCTGCCACCCACCTCAGGGGCACATAAGAAGCATCCCCATCCATTAGCTCAATGGGAAAACCAGATAGCATCAGATCTGCAGCAATGTGGGGAAGGGAGAGAAATAGGGTATCTTTCATGGATGAAGCTTCTTCCAGAGCTTCATAGATCTGGCCAACTTCTCTGAGAAGTTGCTCAATTCCCAAGGTGCAGTCACTAATCTCTCTGGAGATAACTTCTATCTCATTCTGCAAGCCTTTCAGAGAGTTGCTCTTTGGTGCCTCTTGCTTTTCTTTTTGGACCAGTGACCACAATGCCTTTTTCTTCTCATTTAGTTTTTCCAAGTGTCCTGCAGTCAAATTGTCTAAAAACACACTCAGCCATTGCAAGAAGTAGAGTTTGGTATGAGTTTCTGAATGATTTTGGAGAATTTCAAGGACAGAATGCATTAAATCATTGAGAGGAAAGGCTTTTCTCAACTGTTGACATCGTATCATTTGTTTATCTGTCTCAATCTCACTCTTGTGTTGTTCAATGCTTCGATTCCCTTTTTCTCTCAGATGATAGAGTTCTTTGTCCTTTTTACACCAAAGTTGCCACAGTTTTCCCTGAAGGGGTAGTAAATTTTCCTTCATCTGAGGTATTTCCATTTCTCCCAGTAGGGCCATTAGAATCTCTGCCTTTTCTTTGGCTTCCTTGCATTCTCTCTGGTCTTCATCAATAAGCAATCCTTGCTTGCGAGCAATTTGGGCACAGTTCTCCAAGCTGAGTGCAGTGTCAGAAAGCTCTAACAAACGTCTGATTGTAGTTGTGAGCTCCTCTATTAATTCTGCCTCATTTCTGTTCCTGACCCCAATTCTCACTCTTGGGCCAGAGTTATTTGCCATGGTTTTTTCTTTATCATCAAGCAAACAGATTAAAGTTTTTGATTTCTGACACAGGTCATGGACAATTTTTCGGGTTTCTTTATTGTCATCAGAAGTTGACATGAGGACCACAATGAGAGAAGAGACCTCCTGCAAAAAGGCAAGTTGCTTCTCATGTTCCTTTGCATCTCCATGAAGATTGATGAAGGTCAGGCAGTTGTCAAACCTGTCCTGATCTTCACCCCCAGGACAGAACCAGGCAACTTCCACCACACCTCCCATCAAGAGACAGTCTTTGCTGCTCCCTTTGCAATGTCGGTGAAAAAAGACATCATGTTTCCTTTTACTGAGAAGACAGTTCATGATCTGAGATTTGGAGGCAGAGAAGCCGTTTCCAACTCTAATAAAAGACACAATGGGGGTAGAGACACGACACATCTGCTGATTTTTGTAATTGTCCTTCTCCTCTTTTATTGATTTCCCTGTTTGCTGCCAGCTCCTCCTAATTTGACTGAGAGACCAGAGAGAGAATTCAATTTGAGCATTGCAAGGATTAGGTATGAGAAGGGGGAGGGCAAACTGACAAATGGAAAGTTTGGCCAAAATGTATTGTCTGGCAAAATCATCTGCACAGTGAAGAATTGCCATCTGTATATCCATAGGGTGAATGTAGGGCCTGGCATTAGTGGTTGCTGAAGGATTAGTGGTGCTATTACTGTCTTCAAATAGATCTTCATATGGATCAAAAGCCTCCTTTTCTTGATTTGAGGTGCTTGGATAGACTTGCTTCTCTGTGTATTCATCATCCTTAATGATCAGGTATCTCAGCCCATAATCCAGCATCAGTAGCTTCTGTAGGAAATAGAAGGGAAGCTCTCTTTCAGAGCAGGGCTGGGTGTTGTACACAGGATTCTTGTAGATCATATGGAAGTTAGCTCTGCTCATCATTTTTGGGTAGTAATGTTCTAGGCCTAGACGCTGGAGTATTTCTAGGAAGGCTCTATTTTCTATGACCTCCTGTTTGTTACTTTCATTATCATGTGGTTCATGGGGCTGTTTCTTTCCATGGAAAAGACTTTGCAATTGTTTTTTCACATCCTCCATTTGCAATGAAGAGACGGTGGCCTCATAATCCTCATCAATGAGCAATCTCAAGTCTTTTTCTAGGTTTTCCCAATCATGATCTGCCCCAGGTTTGGTGAGGACATGTACAACTTCTTTAGACAAAGACTGTCCCATGTGATGTCTTACTAATGCCAAGCGTTCTGTTTTCTCTTCTGGAGAAGCAACTTTGATGCCAAGTGTAGCTGTCAGACCTGTGAGCACCAGGAATGCCTGAGCCTTGTAGTTGCAAATATTTTTGAGCTCTTGGTATTTATCTAGGGCAGTTTGCATTTTATCCAGTAGGAAGTCTAACTCATCACACCCAAGGAGATACTGAAATGTATTGTTTACCACATGATATCCTGCACCAGCTGCAATCAAAAGTAGCAAGATGTGTGTGTCTGGCTGCCCCGTTTCTTGGAGGTATCTCAAGAAGCAGCCAAGAGACAAGGTGACCTCATAAGTCACCTTGCTTTGAGCTTCCTCCACTGATTCTGTGGATTCAGACTTGGCCTTAACTTCCATAAGGTCATTCTGGTTTTTTTTAAAGATTTTAATTAATTCAGAAAATTGGGTGATATTGACATTCTCTTCCTCTGGTTCTGACTGAAATAGCCACTGCATGATGGAATGAGCCTGAGGAAAGTTTGTCACTTTGTAGATGTGAGGATCCAAAAGGCTGCGCAACTGAGATTTAATAAATTTAGTTTCATATATGGAATGCTTTTTGCAGAAGTTGACAGTGTCTACCAGAAAATTCTGCAGACCCCTATCTGTGAGGCATATATTAGTCCAAGTGTTATAACTTTTTATTTTTTCACTCAATCTTTGCATGAAATTTATCAGCTTTTTAAGCTGCTCTTCAGGATCAGATACCTCCCAGGATTTCACATCCTCTAGGAAAAGCCTAGCCTCCTTCTCAACACTCAGTAATTCTTCTCCCTCCTGGATCTGGGCAGTAAGACCAGTCAGAGCAGTGTAGCTGTCTTTCAGGCAGTTAGCTACCTGACAAGGATCCTTAAAATCGCTTCGGTGGCTGGTGAGGATGATGTCCCAAACGGGCACCAGCTGAATTCCCCGGTCAATGACACACCAGGTTTGATTATTGGCAACGAGGCCAGCTTTCCACTGTGAAAGGCCATTTGCTTCTGGTGGGCCACCTGTCTGGGCCACAGATAATTGGACTTTGGTTTGGAGATTTTGGAAGGTTGTTCTCTGAGAGGCTGTTTTTGAATGAGAGTCTGACACATCCACACCTGCAGCAACATTCACTCCAAAGCCACTGTAGCTGCCCCTTATGTAAATATCCAGGGCCTCTGCAGCTTGCTGTTTCACTTCTGCCAGCTGCTCACTTTGGAAGCCCTCTGAAATGGCTTTCCACCAGTAGATTCCTCCCAGGTGCAGAGGGCCCTGGTTAGCATGAGAGCCAAACCTGTGGAAGAAGGCTTCAGTCCTGCGCCTCAGCAAGGGAAGTTTGTCTGGGTCTTCTGGCTGACCTGAAAGGTCTTCAATGCATTTCAATTCCTGTAGAGCAGCCTTGGAGAGCTGGAGCTGGTCAGTGGGAAAGTGGCAGGAGGCCAGTGGGATGTAGCTGAACTTGGTTGAGCAGAAGTAAGAGTGCTTAGAATGTGACTGTTGGGTTTCCTTGGATTCTGAATGTTTGCTCTGATTCATAGCAGCTTCCAGGCTAAATCCCCAACCTCCACCCTTTGCCGAGGCAGTTACACTGAAGCCCAGCTTCTCTACAGCCTGGATGAACATGGATTCTTGTTGAGAAGATGTAAATTCCTTTGTTTCCATCCGTGTACTCTGCGCAGGGCCACAGAGTGAGAACTCCTTGGGGACACCGAGTAGCTCCTCTTTCTTCTCTGTCAGGCCCCTTTGATTACTGGTTTTGTAAACTCCCTGAAGGGCTAGTCCTCCAGATGCATGTCGCACCAGCTCTCTATCTGGAAGGTTCTTCCTGTGAGACAGTGTCTCCTCCATAAGTTTGAGTTGTCCCAGCATGTTTTCCGTGACATCTCTTAGGGACTTTTCGGGACGTGGCCAGAACTCTTTGGGGATCTCCATTGCCTGCATCAGCTCTGCTTCCTTTTTCCTCACTGCCTCTTCCTGTCGCTGCCTCCCTTCTGCCAGCATCTCTCTTAGCTCCTGCAGTGCCTGTTCTGCCTGCTTCTGCCTTTTCTTTATTGTTTCCACCTGAGACTCCTGTAACTCTGAAAGAGTATTTGAGTATGACAGGTTAAGCAGCTTCTCCAGGGCCCTTTTCTCCCAGGGATGTTGTGCCTGGGATTGCAGCTTCTGGAGTTCTTTTTCTTCTAGGTGTTGTAAGGCTTGGGCACAGGTCACACCCAGGTGTTCCTGCAGCTTGGGCAACCAGTACTCAACTGCCAATCCTACTTCTCTCAACATCTCTTGGAGATCTTGCCCATTTTTGTCTCTGAGCAGGAGCTCATTAGGGGTAGACTCTTCTGTGTCCATGGCTGTGGGACGAAAAGACACTCATTTAGCCTTTGGCATGTTAATATACAGAACTCTGTGATTAATTTGCAGAAATCTGATGCTTTTCTATACACTAATAATGATCTATCAGAAAAAGAAATTGAGGAAGCAGTCCCATTTATGATCACATTAAAAAGAATAAAATATCTGGGAATAAACTTAATCAAGAAGGTGAAAGACCTATACTCTGAAAACTATAAATACTGATGAAGAAATTTGGAAATGATACAAAGAAATGGAAAGATATCCTCTGTTCCTGGATTAGAAGAATTAATGTTGTTAAAATGTGCATACTACACAAAGCAATCTATAGATTTAATACAATCACTATCAAAATACCCATGACACTTTTCACAAAAGTAGAACAAATAATCCTAAAATTTATTTGGAACCACAAAAGACCAAATTGCCAAAGCAGTCTTGAGGAAAAAAGAAAGCTGGAGGTATCACATTCCCTGATTCAGACTATACTACAAAGCTACAGTAAGCAAAACAGCATGGTACTGGCCTAAAAACAGACACATAGATCAATGGAACAGAATAGAGAGCCCAGAAGTATATCTACACACTTATGGTCAGTTAATCTACAACAAAAGAGGTAAGAACACAATGGAGAAAAGACAGTTTCTTCAATAAGTGGTGCTGGGAAAACTGGACAGCTACATTAAAAGAATGGGATTAGCAAAAAATGGGCAGAAGACCTAAAAAGACATTTCCCTGAAGAGATGGCCAACAAGCATGTGAAAAGATGCTCAACATTGCTAATTGTTAGAGAACTGCAAATCAAAGCCACAATGAGGTATCACCTCACACCAGTCATAATGGCCATCATCAAATAGTCTACAAATAATAAATGCTGGAGAGGGTGTGGAGAAAACGGGAACACTTGTATACTATTGCTGAGAATATAAGTTGGTTCAGCCACTATAGAAAAGATTGTGGAGGTTCCTCAAAAATTAAAAATAGGACCACAATATTGTCCAGCATCCACTTCTGGATATATATCCAAAGGAAGTGAAGACAGAGAATTGAAGAGATATATGCACTTCCATGTTTATTGCAGCATTATTCGCAATAGCCAAGATATGGAAACAGCCTAAGTGTCAGTCCATGGCTAAACAGATAAAGATTTACTACACACACACACAAGGGAATATTTATATTATTCAGTCATGAGAAAGAAGAAAATCCTGCCATGTGTGTGTGACAACACAGATGGACCTTGAGCGTATTATGCTAAGTGAGATAAGTCAGACAGAGAAAGACAAATCTTGTATAATATCACTTATGTGTAGAATCTAAAAAGCCAAACTAGTAAAAACCAGAGAGTAGGATGCTTGTTACAAGGGGTTGGAAGGTGTAGGAATTAGGGAGATGTTGTTTAAGGGTACAAATGTGCAACCAGTAGATAAATAAGTCCTAGACATCTAATGTTCAGATAGTGATTATAAGCAACACACTGTGTTATAAACTTCAAATTTACCAAGACACTATATCTTAATTGTTCCCACCACAATAAAGAAATGATCTTGTGATGTGATAGAGGTGTTAGCTAACTCTATGTTGGTAATATTGCAATATATAAATGTATCAAATCAGCATGGTGTATACCTTAGACTTATGCAATGTTATATGTTAATTATGTCTCAGTAAATAAATAAAATGCACTTCTTACCTGGTTTCTACTTGTCGCTCACTTCTTACTCTTCATCTGACACTAGTTAATAATATCTTTGTATTATGAATAACTTTTATATTATGAACTGTATATGGATTATGAAGATCTCTTTTCTACTGATGCCATCTTAATGTGTGGATGTAGGACCAAATGTTCTAGTATTCAGTGTTTCCTCAGTGTTATGTTTTTCTCCCCAATGCCTTTGGACATATCTTTGGGCAGCAGATGAAATGAGATTTTACGTGTCGCAACTTCACACATTATTCAGGTTTCCCCTCTTTTTGGAATTCCTGTCCTACTGAATGTCACTATCGTACTTCTGTGTCAATGGGTGTCCTACTCATCCTTCTTCCTGCTGACATGAATGCAGTTCACCATGTCCTTTCAATTTATCCATTTAAATCTCTCTTCAATCTCAATTCTTTTTAATCCCCTACCAGCTCTCCAAAAGATTTTGCCTTCACCTTGTCTTTATTGGATTTCTATAATTGTCATCTCATCTACACTCATTCTTATTTTGTGCTTTCCATCTTCCCCAATGTCACTTAGATTTATGGCAGACTCAGAAACTCAGAACAACTTTTTCAACTGAAGATATCTAAAATATCTAGATAAATTTTTAAGACAGATTCTTTGGAGCCTCAAGGAATTTACTGGATAGTGAAGTAATATCTGATGGAAGAGGTAAATAAATTTTAAGCAACTGAAATATTTCCACTACAAATTAAAGCCAACATTTAAGACCTTGGCATACACCAAGGAGGGCAAATAAATTCACAATCAGACATATCATAGTGGAACTGCAGAAAATAAAACAAAACAGCAAAAACAAAGCATTTAGAGAAAAACAGATTTTATCTTCAAACAACTAATAATTAGAGAGAGGGCTGACTTCTCAGCAGCACTGATGGAAGCCAGAAGCCAGTGGAATGGAATTTTAAATATTGAAAGAAAATAGCTGACAAACTCGGATTCTATACAGAGTTAGATATCCTTAAAGAGTTACGGTGGAAGAAAAACATGATTGAAAAGAACACGTTGACAGAGTCTGCTACTTGGAAATGCACATTGAATGAACTACTAAAGCATGTTTTTTCAGGAGAAGGAAAATATCACCAACAGGTCCTTGCGGTATTTGAGAGGAGGGTCAGAGATTCTATTGATTTTGGTGCCATTTGTTAAGTAGAATATATGTTGCAATTTCTAATATAATGTCAAACAGAAGAGTAACTGTCCAACTAACAGAGAAAAAATGAAGTAACAAAAACACTTGATCATAGAGCTTATCAAAATTTGTGGGCTACACTGAAAGCAGTGCTTGAGGGAAATTTACATTGAATGCATATGTAAGAAAAAATTATCTGAAATCAATAATCTAAGTTTCCACCTTAGGAAATGAAGAGGAAATTAAATTTAAATATGCAAGAGAAAAGAAATAATGAAAACTAAAGCAGAAACCAATAAAATTGAAAACAGGAAATCAGTAGAGAAAATCAATAAAACCATAATTTGATTCTATGAAAATACCAACAAAAGTGATAATTCAGACTATGAAAAGAAAGAGGGAAGGCACAAATTACTAATACTGGAAATAAAATAGGGGTTATGAATATGAATCCTACAGACATTAAGAGGATGAAGAAAAGAGTACTATGAACAACTGTTTGCTCTCAAATTTGATAACCTAGATGAAATGCACTAGTTCCTTGGAAGACAACAAGCTATCATAGCTTACATGAAAGGAAATAGGTAATCTGAATAGGCCCGTGTGTATTAAAAAAAATTGAATCAATGATTAACAACCCATCCAAAACAGAAAGCATCAGTCCCAGTGGGATTCACTGGTGCATTCTACCAAACATTTAAGGAAGAAATTGTACCAAATATGTACAATCTCTTTCAGAGGACAGAAGCAGAGGGAATACTTCCTAATTTAATTCATGAGGTCAACATCACCCTGATACCAAAATCAGTCAAGGACATTACAAGAAAGAGAACTATAAACCTATATCCCTCATGAAAAAAAAGTAACAAATTAAATCTAATAATGTGTAAAAGAATAATCCACCACAACCAAGTGGGATTTATCTCAGGTATGCAAAAGTGATTCAACATTCAGAATCAATTAATGGAATACACCACAACAGACTAAGAAGAAATATCACATGATCATATCAATATATGGAGAAAAACTATTTGACAAAATCCAACACCCATTCATTATAAAAACTTTCAGCAAACTAGGAATAGAGGGGAATTTCTTGAAATTGATAAAAAGACACTAACAAAAACCCTACTGTTAACATCACACTTAATGGTAAGAACCTAGAAGCTTTCCTCTTAAAATGGAATTGGTAAAGGAATCCCGTTTCATCACTCCTATCACACATCCTGTTGGAAGAGTTAGCTAATAAGAAAAGGAAATAAAAATATACAGATTGGGAAAAAATAAATAGCACTGTATTTGTTTGTAGATGACATGATCGTCTATGTAAAAAATGCCAAAGAATCAACAACAGAAGAATCTCCTGGAACTGGTAAGTGAATATAGCAAGGTTGCAGGATGCAAGGGTTAACTTACAAAAATTATTGTTTTTTTATATGCTAGCAATAAACAATTGGAATTTGAGATTAAAAACACAATATCATTTAAATTAGCACCCTCAAAAAAGAAATACTTAGGTATAAACCTAATAAAATATGTTCAAGATCTATATAAGGAAAACCACAAAACCCTGATGAAAGAAATCAAAGAATATCTGCATAAATTTAGAGATATTTTGTGTTTAATATTAAGACCAATTCTTCCCAACTTAATCTATAGAGACAATGCAATCCCAGGCAAAACCCAGCAAGTTATTGTGTGGATATCAACAACTTGATTCTGAAGTTTACAAGGAAAGCAAAAGACCCAGAATAGCCAACAAAATATTGGGGGAAGAACAAAGTCAGTATACTGACACTCCCAGATTTCAAGACTTACTGTGAAGCTATGAAGGTGCTTTGTGACCACCTAGAGGGGTGGGATAGGGAGGGTGGGAGGGAGACGCAAGCGGGAGGAGCTATGGGGATATATGCATATGTATAGCTGATTCACTTCGTTATAAAGCAGAAGCTAACACACCATTGTAAAGCTATTATACTCCAATAAAGATTAAAAAAAAATAAAAGACAGTATGGTACTGGCAAAAGGAGACAAATAGAATTGATGAATGGGCTAGAAGATCCAGGAATAGACCCACACAAATGTAGTCAACTGATCTTGAGAAAGGAGTCAAGGTAGTCCAATGGAAGAAAGGATAGTCTTAACAAAGGGTGCTGGAATAACTGGACATCTACATGCAGAAAAATGAATCTAGGTACAGACCTTGCACTCCTCGCAAAATTAACTCAAAATGGATCGTATTACCTAAATCTAAAACGCAAAACTATGAAACTCCTAGAAGATAACATAGGAGAAAATGTAGGTGACCTTGGGATTGACGATGACACTTTAGATACAAAATCAAAAGCATGATCCATGAAAGAATAAGTTGATAAGTGGACTTCATTAATTTTAAAACTTCTGTTGTATGAAAGATGCTGTTTAATTAAAAAAAGGAAAGATAAGCCAAAGCCTGGGAGCAAGTCTTTGCAAACTATATATCTAATAAAAGGCTGGTATCCCAAATGTACAAAGAATCCTTAAAATTCAACAGTAAGAAAACAAGCAAGCCAATTAAAAATGGTGCAACATTTTTGAACAGATATTTTAACAAAAACATATACAAATGGCAAATAAACATGAAAAAATGCTCACCGTCTTAGTCATTAGAGAACTGCAAATTAAAACAAGATGCCACTACACACCAATTAGGATGGTTAAGAACCCTCATACATTGCTGGTAGGAATGCAAAATGTTACAGTTACTTTGGAAGACTGGTTGGCAGTTTCTTACAACAAAACAAAACAAAACCCTGTACTCCTACCGTATGATCCAGCAACAAAGCTACTTGGTATTTACTCAAATGAGTTGAAAACTTAAGTTTACACAAAACCTCCCCATGATGTCTATAGAAGCTTTATTCATATTTGCAAACTTGGATGCAAACAAGAGGTCCTTCAGTAGGTTAATAGATTAACAAACTGTGGTACATCCATACAATGGATTATTATTTAGCAAAAAAAGAATTGAGCTATAAAGCCATGAAAAGACATAGAAGAACCTTAAATCACATTGCTATGTGAAAGAAATCAGTCTGATAATGCTACATAATTTATGATTCCAACTATATGAAATAGTGGAAGCCAAAACTTTGGATACCGTAAAAAGATCCGTGGAAGCCAGGGGTTGTGGAGAGAAAAAAATGGTGCCAATAGACTTGCTTGATGCAGGGTTGCCACAAACCTTCAATTTGTAATAAAACACAATAGCCATGAAGTGCAATAAAATGAGATATGCCTAAGTACCTATTAGAATGGCCAAAATCCAGATCACTGGCAACTCCAGTTGCTGACAAGGGTCTGGCATGAAAGAAGCTCATATTCATTGCTTCTGGGAGTGCAAACGGAATAGCTACTTTGAAAGTCAGTTTGGTTCGTTCTTAGAAAACCAAATATTCTTTTTCCTTATGATTAGCAATCATGCTCCTTGGTATTTACCTAAATTATACCTCACAAAAGCTGGCACACAGATGTCCATAGCAGCTTTATTTATAATTTCAAAAACTTGGAAGTAACCAAGATATCCTTCAATAGGTCAATGGATAATAAACTGTGGTACATCTAGACAATGGAATATTATTCAGTTCAAAAAAAAATGAAAAGAATGAAGTGAAATTAAATGAAAAATGAGAAGACATGGAGGAAACTTAAAAGTATATTTCTAAGCGTAAAAAGCGAAACTAAAATGCCTACCTACATACTTTATGATTCCAACTGTATGACATTATGGAAAAGACAAAACTATGGTGTCAGCAGAAAGATGAGTGGTTACAAGGAAAGAATGAGTAGGAGGAGCACAGAGGATTTTTAGGGCAGTGAACCTATTCTGTATATTTAAGGGTTCATTACACTTCATTAGACGTTTTTCAAAACCCATAGAATGTGCAAGACCTATGTAAACTTCGTACTCTGAGTGATAATTGATTTTTCAATGTGGGTTCATCACTGTAACGGATGTGCCACTTTGTTGGGGGATGTTGATAATGCAGGAGATGACACGTGCGGGGGCAAGAGGTATATGGGAAATCTCTGTAACTTCTGCTTATTTATGTGTAAACCTAAAAGCTCTCTAAAAAATAAGTTCAATAAAAATAAAACAAAGTTTACAGAATTACTTGGTGAAATTGATAATCCACAACTACTTTGGCAAAGGTTTAGTATTTAGTATGTTTTTTGGTACCTGATAAAACAAACCAAGAAAAAATAAGTAAATACAGAGAGAACTCGAACAATATGATTAGCAACCCAACCTAATGTCCCCATGTAGAACACTGCTCACAACATGTTTTCATTGTGTTGCTAATGAGTTGTAGAAAGCCTTTAGGCTGGGCAGGGGACAGCCACGTGTTTGGGGATTGTTGGTGGATAGTTGAGGGGAGAGGAGAATAAAGTTGAATACCTGGGTGAGGGCATGAAGACATGCATTTGGAGAGCCAATCTAGGGATCAGCCTAAGACAGAGATGTGGTCTTCACCAGCCAGAACTCCCCATGAAGTTGGATCAAAACAGGATGTCCCAATTGGACTCATCACCTGATTTCCAAACCTCTCCCTCCTTTTGTTTTCCCATCACAACTCATCCTATTTTAATTTTTCCAGTGTCTCAGGTTCCAAATCATCACCTTTGACTTCTATCTCTCTTTAGCTCACTACAGTCAGACATCATATTCTCAAATTTTTCCATCCAGTTCAAACCCATGTACTACATATCATAGACTATGTGCCAGGTGTTCTGCTCAAAAATGGGGTTATAGGCATGAATAAGACATGGTCAGAGAGGGTTCTGCATCAGTCTAGGAGGAAGGAAATGATGAGAGTAGTCTAGGAGGAGGGAGAAACAGAGCTTTAATTGGAGCCCTAATCCTCATTAGATGACTTTACTTCTTGATTCTCTAGAGAATGCATAAGGTGTCATGAAATGTAGACAGTTCTGATGCTAATCATGGGAATCTTCTGAGGCATTCCTCATTTGTTTCTAACTTTTCTAGTTTCTCTTAGAGTTGTGTTTGGTTTTGGGTGCCCACTTTCTATCTGTGATCCAGTTCTTTCACTTTGTACTTGGTGTTGGTGTTTGGTGGTGTTGGATTAACTTCTGTGGGTAGGAATATGTCTCATACTAATTACAGACTCATTTCCAGTTCTGGCTCCTGTCTGGATTCAGCTTTAGACCACATATATCCCCCAATGATAATGAGGGGAGAGTGGTATGGGCACATTTGTTTTCTGGACACCTTATTTCATAGTTTTCCATCTATAACTTTTCATTTTGGGGCATCTACTATATATTGGGCATAGATTATCCTGTATATCACCTGTATCAATTTGCTCATGAGTCTATTACCTATTCCATATACACACTGCCACTGGGCCTTCATCTTTGCTCTGGTATATTCAATAATTTTTTTCCTCTCTTGTAATTCCTTTTCCACATTGCATCCAGAGTCATCCTTTTGACATCCAAATTTAAATCATGTATTGTTTTGTTTAGAAAACTGAAAATTCTACATTGTCTCGTGATAAAATTAAAATGGCTTATCATTCAAGGCCTTTATACTTTAACAAGAATCATACTCTGCCGTACCTTTCACAACCACTCCTTTTCCTTTTCCTAATACTTACCTCACTCTCTCCCTTAAAAACCACACTCTGCCATCTTCCTTCATTCTCATGGCATTCTTGACTCTAAATATTACCCTGGATGAGCCTTTCCTTCCCACCATTTCTGCCAGGGGTTCTATATTCCTTCTGCCCTAATTCAAGTTTTTCCTTATTTGTGAAGCCTTTCATTAATCTTTAGGTTGAGTACATAGCTCTCTTTTCTGAGCTATCAATAGCACCTTGTACTTATATATATATTATATAGATTTTCCAACAGTTTTTTTTTAAAGCTTTTTTTTAAAAATTTATTTTTGTCTTCATTGGGTCTTTGTTGCTGCACACGGGCTTTCTCTAGTTGTGGCAAGCGAGAGCTACTCTTTGTTGCAGTGTGCAGGCTTCTCATTGCGGTGGCTTCTCTCATTGCGGAGGCTTCTCTCATTGCGGAGCACAGGCTCTAGGCACGCAGGCTTCAGTAGTTGTGGCACGTGGGCTCAGTAGTTGTGGCTCCCGGGCTCTAGAGTGCAGGCTCAGTAGTTGTGGCGCACGGGCTCAGTTGCTCTGCGGCATGTGGGATCTTCCCAGACCAGGGCTCAAACCTGTGTCCCCTGCATTGGCAGGCGGATTCTTAACCACTGTGCCACCAGGGAAGCCCTCCAACTGTTTCTTAAATTACCTGTTTAGATCGTGTACTCCCCTTCTTCCCACACTTGTAGCTATTATGCATCAACCACCATGTCAAATTCATGTTTTGATCTTAAGAAGTCTTATAGTCTATCCTTGTGTCTCTGTTTTTAGTCTCTGCTCCTTTTGACTTTTTTCATCGCTGTTTCTTTTTCAGTCTCTGTGTCAATTCTTATACCCCTTTCTCTTCTATTTCCCTTCATTCTTACCAACTTGTCTCTTTAAGCCAAGCTCCTGTTTTCAAGTTGTTCCAGAGATATGTGCATATAGAATGGGTTCTTTTCCTGAGTCTCTTAGAGGTAAGGCTGACTGCTTTTAGTTTAGGCTTGGCTTCCTGTGTAGCACAGGGTCTGATTTAAAAATAAGATAAGGAAGTAAAAAAAAAAGAAAAAAAAGAAAAACTTTTTACTGTGTGTTAACATTTGTTATCTTGCAAAGACTCAAGGATCTTGAATTATGTGTTTAATAATGACTCAAGTTTAAAAATTATCATAAAAAGAGGACTACTGATTATAAGGTGGGTTGTCCTGTATGGGTCTGAGCGTGAGTGCCCCTGGGTGGGGCATCACACATATGAGCCCTATTCATCACCCAGCTGTCAGGGTCAGCCCTTCCTTCACTTCTACCAACTGCTGTGGAAAGGCTTTCAGTTTTATTTCTCTCTCCCTCTCTCATTTCCCAGAAACAATAGTTTTTTTTTTTCTTTTTAAGTCAGCAGTGCCTTGGCAATGATGGAAAACTTTTCCACATAAAGAAATGTTGCCATGTCTTATAGATCCTGTCTCAACTTCATTTTTGCAACAGAATTTTGATTTTATCTAAGTTGCTTTAACTTCCTAGAAATAAACATTTCTGCCTGGCCAGTGCTGTTTTTACATACTGTGACCCTAATTATAACTATAATTATGATGTCTAAAATTATAATAGAGCCTGAGAAGTTTTGGTTCATGCATATTCTTCTACAAAGGCTTGACTTAGAATATTATTTGACATTTATCATATGGTGATACTGCAGTCTTTTATTACTTTGCCTGGTGAAAGGTGCCTAAAGTCTTCTGGAGCTCTGATTACTGAGAGTTAGAGTGGCTAAGGGTCTATCTTTTGTGAGAAGCTCTCATTGAGATCAGAAATGGGTTAGGTGTAGGGGAGAAGAACAGTTGATAAAAGGGTTAGAAAAGAATCCAAGAGCGTTTTTAGGGAGGAATAAAATCTCAATCATAGGCCTTCAGTTCTTGGCTGGGTTGGGAGACCTTTCTTATAGACATGCTCTCAGTGCTTTCTCAGAGACCTCTGTAAACCTCTGTTATGCCCTCAGTGACCATATTTCATGGTATGATGGAACCAGCCTATACTGCCTAATGAGAACCAAATGTCAAATGTTCAGGAATTTTGTAAGGCAGTTATTAAGCACAGCCATTATGAAAAATAAATTATATAGGAGCACATCCACAAATATGAAAGGATAAGTAGCTCCAAGGGCGCATCCTACTGAAACAATAAACAAGCAAGAGAAAAAATGTCAGAATCAACTTTGTTGGAAATCTGGAAAATAATCAAAGGTCTATAGTAACCAAGTATCTGCTGATCAAGAAAAAGGCAACTTAAAAATGGTAGGGGAGTGTTGTGGCATTTTTACTTGCCTTTGGGCCACCTTCCTCCCCTGCTTGAGGGAATCTTGAAGATATCAGCCCATGTTCCCATTGTGAGACCCTTGTCCCTGATTTCAAAGGGAGAAGAGCAGACCTTGATCTCAGAGAATTGTGTTTGTCTATTTGGAGCCCTCTGGGGACTATCTGAAGGACTGACGACAGGCAGTTTTGTGTAGCACAGAGCTTCTTCAGGGCACAAAAGCAGCCAAGTGGAGGGCATTCCTTGCAAACAAGAAAGGTAAATGGACAACCCCTACTGTCTGGGGGAAGATGTTAAGGTTGAGACAAATAAAAGACATGCTGAAACTTGGTAGGAAAGACTGGTGAGAGAGATTTTGTGTGGAAGTGGAACAGTAAAAAGTTCCCTGTGTGTAGGATTTATACCTCTAAATGATCCTTAGGTTCAGAAGCAGAAAGTGAAGGCTAAGGCAGAGTTGTAAAGGGCCAGGTTAAGCATTGGAGGAATGCTAAACACTGAGCCAGTATGCAAAGCGAGGTGTTTTTTGTTTTGTTTGTTTGCTTGTTTTGTCTTTAGGCAAAAAAATCTCAGTCAACACATAGGCTCATGATAAGCTAAAGAACACATTTCAGAGAGCACAAACCACAAATATCTTTAGAGAAAAAGGTAGAAAAGTACTAAACATATAACCAAAACCCACAGGAACAAACCCTGAGCACGAGAAAGATTATGATTTCAAGTGTTACCTTATTATAACATTCAAAATGTTCGGTTTTCCACAAAACAAATTTTAAAACGTGCAAAGAAACAAGAAAATATGACCCATTCACAGAAAAATGAATAGAAACTATCATGAGGAATCAAGTCATAGAAGGTATTCAGCAAGGCCTTTAATTCATCTGGCTTAAATATGCTCAAAATGCTAACATCGATCATGGACAAAGATTCAATAACACCAGGGGAATGATGTGCCCCAAATAGTATATATCTCTGAAGAGATACAAATTATAAAAAGGGACCAAACAAATTCTGGGGTTAAAAATTACAATAACTGAAATGAAGAATTCACTAAGAATTTCAACATCAGATTACAGCAGGCAGAATTAAAAACCAGAGAAGTTGAAAATAGGTCATTTAAAATTATCCAGTTTGAGGAACATAAAGATGAAGGAGTGAACAAAAATGAAGAGAGCCTAGGAGACCTGTGGGACACCATCAAGCATACCACATACAGATAATGGAAGTTGCATAAGGAACAAGAGAGAGAAATGATGTAAAAGAATTTTGAAGAAACTATGCCCAAAAAGTCATAATTTGATTAAGTACATGAATTTACACATTTAAGAAGCTCAGTGAACTTTAGGGAGGAAAAACACAAGAGGTCCACACTGAGACACTTTATAATAAAACTTTTAAAGGCCAGAGACAGAGAGAATCTTGAAAGCAGCAATAAAGAAGTGACTGTCATATACAAGGGAGACTCAGTAAGAAAAAGACTGGATTTCTTAGCAGGAACCATGGAGGCCAGATGGCAGTGGGATGACATATTTAAAGTACATAGAGAAAGAGAAAACCCATAATTCTGTATCTGGCAAAACCATCATTCAAAAATAAAGAAGAGGGCTTCCCTGGTGGCGCAGTGGTTGGGAGTCCACCTGCCGATGCAGGGGACATGGGTTCGTGCCCCGGTCCGGGAAGATCCCACATGCCACGGAGAGGCTAGGCCCGTGAGCCATGGCCGCTGAGCCTGCACGTACGGAGCCTGTGCTCCGCAACGGGAGAGCCACAACAGTGAGAGGCCCGCGTACCGCAAAAATAAATAAATAAAATAAAGAAGAAGTTAAGACATTCCCAGATAAGCAAATGCTGAGGGAATTCATCACTAGTAGATATGTCCTACAGGAAATGCTAAAGGGAGTCCTTCAGGTGGAAATGAAAGGACACTTGGCAGTAACTTGAATCCACATGAAAAAATAACACAGGTAAAGAAATATATAAGCCACTATTATTGTATTTTTCATTTGTGACTCCTTTTTCTTTCCCAATTTGATTGAAAGACAAATGAATAAAATGATAATGATAAATCTATGTTAAATGAGCACACAAAGTAGAAAGATGTAATTTGTGACACAAAAACATAAAGGGGAGGAGGGATGGAGCAGTGTAGGATCCAAATTTTTATATACTTATGGAAGCTAATGTGATATTAATTCAACATAGATTGTTACAGGTTTGAGAGGCTAATTGTAAGCTCCAGGACAACCAATGCTAAAATAACTTTTAAAATATACAGAAAAGGAAATTAGAAAGGAATCAAAATCATACACTACAAAAAAATCAAACACAAAAGAAGGCAGTTAATGGAGACCTTGAGGAACAAAAAAGATATGAAACATATAAAAGACAAAGCAAAATGGCAGAGTAAGTGTTTCTTTATCAGTAATTTTTGTAAATGGATTAAACTCTTTCATTAAAAGGTAAATATTCTCGTAATAGAGTGAAAAACAAAATGCAGTTATATGCTGTCTGGAAAAGACTCATTTTATATCCAAGACATATAGGACAAAAGTGCAAAGATAGAAAAGGTCACTCCAGGCAAATAGTTACTAAAAGAGAACTGAGGTATCTATGCTAAGATCAGACAAAATAGACTTTTAAGTCAAAAGTTGTTACAAGAGACGAGGAAGAACACTAAATATTGATAGAAGTGTCAACCCATCAAGAAGATATAAAACTTATAAACCTATGAACCTAACAACAGAACTCCAAACCATAGGAAGCAAACATTGAGAAGTGAAGACAGAAATAGACAGTTCTGAAATAATAGTTGGAGATTTCATTGCTGTGCTTTCAATAATGGATAAAAACAACTAGGTAGAAGATCAGCAAGGAAACAGGGTAGTTGAACAACACTGTAAACCAGCTAGATCTGATAGACGTAAACAGACTCTCCATCCAACAACAGCTAGCAGTGTTTCTGCTGAACAAATTTTCTCAAGAACTTTGTGGATCTTCTAAAGATTTCAGTGGGGTTCACTCCTTTAGACAAAAGCCACTTCTATGGTTCTTTTCCAGACAAACCCTTCTGGAAAAGCCTTGGCCTCCTGCTGAGATGGTAGGAAACAGTGACCAAAGCCTTGGCCTCCCGCTGAGATAGTAGGGAACAGTGACCTTAAGCTTCCTAGAGGACTTCTAATTTCGTTGATATCTGTGAGGCAAACGCTTATCTTCTTGACCATTTTTGTGCCTGATTCCTTTACCTTTTAATCTTTCTGAGGTTTTAGGAAAAGGTTGTACAATCATAATCAACAGAGATTCAAGACTGTGAATCTCTTTATTCTAATGGGTTTTGCCCTTTGCAGAGGCTGAGAAATTTCAAAATTGTAAGGCCTTGGCTCCTTTTTGTTTAACAGTTCTTTCCCCAATTTATCTTTCATTTCTCACATTTTATCATAAGCAGCAAGAAGAAATCAGGAGGCACTTTTAACACCTCACTTGGAAGTCTCCCTAACTATAAAGCCAGCTTTTAAGTATTTCCTTGTACATAACTCCAGGACATAATTTTGCTAAGCTTTCTATCACTACATAACAAGAATCCTCTTCCTTCTGTTTCTAATAACATGTCCCTCAATTTCTTCTGAGCCCTCACTGCAGGATACCTAAAGTCTGGATTTCTTCTAACAGTCTGTCGAAGGTATATAGGCTTTCTCTGTCATGCTCTTCAAAGTTCTTCTAGCTTCTGCTCACTTGCCTGATTCCAAAGCTGTTCCCAAGTTTTAGGTACCACTTCTAGGCACCAAAATCTGTATTATTTTTATATTATCGTATAATAGATTGCCACAAACTTAGTATCTTAAAAAACACACACATTATATCACAATTTCTGTCAGGAGTCTGACATGGCTTAGCTGGGTCCTCTGCTCAAGGTCTTACAAGGCAGCACTCCAGGTGTTGACTGAGCTGTATTTTCATCTAGAGCCTCAACTGGAGAAAAGCTGCTTTCAGCTTATACATGTTGACACAATTCATCTCCTTATGATTTTAGGACTGTCCACAGTTCCTTGCCACAATATCTTTTCTGTAGGCCCTCCTTCAACATGGTAGCTTACTTCTTTAAGCCAGCGGGAGGGAAAATTATCTCTAAAGAAAGGCCGAGTCGCTCTTTAAGGTCTTTTCCCTGATTAAGTCAAGCCTAGCCAGGATAATATTCCTTTTGGCTAATGCAAAATCAACTGATTCTGGACCTTAATTTCATCTGAAAAATTCCTTCATCTATGCCACATTCTATTAGCTAGCAGCAGGGGGAGGGCATTCCATAGGCCTCGAATCATGGAGCTACCCTCATCTGTGTGCCAAGTGACAAAATATGTAACATGCTCAGCCCAGTGTTGGACCTATTCTAAGGGTTCAATCAATGTTAACTCCTCCTATCATTTAATGTTTTTAAAGCCCTGTTGAAACCACAGTCTCAGTGCCCAAAGGAATGTGGGACTCAATGAGGTAAATCCCACTGAAGGGGAGGAGGACCTAAAGGAGGTTTCCACCACTAAGCCAAGGGAGAATCTGATTCTCCTAGTAATAAGAGCATGCCTCACATTTTAGGAAAATCTGGAGAGAGGAGCTGTTAGTGAGGACTTGAAGAGCTAAACCAGAGAACTTAGAAGGAATACATAGGAAGATTAGGTTCCAGGGAACTTTTCAGTGCATCAAGGTAGAGTATAGAAAAGGAATTAAGGGAAGCATAGCCCAGGGAGTGTATGCCAAGGAAACAAGTAGGATGGCTGTTATCTGGGGAGACATATAACCTTCAAGACATCCTTTTAGTTGGCCAAAGGGACTTGGAGTTTAGGTGGCTCAGGATTGCAGCTGAGCTATTCTGTACATGGAATTCATTTGGTGCCTACACCTATTCCAGGTGGTAGAGGCAAATTTTCAGAGAGGATATCTAATTAAGATTGGCCTAGGAACCAAAGTAACCAGAAAAGTGGCAAGTGTAATGGGGAAAACATCATGAAAAGAGACAAGGGCTGCTTGAATGGGATGAATAAGGCCCAAGGGCCATAGGATCCTATAGGACCAGGAATGGACATGTAGGAAAATGAGAAGCTCCCCAAGGTAGAGGAGCAGGCTCTAATCTGCAGGAGACTATGAAAACTGAAAGTAGAATGGCAGACCCACCACTCCAGGGAGCATAAATATAGGGTTTGATGACAATATATCAAGTACAATAAAGATTGGGAAGCTTACATACATTGGGGAATGAAAGGATCAGTCAAGACAGAAGGGTCTAAATTAAGGCCATGCTTTTTTTTTTCTTTCTTTCTTTTAAAATTTTAACTAGAAACTACATACCACAGCTGCAGTCAGGAATGCTGATCCTGAAGGTTAACTTTCAGAGGTGGCTTCCTGTCTCCTGGTGCTTCTGCCATGAGATAATGGGAAATATCAGCCATAGAAATTGCTGCAACATGGAAAATAACTTTCATCATTTTGGTGTAGACTGAAAGTTAAGGGAGATGCTGTGTCTCTTTTCTGCTAATGTTTTAGTTATTTTCTTGTTGTCTCAGAACGAGGAGTCTCTTTCCTTTAGGAAATGTGGGAGACTGTAACCCAAAGAAAGCCTCTTCAGCCTTTGAAATCCCATAGCCATTGACCTCCAAATAGGTTAGGAAGGAACCAAAAGGGTAGGACAGTAGCTGCAGCTGCTTTTTCTTTCTAAGACTTAGAACTAAGCCTGTTGAGCTAGAATTCTCATAGCTGTCGTTTCAAGGGCACAGACAAAGGCACATAGGGAGGAGGGCAGACTCCTCAATGATTGTCTCCACTGGACAGGCTGGTTCAGATTTGGACAGATATTGTCCTGACACTGGAGTTGGGGAGTCTGTGTGTCCTGTTACACTGTCAGGCTCTTCTCACTCTGCATGAGTAAGTCTGCTGGGCATTGGATAGGAGTTGAATGTGTCAGAAGACATTTTTCAAGATGACCTTCCCGGAAGGGAGCTAGCAGACCATGGATATATCCCCACATTAGGAGGTGATCTGCCAGTGATTTGGGAGCATTGGTTTATACCACAGTGGACACAACCTTTGCTCACTAAGCAGAATGGTACAAGTAAGACTTTATATTGACTAGAGAAAGTGTATTGTGGAAATCAATCCATATATTTAGTCCTTGCTAAAGACTGAGTCCCTGGTATTTATGTAACCTAACAAAATGATCTCTGCTGAAGACTAATGCAGTGGCCTTTACTAGGTGTATGTAGGTCCAGACACACTAGTATTTTCCTCAGAAGTAAATCAGTTTTACAGTTAAGGTGTATACCAGGATCCCTCCTTCCCACCCCTGTCTAGAGTGTCTGGGAAGAAATCCTTGAAGTCACATAAAAATTCAACTTTGTGAGTTCCAGCAAGGATCTATTAACAGTCGAAGACTTACATCCTTGTTCAAGGCCATGTTGTGTCTTTTCACTGACTTATTCTCTAAGAAAAATACATGTAAAATAGTGTGTATATCTGAGTGCTGTGTATAAGGCACTTGTTCCAATAGTTGCCCAAGGCAACAAGCCATTCTTTGTAGCTTTGTGTGCCTCAGAGCTGATACTGGGGTTGTCAATGAAAGAGAAGTAGAGATATGGGTAGTAGGAAGAAGGATGAGGAGAAGAAAAGATGTCTTTTAGTTCTTGTCTACTTCAGTGTTGCCTACAGTGAAGGACTTGTGGCCAAGAGGTAGATTATTTGCCCATACTTTGTGGTGCTGGAAAGATTTTGACAATGATTTCTCCACCTAGCTTATCATACAGTTTTGGTCTGTTTGAATGCCAAATTATAGAGATAGATTTAAAGAAGGCAGAAACTGCAGCAAATTAATGGCGGTGTTAAGGATTGTAATGTCCTCACTCCCCTGACGGATCGAACTGGACTTGGTTTTAAACCAATTTAAAGTTAAAAGTATGAGTTAATCTTTCAAAGTAGTTGTTCTCAGTCTTTATTTTGGATAATAACCACCTGAGGACATCTTAAAAATGTGGGTTCCCAGCCCCACTCACAGAGAATCTGACATGGGATGTCTAGCTTATTGCTCAGGAACTAAGGTTTTTATAAACCCCCCAACTTTAATTTTATAAATGCTACCAAGTGTTCAATCATATTTTGAAAAAAAAAAACCAACCCTATTCTAAGGAGACATTTTTAATGGAGAAAAGATGGGACTGAAAAAACTAAATTTGCCATTCCTGTTGGCCTGAACATGAAGATATCTCCTTTGAGATTCTTTACTTCTTAGTTTCCAACTGAAGTGTTCTTTCTGTCTCAGTATTTGAATGAATACACATGAAGGTTCCACTACTATGCTAGAATGTTCAACTGAGGGATCTTTAAGAATTTAACTTCAAAGGATAAAGACATGGAAAGGGCTATGAAGAGCTATAAAGCTCATTAAGGAGACAGGCAGGCTAGATCCAGAAATGCTGCCAACATGTGACTGAGTCTAATATGGTTTTCAGAAGGAGAGATCAGAAAGGATGTTTGAGAAAAACCATCAAAGAAACAATAGAAGAATATTTCCCAGAGCGGCAGTATGGCCTGATTCTCCATAATGAAAATATACATCAAATGTTGTACAGAATTAATAACAACAACAGTAACAACAACTCTAATATATCCTGGAAATATTCTCCTATTCTTAGAATAAAGAGTTTGAGTATTAAACAAATGAAAAATCTGGTTTATTTACAGATAAGTTTAAAGCAGACTGATATCAGAGAAACAATAGAAGAATCTAGGGAGCTCCTCTTTGTTGACCATCCCTTCTCTCTGTACCCATCATGATAATGTGCCTTTGAGTGAACTAGATCATACAAGTACCATGGATTGGAAGTTTGGCAAAGATTTAAAATTTCAGCATTTATTTCACACATATTTATTGAGGGCTATCATCATGCTGGGAAATGTTTTAAGTATTGTGTGTTGATTGATGAATAAGGCAGGTTAGATACCTGCCCTTACCCCTAGTGGAGGGAAGCAAACCATAAACTTGTAAGTATTTGAATAAGCAAAATAATTTCAGATTATTTTAAGTGCTAGGAAAGAAACAAGCAGATAATGGGATGGAGACTAACTTGAGGCTGCTTTCGATATGTAGTTAGAGAATGTGCGTTCAAAGGCTCTGCTGCTAATCGTGAGCTGCTTTAGACTCTTTATGTAGTGTCCAGCCTTTCCCAGTTTCTGTCAAATATAATGATCCACCAATGCCACTTCTGAGTATTTATCTAAAGGAAAAGAAAATATTAATTTGAAAAAATCCTCCCTCTCCCCCACCAGGTTCATTCCAGCATTATTTACAATAACCAAAGTTGGAAACAACATGAATGTCCATTGATGGATGAATGGATAAAGAAAATGTGGTACATTTCTAATGGAATATTATACAGCAGTAAAAAAAAAAAAGGAAGGGGGCTTCCCTGGTGGCGCAGTGGCTGAGAGTCTGCCTGCCGATGCAGGGGACACGGGTTCTTGCCCCAGTCCAGAAGGATCCCACATGCTGCGGAGTGGCTAGGCCCGTGAGCCACGGCCGCTGAGCCTGCGCGTCCGGAGCCTGTGCTCCGCAACGGGAGAGGTCACAACAGTGAGAGGCCCGCGTACCGCAAAAAAAAAAAAAAAAAAAAAGGAAGGAAATTCTGCCATCTGTAACAACATGGTTGGACCTTGATGGCATTATGTTAAGTAAAATAAGTCAGACAAAGATAAATACCATATGATCTTACTTGCATATGGAAATGAAAACAAAGCAAAACCAAAAACAAACTAAATGATACAGAGAACAGGTTGGTGGTTGCCAGAGGTGGGGGAGAGGGAGGGCAAAATGGGTGAAGGACAAAGGCTGAAATTTCCAGTTATAAAATGAATGAGTCCTGGGGATGTTAATGTGCAGCATGATGACTATAGTTGATAATACTGTATCGTGTATTTGAAAGTTTCTAAGAGGAAGACCTTAAAATTTTTCATCATAAGGAAAAATAAACTATAACTGTGTGGTGATGGATGTTAACTAGACTTTGGTTATCATCTTGGAATATATACACATATGGAATCATGTTGCACAACAGAATAATATTATATGTGAATTATAGCTCAATAAAAAAAAGTAATAAAATTTTAGCTTGCCTCTTAGTCTCTGCCTCCTATTATAGATTTTATTATTCCTTTAGCTCCTCTTTGGACTTGTTGGATTAACTGTGTTGAACAGCTTATCCAGTTAGAAACTCATCCTGAATTCCTAAGTCTAGCCATTTGGGGGTATCCATTCCTTTTTGATGGGGAAATGGTGATGTGGGCACCTTTTATTTCTTGGAAGCCCATTTTCCCTACTTTTTCCCCTAAACTGTGGTCCTTGTTAGTTACTTACTAAATGCTCGGCATTAGTTTGCTCTATTTGTTTGACTGCTCTATGAGAAGCTCTTGAATCTGTTATCTCTATCCTTGTTGTGGTCCATCTTTCACATTGCATCCTGAAACTTGTAGGTAAATCATTTACTTGTTTACAAAACTTGAAAACCCTTCATTGGTTTATGATATGATCAAATTACTGGGCCCTGGCATTCAAGACCCCTCACAATCTGGCAACAATTAACCCAATTCCTTTCACAACCACTCTTTTTCCTTTTCCTAACATCTAGTTCACTTACTTCTCTTAGAAACTATACTCTGTCATCTGTCCTCAGTCTCACAGTTTTCTTAACCCTGTATGTTGAGGGGGAGCAGAATATGCCACCTCCAAATCCGCCACTTTGGCATGTGGACTGTTTTGAGCTGAAGGCAATTAAGACCCAGCAGACTCAGGAAAACTTTTTTTAATTTTTTTTTTTTGCGGTACGCGGGCCTCCCACCGTTGTGGCCTCTCCCGTTGCGGAGCACTGGCTCCGGACGCTCAGGCTCAGCGGCCATGGCTCACGGGCCCAGCCGCTCTGCAGCACGTGGGATCCTCCGGACCGGGGCACGAACCCGTGTCCCCTGCATCGGCAGGCGGACTCCCAACCACTGCACCACCAGGGAAGCCCCAGGAAAACTTTTTACCTCTCCTTGAACTGCCTAAAAGAATCATATAGAGGGCCTGTACCAGAGAGAGCTATTACCAGAGACAACTTTTTATATCAGAAAGATGTACCTGCATGGCATGGCAAACATTTGCTTACCAATCATTTGCTCTTCTCATCTTGTGAACTGTCTTCCTCGCCTTTGAAGCCCTACACTCCTACTTCCTTCTCCTTAGCTTGGGATAGTATATATGCCTCAACTGCCAGATTGCTTTGAGTCTTCATGTCTTGGTGGGGATCTTGTAAGTATATAATTAAACTTAATTTTCTCCCGTTAATCTGTTTTATGTCAACTCAGTTATTAAACCAGCCAAAAAATCTAGAAGGGAAATTGTTTCCTCCCCTAAAATATTATGTTACATGAGCACTTCCCAGGACACTATGCTTCTAACCCAATTCAGGTTTCTCCTTATTTGTGAAGCCTTCCTTTATTCTTCCAGGTTGAGTTAGTTCCTCTCTTCTCTGTGCTTACCATAGCACCTGTTACTTACATGAATCATAATAACAAAGTTAAACTTTTCTTGAGTCCTTTACTCCTGGAAAGCAGTGATGGTTAAAGAAATCCATCCACCCTTTTGTGTTCTGAGAATTAGTTTACTGCAAAGAGCCACCTTTCCCCATATGACTTATATAAACTCATCTGTGTGTCCCTTTATTACTTATAGGGAGGCCAGACACAGACCGCCCCCCCACACCTTTTAAATTTATTTATTTATTTATTTCTATACAGTAAGTCTTTGTTGGTTACCTATTTTAAATATAGCAGCAGACACAGACCCTTTAAATTCCATTCTTTGCCTCATAAAGGATTCACTGAGCTGTTTGTCCCCCTGATCAATTGGAAAGTGTTTGAAACTAAACATTAGTTAAAATTCTCTCCTTTTCAGTCCCCTTAACTTTGACTCACCCTCCTCCTGACCCTGCATACAACCTCTCCTTAATGATCCCTCCTAAGGATAAAATATTCCCTGATTATCCCACTCCCTCTATACTGTGTTCTTCTTAGCCTGCTGACCCTTTCCTCTAAAAGAATATTCCTTTCTGCCTGACCTTTGAGATGCTTGAAGCTCTATGTTTGGATTATTTTCTCTATTACAATAGTCTCTTTCCCCTATTGCAATAATCCTTTCAAATAGTCTCTTTTTACCTAAGTCTAGATTTATTTTTAGTTGACAATAAAAATTACCAAGTTGTTTGTTTCGATAATGTACTCCCTCTCCCCCAGATTTGGAGCTGTTTATTGGAACAAGGAGAAAGCCAGGTTCCTATTTGTGTTCTTAGCATGCCTTAATCTGCCTGTGTCTCTGACTGTCCCTATGCCTGTTTCCATCTATTTCTGTTTTTATTTTAGTCTCTGAGTATGTCATTGTATCTCTTTGTCTGTCCCATTTCCGTCCTTTTCCTTCACCTACCTGTCTTCTTGAGGCCAAGCTCCTGTCTTCAGGTTGCTCCAGAGATATTACAGAGAAAGTAGAGCTGGTTCTTTCCCGGAGTCTGGTATTTTGCTGACTGAAATCTTCAGCCTAGATTTCAGCTGCGTCTGTGTCAAAGGGCCTTATTTTATCCTCCAGACAGGAAGTGAAAAACTGGTTTTACTTTCGGTTTTGTTTTTTCTCCGTTTAAAAGAAATCAGCTGATTTAAAGGAATCCTGCTTATTTATTTATTCATTAATTCATTTATTTGTTTATATTGTGATTCCTGGGCGTTAAAATAACTGCAAATGGAAGACTAATGTTGGTATATGTGTGTGCATGCATGTGTGAATCAGTGGTGGAATGGGGTGAGCACCAGATAAAGAACATGGGAGAAACAGGATAGGGAAAGAATTTAGGAGAAGAGACATGGGCACATTCGAGTGTCTTCCTCAGGGAAGTTGCTTTAACTGCTTTACTGTTCTAGCTCTCAAGTCACCCAAGGACAAAGAGGAAGCATGCTCTCAGTGCTAATGAAACTTCTTAGGTTTTATTTCCTATAAAAGATCTCTCTAGAACTTGCTGTTTTTTTGTTTGTTTGTTTTGTTTTTTGTGGTTGATTTGAAAATTAACCATGTTTCCAACATTGTATTAGCTGATTTGGATGATTCAACACCACCGCAAGATAAATTCTTAACAGCATGTTGTGTGTTTATGGTGAGAAAGAGAATTTTACAGTTGTCTATATTTTATATTAGAGCTTTTTAGTAATGTTAAAAACCTGACTGTTTTCTCTCACACCTAAATCCCATGTAAAGCATTTTGTTTCATTGATTATTATCTTACTGCATGATTTAATTCATTATAATTTTGCTTGTAGATCAGTACCTCCTGCTCCTGTGTTCTTCAGTTTCAAGCTTTATATGTCTACACACGTCTTCTTGGAGGTGAACATCATACTCATTTTTCCCAGGTCCTCTAGAAAGTCTACCCACATTGTTTCATATTTCCCCTTACCACTCCCAGTACACCTGCACATCTCCACTACATGGACCTATACTGAGCTCTTCTGCACTGTGCTCTCAGAGCAGTTATACCACTCTTAATGATGCTCCTATCATGTTGTGCTGCACTGTAGCTGTTGCTTGTCTATCTGATTTCTCCCATCCCCCAAACCTGAAACATCCCACCTCCCTGTGTTCGTCCCAGTTGTGGGGGATCTGTCTTCTTCATCATTATATCCCAGATGTAGTGCATGAAACATATAGATGAACAAAATGTGTGATGATTGAATAAGGAAATTATCATATCTGTCAGAGCTTGTTTCCTTAGTTATATGTGAGGATATTAATATTATATATTAATATATAGTATTATATATATTAATATATATAATATATTAATATAATATATATTAATATATTAGTATATAATATTAATATATAATATTATATATTAATATATATTATATAATATTAATATTAATTTCAGTGAGTTGACATGAGGCACAAAGAAGGTATAAGGGCAGTTGGCATGGTGTGCTAACAATAAGACTTCACTTTTCCTACTTTTAGAATAGGAGTGTAGGTGTTTTCTAGTAAACAAGAGTATAAATGTCAGTCATTAATTTGAGTCCGGGATCCAACAGTGACTAGCTATGTTTGCTTACGTCTTGAGTGTGGAGAGGGCGACCGAAGTAATGAGAAGCAGCCAGGTGGTGGAATGAATTTGTGCCAGTAGCACTACCCACCTCACATACATTAATGAGGATAAAATGAGATAGGTTAATCCCACCCTGTGCTTGGCCTGCAGCAGACATTCAAATATGAATTCTTTTTTCCCCAGCACATAATTTGTTTGAAGATCTAATCTGTCAGAACAAGAAACATCAAGTGGAGTGTCTTCAGCTGCAGTGCTCCTTCCAGTGTTTAATTTGATTAAGATTTCAGTAAATGTGTAAATTAATGAAGGAATTAAAGCAATCCCATAGAATCAAAATCAGATTCACAAACAGGTTCATTTCACCACACAGTTACCGCCTGTTCCTCCAGGTCAACCCCCAATACAGAGGACAGACTCTTGGTTTCATCTTTTGGTTTTCTCTCAATTCCAAGAAATGTTTGTTTTTAACGTGAACTTCGGTTAAATGATTAGTGAATGTTTTTTGAAAGATGTTTTCTCCAGGCTTTTTTGTTTCTTTTTTTACTGCCAGTTTTTAACTTATGTTCTCTTTAAAAAATTATAGCCTTATTCTGAATAAACTGAGGGAAAAGGAATTCACCCAGACCTCTGCAGTGATACTAGAGAGAGCCAGTAATCCACCCAGGGTTCCATCCAGGACTGAAACTAGAGTGAGGCAAGAGAGGAACCCAGGGTAGAATGGAAATTGAGAGTGAGAGAGTGCTTAAATTTTGTACTCTAGGTGCCTCACTTGCTTCACCCTAATTTCAGCCCTACTTTCAGCTTCGGCTAAAAATCCTGAGGAATGGGCCAGTCCATCTCTAATCCATTGATTACAGAGAGAAGGGCAGCTGAGATCACTGAGTCTCTCTTGCCTGGCATTTTCCCCTGACCCTTTCCTTTTAGCTGGCTCATCTTTGGCTAAGAGAATATGTCTTTTGAGGGAGTCTTTTGAAATCTGGTGGGTGATACTTGCCAACGAAGAAAGGGGGTGGGTGGTATTTCTCCTCTTGCCCTCTTCTTTCTTTTGCCTAGTCAAATAATTAAAATGACATAAGACAGATTAACAGTAGAAAATCAAATTTAATACATATATATGGAGGATTAACATAAGCATGAGAAATTTGAAAGACAGTAAGGCAAGATGAGGTACATTTATTTATTTTACAGGACTAAGGAGAAGGAGGTAGGGGTCTGGGATTTCAAAGGGAAGTAAGGTGATTCACAGGGAAATGTAGAGATTTAATGTTTGTTAAACAAATGTTTACTGGGCCATCTAGAGAGAATGGGATACAGAAGGACTTTGATTAAACTGTCCTTGCTACCACTACGCTGTCTACCACTCCTAGTTCATAATATACTGTAGTTATCTATAGTGTCATATAGTTATCTATAGTGATATCTCCCTCCTGGAACAGTCTGTCTATATTAAATTATCTTAGGCAGTTAGGTGGAAGTTCCAAGATTCTTCCTGAGTGTTTTGGACCTTGCTTGTCTGGAAATAATCTGCATGGCAGCGTGGCACATCTTGGGGCAAGCTTCACTGAATCCCATCAAAAGAGAGGAAGACAGGGAAGAAAAATCAGATAACCTAGGTGTTTTAGTAAAAACACAGTTTTCCTTTGTTTCAGTGCCAGATGCATGGAGGGGTTTCCCCACAGCAAGCAATTCTGCAACACCAGCCTGTTGTCCTACAATTTAACTTGATTCTGACACTATGTATCTTCCTAGATATACTGTTGGATCCCACAGTTTAAGGGCTCAGTCCCAGGAGACTGCTGCTGGTTTCAGATGCCAATTGCAAGTAGTAGGTCCCCAGATTACCCTCAAATTCTGTCTGACTTGGCTACAAATCAGAAGTTCCCAAGACCGCCTCTTCAGGTTTGATATATTTGCTAGAGCGGCTCAAGGAACTCAGGGAACACTTACTTATGTTTACTAAAGGTCTGGGTGGGTTCTGAGTGCAGGAGATTCTGTCTCTGTGGAGTTAGGGTACATCACCCTCTTGGTATGTGGATGTGTTCACCAAACTGAAACTCTCCAAACCCCATGCTGTTGGGATTTTATGGAGGCTATCACACATAATATTGATCTATTGTTAATTTCATTTCCAACCCCTCTCTCCTCTCTGGAGAATGGAGGGTGGAGGCCTGAAAATATGAAACTTCTAATCATGGCTTTGTCTTTCTGGTGACCATCACCCATCCAGGAGCCCACCCAGAGTTGCCTCATTAGAACAAAATATACTTCTACCACTCTTATAACTTAGGAATTTATGAGTTTGAAGAACCCTGTGTCAGGAACTGGGACAAAGATCAAGTATATATTTCTTATTATAAATCACTATATCATAAAGGGAAAGACACAGAGGCATCAGATTCTGCCTTCAGTGGACTTCTCTCCCTGTCTTTCAGGGCAGTGCCCAGCTGCAACCAGTAGTGCTTTGCTTGCCAGACAAGGTAGAAAGGAAGAACATCCTCCTTTTCTCCTGTAAACCCTGAGATTTTCCTGCTTCAGCTGTCTGATCATACCTCCAATCTACTCACTTCAGAAAATATGAATTTCTGAGAGAATATTCAGGTGGCATTATCATTGCCGATGACAGGGATACAAAAATTTGGGCTGACTTGTCCAGTTAAGGGATAGCTATTGACATTAGTCTCCTTGAAGTCATGTATTTATATGGAAAGTGGACTTAAACTCCATTGTCACCACTTTCTAACTATGCAACGTTGGGCCACTCATTTAATCTTTCAGTTTTTCAGTAACTAAGCTGGACCCTATGAGGCCTTCCCAGGACAGAACTGCCTGCCCTCCCATGTGCTCAACCTGCCTTGTTTGTAGAAAAGCTTTAGTCTCCCAGGAGTCCCCTGAGGAGGCCTGGCTCAAGAATTAATGATTGAAAGAATGTAAACTTGTAGTAACAAAAAAATAGCAGTTGGGCCAGGAGAACTGGTAACAATAGGTCAGCCATATAGCAAAGTCACAGAATCTTTAGTTCCCTCCTGAAGTACATAGATAATGGTGTCTGATGCAACTTCCTGAGTTGTTTTGCAGATACTATAAAACACCCACCAGATTTAAGAAGTTAACTGCATGATGACTGTGAGCACATGGCCCCCAGACTGACTGGAGTCTGAAGATTGACAATGTTAACCCCTGTGACACCACCCTGTTACCTCACCTTCAACCAATCTGAGAATTATGCACAAGCTGATCATGCACCTGTGATTCTCTCCCTCACCTTGCCTTAAAATAAAAAGACTTTCCTGAAATCCACTGGGGAATTTGGACCTTTTGAGCATTAGCTACTCATACTCCTTGTGTGGCCCTGAAACGAACACAGCACATTCCTTCACCACAACCTGATGTCAATAGATCGGCTTTACTATGTGAGTGCTAGTGGACTCAAGTTTAGTTCAGTAACATTTCATCTTACTACTTTTCATTGTATTGATGAAATGAGACAATTCTGGGCTTAACCTAAAGTAGGGGCTCAAAAAATTAATTCTTTCCATCTCTTCTTCCCATTCAAGTCCTGCTTAAAGGACCCTCCAGTGTAAACTCCATCTCAACCTCAGATGGGGATATTGAAACTGTTTATGAAAAACAGAAGATGGAATTCAAGGAAGCTTCCATCACCAAGCCAAGAGGAGAACCTCCTATGCCTTTCTAGACATTATGACAATTGTTATAATTGATGATATCGAATACTCTAGAATCCAGGATAAATATACACCAATATGAATCTAGAAAAGTAAATGTAGAGAATTTGTAGTGGATGGGGATTTAGGGTGGCCCCTATTTGAAGAACCTGAGGGATTTTCAGAATTGCCAGGTGGAGTGCAAAGGGCAATCAAGTCAGAAGCTTAATTCGGAGGAGTGGCCACCATGGAAGTGATAAGGATGGACTTAGGGAATAGCTGCCAGTAATATGGGAGCAGTTGTGGACTTTGCTCACTCTGAAAGGGATTCAACTGCATTCTGGTACCATTAGTGAATATTGAGAGCATTAGAAGAGATTACTAATTACTAACGGTACCCCTTGGGTTTGGGGTCATATTGAGGGGGAAGCAGATCCAGGATTTTTGTTAGTTTGGTCAAATAGAGGCTTGGAGTTGATGTAATTTGGGATACCATTTTAGGGGAATATTTTTGAACCCTCAAACTGGTTATCCCAGATATCTTGTTTACATATCCAATTCAAGCAAGTCTTATTGGTTCTACCATCAAATATATCCTGAATCAGGCCACAGACCATGTGTAGCACTAACCACCATCCTATAGAAGCTGCTATCATCTCTTTCCTGGATTGTTGCAGTAGTCTTCTAACTCATTCCCTTGTATTGTCATTGTCATTGTAGTCTACCCCATCTCTCTCAGTCTATTCTCCACACGGTATGGACAGTGACCCTTTTAAATTGAAAGCAAGATATCACTCCTCTGCTTAGAAGTCTCCAGGAGCTTCCCATCTCACTCTTAGCAAAAGTAACATTTCTTGCAATGTCCCACAAGGCCCTATATGAGTTTCCTCTCTGACCACTCTGTCCCTTGTTTTTGTGTGCTACAGCTATACTGGCTTCCTTGTTGGTCTTCAGGCATGCTTCCATCTTGGGGCCTTTGCTCTTATTCTGTTTGAAGAATTTTTTTTTTTCCCAGTCATACCTTCACTTTCTTCAGAATTATGCTCATATTTCACTGTACCCGGAAAAGTCTTTCCTGATGACCCTATATTAAATAGCAATCCTTTATGCCCAGTACTCATTAACCTCTTTATTTTGCTATAATTTTTTCTTCTTAACACTTATCATCATCTAACATACTATTTATTTGCTTGTTTATTTATTGTCTCTTTCCATTAGCATGTAAGTTTTATAAAAATAAGGACTTTATCTTTTTCTTTGTTTTAACTCTTGAGTCACTACCTTTTAGAATAGTAGCTAGAACAGAGAATGCAGCTCAATGACTTTTGAACATATAAAATAGTAATAGTTTCTTTATTTTACCAAAATTGGATCATATTATATACATCTATTTATAATTTACTTTGTTTATTTAATATGTTCTCATATTTTTTCTCTGTAGATGTACAAGGAGTTGCCTCATTTTTCTTAATTTCTGTATTAAATTCTGTTGAAAAGATAGACCACTTTTCTTCCTAGCAAGCTCAAAGTAATGAACTTTTAAATGTTTTTCACATTTTGTTTTTATGTGCAATTCTATGACAAGTACTTTCCATAATTAGCTTGTATGTGTTTATGTATTTACTTAGATTAAATTCCTAGAAGTAAAACTGTTAGGTCATGTCCTTTTTTAAGGCTTTTGATATACATTATGAAATTGTCCTCCAGTGTACTAGTTTATATTTCTACCAGCAGTATATAGAGTTTTCCATTTCCATACTTGCTGGTTAACAGTGGCATAATTATTTATTTTAACTTCTGTTAACTTTTTATTTTGTTTCTTTTTAATCTTATTTGGATATTAATGACATCTAAGATTTATTTATATTTTTTATTTCAGCTGTTTGGTTATGCATTTTAATATTCTACCCATTATCCTATGATGTGTTTATTTTTTCATGTTTACTTATACATTTAAAAATAAACTACATATTAAGGATGGCAAAATTTTGTCTTTATTATATACAGCAGATATTTTTTCTTTTCTGTTGTATCTTTAAATGTAATTGTTTTTGTTTTGCTTTATTTTTGCTATGTAAAAGTTTTAAATTTATATGAAATCAGATCTGTCAATATTTTCCTTAATATTGTCTGGTTTTGGTTTTATTACAAGGTTTTTCTCACTGAAATAGTATAAGTTACTCAAAATATTTGTCACTTCTATGGGATTTTTGTACATTTGGATTTTTATGTAAAGTATGTGTCATTATCTATCAAATATTTTTCTAAATGATATACCATTTTTTTCCACTCACATTTGCTGAGCACCCCTCCTTTCTGTACTTACATGAAATGCTGACTTTATCTTATATCAAATTTCTGTTTTTGGTCTTTTTCACTGAATTCTTTGATCTTTTAACTTTTGCTTAATAGCATACCATTTTAGTTGCTTGTGCTTTATAAATAAGTGTAATATAGCATAAAATGTGAGCAGTTTTCTCATCATTATTAATCTTTTAATTGTTATTTAATGGATATTCTTATAAAATTATCCTTTCAGGTGATCTTTATAATTATTTGGTCACATTCTCTTATGAATTCTGAATATAATTTTTAGTATCTTCTTCTAGCCAAAGATCCACCTGAAGGGAACTTCTTAAGGTCTCTCTCTCTTTCTGTCTCTGACCTGACCTCATCTTTTTGATGACTTTATAAGTGGCTGTGTGATCTTTTTAGTAATTTTTGTTTGTCCGTCTTTGCTTTGTCACTCCCACTAAGGATGCGATGCTCTTGTATTCATTTTTATTCTGCTTGCAGTTGGCAGAACTCTTGGATTATAATATGTGGTCAGGAGATAATTTCTGAATGAATTGATGATTTTTCTCTCTGTCCTTCTCTAAACTGAAGTTTCTGCAGCTTTATGGGGGGATAATACCATGCAGAAGTTTCACTAAGAGAAACAGATAGAATAACAAGTTTAGTGGGCCTAGCACAGGGCCCTACCAAACAGTTAAGCTTTGTTTTTTGTTTCCCTCTCCTTTGCTGTGGCATCATCATGGTAAGAAAAGAATGAGGATTTTTCAGCCAGATATATTTAGCTTCGTTATTTTTTTGTTTTGTTTTTGAAGGTGACTTTATTGAAGTATAATTCTTAAAATAAAATTCACCAATTTTAAGTACATAATTGATGAGTCTTAATGAGTATATTCCATCACATAATCACCACTAGGATAACAATATAGAACATTTCCATCATTCACAATTTCCCTCTTGCCCCTGTGCAGTGGATCACCTCTCCCAACCCAGAGCCCCAGGAGACTACTGATCTGCTTTTCATCACTATAGTTGTGTTTGTTGTAGAATTTCACTTAAATTGAGTCATATAGTGCATATTTTATGGTGTCTGGCTTCTGTCATTTTGTTTTTGACATTATGGTTGCATTTAGCAGTGGTTTCTTTAATCAATCACCTGTTTGGTTTTTTGTTTGTTTGCTTGCTTCTTTATTACTGAGTATTCTATTGTATGGATATACCACAATTTGTTTATCTATTAATTCTTGATAGCTGAAGGTTATTTCCAGTTTGAAGTTACCACGAAGAAGCTGCAATGGACATTAGATTATAACTCTTCCTATGGATATGTTTTCATTTCTCTTGGTTAAATAACAGTAAATGGGAATGCTGTGTTTTGTTTTGTTTTCTTTGACATCTTTATTGGAGTATAATTGCTGTACAGTGTTGTGTTAGTGTCCAACAAAGTGAATCAGCTATATGTATACATATATCCCCATATCCCCTCCCTCTTGAGCCTCCCTCCCACCCTCCCTATCTCACCCCTCTAGGTCCTCACAAAGCTTCAAGATGATCTCCCTGTGCTATGCAGCAGCTTCCCACTAGCTACCGATTTTACATTTGGTAGTGTATATATGTCAGTGCTACTCTCTCACTTCGTCCCTAGCTTCATTATTGAACCTCCCTGGTTCAATACTGTATGGGTTAATGCAGATATATCCCTCATTTTATGGTCTATATCTTAGTCTACACTCAAACCAGGTTGTAATCCTGAAGATCAAATCTGGGCAGACAGGATCCCTTTTCTTGTATTTGTAATTTGAACTTCTGTGACCCTCCAGAAGGAAGAGACCACATAACTTGTTCTGTGCCTTTCAGGCTTTTCTTCACTATCTTGTGCTTAATTGTGCTCCAACTTGTGAATATGTCTTTGCTGTCCCTGTATGCTCGGAGGATGCAGTGGGTGGAACCAGACCGGATGTTGCCCTGCTTCTCATTTCCCCGAAATGAAACTTCAGCGTGGCTTTGCAAGTAATGTTTGTTTGTCTCAGTCATTTAAATCATTTAATGGAGAAAATATCCATAGATTCAAAAACAGTCTTACACAAATGTTCACATTTCTTACTTGGCTTCTTCCTTGTTAATCATTGCAGAATTTCTGTTTCATTTCTCAGTACCCAGAAATAAGCCGACTTTTACTGTCAGTAGGGATTTTGGCTAGAGCAGAAAACATTTGTCTAAAATATGGCTTTAAGTGAATAGATATTGTACTCTTCTCTTTACTTCATAATTGAAAAACCCCAGGACATCTCTGAGAAGGAAACAAACTTTCAAACATTGATCCAGTGACAGCAGCCTTTCAACCAAGTTAGAGTTTGGAAAGGTAAAGGCTCTAGCATTTGAAAAAGTTGAAGTTGACCTGTTTTTCTAAGTATAAAGTATAGAAATTGTGATATTTGAGTCACCAGGTAGTCTACTCATTTCCCATTTGTAGTATCTGGTGATGTTAGAAGGCTGCAGCAATGAGCTGTCTCCTGATTAGGTTCCGTGGATTTTCACCTGTCTCTCTTTCTCTATCTTCCCTCCACTCCACCTTCAGGACGCTGGGGGTTAGAAGATTGTGGTGGGTAGGAGATAGAATTCACATTGTGGAATTCCTGGCTCCAGGCTTTCTGAGCAGGGGAGCATGTTCTTCATTGTATGGGTTGTCTTTGAGTTTCTGACTCAGTTGATTCTCTTGTGTATGTTTGTGTGGGGGTGAATCTGCTCATCTTCTGTGAGCAGCTCAGGCTGTGGCTTACCCTGGCCTGCTTTATCCACTATCAGTCTTGCATCCATTTTCAAAATCTCCCATCCCCTCACAGACCTTCTTCTGTTCTCATCGTTATATTTACATCAAAAAGGTTTCTGTGTTTGTCACTATCATTTTAGCAGAGTCTCTGAAGGGAAAGGGAATAAATATGTGAGTTCAGTCTGTCATCTTTCCTTGGAACCCTACTGGCTATTAAACTGGCTAATATCAGGAATTCCCTGGTGGTCCAGTGATGAGGTCTTGGCACGTCCACTGCTGAGGGCAGAGGTTCAATCCCTGGTTGGGGAAGTAAGGGAAGTAAGATCCCGTAGGCCGCACAGTGTGGCCAAAAAAATTAAAAAATATATATACAGACATACACAGAGGCTAACGACTCTTTCTTTTCCAAAAATCCCTTTATCTGCCACCTCGTTTACCTTCACCTATCACTCTGCCTTCATCCTTGGCTTCTCAGAAACTTTGTGAAAGAATTATCTATGCTCATTGTCTTTACTTTCTCACATTCTACTGTCTCCTACCCACTCCTGGCTGATATCTGCTGTGTCAGTGTACTTAAACAGCTCTGGATACGGCTGTCAGTAGCTTCCATATTGCTCAAGAGGCAGGTTTTCTTTTTTCTTTTTTTTGTTTTAGTGTTCTCCTTATCCTTAGGAGGTGTTAAAGTTCAACTGAGTAAATTTTAAAGATCTCTTTGGCTTTCTTTAATGATTCATGTGCAGGTCAGAGTCCAATCTAGTAGACAGAAGAGATCTCTGAAGAGCTATACAGTGAAGTAATTTTATAGACAGTGGGGAAAAGGAACAAGGGAGCTGTACTAGGCAAAAAGGCAGATTGGTTATTTCCTTATAGGAATGGCAAAGATTTATCAGGCAGATTACCTAACCAGTGCTGATCAGGCAATTCCTGATTGACTGACTCAACTTTGGACCTGTTATCTTGTTGTTGTTGTTGTTATTTTAGCGGTATGCGGGCCTCTCACTGTTGTGGCCTCTCCCGTTGCGGAGCACAGGCTCCGGACGCGCAGGCTCAGCAGCCATGGCTCACGGGCCCAGCCGTTCCGCGGCATGTGGGGTCCTCCCGGACCGGGGCACGAACCCATGTCCCCTGCATCGGCAGGCGGACTCTCAACCACCAGGGAAGCCACCAGGGAAGCCCTGTTATCTTGTTTTTAACAGAGCGTGTGACAATGTTCCTGTTTCTTGAAACCACCACTGACTTTCATGACACAGCACTTTTCTTGTTTCCCCCTTTGCGAATCTGGCTGCACTTCTCTTCTGCTGGCTTTGCAAGTTCATCGCACTCTGTAGAGACATGCACTACTGTATTTCGTTATGGCCTCATGTAAAACCTTCCTCATCTACTCTGTACTCTCACTCTAAATGACCCCTTGTCTTCACTGGTCAACCATGTGCAAATTATTTTCTTATTTGTTTGTCAAGCGTTGTGTCAGAGTTCTATCCAAGGGATTTATTACAGGGTTGTGATCTCATGCAATAAAATGACTGTTGCATCTGTGATTAGTGCGGGGCCTGAAGCCACCAGGACAGGCACTTGGGGAGGTAAGATGAACATGACATGGGGGAGGATAATGGTAAACTGGAATCCATGAGGATGAGCTGAAGACTGTTTTGGTCTCTTACAGCCTCCAGTCATCCTATCACCTAACTCTGATAATTCATGTGATCTGCAAAAGAAGCTGGTGCCCTTTATCACTATATTAAACTCCTACCTAGCTTACATGTCGGAGAAGATGAAAGAGGGAGGCTGGATGGGAGCTGATGGAGGTGTCGCCTGAACCACTGTGCCACATCTACAAGGTGAGTCAGTGACAACATCTGTGAGCTGCAATAGTGTCCCTAATCAACTTTCTACATGGAATACAAAGAATATAGCTGCTTCACCTCTGCCTTCTAAATCTCACACAGAATATCTCTGTGGTCTACACTAACCTTGAACTACAAAGGGAAGGAAGTTCTAGAAGATGTAGTTTCACTTTAGCTAAGTAGACACAGGACAACTCCACTACAAGTCTTGAGTTACAGGCCCATAAAACTAGGGTGACCACATAGTTTGCTTTTAAAATGGGGCACTTTAGAGAGTGGAACATGATGGGGCAAATGCTACAATCCTCACAACAATCCAGACCATCTATTTCAGAACATATACTCTAAACCTGCAAATCATCTACTCTAGAGTGGACCTCTCAAAGTATTTCCTCTAAGTGCAGTTTCTGACGCTAGTCAACTTTACTCTTATTTGCTGTAATCCTATCATCATTCTAAGTTGTATTAAAAAGACACATTTCTATGGCAACCAAAATTTTTTCCCTGGCTTTTACAGTCTCCTGCCATGATGGTCTCTCTAATAATGTGCTCTAAATATATTGTTTTCCTATTTTCCATTTACTTCAGCTTTTTTCCGCCATGGAATCTTCTCAGTTTAAGTGAGTTTTAAACTTTAGCTTCTTTGTTGTGTTTTTAAATCCGTATTTGGGCTTTGTGTATGTACTAATGGCCTTGTAGTTTAATTTGGGGGGCACCATAATTTCAGGAGTTTGTCTAAATTACATCAATTCATTTGGTGATTAAAAACCTATTTGTTTTCAAATTCACATTTGAAAGTTTTTCATTACTTTTGTTTTTTTGCGGTACGCGGGCCTCTCACTGTTGTGACCTCTCCCGTTGCGGAGCACAGGCTCCGGACGTGCAGGCTCAGCGGCCATGGCCCACGGGCCCCGCCGCTCCGCGGCATGTGGTATCTTCCCGGACCGGGGCACGAACCCGTGTCCCCTGCATCGGCAGGTGGACTCTCAACCACTGCGCCACCAGGGAAGCCCTTTCATTACTTTTTGATCTCAGAGAAGCATCCCACCTAAAATATTTTTCAGAACAGAGATAGAGGATTGGAAATTCCCGGGTTTAGTGGATCTTTTCCTTTGCTAAACAAGATTGTCCTCTCTCTTCAAAATGTTCTCCTTGATGAGTCAATATTCCATCATTCTCAGGAAAATGGGAGAAATTTTAAAAAGGAATTAAAAGCCAGATAGGAAAGCAGAGATTCATGGCTGAATGCTAGAAAATTTATCTCAAATGACTGCTTTATGTTTATAGTGATCATTTAAGAAATATGGATACCTAAAAACTTGGAGGAAAAATCCAAGAAGAGGAGGAAACCAGATCAGGAACAGACTAATGTAAAATGAGCCATGGTCTGAAGTAGAACACAGTTGAATCTGTATTCCATGCATGGAATCAACACACACAGGAAAATAACCAAGAAGTGACCTATTCAACAGTATGATTCAAAGACATGTTTGGTAGAAGAGGAAGTCATGTCTTTGAATGACACTGAGAAGTAGCCACTTTAAACTGTCACAAATATCATTACTAGCTTTCTTGGGAAGTATAACTTATTGAAATGATAAATATTTCTTAATTAAAAATATAACTTGAAGCAATAGTTTTCCTGCAGACTAGATCTTGGAGTAACTGTTTCTTCTAGGGGTGGTCAGATTTACCAAGTACGTGAAGAAAAACTTTCTGTCCTCTTGACTTCAGTGCTTCCACCTGCACAAGTGGAGAAGGAGCCCCAGAGCTCTGTGTTATCTTGGCAAGATCCCTTTACTTCTCAGAAGTTTCCCAAACTCACAACTCTGCCGTCACTCTCTGCCTTGAGCCTAAACAGTTAACCCCAGATTTACGGGTTGAATTGTGTCCCCTAAAAGATACATTAATAAATCCTCACCCCCCCAGTTGCTCAGAAGGTGACCTTATTTGGAAATAGGGTGATTCCAGATGTAATTAGTTAAGATGAGGTCATATTGGAGTAGGGTGGCCCTTAATCCTATATAACTGGTATCCTTGTCAGAAGAGGAGAAAGAGACACACAGGCAAAATACCATGGGATGATGGAGGCAGAGATTGAGGTGCTGTAACTGCAAGTCCGGGAATGCCAAAGGTTGCCAGCAAATCACCAAAAAATTTGAAGAGGCAAAGGAAGATTCTTCCCTACCGGTTTCAGATAAAGGATGGCTCTGCTGACACCTTGATTTTGAACTTCTAGCCTCCAGAAACTTGAGACAATGAATTTCTGTTGTTTTAAGCCACCCAGTCTGTGGTACTTTGTTACTGTAGCCCTAGGCAACTAATATACACGGTATATGCTTATGTCCTTCATCTCTATGCTTGATACAAGAAACCCACGGCGTACAGTTCAGCATATACCTCTGTATGTTAAATTCTCATACGATTTAAACAGCCTCCTTTTGACTATATCTCATGCCCCTGTCTAAATCTGAAATCTTTTTCTTGTGTCCTGTGGAACATGAGGTCAGACAGCAAAACGAAACCAGACTTTCCTGTAAAGTCAAAGCTTCCTGTACTAACATCTCAAATACATCTGGCACATTCCCTTCTAAGGAATTTTAAACTTGCTGTTATCTTCGTTCAGAATGCTCTTCTCTCAGATAACTGAATGACTCCCTCTTTCAATTCCTTTAGGTCTTTAATTCAGTATAACTTTCTCAGAAAGGCCTTTCTTATCACTTTATGTGAAGTTGCCACCCTATGCTTGCTATTCCCTTTCTATTTCTCTTCCCTGATGTATTTTTTTGAAGTATAGTTGATTTACAATATTATATTAGTTTCTGGTGTACAATACAGTGATTCAGTATTTTTATAGGTTATACTCAATTTAAACTTATTACAAAATAATGGCCATATTTCCCTCTGCTGTACAATATATCCTTTTTGCTTATTTATTTTATACATAGTAGTTTGTATCTCTTAATCCCTTACCCTTTTCATCCCTGATGTGTTTTTTACCTTAGCACTTTCCACCATAAAATGTAATTTATAATTTGTTTGGAAGGAAAAATTCAATAGGGTGTTGTATAAAATTGATATAAACACCTAATAACAAATGAACTATTAAAAAGTGCTGACCTGAAAGAAATAGACTGCAAGATATTTCTCCAACAAAGATGGGTTTATTCAGGATCAGCAGAGAATTGCAGTTTGGGGTCTGCATCTTTGGCAAGCCACATGCAAGTCCCCACACAGTAAGGGAAGGAGAATACTTTTATAGAAGGAGTAAGGAAGTTGGGAAAGCCATAGTAAACAAAGGATCCATGGCTTTTCATTTTGAGTCCTTGACAGGAACAAAGAGGAATCTTCCTTCTTCCTGTTGGACTCTGCTATTGTCCCAGAGTGTGAGAGCTTCCTCTTTGGTCTCCTGACTCTATTTAATTGAGGTTGCTGTTTATTATTTGTTTTACACTTTTCCCCTTTTTATCAAGATTTTTCTCTGAAAGCATTGCTGATCGAGTCAGGTTTTCCAATTTCAGTGGCTTTTTTGCCCATCTGTGCCAGGAAGCACCTTTCTTCCTGTAAGTGTACTGTGAGTGTAGGGTCTCACATTGGAGGGAAAGTGCACAGATTGGAAACCTATTGGAGTCACATCTGAGTAACGAGGGGTAAGAGGGAGAACTCTCAGGCACTTTTTATCTGAAGCCCATATGTTATCAAGATCATAGACATTGGAGGTCATCTGAAGTTTTATGTCATCATCAAAGGTTTGGTGACAAACTTCCAACAAACCTAATCTGGATATCTTGGGAAAACTGTCTCATCCAATGTCATCTGATTCAGTTCTGTGAAATCTTTACTTTCAGGTCACCAGTTGATGTGCTGTCCAATCAGGATTTGATGCTTTCTTTACATATGTCATGTGAATCCAAGAATCTATCTATTCCTTGGAGTTTGGTGACACAAGGATTGGTTAGCAGTGCCTGAAAGAGACCTCTCCAACTAGGTTGAAGAGACCTCTTCTGGAGGTATCTTTTCCAAAAGATGAAGTCTCCAGGTTGCAAACTTTGATGCTTAAGATCTTTGTCTCTTGAGAGTGCACTATGAAATGATTGATGTACCAAAATATGGTTATTTTTAATAGAAGCAATTAGGCCTTTGCAATATCAGAGTATCTCTGCTTTTATCAGTTTTGGATCAAAAGAATCAGGAGCCAAGTGCATTGGGCATCCTGTGACTCTCTCAAAGGGTGAGAGCTTATGAGTTCCAAAAAGGGTAGATCTGAAATATAGAAGGACCAACAGCAATGATATTGGCCAAGGTATTTGGAGGACCTTGTACAAATTTTGAAAATTGAATCTCAATAATGCTGTTAGTTTGTTTGACTAAACCAGAGCATTGAGGGTGATAAGCAAAGTGAATATGTTGTAAAACCAGCATAGTTGTTGAAGTATCTGTCCAGTAAAATGGGTTTCTTGGTCATTATTAAGTTTGAGAGGAGTTTCCTAGGTAGGGAATTATCTTTTCCAGAAGGACTTTGGCCAGAGAAAAGGCCTTTCTGCAAGGGGAGGCTTCAGTCTAGTGTGAAGATATACAGATCATGACTAAAACATATTTCTACCCATTAGACAGAGGAAGTTGTATGAAATATATTGACCAGACCTCAAATGATCCATTAGGCAGTTTAAATTGTTTAGTAACAGTTCAAACAGGCTTCCTTGCGTTGCACTTTGGGCAAGTGGAACAAGTGAGGTAGGCACTCTTTGCAACCTTGTTACTCTTTCCCACCAATATTGATTCATGAATGCCATCATTTTGTCAGTGGACCAACAGTGGTGAGGAATGGGCATTTTAGAGTCTCCAGGAGGACTGGTGTTACTGAACCAAACTTGGGTCTGCTTGCCCATGCACAGTAAACTCGATATACTGACACCTGGCTGTGGTGAAGAGAATTGAAGCATTTATTGCAAGGCCAAGCAAGGAGTATGGGCAGCTAATGCTCAAAAGACCAGAACTCCCCAATGGATTTAAGGGAAGGGTTTTTAAAGACAGGGTGAGTGAGAGTGTTGCAGGGTGCCTGATCAGCTTGTGGACTTTCTTCTGATTGGTTGGTGGTGAGGTAATTGGAAGTCAACATCATCAACCTTATGGTACCAACTGTTCTGGGTCTGCGTGCTTGTGGTCAGCATGCAGTTAACTTCTTCTACCTGGTCGTGGTTTCAGTATCTGCAAAACAGCTCAAGATATGGCTCAGATATTATATATAGCCTTTGAGAGGAACAAAAGTCCTTGACTTTGTTGCATGGCTAAACTATTATTGTCTTGTCTTGCTTGACTGTTTCCCTTCGTTTCTGTATTTTCTCAGTTCTCTGATTAAATTTACTCTTTGGAACTTGGGCAAGGCCTAGGAGGCTAAAGTTTTCCTACAAACAAGTGACAGGGGACATGGCAGGGTCCTGCTCAGTTACACTGGGTTTTTACTTAGTCCAAAGTGGAACTTTCTCTTGTTATCAAATCCATGATAAGAAGAAATGGGACTGTGGCTTCACAGTCAGCTTCAGTTGAAACTGTCTAATCTCAAATCAGAACAAAGTACCAAATGAGTACTGGCATAGAGAACAAGGCCTTAATGGGAATGTTAAACCTCAACATAAATCCTGAACAATGCCTTGAGAGCTTCAGACGCAAAGAGAGCATGAGCTCAGATGCAAGAGAAAGAAATACCTTCAAACTCCAGGGTCAGTGAGAAAAGCAGTGAGCCTGTGGGGTCAACTGTGGCTATGGCACCTGTTGACTCACCATCTCCACAGCCTTCAGGGGTCTTCTCTGGTTCTTATACGGGCCACCAAAATGTTGGCCTAAAATAAATAAACTGCCAGATATTTCTCCAGCAAAGATGGGCTTATTCAGGATTAGCAGAGAATTGCAATTTGAGATTGGCAACCATGGCAAGCCATGTGCATCTCCCCACACAGCAAGGGAAGGAGAATGCTTTTACAGAGGGAGGAAAGAAGTTGGGAGTGCTATAGTAAACAAAGAGTCCATGGCTTTGTATTTAATTTTTGCCAGTTTGAGTAATATGTGTCTTGGTGTGTTTCTCCTTGGGTTTATCCTGTATGGGACTCTCTGTGCTTCCTGGACTTGATTAACTGTTTCCTTTCCCATATTAGGGAAGTTTTCAACTATAATCTCTTCAAATATTTTTTCAGTCCCTTTCTTTTTCTCTTCTTCTTCTGGAACCCCTATAATTCGAATGTTGGTGCGTTTAATGTTGTCCCAGAGGTCTCTGAGACTGTCCTCAGTTGTTTTCATACTTTTTTCTTTATTGTCTCTGCAGTAGTTATTTCCACTATTTTATCTTCCAGGTCACTTATCCATTTTTCTGCCTCAGTTATTCTGCTATTGATCCCTTCTAGAGTATTTTTAATTTCATTTATTGTGTTGTTCATCGTTGCTTGTTTCATCTTTAGTTCTTCTAGGTCCTTGTTAAATGTTTTTTGCATTTTGTCTATTCTATTTCCAAGATTTGGCATCATCTTTACTATCATTATTCTGAATTCTTTTTCAGGTAGACTGCCTATTTCCTCTTCATTTGTTAGGTCTGGTGGGTTTTTTTCTTGCTCCTTCATTTGCTGTGTGTTTTTCTGTCTTCTCATTTTGCTTATCTTACTGTGTTTGGGGTCTCCTTTTTTCAGGCTGCAGGTTTGTAGTTCCCGTTGTTTTTGGTGTCTGTCCCCAGTGGCTAAAGTTGGTTCAGTGGGTTGTGTAGGCTTCCTGGTGGAGGGGACTAGTGCCTGTGTTCTGCTGGATGAGGCTGGATCTTGTCTTTCTGGTGGGCAGGTCCACGTCTGGTGGTGTGTTTTGGGGTGTCTGTGGACTTATTATGATTTTAGACAGCCTTTCTGCTAATGGGTGGGGTTGTGTTCCTGTCTTGCTAGTTGTTTGGCATAGGGTGTCCAGCACTGTAGCTTGCTGGTCATTGAGTGAAGCTGGGTGTTGGTGTTGAGATGGAGATCTCTGGGAGATATTTACCATTTGGTATTACGTGGAGCTGGGAGGTCTCTTGTGGACCAGTGTCCTGAAGTTGGCTCTCCCACCTCAGAGGCACAGCACTGACTCCTGGCTGCAGCACCAAGAGCCTTTCATCCACACGGCTCAGAATAAAAGGGAGAAAAAGTAGAAAGAAAGAAAGAGGATAAAATAAAATAAAGTAGGGTAAAATTTAAAAAAGTTATTAAAATAAAAAAATAATTATTAAGAAAAAAAATTTTTTTAAGAAAAAAAAAAGGACGGATAGAACCCTCGGACAAATGGTGAAAGCAAAGCTATACAGACAAAATCTCACACACAAGCATACACATACACACTCACAAAAAGAGGAAAAGGGGAAAAAAATAATAAATCTTGCTCCCAAAGTCCACCTCCTCAATTTGGGATGATTGTCTATTCATTGTCTATTCAAGTATTCCACAGATGAAGGGTACATCAAGTTGATGGTGGAGATTTAATCCGCTGCTCCTGAGGCTGCTGGGAGAGATTTCCCTTTCTATTCTTTGTTCGCACAGCTCCCGGGGTTCAGCTTTGGTTTTGGCTCCGCCTGTGCATGTAGGTCACCGGAGGGCGTCTGTTCTTCGCTCAGACAGGACGGGTTTAAAGGAGTCGCTGATTCGGGGGCTCTGGCTCACTCAGGCCGGGGGGAGGGAGCGGTACGGAGTGCGGGGCGAGCCCGCGGCTGCAGAGGCCGGCATGACGTTGCACCAGCCTGAGGCGCGCCGTGCATTCTCCCGGGGAAGTTGTCCCTGGATCCCGGGACCCTGGCAGTGGCTGGCTGCACAGGCTCCCCGGAAGGGAGGTGTGGAGAGTGACCTGTGCTCGCACACAGGCTTCTTGGTGGCGGCAGCAGCAGCCTTAGTGTCTCATGCCCGTCTCTGGGGTCCGCCTCTGGGGTCCGCCTCTGGGGTCCGCGCTGTTAGCCCCGGCTCGCGCCCGTCTCTGGAGCTCCTTTAAGCAGCGCTCTTAATCCCCTCTCCTCGCGCACCAGGAAACAAAGAGGGAAGAAAAAGTCTCTTGCCTCTTCGGCAGGTCCAGACTTTTTCCCGGACTCCCTCTCGGCTAGCTGTGGCGCACTAACCCCCTGCAGGCTGTGTTCACTCCGCTGACCCCAGTCCTCTCCCTGGGCTCCGACTGAAGCCTGAGCCTCAGATCCCAGGCCTGCCCGCCCCGGCGGGTGAGCAGACAAGCCTCTCGGGCTGGTGAGTGCTGGTCAGCACCGATCCTCTGTGCGGAAATCTCTCCGCTTTGCCCTCTGCACCCCTGTTGCTGCGCTCTCCTCCATGGCTCCGAAGCTTACCCCCTCCGCCACCCGCAGTCTCTGCCCGAGAAGGGGCTTTTAGTGTGTGGAAACCTTTCCTCCTTCCCAGCTCCCTCCCACTGGTGCAGGTCCCGTCCCTATTCTTTTGTCTCTGTTTTGTCTTTTTTTTTTCTTTTGCCCTACCCAGGTACGTGGGGGAGTTTCTTGCCTTTTGGGAGGTCTGAGGTCTTCTGCCAGCGTTCAGTAGGTGTTCTGTAGTAGTTGTTCCACGTGTAGATGTATTTCTGATGTATCTGTGGGGAGGAAGGTGATCTCTGTGTCTACTCTTCTGCCATCTTCCCCCTCTCTCCCATGGCTCCAAATTATATTCATTTATTATATTTCTTTATAGCTACCATGTGCTAGATACTATTCTGGGCCCTGGTAATAAAATGATGAACAAACAAATGTGATCCCTAGTTCCATGGAGCTTATAGTCTAATTAGAGAGACTGAAGATTAAATATACAACTGCAATCAGCCACTCCACTAGTTCAGTGTGGGCACTGACTTCGGTAAATCAGGAAATGAAGCTCTAAACCCTTGTAGTCCAGGAGGTGATATGTTGCCAATAAAAAAATCCACAGTTTCCTATCTCCTTGCCTTGTAATTCACACTAGGTGATCACATGGGGCCCCACTACATCATAGGCTACAGTTGGTGTCCTCCGGCTAGAAGAGATCTCATCCAGAAGTCTCCTGATGCTTTTCCATAATGAAGCCTGTGTTTCCTTGAATGGCTTCCTCCTTCCACTTCCCTTTTCTGTATCTTCTGCCTCAGAACTAAAACCCAGTAACAAACCCAGGAAGAGCCATTTAGAGAGATGCTAGTTCTGCATTTTTTCTTTTTGCTTTAAATATTCAAGTTCAGTCATGCCTTGTGCTCATAGTCATCCCTTTCCACCCCACCAGGATGCATGAGTCATGAACCTGCTCTACGTAAATTACAACAGAGCAGACAACGTGGGATCAACTTCTAGCCTGTATGTTAAGGCCTTGTCTGGAAGAAATCCAATTTCTATCTTGTAATCCACCTCTCTTCCTCCTAAACTAGTTCTTTGGTGGAAGCTTTGAAACTCTAGTCCCTAATTTAGGCTCTAAGAGCTCCTCTGGACTTTATAGAAGACATAGATCCTAAGTTTAAGAGCATTATCTAAGATTTAACACCTCCCTTCTACCCAACTCTGCTAGCTTTCCCAGGCTTAGCATCACGGCCCTAATATAGGCGCAGAGTACGGCGTAAGGCTCTCTTTACCTCTTGGTTGCGCAAGCAGTAAATGATAGGGTTGAGCAGTGGTACAATGACAGCGTAGAGTACAGGCACCAGCTTGTCGGTGTCAAAAGCTGAGATTGACTTTGGGCGGGCATAGATGAAGATACTGACTGCATAGAAGATGACCACAACAGAGGTGAGAGGCACAGGTGGAAAAGGCTTTATGGAGCCCAGAAGCTGAGGGAATGCACATCACAGCACTGGTGATGGCCATATAGGAGGCCCTGGTGACAGAGAGTGGCCTCAGCAGTATGAAAATGGCCAGGACAAAGTCTGTAAGCTCTGCTGTGGACGTGTCAGTGCATGAAAGGTTGAGCAATGGGGAGACATCACAGAAAAAGTGGTTAATGTTGTTGGGGCCACAGTACGAGAGGTGAGAAATGAGAAAAACTTTGACCATGGAGATGCCAAAACCTCCAGCCCAGGAGCCAGCTACCAGCTGCACACACAGCTGGCCACTGACAATGACAGGGTAGTGGAGAGGACGGCAGATGGCCACATAACAATCATAAGCCATAACTGCAAGGAGGACACACTCAGTGCATCCCAGGCCCAGGAAAAAGTAGAGCTGCGTCATGCAGCCCTCAAAGGAGATTAGCTGCCCATGGCCCTGTTTGGAGCCAACAAAGCCAGCTAGCATCTTGGGAATAGTGATGGTAACGTACCAAATCTCCAGGAAGGACATGTTGGCCAGAAAGAAGTACATGGGTTTGTGGAGGCTGGGGTGGTTCCTGATTGCCATAATGATGAGTGTGTTCTCAGTCAGCACCAACACATGGGCCAGCAGAGGAAGGGCAAATAATAGTGCCCGCAGTGGCACAGGAGCTGGGAGCCCAGCAACACAGACTCACTCACTCTCCCACTCTGGTTCTTCCTCTCCATGGTGTCAGTCATGCCTGCTGCTCTTCAGAAGAGAATAGAGTGTCCTCAGGAGGCAGCAGCAGCAAGAACCCAGACTTCCTCTCGCTGGGTTTGTATTAGTAGAATGCAACGTGTGTAGTGCATATAATTCATCGCTGAGCTGAGGCCGTTGTTCTCTTCTGTAATCTGGGAATGAGCTAAGATAAAAGTGGACAAAAATAAGCTACTTTGTATTGGGATAGGATAGGAGTGTATTCTGGCCCTTGGAGAAGTATGTATTGATAAGCACCAGTTGGTCCCTTAAAAACACAGATCAAAACCAAAATATTAAGAGTCTGGGCTGCCCTGAAGTGAGAGTTTGTCTATGAGCTGGATTATGACTCTGTTTTGAGGAAATAAGTTACACAGTGGATGAATAACAGTAACATATAACACAATTAAGTGTTTATTATGTGTTATTAGTACAGGAACTATTCTGAAAAATTTGTAGATATTAATCCACCTAATCTTCACCCTATGAGTAAGTACTGTTATCAACCCCACTTAACACCTAAGGGAACTGATGCATATAGAGATTAAGTGACTTGTTCCAGCTCACACAGATAGTAAGAGATGGAAGCGGGAAGTCAGAACCTCAGAGCTTCTAAAATATTCAGGCAACATGAAGGAGGGACTGTAAGATACATCCTGTATTTACACCCAGAACAGAGGGTCTCTGGGGCTCAGCTAGGGATGCAATTTCCTCCTGCAAGGAAGAGGGAAAAAGTAGAACCCAAGGAGGTTATGGCACCTACATAACCTTGTACTTAAGAGGAGGATGTGGGACCCATGTGGAAATCATATTAGGAAGTGGATTCTGGATTTCTGAAGAACTGAGAATTCCTTCAGTTCTGAAGGTTGTGCTAACTATCTTGGAATGAGAGTAGAACACCTTCCTTTAGTATCCCTAACAGCTAAACCAAGTGACATTAAAATTTTCAATAGTTTATTTGAGCAACATCGATTTATATCGGGCAGTGCCTAACTGAAAATGGTTAGGAGCACTCCACTGTCAAAAGCTAGGGGCAGAGCTTTCATAGAGCAGAGGCTGAAGCAATGCAAGGACATTATTTGATTGGCTATAGCTTGAGTGGTTGCCTTATTTGGGAAAGCCTAGTTGGATGTTTGTGATTAGTTCTTAAATTTTGTTGTTTTGGATATAAGTGCATTTGCAATTGACTCTGGCGTAAGGTTTGGTTTGCTCATGTAGGCTACTAAAGCGTGAGAACCACCTCAGTTCAGCAGCCTCCTTGTTTAGTTACTTTGACTGTAACAAGATCAATACAAAAGCATACATTTAGTAGAGTACTCTCTTTGTTTACCTTGGTATCAAAAGTATAATTTGCCCCTTCAAAACTTCAAGCCTCTACTGGATCAGATGTGGATCTGACATATCCACGTGTGAGTTGGTATGAAGAAAGGGTTATTGTCACCCTAGTGCCCCTGTATGATCATAGCATTGGATGGGGAGTATAAAGATTAGAAAGAATGGGGGAGAACCAGATGAACAACTGGGGGCTACTTTCCCTCAGGAGAGTCTTTACTTTTTAGTCTTAGGCCTGTTCCTTTGAGATTAACAGGGGCAGAATGTGCTCACACATCAAGCTTCAACTTGCTAATGATTTTTTTCCCAGCTTTATTGAGATATAATTGATATATAACATTGGATAAGTTAAGGTGTGCAATGTGATGATTTGATAGAAGTATATATTGTGAAGTCTTTACCACATTAATTAACACATCCTTTACCTCACACAATTACCATTTTGTTGTTACGGTAAGAGCACTAAAGCTCTACGCTCACAGCAACCTTCAGGTATACAATATAGTATTATTACCTATAGTCATCATGCTCTACATTAGATCCCCAGAACTTACCTTACAGCTCAAAGTTGGTACCCTTTGACCAACATCTGCCATTTTCCCCAGCCTTCAGCCTCTGACAACCACTATTCTACTTTCTGTTTCTACGAGTAGCCAAGACGTGGAAACAACTTAACTGTCCATCAATCAATGAAAGGATAAAGAAAATATATACATATACAATGCATTGTTATTTAGCCATAAAAAAGAAGGAAATTCTGCCATTTGTGACAAGATGGTTGGATCTTGAGGGCATTATGTTAAGTAAAATAAGCCAGAGAGAGAAAGGCAAATACTGTGTGTCTCAGTTATATATGGAATCTGAAAACATCAAAACTGCAGATGACTTTATACCTGAGTTCCTCTTCTCTTTATGCTCTGTGAGCAAAACTTGAGCATTACCCAGTACTTGAGACCTTGGCATTCCTCTCAGTACTAGAGTACTTTAATGCAATTACAAAATGCCATATCCCATCACTCCCAACCTTACTTTCCACACCCACCATTTATTTATTTCAAAAGTATTGCTGGATCAAATATGGCCCAGACCACAGACTAAGAGTTGTGGTACAGAAAAAGGTAAATAACACATGTACTAAGTCTTCAAGGAGCTCATAGTCTGGTGGTAGAGACATATCTTTGTCTTCTCATCCCTGAAAGTTTAATCTGCCACACCTATTCTTACACCATATACTAGCTTCATATGGGAACCTCTAAACTACAATTGTTATTCATAACCTTAGCTTTGATCCTTTATCCTCAATACCTGCCTCATATGCCATTAACTGTTTATTTGACCTTGTTGGCCTCAGACCTTTCTGCTTATCTGTTAATCTTCTCTGTCTCTGCCTTCACATTTGATGTTCTACACACTTGAAAAAAAAATTAGCCTCCTAATTGGTCTCACTGCCTGTAGTATCTCCCCTAATGCTCAAATCTGAGCATTTCACTACCCTACTTAAAACCTTCCATAGTACCACATTGTCTACACAACCATGTTCAAGCTATTTAACAAGGCATAAGTACTTCATGACCTGCTACTGCTGTCATCAAAACCTTACCTCTTGTCACGACCTACATTGTATCTTACACCCTGCAGCTCTTGACATACAGCATGTTTATCACCTAACTCCTCCTTAACCTTCAAATCTTGACTCATGTGGCATCTCCTCATAGAACCATTAGTTGTCCTTTCTTTCTTTTCCTTTTCACTGATTTGGTAATGGGTTCCTCCCATTACTGTTCCCATGAGAGCTCGTGAAAGCCCATATATCATTTACTAGCTGTATCACTGCTGCTACTGCTCAGGTAGATATAAAAGAGGTACTATATGCCAAAGTGGCCACATACATCCTTAATGGTATAGCAAAGAGTGGATATAATTCCCTTGATGCCACATGGGTCCCTCAAATACAATATGTCTCGAAAAAATTGTCTAAGCCTGTTCTTCCTCTATCACAATGAATGGTACTAGTTTCTCTGCAGTATATACTGTACTGGAGATCCAGAATTTCCCTATATCTTCTATACCTATCCTCCCCACCCCAACCCCACATCCCACTCACAACTAATCCAGGTTTTATCTAAACTTCCTCTTTAATTATCTCCTAAATTTGTCCCCTTTCTCCTGTCCTATTTCTGCTGCCTTCCCCCTAGTCCTTTATACCAGTCACGTCCTTGTTATTTCTTGACTTTATTTCAATAGGCTATTGCCTGGTCTTTTTCCCCCAACCTCAACTTCTTTCAATCTAATTTCCACTTGTTTCTTGAGTGAAATTTTATGTAGAAATTTGACTCCAAGAGCATTTGATTTGGGGGAGCACATACAAAATCCCTCAATAATGTGTCAAATGTGTATTTCCTTTTAACTCTCCTACAGTAATCCAGTCATTGCCTACTATTTTCCTTTTTCTAAACATGTTGTGGTATTCTCTAACTCTATTATTTGCACATACTCTTCCTTCTGTCAAAACTACACCTAGGAATTATTTATCTTTCACATTTCAATTTCTTGGTTATCACCTTCCAAAACTACCCATATTCCTACCGATATAGATTATTTACTGGTATTTCCATCTCTTCTTTTGACAATAGTTCTTATTTTAGGGTCTGCTTTAGCAACTAAATAGTAAACGTGTTATAATGGTTGCATAGATGCATGGATGGAGGGGAAAATTGAGAAAGGAATGATATGGGCAGACTAGATGAATTGCAAATGATAGGAATCAAATATAAAGAGAGCAAAATGTAAAAAGGAGTTGGGTGGAAATGATCAAGAGTAGAGAACTTAAATCAGTTACCAGAAAATCTGACAGAATTGGAATAATATGTAAGGAAAACAGACATTGAATATAGAAGAATTGGCAGACCCACAGAGACAAGATAAAATGTAAGGAAGTTAGAGTAAGAGCAAAGAAATTGGAACTTCTGTTGATAAAATGGATGATATTTGGGTAAAATAAATGTGCTATATTGACAAGAGATTCAATGAGAGAAGATAAGTATAATACAGAAAGGATATAATTAGGAATGGGAGATCATAAAAGCTGTAGGGAGGCTAGGCAGAGCATGAATGAATACAGAAACAAGCTATGAGTGGAGGAGATAAAGAAAGTCATATTGGTCTAAGTATCAGAATGGACCAGACATGAGAAATGCTGATAAGGGTTTGGGTTTTATTAGGTGTAGAGGGGACTAGGAAGATGGGTGTATTGGACAGAAAGAAAACATGGGACACTTGACTGTTGAAGAGGAATGAAGCAGATAACAGAATCCACTTACTTTATTCAGATGTCTTTGACTCTGGGTCCTCCCAAGATGACCAGTTGGTGAGGAAAAGACTTAGAGAGTGTATATGAAAGAAAGTCGAAGCATCAAGACAAAGAAAGATGCTGCAGAGACTCCACCTTCTCTTCCTCCCATGATCAGAGAACACTGCCACACCAGGAAAGTTTCTTTTACCTTGTACCTCCCCTCTGTAGTCCCCATTTTGCCCTCCTCCTTCTGATGTTTTAGAGTGATTCTAAATCCAGAGCCCAAGAGACCACTAGAGATACAAGAAAAAAAAAGACTGGGGAAGAAGACAGGAAAAGGTGTGTTTGGGAAGTAGGAAATAGAAGTTTACATGAAGCAGAGGGTGTCTACCCCTACTACCTCGTAGCTTCTTCCCTTGCCTTCTCCTTCCTTCTTTCCATCCTGCCACATTCATGCTCAAAAGAAAGCCTTTGACTTTAGCAGGCCAATCTGGGCTTATATTCTGGCTCAATTATGTAATCTTAAGCAAGTTACTTAAGTTTTTTGAGCCTTAGATTCCTAACCTGTAAAATGGAAATAATATACCTCACAAAGTTGTTGAGAGGAATAAATGAAGTGATATGTATACAGTGCTTGGAACATGATAGGGTCTCAACAGTGCTACCCAGTTTCTTCATTTATCTCCTGAATCCATGTGGGTAACATCCCTTTAATTACATGATGTCATAGAAGAAGCACTGAATTGAAAGTTTCTGGGGTTTAGTTCCACGTTTGTAATTGATATTCTGTTTAATCAAGGATTTTGTTATATATCAGTTTATTTTCCATAAAATGATAATAACATATACTACAGATGTTTTGAGGATTAAATAAAACAAAATTTGTGAAAAGGTTTGGCACAATCTCAGTCCCTAGTAAGCAGTGTATGTAGAGGTTAATAACGTGGGCTCCACCAAACGTAAATTGATACAGCCACTATGGAGAACAGTATGGAGGTTCCTTAAAAAACTAAAAATAGAATTACCATATGACCCAGCAATCCCACTACTGGGCATATACCCTGAGAAAACCATAATTCAAAAAGACACATGCACCCCAATGTTCATTGCAACACTATTTACAATAGCCAGGTCGTGGAAGCAACTTAAATGTCCATCGACAGATGAGTGGATAAAGAAGATGTGGTACATATATACAATGGAATATTACTCAACCATAAAGAGGAACGAAATTGGGTCATTTGTAGACACACAGATGGACCGAGACTGTCATACAGAATGAAGTTAAGTCAGAAAGAGAAAAATATCATGTATTAACTCATACATGGAATCTAGAAAAATGGTACAGATGAACTGGTTTGCAAGGCAGAAATAGAGACACAGATGTAGAGAACAAACGTGTGGACACCAAGTGGGGGAAAGTGGGGGGTGGGATGAATTGGGAGATTGGGATTAACATATACACACTAATATTACACTAATATGTATAGAATAGATAACAAATGAGAACCTGCTGTATAGCACAGGGAACTCCACTGTACAGTAGAAACTAACACAACATTGTAAAACAACTATACCCCAATAAAAAAAACATTAAAAAATTGTGTACATATTTAATTGACAGAAGTAAACAAAAAGAAAAAGCTCTATAATAACCCTCAAATATATAATTGAAAGTGAAAAAACACTACTCTGAAAATTAATAGAGACAACATTTACACGAATGCTGAAATTATAATAGCTTCACAAGTGTGTGTGCATGTGTGTGTAGCACAGGCTGGGCTTCCTGTGTTGGGAGACAGCAGTCCCCAGTCATCTCCCATTTCTGCACATCTTCTAAAAGTTTTTGTTCTGAACTATCTATTCCAGGATGTTTAAACAACCCGATTAAAAAATGGGCAGGGCATCCCTGGTGGCGCAGTGGTTGGGAGTCCGCCTGCTGATGCAGGGCGCGCGGGTTCGTGCCCCGGTCCGAGAGGATCCCGCATGCCGTGGAGTGGCTAGGCCCGTGGGCCGTGGCCGCTGGGCCTGGGCGTACGGAGCCTGTGCTCCGCAATGGGAAAGGCCGCAACAGTGAGAGGTCCGCGTACCGCAAAAAAAAAAAATTGGGCAGAAGAACTGAATAGACACTTCTCCAAAGAAAAAAATGTAGATGGCCAACAGGCACATGAAAAGATGCTCAACATCGTTAATCATCAGGGAAATGAAAACCAAAACCACAGTGAGATATCATCTCACACCTTTCAGAATGGCTATCATCAAAAAGAATGCAAATACACATGTTGGCAAAGATGTGGAGAAATGGGAACACTTGTACACTGTTGGTGGGAATGTAAATTGGTGTAGCCACTGAGGAAAGTATGGAGGTGTCTCAAAAAACTGAAAATAGAACTACCATATGACCCAGTATTTCCATTCCTGGGTATATATCCGAAAAAAACGCAAAAATACTAATTTTAAAAGATACATGCACCCCAGTGTTCATAGCAGCATTATTTAAAATTGCCAAGATATTGAAGCAACCTAAGTGTTCATCAACAGATTAATGGATAAAGATAAAGAAGATGTGGTATTTATATACAATAGAATAGTACATATCCAAAGATTGCATAAAATTTTTTTCAAGTTTTTAAAAAGAAAAAAAATTAAAATAATGTGGGCTCCACCATCACGCTGCTTGTGTTCAACTATGAGACTTGAAAAAATTATTTAACGTCTCTGTGCCTCTGTTTTCTTCTCTGTGAAATGGGAATAATTCTAATATCCATCTCACAGAATTGTGAAGATTAAATAAATATATGGATGGAAGTTTCTTAGAACAGCACCTGGAGCACAGTTTTCCTCAAAAAATGTTAACTAGTGTTCAAGAAATATTTGTTGAATCTGAGTCTGTTGAAACTGGAGTGGAATTATCAGTGGGAACACTGGAGATTAAGAGAAGGTTCTTTGAGATTCTGAGTTTAAGAGATTCTCATCAGTAACTGGGAGGAAGCTGTTCCTAAAGTTTGAATAATCGGAACAAAATGAGTGTGACTGGGCAGTTTTCATTGTCTGGATTAGTGTGCTGTCCATAAGCCTCACTGACCCCATGATAAGAACAAAACTCAGTTCTCCAGGAACAGAAAAAAATATTGAGATAGTCAAGAGGAAGTTACCATAAAAAAATGATGTAGCAGTGAAGAGGGGCAGAACATAAAATATCTACAAATGCTCTTAAAAACCTGATTTTGAGTGAAATACTGCGCCATAGACATTGTAGTAAACCCTATTTTGTTTGTTTGTTTTTGTTGTTTTTATTTATTTATTTATTTGCCTGCACTGACTGTTAGTTGTGGCACATGAGATCTTCGTTGCCTCATGTGGGATCTTTAGTTGCAGCATGCGAGATCTAGTTCCCCGACCAGGGATTGAACCTGGGCCCCCTGCATTGGGAGCGCTGAGTCTTAACTGCTGGACCACAAGGGAAGTCCCATATACCCTATTTTGAACAAAGGAAAATATGTATGTGCATAAATATTATTGCCATACTATGCTGTTAGTTGAAAAACGATCAAACCCAGCAGCTGTTTGAATTAGCATTGATTTGGTTGATGTGGTAGTATTGTTTAAATGAGGAATATTTGCACACCTCATTTAGATTTCGAGGTTGTTGTCAGTTTGCCTTTGGTGATTATTATCAGCCAACCGACCACACCAATAGGCTAAATTTAAAAAGCTATAATCATTCAATATATACACTGTTAAATCCATTTGATAAACACTCATGAGGATAAAGGGGATATGTCCTTAAGATAAAAAAAAATACAGGTTTAAATTTCTTTATCCAAAAAAAAATGGGGCACTTGAATTTTTCAGGTTTTAGAAAGGTAATATGCTGCATACACCGTACGTTTCCTATCACCTCCAGAGAGTTCTGAAGCAGTATTCTATAATCAAATGCATCAATATCTCTATAGCAAAATAATGTATGACTATACAATGTAGAATAAATAAAGATTATAAATAATCAGTTCACAACAGATTTTTCATCCAATGTGTTAAGACCCCAAACTTAGGAAAAAATGCTGTTTCCAAAGCTGCTTGGATTTTTGAATCCCAGCTAAGGGCTTATGGAATACATACCTATTTATAACCAAATGCATATGCCAAGGGAAAAAATACTAGATATGTTCTTATTAAAACAGAAGATGGCAAAAATATTCTTTATCCCCATTATCTCATGTTGCTTTGGTACTTTTTGTCAATAAGATACAACCTGAAAAAAGTGAATAATATTTAAAAGGTAGATGCAAAATATTATTTGCATATATGATTATACTCAAGAAAAATAAGAGTACTAAACTAAAAACTACTCAGTAGTTATAAGAAATACTATAGAAAGATTCCATGTACCCTTTGCCCAGTTTCCCACATAGTAACATGTTGTGAAACTATAGTACATTATCACAAACACGGTATTCACATGGTAATAGGCCGGATACAGAATATCTTCATCACAAGAGTCCTCATTTTGCCCTTTTACAGGCAGACCCGTTTCTCTCCTGCCCATATCCTTTCCTTAAGCCCTGTTAACTACTATCTGTTCTCCATTTCTATAATTTGTCATTTCAGAAATGTTCTATAAATGGATTCATACATTATATAATCACTTGAAATGGGCTTTTTTTCTTAGTATGATTCTCTGAAGATTCATTTCAGTTTGTTGTGTGTATCAATAGTTCTTTTTTTTTTTTTTTTGTATTGCTGAGTAATGCTACATGCTGGATGTACTTAGTTTGTTTAAACATACGCCAGCTGAAGAACGTCTGGGTTGTTTCCACTTTATGCTGTTATGAATAAAGCTGCTATAAACATTTATGTAGAAGTTTTCATGTGGCAAAAAAAATCTTGCTCTGATTTTGAGATAAACTGCATTAAACTTGTATATCAATTTAGGGAGAATTGACATCATTACTACTTCAACATTCCAATCCATGAACACAGTATGTTTCTCCTTTTATTTAGATCTTCATTCATTTTCTTCGTCAGCATTGTGTATTTTTCAGCACGCAAGTCTTGTAAATATATTTTTAGATGTACACCAACTAAATATTGTGTTATTAATTTCAGTGTCTTTGTGTTCATTGCAACTGCATAGAATTACACTTGATTTTTATATATGTTTATTTTGTATCCTGTGATCTTTCTGAACCCACTGTTAGTTCTAGACTTTTTTGTTGATTCTGAGTTCTGATTCTCCACTAGGCATCTTCTGACACAACGTAAGCATTAAAGAGACAGGCGCCTTATTACTGCTCAATGGGTGTGGAAGTCTAGGCTCTCCACTGACACCTGGTGGCAGTGGGGGTGAAATTCCTGGCTCCCACCCAGCCTGGTGAGGGTGGAAGTCTAGGCTCCCCTGGATTTAACCACAGTTTTTCCTATTGTATTTGGATGAAGTAGAGTGGTTATCATCTAAAACATTTCTGTCTTGCTAGGTTGCCCCCTTTCTGGGTCATCTGGCTATAGAGAGCACATTTTGGTTTGGGATTTTTTGTTCGTACATGTTAGATCTTCAGATTTCTGACTTCTCCAATAACAGGCCTAGGATATATGAAGCCAAAAACAAACCCAGGGAACCCACTACCTTTTCATTCCTTGGTCCACAATGTTCCTACCTACTCGCCTTCTTTTTTCTACCTTTCAGAGTCTTATGTTTGTTTTATATATAATATCCAGGGCTTTTTAGTTGTGCTTGGTGGAATCAGTAAAAATGGGCAATCAACTTTTATAGCGAAAATAATAACAATGTGTTGTGTAATTCATAGAGAATGTATGAGTAAAATGTATGACAAAATGTATGTATGACAAAAGAAAGAGATGTAAATGGAAGTTCACTTTTATAAAATGTTACATTATACATGAACAGTTATGTTTCTTCAGGGTAGATTGCTACATGTTAAGGATGCATATGGTAAACCCTAGAGCAAACACATAAACAAAGAAACAAATAATTTATAGCCATAGGTGAAATAACAAAAGAGAAGAAAAAAATTGGCAGACACACACCCAACTATATCAAAATTTCTAAGTTTAATCTATTTTAACAGAACTTGAATTTTATACTGAAAAATTTTCACAATAATAAGCAATTACTTGAATGTAATTAGGGAATCATTATATAGTGATCTTTATGTCTACAAAATTTACTTTGTGGGTTATTGATGATAAATGAATAGTATTACTTTATGACACCTATCATGACAAAAAATACTTGTAGATTAAAATATTTCCCATATTTAGAATAAATATTTAACAGAAGTAGACTAAATATTCCTATTAAGAGACAGAGATTGTTACTGTAGATTAGAGCAAGAAAGCAAGCAAGAAAGGAAGGAAGAAAGAAAGGAAGGAAGGGAGGAAGAAAGAAAGAAAGAAAGAAGGAAAGCTAGGAGCAGCTGAGACAAAATCTTGCCATAAACCCCACCCTCAGCACTGTGACCACAGTTGGGAGGGAACTCACAACCCCAAGTTTCTCCCTGAGGAGTGCAGGGTTTTAACTCCACACCAGGCATCCCATTTTAAGACCTGCACCTGAGAGACAAGCCCCCAGAACACGTAGCTTCAAAAGCCAACAGGGCGGGCTTCCCTGGTGACGCAGTGATTGAGAGTCCGCCTGCCGATGCAGGGGACACGGGTTCGTGCCCCGGTCCGGGAAGATCCCACATGCCGCGGAGCGGCTGGGCCCGTGAGCCATGGCCGCTGAGCCTGCGCGTCCGGAGCCTGTGCTCCGCAACGGGAGAGACCACAACAGTGAGAGGCCCGCATACCACAAAAAAAAAAAAAAAAAGCCAACAGGGCTTGTATCCATGAGACCCACAAGGCTATAGCAATCTGAGAAACAGTTCTTCAAAGGTCCATGCAGCCTCACCCACCCCACAGCCCCAAGGCCCAGGAAAAGGGCCCTGAAAAGAGCTCAGAGGCACTGAGGCAGCTGAAAAGTGCTCAGGCTCTCTGTGAAGTAGGCCTATTTGCTTGTCTTAAAACATTAGCCTGAGGGGCAAGTGTGTAATTTAACACACATCTCTCTCCAAAGAGGAGGCCAGCGCGTGCCATCTTTGCACTCTCCCTCTGCCTCACTCCAGCTCACAGGTATCTCTTGAGAAGGAGCTTATGTACTTGTCTGGTACCCTGATTTTTGAGGGTTGTCACCCAGAGGACACCTCTTGGTCACCTGGTTCTGGTGGCCAGCAAGGCTTATGCTCTATGATTTTTGAGGGTTGTCACCCAGAGGACACCTCTTGGTCACCTGGTTCTGGTGGCCAGCAAGGCTTATGCTCTAAGGTCTGCAGTAAACAGAGAAGGAGTTCTTAACTGGCTACCTCCCAAGGCACAGCAGAAAGGCAATAGACTAATGTGCCCAGTCTTTCTGTAAAAGAAGCCTGTTAGCTTATCTTCATAGACGCAGCCTGACGGGCAGGCTTCCTATTAAACACACATCTAAAGGCCCACTGTAATCCTCTTCAGAGACCTCAGACAGTAGGATCTATCTTTGAGCTCTCCCTCTGCTGCACTCCAGATCACCAGTATCTCGCAGAAAGGAGTGCGCATGTCTAGTGCCCTGGTTTTTGTGACTGATGCCCGGGGGATACCCCTTGATTACCTGGTGGCCCGTGGGGCTTAGGTTCATGGGTCCCATTGGACTGTAACAAACAAAGAAGCAGTTCTTAACCAGCTACACCTCAGGACACAGCAAAGAGTCAACAGACTAAGGCACCCAGTCTTTCTTTGGAAGAAGCGTATTAGCTTATCTTAAGGCTTTGAACTGAAGGGCAGGCTTCTGATTAAAAACACTTCTAAGGGCCAACGGTGATCCTCTTCAGAGACCTTGGAGGGCAGGCACTATCTTCACACTCTCCATCCACCACACTCCAGGTCACCAGTATCTCCCAGAAAGGAGTCTCTGCCCATGTCTGTTGCCCCAGGTGCTGTGCCTGCCACCCAGGGAAAGCCCCTGGATTGCCTGGCTCTGCTGGCCAGTAGTTCTTATGTTCATGGATCCCTAGGACTATAAAAAATGGAGAAACATTTCTTAACTGGCTACTGCCCCCTGGGGCACAGTACAGAGGCAGCAGACTGAAATGCACCCCTGTCTTTCTGGGAAAGAGGACAATAAGCTTATCTTCATAGCTGTGGCTTAGGGGGTAGGCTTCTAATTAAACACATGTTGAAGGGCTGACTACAGTCCTCTCCAGAGATTGGGGAATCTAGCAGGTGTCATCTTTGCCTTCTCCCTCTGCTCCTCCTGCAGGCCATCAGTGTCTCTGAGAAAACTTGTATACACATCTGGTACACTGACATTTGTGACTGCCACCCAGAGGATACATCCCTTGATAGCCTGGCTCTGGTGGCCAGTGAGACACGTGTTCATGGGTTCAGTGGGATGGTAGTAAACAAAAAGCAGTTCTGAACTGGTTATCACTCCAAAACTCAACGCAGAGGGAGCAGATAGAAATGTTCATCTCCCAGTCTTCTTCTGAAAGATGTATATTTGAATACTTTAAAAGTAGCTGCCTACAGGTCTGACTTCCAATTAACCTGAATCTAGGTGCTAATAGGGATTCTCCCCTTTGGGACACTGATGGCTCTTGGCATACCCTCAACTACTGGGAGCCCACTAACAATAAAGTAGGTTGCTTGGACAATCACAAGGGTTTGAGAGACAGCCAAGAGCTAGAGCAGCATTGAACAATAAGTTTTATCTCCTATATGATGCCACTCCTTCAGACTGAGCGAGGTGGCTGTTTTATCTAATGTATAAAACCCCACACAGAGCCAAGGAAAATGAAGAAAAAGCGGGATATGTTCCAAATGAAGAGCAAGATAAAACCTCAGAAAAAAAGACCTTATGAAATGGAGATAAGTTATTTACCTGATAAAATTTAAAATAATAGTCATAAAGATGCTCACTGGGCTCAGGAGAACAATGGCTGAACAAAGTGAGAATTTAAACAAAGAGAAAAAGAATTTTTAAAGTAGCAAACAGAAGTCACAGAACTGAAGAATACGTTAACTGAAGTGAAAATTATACTAAAGGGTCTCAAAAACAGACTGGATGAAATGTAAGAAAGGATCAGTGAACTCAAAGATAGGTTAGTGGAATTCAGTCAGAGCAGCAAAAAGAAAAGAGAATGAAAAGGAATGGAGATAGCTTAAGGAACTTAAAGGGCACATCAAGCAGAGTAACATTTGGATTATAGGAATCTCCCCAGAGATGAATGTAATAAGAGACAAAGAAGGTCATCACATAATGATAAAGGGCTCAATCCAACAATATTTGTAAATATTTATGCGCCCAGCTAGGAATACCAAAATATATAAAGCAAAAGTTAAAAGACCTTAAGAGAGAAATCAACAGTTATACAATAATAGTAGGGGACTTTAATATCCCAACTTCATCAATGGATAGATCACTCAGATAGAAAATCAATAAGGGAACATTGGCTTTAAATAACATCATAGACTGGATAGACTTAACACACACATAGAGAACATTCCATCGAAAAACAACAAAATACACATTCTTCTCAAGTGCACATGGAACATGCTCAAGGATACTTCATATGTTAGGGCACAAAACAAGTCTTAATAAATATAAGAATATTGAAATTATATCAAGCATCTTTGCTGACCACAGTAGTATGAAACTAGAAACCAGTTACAAGAAGAAAACTGGAAAATTCACAAATATATGGAGATTAAACACCATGCTACTGAACAACCAATGGATCAAAAAAATATATAAAGAAAAAATTTTAAGAAATACCTTGAGACAAATGGAAATGGAAATACACATAAAAAAACTTATAGAATGCAGCAAAAGAATTTCCAAGTGGGAAGTTCATAGCAATAAATGGCTATAATAAGAAACAAGAAAGGTCTCAAATAAACAGCCTAACTTTGAACCTCAAGGAACTAGAAAAAGAAGAACAAATGAAGCCCAAAGTTAGTAGAAGGAGGGAAATAACAAAGATCAGAGTGGAAATAAGTGAAATAGAGGCAAAAAGATAATACAAAAGATCAAAGAAACTAAGAGCTTGTTTCTTGAAAAGAAACACTAAATTGGCAAATCTTTAGCTAGACTCCCCAAGAAAAAAAAAGAGGACTCAAAATCAGAAATGAAAGGGGAGATGTTACAACTGATACTACAGAAATACAAAGGCTCGTAAGGGATTACTACAAGCACTCATATGCCAACAAACTGGACAAATGGGTGGAAGAAGAAATGGATAAATTTTCAGAAACATACAGTCTACCAAGACTGATTCATGAAGCTATAGAAACTCTGAACAGGCCAATCACCAGCTAGGAGATTGAATCAGTAATCAAAAACCTCCAAAACCAAAAGTCGAGGACTAGATGGCTTCACTGGTGAAGGGCCAACATTTAAACATTTAAAAAAGAATCAGGGCTTCCCTGGTGGCGCAGTGGTTGAGAGTCCGCCTGCCAATGCGGGGGACACGGGTTCGTGCCCCGGCCCGGGAAGATCCCACATGCTGCGGAGCGGCTGGGCCTGTGAGCCATGGCCGCTGAGCCTGAGCGTCCGGAGCCTGTGCTCTGAAAGGGGAGAGGCCACGGCAGTGAGAGGCCCGTGTACCGCAAAAAAAAAAAAAAAAAAAAGAATCAATACCAATCCTTCACAACCGTTTACAAAATATATGAGGAGGGAATACTTCCCAACTCATGTGAGGTCAGTCTTACCCTGACACTGAAACCAGGAAAAACAATGTTTGTGAATAAGGACAAGAGAGGTAAAAATTGACTGTACAGGTAAGAAGAAGTCAGACCATTCAGAACTTCTTTTTGACCATGTGATAGATTTTAGATATTAATCTAAATGCAGTGGACCACCACTGAAAAATATTAAGCAAGGGACAATTTAAAAAAAAAGATAATTATGTCTACTGGGTAGATAATTTATTGTTAAGTGGCAAGAATGTAAAGAGAGACTGGTATAGGAATGGCAGAAGATCAGGGAAAAGCTGGTGATGGTTTAGGATTGAAAAGGTGTCAAGGCCTATACTCATATTTCTTGCATGAGCAATCATGTTGATAGAGATACCTTTCACTGAAATGGTAAAGTAAGGAGGACAAGCATATATGGCTGTAGAGGCATGGCTGTGAGAGAGGTCAAGAATTTAGTTTCCAGTTTCTCAAAGAGAATACAATATAGTGTGTGTTTAAAGTAATATAATAAATACTGAAAGATTCGGTAAAACCGCAGTAACGGTTACTGAACCCAGCTCAATCCAAGCGTAAGAACTTTCAGTCCAGTGGGGAGCAGACATATAAACATTAGGACAGTAGGTAATAATACATGCATAATGGTTAGAAGTAGTAGCAAAGTAAGAAGTATAAGAGGGAATGGGAGCCAAGGTTTAAGATTGTATGTGAGATAGGCATTCCAAGACAAATAAGTAGTAAGTGCAAAGGGTACAGAAGTAAGTCTTCTTAATGTGTAAAAGTGTAAACTCTGAAGCCAAAATGCCTGGGTTGTAATCCTGACTCTCTTCCTGAGTAGCTGTAAGACACTGGACAAATAACACAGCGTATGTTGACTCCGTGTCATCTATAAAATACAGATAATCACAGCACCTATTTCATAGCACTGCTGTGAGGTTTAAATGAATTAATATATGTAAAACACTGTTGGACACTTAAGAAGCACTATGGAAATGTTCATTATGCTGATATAATCATGATAATGACAATGGTGATAGCAGTGGTAATAATGATGAAAATAACACGAGAGAGATGTCTGGAGGAGATGAGGGTGGGGAGATAGGCAGGGGCCAAATATTCAAGAGTCTTCTATGCTAGGACTCTGAAACTTACTGTGAACTCTCTTCATTAAAAAGTTTTAAGCATGAAGTAACAATCAGCTATGTGTTTGGAAAGACTTTCCTGGTAGTATTGTGGAGAATGGGTGGCTAGGGGACAAAGCCTGTGGGACGGAGACCAGTCAAAAGGCTTATACAATTGTCCATGAGCCATAAACTCAGGGCAACACAAAATTACTTCTTAATCTCAGAACTTGAAGTCCTCCATCAAAATGGGTCAGCAGAGGAAGCAGTAAGCAGACCTGACTGATAAGAGGAAACTCACTGCTTCCCTGGATCCCACCCACTCCTGTAAGCCTGCAGGCCAGTGCGGACTTGAGCTTCAAAGCTGGGCTGCTTGCCAGCAGGAGTTCGTTAAGTGTGGCTCTGCAGCCTGAGTTCATTAGCCCTCTCCCCAGATCTGATCCTGTCTGTTCACCTAAGCTCTCCCTCCAGGCCCCAGGAGGAGGCCTCTGGGAGCCTCCCTCCACTGTGTTCCCTGAACAGCAGTGTGTCTCATTAACAGCTTTTTAATGAGGTCATGGTCTGTGACTGCTCATTAATAGGCTGGTTAGTCTGCAACCCCAGGGGTGGAAGAGACTGAGGATAGAAGCCAGGGGGAACAGAGCTCAGCCCAGCTAGAGCTGAGGAGAGGGAGAGAGAACCAACTCCCTTTAGGGAGAGATTCCAGCCCTGTGCTCTTGGGTCTCCAGGGTCCCTTCCAGCTCTCAGTGACTATGACTCTGCAGATTGAGGTCTGCAGGGACCAGGGACAGGGGTGGGAGGAATTTCAACAGAGTCCAGTGACCCCAGGCTTGGACCAGCTCTTGGTCTAGAGAGACTCTTGAGGAAATCAAGTACTCTTCAGGTTTTCTTTGATGCTTGTGTAAAGGGAATTTCGCTCTTGAAACTTTTTATCATCTTGCCTTCCATAATCATGGATTCCTTTGCTACCCGCTACATGCCCAAGGGCAGATTCTTTGTGCTGTTTTCCAAGTCCTTTTAAACTATACCGGTCCTAGGAGTTGAATTGTTGGCCCTCTTCTCTCTTCCTTGTGTACTATCTCTTAGAGATCCCACCATTGCCAGGGTTTCAACAAATCACTACTGTGAGATGAAACTTCGGTATTGGCTTATATCTCCCACCAGGATTATTACTAGTGCCTCCTAATTGGTCTCCCAGCCTCCAGTCATACTGAAGACTTTCATATACACCCCATTCTCATTCATCCTTCTCACTGTCTCAAGAGTTCTTTCTAAATACATATGTGATGGCCTGTCATAATCATGCTTTAAATCTTTACAATTCATCCTCATCTTCACAATGAAACTGTGTTCTTAGCATGTCATACAAGCCCGTGTATAGTCCAGCTCAAGCTTATCTTTCCAATCTCGTTCTTTCCATACCCCAACCCTGCAGTTGAATGCATAGTCAACAACTGTCACACTGATCTATCTTCTTTCCCCATATACCAAGCATTTCTAGTTTCTCTAAGCATAGTCTTTTTTTTTATCCTCCTCAACAATTTAGAGTCTGAAAAACCTGGATTCAAATCTTGTGTCTGGTATTTAACAGCTATGCAAGTTCATAAAAATAACTCTAGGGCTTCCCCGGTGGCGCAGTGGTTGAGAGTCCGCCTGCCAATGCAGGGGACGTGGGTTCGTGCCCCGGTCCGGGAGGTTCCCACGTGCCCTGGAGCGGCTGGGCCCGTGAGCCATGGCCGCTGAGCCTGCGCATCCGGAGCCTGTGCTCCGCAGCGGGAGAGGCCACAACAGTGAGAGGCCCGCGTACCGCAAAATAAAAATATATATATATATATATAAAAAACTCTAAATATCTATCCTTATATTTCATAATCTGTACATGGGATATAATATAATTATATAGCACATTCATAACCAAAATTAATACATAATAATATATAATAAAATTAAAATTACGTGAGCCAACCACTTCCACTCATGGAGCTGTATGATCTTTCTGTAGTATCTTTCAATTGAAAGGGGGGGATTGGTTATGTAGAATTCTCAAGGATGTTTGCTGTAATTGTAACATGAGAAATCTACTTAAATTCTGTCTCCTCCCAGGAAGCAGGGTGAATTAAGTAACTAACATTTATTGACAGAAAAATATGTTACATATTTTTAAATAAAGTATTAATTATTCCTCATGGGTTTCATCACAATTTTTAAAATAGGTACTTGTTTCAAAAAAGCAAGTAACTTGTTTAATTGTCACAGCAATTTAAGTGTCAGAGCAAGAATATTAATCTAGGTATGAATCCCAAATACCATGTACTTTAAGATTGGGATTGACATATGTACACTAATATGTATAAAATGGATAACTAATAAGAACCTGCTGTATAAAAAAATAAATTCAGAAAATTCAAAAAAATAAAATAAAAATATTGCATATTCCTTCTTCTAAAATACAGAGGTAGAAGCTCAAAAGAAGTTGTATGAAATAAGTAAATAAAATAATGTTTTACACAGAGATTAAAAGAGCTCTTAGGAGAGTGAAAATTAGCAAAGAAAACAAAACACAACAAAAAACAATGTTGAGATCAACTTCAGTGGAAATTATCTGATCTATTGTGTGATGAGCTATTTCTTTGGGAGAACTAAAAGTACTTATAAAATTACTTTTATTTTCTGAATGAAGAAGATACCTGGCACAGAGTAAGTGTTCAATAAATGGTAGAAATTATTATTAACCTGTTGTATCTTTACACAATTTTTTGTCTAAAATTCCTCCCTCTCACCACCTCCTCCCCGTGCTAAGTTAATTTATACTTATCTTTCAAGATTCAGCTCTAATTTTATTCTTTGGAATACAATTCTAAATGTTTTTCTGCTAGAAACACTTCTAATTCCCCTAGACAAAGCTGAGGTCACTTGCCTTTGTCATACATATCTTGGTCTTATATTACTACTAAAGCATTTAAGATAATGTAATTAATTGTATTTTACATGCATATCTATCAGGTGAGTATAAGGACAACCTCTCATTATGTTCAAATTCCTTTGCCTGGCACTCACTAATACTCAATAACTGTCGAAATGAATGATTAAGTCCCAGATCATTACCTCTAGCAGTGATTTCTCACCCAAATGTGTTTCGTGTTTCCACGTGCCTCCAAGACATTTCTGCTTAGGCAGCAAGGTATCTATCTAGCACAATGCTCTCAAACTAATGTATGAAATAAACTTTTATGAAGGATGCTTCCTTCTCCCTAATAACAGTGACAATAAACACAGCAAAGATATTTTCCACTAATTTTCTCCCCCAAATGATCTTTTGCTTGTAAATGTTTTCCTCAAAAGCCCCCCAAATTTTAACCCCCAAAGCCCACCAGAATTGTTATCCAAAATGTCCACAAAAAGATGTAAACATGACTATCCCTTTACTAGTAAACATACGTTGTTTGTGAGGGTTTATTTCCCGTAACGTAACGTATGAGGACACTTTGAGTACCAACAATCAAAGATGAATGATGCACCCATGAGTTCATAGAAAGAGAAAGAGGTGCACTTGAGCACTCAGGCACCCTACTCAGCATAAAAGTCCAAACCATGCAGAACATGGATTAAGGATCGGAGCTTGTTGAAAGCGTGCTGAGCCGGTTAGCAGAGGGTTACCTACAGATGGTAAGTCAACTCCAACCCGTGTGGTATGCCTACATGATGAAATTCTGAACTCATGGTTACTTTGAATAAAACACAAACTCATTCTCCAGTCACTACATCTAGTCAATGTTTTTCTTATTATTTACCCTTCTTTTTCATTTAATTTTTCATTGATTTATTTTTACATTCCATCAGGGAACATGTATATACTGAGTTCTGAGGGTACGATGGTGAACATACGTGCTGCTGTTTAGTTAGCGCTCATCCAACTAAATGGGTCAGAGAAGTAAACAGATGATTATGAAATTAAAACATCATTCAAGGTACTTTACTCTGCTCTAATGCTACAACTTGATAATCGGTATCATAGGAGTATACAACCAGTCTTCAACTCCTGCAGATTCTTCCTTGGCAACACTTTTTATTCATCCCTGTTAATTCCCATTGCCACTGCCATTGCCGTTGACTTGTTACTTATTCCTCTTTTTGATTCCCCCTTTTGTTGCCATATTCTTTCACTTGATCAGTGAACATTTACACACTGAATCTTGAAGGTACAACAAAAAATGAACAAGGTGCTGCCCTCTAAGAGCTCCTATGCAAAGTGCTTTACTGTGTAATAATTCTACACTTTGATAAGTGCTATCATGGAACTATTCAACCAGTCTCTAAATCCTGCTAATTCTTCCTTGGCAAAATTCTTCCACATCCTTTGTTTCAATTCTCATTTACATTGCCACTGCCATTGGCCTAGCCAGGCCATTGTTCCTGAATTATTACTATATAAGCTTCCTCACTATTCTCATGACTTGCATTCTTTCTTCCCAATCGTCCTTTACACTCACTGCTAAGTACTGATTTACAGAATCCCTCAATTAAGAGAGGATTAAACAAAGAATTCACAAATAAATATATAATTATACAATGCTACCACTGCTATGAAGTAAACTAATAAAATTCTCTGAAGAAGAATAAATGGGACTCCTAATACAAGGAGGTCAGGGAACTCTTTTCTGAGGAAGTAACAACAGAAAATCAGAAAGTGGTATCAGAAAATTGAGTAGGAGTTAACCAGGTGAAAATTAGGAGGAAAAACATTAGAATCAAATGAATTAACCTATGCAAAGATCCTAATGCAGGAAAATTTAGTGAATTAGTGGAAAAAAAGGAAGCCAATCTGACGAACATTAAGTGTAATTGCAGAAACGGTGATGATAGCAGTAATCAAAGTGATGTGGTCATCTTACAGTCAGCTGGAATGCCCCTTCCTCTCCCTGATGGAAACCTTCAAGTCTCAAGTCAAACAGTACTTTGATGAAACCTGCTTTGTATGACATACACCAAGGCTTGGAATGTTTTCTATATTTAATCGCATTTCCTTTTCACAACAAGTATTGGGACGTGGAGTAATTTTAATATCTTTCTCTAGGTCATAAGGCTAAAAATTAATAGGGGAGGAACCAGAATAAAAGTGTTGTTTTGTTTCAAGTGTCTTTTATTTTTATTAAAAATTTAATAAATGTGCATAAAATTAATTAAGTACAAAATAATATACAATCAAAATATCTCCCTCTCAGGGTTGACCTCTGTTCTTCCCCACTTTCCTTGCCCAAATGCAACAACTATTATCAATTCTTTGTGTATCTTTTGAGAAATTTACCGTTTACATATTTTATATGTAGGTTTATAATATTTATTTCTATTAAATAGATGTAATTTGTGTAATGTGTATACAATCTCCTTCACCCTGCTTTTTTTCAAATAAAAATTTATCTTGGAGTTTATCCCACATTAATATATTCACAGTTACATAGTATTGCAATGGAAAACCTACAATTTTTAATCAGTTGCCTATTGATGGAATTAAGACAATTTTTACAATATTTTACTGTTAGAAATTGTACTATAATAAGAAACAGTATAACCTTTCCTGTGTCTAAAATTGTATGACTCTTAAAACCTGAATCACTAGCTCTATCCTGTACTGCTCTCTAGGCTTCTCAAAAGCCAGTAGCCTCAAGTCACTTGATCAACCTTTGGACGAGGGTTTATATCTTCTGCTTGTACAACTTCCTTAACAATGACCAGCCTACTATTAACAAAAAGACAAAAAGATCCTGTAATAAAGGAAGTCTATTTAATTGAGCCCTTTCTTTCAGCAGTTTTCTATTTCTTCCATCCTGGATTTTGTGTATAGCAACTACTTAGTCTTAAGTTCTTAATTGTTTATTTGTCAATGACTGGCTTCCCCCATTTGAATGTAAGCTTTATGAGCACAGGGACTTTGTTTTGTTCATTCCTCTCTCTAAGGGTCTATAACAATGCTTGTCTTGTAGTAATTAGTCAATAGTTGTTTTGAACAATTACTGGCTCTTGGGAAAGTTATTATAACATTATATTCATGATATAGTAATATATATGCTGTAATAGAGTACATTAACATCCTTGTTAATATATCCCACCCCATCATACCAACCCTGTAAAATAAGCATATTATCTTTGTCTAAGCAATATGGAAACGGAAACTCAGAGAGTTTAATAAAATTGCTAGGCATCACAAACCAGAGAGTTCTAGTGCTGGGGTTCACTTAGGTCACTCAGAATCCAAAACGTTTGTGCTTTTCTCTACACAATCCTACATTCCTAGAGTACGGTTTTCCTTTCTTGAACTTCATCCAATTGCATCTGACGTTCTTTAGGGTCCCAAAGGACAGTGAAGTCAAGAAAGGTCAGTACCCTTGAGGAAGGGAAGGAAGAGGAGCTAAGGTGAGCCCAGAAACACCTGGGGGAAAATACAGATGCCAGCCCTTCACCTGGCCCTGAGGACAAAAGAGGCACAGCTGGGAATAGATC